>NC_140477.1:19675091-20275091 GCF_051167445.1 Perissodus microlepis | reverse complement strand
GTGAGTTGCTTTGTATGAGATACATACTCGCCATAAAAAAATGTGTTTATTCTGTTTCAAGTTCAGTTAAATCTTTGAATTTTTCTCCCTCTAGTCATCTTTTATTGGTGCCATCGCTATTGGTGATCTGGTGAAGAGCACTCTTGGCCCGAAGGGGATGGTAGGTTGATTCAAACCTCAAGAGTGCTACTGCAGAATTTTAGTCTAAGGAAACACAAGAATAAGTTGTAATCAGAGGGTTTCTCTTTCTCTTCAGGATAAGATCCTGCTCGGTGGCGGGAAGGGTGGCACAGTGACTGTGACCAATGATGGTGCAACCATCCTGAAAGCTATCGGTGTCGACAACCCAGCTGCCAAAGTTCTGGTTGGTGAGTGGAGACGCTTGACACTTTAAGATCCAGGTTAAAGGTTTAAAAGAAAAAATAAACATTAATGAAGGTTTCTTGGTGCTGAATTTGCACTACCTCACTAAAAGTAGGCTAACAAATAAAAAAGCTGATTTAAAGTAGAGTGTTCATGCTTATTGGTTAAGACACAGTAAAAAAAATACTAATTAAGTGTAATTTAGAGATCCTTTGTGATCAAATGATATCACACTGAGACCTTTTATCTGAGGTTTTGATGGGAGAAGAATTGTGTTTGCAGACATGTCCAAAGTTCAGGACGATGAAGTCGGAGATGGGACGACCTCCGTTACCGTGCTCGCTGCAGAGCTGCTGCGGGTAAATACCTATTTGTCAGACTCAGATTTCAAAGTAAAGCACACCCTGGTTCCCTGCTGTGGTGGCCATGTGGGCCTTGCTCGCAGTCTCAGCTGTCAGTGTTGCCATTTCAGGAGGCGGAGCTTCTGATCGCCAGGAAGATCCACCCACAGACTATCATCTCTGGCTGGAGGAAAGCGACTCAGGCGGCCAGAGAGGCTCTGAGGGACGCCGCTGTCGACCACAGGTGAGGCAAAATTAAGATGTCCGTGTTTGTCTCCTTGCTTTCACCTTCCGCTTTCCCTGCCTCATCATCCTCTCTGGTCTCCATAGCAACGACCCAGCTCGTTTCCAGGAGGACCTGCTGAACATCGCCCGCACCACACTGTCCTCCAAGCTGCTCACTCACCACAAAGATCACTTTGCCAAGCTCGCCGTCAACGCCGTCATGAGGCTGAAAGGCTCTGGAAACTTGGAGGCCATCCACATCATCAAGAAGCTGGGAGGCAGCCTCACCGACTCCTACCTGGATGAAGGTGAGGTCATGAAACGTCACGGATCTCCTGTCTCATTCATGATTGGTTGCAGGACTTTAATGTCTGTTGTGCATGTCTAGGTTTCCTATTGGACAAGAAGATCGGAGTGAACCAGCCAAAGAGGCTGGAGAACGCCAACATCCTGATCGCCAACACCGGCATGGACACTGACAAGATCAAGGTAAAAACACCAGGTCACTGTCAGGAGACGTTGCAAGTTTGTGAAAGAAAACGACAGGATCTAAATCGGGTGCTTCCTGTTCCTGTGTGGTCGATATCGTGATTGTTTGTGTTTCTGCGTCTGTCAGATCTTCGGCTCCAGGGTTCGCGTTGACTCGACGGCAAAGGTCGCAGAGATCGAACTCGCAGAGAAAGAGAAGATGAAGGAGAAGGTCGACAGAATCCTGAAACACGGCATCAACTGCTTCATCAACAGGTACGACTGAACCGCCATTGCACGTTTCTGTAACCTGTCAGGTGTTCTGCTTCTGCTTCTGTCCTCTTCTGTTTAATCACATTGTTTTTGTTGGTCAGTCTAACCTGAGGGTCTTAGTGATGCTGAACTGTGAAGCTTCTTTTAGTTTTTCATAAAGGGCGTGGCAGCTGCATTATTGCCCAGTCTGGCCCAAACTTCACACGTGTAATCAGAGGTTGATGCAAACACTTCTGTTATTGTATTGTATTTTGCACACCTGTTGCTTGTGAAGCTTGCACACAAGAATTTCACTTGCATGTGCTGTACCAGTGTACCTGCACATGTGATGTGACAATAAAAGTGATTTGATTTGATTTGACACGCCTGCATGCCAGAATTCAGGGGCTGTCATAGCATCATCTTGTTGTGCACCTCATAGCTGGATTAACACAGCTGCCTAAAATTTGGTCAGGGATGTTTTAAAAAGTCGAAGGTGCTGTTTGTTAAAAAAAAAATGTATTAAATGTTTTTTCCTGGCAACATTTTGGATTCCCATGAAACACAAAGCGGTCCCACAGGGTTTAAAACAGCAGCAGCTAAATCTGTTTGGTGGATATGAGGCTACTACTCACTGATGACAGGATCTCCTACACATAATTAGCAAAATGCAGACAAATTTTAAAGACGGTTAAGGCGTTAGTTTTGTGTAAATAAACCTGAGAATACAGAACCCAATATTAACAGTGTGTAAAATAGTGAGCCATGTTCGTCAGCTTCAGCATGATGACCTCCATGTTTGTTTGAGGCAGTGGTCAATGGGACAGTTAACAGTTGCTCACTTTGTCTCAGTGTCACTCACCCCAGTGTTTGTTTTGTTTTCCCTTCGTACAGGCAGCTCATCTATAACTACCCAGAGCAGCTCTTCGCTCAGGCTGGCGTCATGGCCATCGAGCACGCCGACTTCGCTGGCATTGAGCGCCTTGCTCTCGTCACCGGTGTGTATGCATATACAAACACACAAAAATAAACTGTTCTTTAACGAAAGGCATGTTTTACAATCTTTTTCATGTGTTAAATACTTGAAAAAATATGACCTTCACTGATTACGGATGTAATCTGATCAGGTGGGGAGATCACCTCCACCTTTGACCACCCAGAGCTGGTGAAGCTCGGGCACTGCAAGCTGATCGAGGAGGTGATGATCGGCGAGGACACGCTCATCCATTTCTCTGGAGTTGCCATGGGTACGAACACACACTGAGGATTTGAACTCATTTTTCATAATGACATACTCATCTTTAGCTCCTCCTCTTCCTCAGGTGAGGCATGCACCGTTGTCCTGCGGGGAGCGACCCAGCAGATCCTGGATGAAGCGGAGCGCTCACTGCACGATGCTCTGTGTGTGCTCGCACAGACGGTGAAGGAGCCACGCACGGTCTATGGAGGAGGTAGGCGCACATACAGCTGATCTAAAACTACAGCACTGTCCTCATTCTTCGCCCACCTTACAGCAGAGCACAAAAAATGCAGCACATGTGGAACATTAAGGTTCTTAAGGATGGGAATTTGTGTTAGCAGCATAATAAAGCTGTTTCTGTCCTGGATGCAGTCTCCACTTTACCATTGTGCTTACTGTCTTTAGTGCAATGAAAATAGAATTAATGTTTAAATCCACGCTGCAGAAAGCGCTGCTGTTTTCCTCCCCTGGCACACGAACTGAAATCAGCTGATTGTAGCACAAGTGGAACCGATAGTTGGGATCGATCAGCAGGCAGACTTACAATTCCGGGGAACTGAACTACTGGGAGCCGGTTCTCGATTCCCATCCCTAATGATGAACTAATACCATCTCACACCTGTGTGTGTTCTGCTCCTCATCAGGCTGCTCTGAGATGCTGATGGCCAAGGTTGTGAGTGATCTGGCCAACAGGACGCCAGGAAAGGAGTCGGTTGCCATGGAGTCATTTGCCAAGGCTCTGAGGATGGTAAATACTAAAACTCCGATTCTACAATTGTAAATTATAGGAATTTCTTTGATTACAACCACAAGTGACTTTGATCTCATGTGTCATCATCTGCTTCCTCTTCCAGCTGCCAACCATCATCGCAGACAACGCCGGATACGACAGCGCCGACCTGGTGGCTCAGCTCAGAGCTGCGCATCAGGAGAACAAGACCACGTTTGGACTGAGTGAGTGATGCTCACAGACAAGCACACATCACCTCATCTCAGAACTAGAGGAATAATAACTATAATTATTAACAAACACATGTTTACGTTATTTAAAAAAAAAAAAAGATATCAAGGTTTATCCTTGAACCTGTGCTGCTCTACTAACACAGTCAGAACCACAGCTAGCTGCATACCTACTGAATCTAACTTCCTATGAAGATGGGTAAGTGCAGCTAATGCTAGAGAGAAAATATGCATCCTAGAAAGACTAGAACTAATATCATATAAAGAGGGTGAACATCTTAGAAAGATGGTTAACTATGTGGCTAAAGTGAAGGGTGGCCAAATAACTGAGCTAACATTAGTTAATATCTAACTTTTTTTTTTTTTTAAATTGCTTATTTATTAAGCCAAAGTCCCAGAAGGTTGGCTAATTGTAGCTAAAGTCACATATAGAAAGCCAATTAAAGCTAAAGTCAAAACAGCATGACTACTTAACTGAAGTCATAAACAATTAACATCCTACAAAGATGGTCAACTATAAAAAAGGGCATAGAAAGATGGCAAACATTGAAGAGGAATTGAAAGAGCAATTATGTAGCTAAACACAGAAAAATGAGTAACTACAGCTAAGGTTGTATAAAGACACTTAACTATTTAGCTAAACCTAAAAATGGCAGACTAAAGTTAATGTCATACACAGCTAGTATCATAAACATGGTTAACTACCTAAGTAAACTTACGCATAGAAAGCTGACGAAAGACTGTTGTACAGAGGTGTAATATCTTGTTATCTTGTTATCTTGCTCGAATGCTTAGCTAAAGTCACAGGATAATGTTGCAGAGACACCTAATCTAGAAAGATTAACTATGTAGCTAAAGTCACGGGTAAAAATGCTAACTAAGGCTGTGTGAAATAAAAACGACTAACTGTTTGGCTAAATTCCAAAAAAAGTTAACTAACGCTGGAGTTATAGACAAAAGGCTAATATCATAAAAGGATAGCAACTGAGCTAAAGCCACAAAAAGACAACCAACTACTACTTGCACCATAAAAAGGTAGCTAACATCTTACAAAGAAGGCTAACTACCTAGCTTAAATCACATTTTATTGTGAATAATTCAAACTGCTGACTAGCTTAGCATGCCTGTTTCTCCTGTTTTATTCTTGTGATTTGGTGGTTAAGCAGCTGTTAGATTCTAACAGCGTCTGTGTTTCCCCGCAGACATGTCTGAAGGCACGGTGGGAAACATGGTAGATCTCTGCATCACAGAGTCGTTCCAAGTGAAGCGCCAGATGTTGCTGAGCGCGTCTGAGGCCGCCGAGATGATCCTAAGAGTGGACAACATCATCAAAGCTGCACCCAGGTCAGTTCAGTCCTTTTCAGATCAGCTGCGTTTGTTCGTACCAGATTACAGAAATTTAATCTTCATCTCTGTTCTGTAGGAAGAGAGTTCCCGACCATCACCCCTGCTAGAGGAAGAGGAGGATGAGAAAAAGCAAACGGGGATCACTTTAGTTATTTATCACTTCTGTGTAGTTCAAATTACATCAAATTGTCAAAAATTTTTCTCTGTTGAATCGGCTGATATTAACCACCAGACACAGCTAACATCAGTGGCTCTGCTAATGTTAGCTTATGCTGTGCAGTTTCAGCATAAAGTGAAGATGAGAAGTCTTCACACTGTTTTGTTTTTGTTTTTTATGCTAACATTAGCTGAGCTGTTGGCCGAGGCTGGTTGGTGCCAGCTACGCTTAGGAAAGAAGTTTGAACGTTGTTTTGTTTACTGAATAAATGAACCGGTCGCCATTACCTGATTCTTTTGTTGTTTGTTGTTGTTATTTATTTAGTTTTTCATTCTTTGGCATTTATATTTAACACTTTCCAAATAATAGAAGTAATCACTGCAACTGAAAAATCTGAAGCAGATTTAATCTTGTATAATTAGTCAGACTGTACATTAGGTTGGTGCAGGTTTCTGATGAGTTGTTCTACTGAGATCAGCAGCTTGGAAACTGAAAGTCTATCACTCATTTTCAAGGTAATGCATGTATTGGTTACTTTATTAGTTACATTTCGCTGTTACCTGGCTTTACCTTTGCCTTCAGAACTGCCTCAGATATTTTGGCCCATGTTAACATGATTCCATCGCACAGCTGCAGTCATGCATCAGTACATTTCACATTCATGATGCAATTCTCTCATTCTGCAACATCCCAAAGCTCCTCTGTTGGATGGCCATCTGGTGACTGTGACATCATCTATGACTGGCTGATGTGACAGTTGTAATTAACATGTCGTTGAGCATGTGCACGTAATCAGTACTTTTATATATAAAGATGTAAAATATATACAGATTTATTTATGATCAGCTGTTGTGGTGAGATACTCCAGAAATTACATTTCATAACCTGGAAATGAGCAAGCAGAGGATAAGGAGTGCTGATTATTGATTGATCTGCAGTAACTTACTGAGGTCAAAGTGACTAAGACCTCAGAGTGTCAACAGTTACTCAATCAGACTTAACCACACAGATGGCTTTTCATAGAAAAATGTTTAAACCTTTAAAACTAGAAAAAAAATCGCTCATTCGGTGCCAGAAAACACATAAAATGCTATTGTTGTTGTCATAAAGCACACCCAGGGTTTTTTTTGTTTTTCTTTTTTGTAAAGGGGGTTCTGTAATTTTAGAAAGTTCACATTTACGCGAGGAGTGAGGGTCACTTCTGTTTTTTGCTCATTCAGATTGAAGATGTTTAGAGGTATCTGGGATTGTATCTCAGCAAGGCTGTTCTTGGGAGGAGGGTAGGTTTGTGAGTCATCTGAATAACAGTGTGAGGGGAGCAGGTGATGCTGAAAAGCCACCCACAGAAAAAACATCTGCTGGTTAAAATAAGATTTAAACCGCTAAAGAGCAGTTCCTGTAATGCTTTCACAACTCTCCAGTCTACAGACAAGAATGCAATAATCCACTGTGTGTAAAGCAGCACTTGGATCTGAAAGTAGCAAGTACCCGGTCCTGGAGCTGAAGCTGGTGACAAACAACAGAGAAAAGGAGTTTGGAGATCATTAAAAGCAGTATGGCATGTTTAAAATCAGCTGGAACATTCCCAGTCAGAAGATGGGTGTTAATAATGGACAACACTCAGCCCAACAGTTTAAAAATACTAATTTAATATAATATTAGTCTAATAACATCCTGGTAAGATGGTGTCATCCATTTGACCATATCTTGATGACAGGGTGCCAAGTTACCAGCTAAAGGTGCCAGTATACACCATGTTACTCGCATGCCGTCTGTGACATCATTACACATCGATTTCTGCTCGCTGTTCTGGCCGCTGAGTCTCCTGAACAGTAGGTGTCAGCACCAGATGGTAGCGCCACATTAACATTGGTTAAAAAAAAAACAGGGGAAGATTTAATAACTGGGAGCAAAGCTTTTTTCATCTTTGAATCTCTATGAGTCTCTGAGCGTACTGTACTGATAAATCATTAAAATCAACACTATCTTACACTCGTGCCTTCAACCCAGCGGCAGCAGTAAAAGCACAACGCGCCATGTTACAAAAATCAAGAGTTGTTTAACTTGTAGAAATGGTTGCTATGCATATGATGTCAATTTGATGCCAACTTTATCGTACATCGCAGTTAACAAGCCACTGCAGGGCGGGTATAAAATTTAGCACGCTTCATTAGTAACATCCAGAAAAATGTTTGGTGCCCTCTGGTGGCCATAACAGAGGTCCAGTTCAGGGACTCCAGCTAGCTGAAGTTAAATCTAGCAGACAGCAGCTTCAGCCGTGTCACCATCCACCTGTCAGCCAAAGAGGTCACGCCTCTAATAATGCAAAGTTTAAACCTTTATACAATTTAATTTGTAAACCTGTTTAAATAATTTAAACAGGTTTACATATAAAGGGGAAATCAAACGTCTTTTTTTCTGCTGTAAAGTTTTAACATGGGAGTCTAAGGGGCTCAAGTCAGGTTGCTAGTTTAATAATAAAAAATAATACATTAAAAAAAGCCTTGACCTCCCAGATTTGGACATATACTGTATTGGTAGCTGAGAGAGCCATGGATGACTTAAATACTTTTTGATCCACGTAATCTAAAATCTTATGTGATCAAATAACTGAATAATAAAGACTTCTTCTGTCTGTTTAAGCTTTTGGGGGTGGACCTTCTCACAGTTTATTCACAGACTCAGATCCAATCAGACTTACAGTTCAGTCTGATAAACGTCCCCATCGGGTGCCAAACAGCAGTCTCTGAGACTGGCAGATACAGACATGTTCAGGCTGCTGCTCCTGCTGTTTTTAACATGGATGACCTCAGCGCTGGTCAGGTAGGACAATTACACCTTTGTTAATATGGTTGTTCTCTTTATATTAACAGCTGTGCAGCCACCAGGGATTTAACAATATAATGTCTGCTTTTCTTCTTTGTTGTACATTTATCGAGGTGCTGTTTAGTGGACCTTCCTCTTTTGAGCCAAAACTAGGTCAACTGTTTTCAAATCAAAAAAGACAATTTGATATAAAAAGTTTTAAAATTAAAAAAAAAAACTTACAGATATACTAAAATGTTCCATCGTCAGCATACCTCTTAGACGGACGCGCTCAATTCGTACTCGATTGCGAGCTGATGGCCTGCTGAATGAGTTCCTGAAGGATCACGCCCCTGACATGATTAACCGCCGTTACGCTCAGTGCTTCCCGTCCAGCACGCCGTCACTGAGGCTCGGACGCACCAGCGAGAGGATCTACAACTTCATGGATGTAAGAAGAACAACACTGAGAGTTAGGGTTGCTGGTTCAAAGCCTTCAGCTATTATTAAAATATCCAGTGACAAGTTTTAACCTTGTTACAGTGATTTAAATATTCCTCTAGGGGTCAGTGTTGTCCATAAATATGCTGATTTGTTAAGAATGATTACCAGATTTAAGGGAAAGTTGCTCAGTTCCAAAATATCAGTATGTCCTAAGTATGCAACTCAAGTTGGACAGAAGCAGTATTAAGTATTATTACAGAAGCAGAAATAAAATAAATAATAAATAAAAAGTTATCATTTGTACTGCATTTCCATTCTTTATGTCCTCACAAGATATATGTCCCCAAAGTAAGACGTAGTTATTTCCTACATATAGAAGCTTTAAAATGAAAACAGCACAGCCCAGTTTACTGAATAGAAACTAACTTAACTAATTTATACTATGAAAACAAAGGGAGTGCCAAACTGGCCAAAATATGTTAGCATACATGCTAACATTAGCATGAGCATGTCACAACCGGCTACCTTTTTATTTATCTCAGAATTTTTCAAATTAAAATCTCAGCCACACTTTGTGCCCCTGCTGCGTTTCAGGCTCAGTTTTATGGTGAGATCAGTTTGGGGACTCCAGAGCAGAACTTTTCTGTGATTTTTGACACCGGATCAGCTGACCTCTGGGTGCCATCATCCTACTGCATCAGCGAGGCCTGCGGTAACACCTTACATAGCACCACACAATACCACACAACACCAGTGTTGCATTTGCAGGTCAGGGCAGCCTGACTTTGGTTTATTTTGTTCCAGTCTGATAAGAAGTTCAAGGTCTGTGTGTGTCTGTGTGTACTTGTATAAAGATGTTGTAGGGACATAAATCTGACAAATGCAAGTCCACATGAAGTAAATAACATGTAATGAATATAAGAAAAGGTAATGTCTCTGTGTGTGTTTGCATTCACAGCGCTCCACAAGCGTTTCAAGGCATTTAAATCAGCTTCGTTCAGGCATGATGGTCGGAGATTTGGGATTTACTACGGATCAGGTCACCTGCTTGGAACTATGGCCAGAGACACACTGAAGGTCCAAAAGTTCTCAAAATTAAAAAGCTAAACTTCAGTATTAAAATTAACTAACAGCTGCCATGATTAATTTCAAAAAGATTTTCATCCATCAAACTCAGTTTGACATTCAGGCACAACTAAAGGAGTACTGTTTTATCTTAATCAACTTGTTCCAGATTGGTGATCTAACCATCCTGAACCAAGAGTTTGGGGAGTCCGTTTACGAACCTAGTGAATCATTCCTGACGGCGAAGTTTGACGGTGTTCTGGGAATGAGTTACCAATCCCTTGCAGAGGTTCTGGGCACCAATGTTTTTGACAACATGATTGCACAGAAGCTTGTGGACCAGCCAGTGTTCTCCTTTTACCTGAGCAGGTGCATTCATATCAGGAGCTCACCATTTCACCTCAATTAGATGCTCATTGTCAGGCTCAGAGGTGCATGAGAGGGAGGATAATTACTTCTTCCTGTCTGTTAACCTCTTACTACCCACCTGGTTGTTGGCAGCCCTGCTGAAAATCTGGATGGGTTTACTCTTACATTGTAGATGTTAAGAGGGTTTATTTTTAGAATTTCTGGGTAAGCAACTTTAAAAATCATGCTTTGAAACAGGCAGAAGTTTCACAACAAGTTCTTAAGTATTGATAGAGTTTTGGTTGGTCAAGAGGTAAAGGCAGAGCAAGAGATAGCCACAGAGAACTGGAAAGGTCAAGGGTAACCAGGAAGTTCAAAGGGGTTTTACTGTGAGCTGTGGAGATGAGAGTTTTTCCCAAGGTTTCAGTTTTTTAAATAGGGTCTGCCTAGTCTGTGTCTAGGTCCAAGACTTATAGACTTCCTACCATCTACAGTGATATCAGAACAAATCCGCTTGGCTTCACTGACAAGAGCATCTGGTGAGCAGTGTTTCAGAGATACTTGATGTTTAGGGAGGTCTTATGGCTTCTAAGTATGCTCAAGTACGACAGGGTAATTCTACAATTTCGATCATAGACATGTTAGGATAAAGAAGAACAATCACCAGGTGAACCAGGAAGATCCATATGGTTGTAATTATTTAAGCATTCCTCCACTGTTTCAGGGGTCCAGTCCAAGAGTATCTGGTTAGGCACTCGATAGAGATGCTGTACTTCTTGAGGGATATAAATGTGTTTGTTGTTTTTAATATGAGAGTTTTTATCTTTTGTATACTTAAATGTGAGTTTTGTGCCCGCAGAAAAACTAGCCGTACCAATCCAGCAGGGGAACTGTTGTTAGGTGGAACAAACGAAGCGCTGTATATTGGACCAATCAACTGGCATCCTGTCACTGCCAAGGGGTATTGGCAGATCAAGATGGACAGGTACATTATACATATCCCAACAGCACAGCACTTTGGCAGTGTACTATGAACCACTTGCAGCAGGGGAAACGGCACAAGACCTTTACCCTTTCTTGTGAAGACATTCATTAATAGAAACATAAAAATGCTCAATATTTCAGTGTGGCAGTACAAGGTGTGAACTTGTTTTGTCCAAGTGGATGTCAGGCGATTGTTGATACTGGAACTTCCCTCATTGCTGGACCAACCAATGACATTCTGAGGCTCCAACAACTGATTGGAGCAACACCCTCAAACTTGGGAGAGGTACCAAAATATGTCATCTCATGGTCTACTGAAAGACCAGAGAAAGTTATGACTTTTTCAAAGAAAATGTTTAACCTACAGAGGGGGCACTTAGACCTACTACTTATTCCTGCTTGAAAAACAATATCAGATATTTCTTGAGAATACTATATGACTACCGTAACTGAATTTTTTTCAGCATGTCACTCCTCATTTTGTGTGTTTCAGTTTGTTATCGACTGTGCCAGGTTGTCCAGTTTGCCTCAGGTGACTTTTGTCCTGAATGGAACAGAGTACACACTAACAAGTGAACAGTACATCAGGAAGGTAAGGAAGGCTTATTGTTTTCTTTAGCTTGTGTTAGAACAGCTGCCAGTCTTGTCTTTCTTTCTTTTCTTTTTCTTTCTTTATTTTTTTTTGATAAAATAGTAGGAAGGGTAATTGTTTTGGCGTATTCAAAAATGCGTATTATTTTATTATTTTAATGATGCACCTGTCAAATGGCTGAAACCAGAGATTGCTTTTTGAAATGCAGCTAACATTTAAACTTCTGTTTATAGATTCTTTGCTTTTTTTTTTTACCTCACCCCTAAAAGAAACCACATAAAAAAAGCATAAATAGATCATTAATACATTGAGACTTAAGTGCAAATTTAGTAATTTGGCAGCTATATTTATTTTATATACTTTCATATTTTTACTAACAATTAAAATTGCTTAAGAAATAGAGTGTCACTTTTATAAATGAAGCTACTTAACAACTACACAATCCACTGTTTGTCATTATCAGGAGACACTTGGCAAGAATGAGTTCTGTTTCAGCGGTTTCCAGGCTATGGACATTTATTCCAGCACAGACCCTCAGTGGATTCTGGGAGATGTATTTCTGACAGAGTACTATTCCATCTTTGATAAAGGACATGACCGGGTCGGCTTAGCACGTGCCAAACACTCTCCTGAACCATAACTTATTGGCGAACTCAACAGTCAATAAATACTGCACAATCGAAAAGCATTTTGTCATTCTCTGGCCTATTATTGCTTTCACATCATTCTCCAAATACATTAAGGACAAATAACTGTCTAGAAACTGCTGAATATTGCTGACGATACATTAGCCATTACTTCTGCCTCAATGACCACAAAGTTAACATTTTATTTGAAAAGGTACAGTTATTGGAGATTTAACAGCAGCAACAGGGATTGTACATTCATCACTTTATTTACATTTACAAAAGCACGTGTGATTTATAGTAATCACACAAAGAAAGAAGATTTTGTTCTTATCCCCTGAGTACCAGTGTTTCATTAAGTGTTACAGTTCCTCTAATGGCCACCAGATGGCATCCAAGAAGAGTTTATTGAAGTGGATGAGAACCCCCCCCCATTCTTTCAGTATAAACAGCTAACTTGAAATGTTCTCATGTGGGCTGGAAGTTATTCTTCAGCTAGAAAAATCACAAAGATACATAGGCTTGTTTTTGGTTTTTTTTGTTTTTTGTTTGGTTTTTTTTGCACAGGTTTCAACTCTAATAATTGTTGATTATTTTGTCTCATTTTGCCTCATTTCTAATTTTTTAAGGAATCATTTATGGGGGTTTTGTACTCTTTGGAATACCAGGATTAAAGAGTAATTCCAGCAAATTTCTTTTTAATGTGCTACTTAATGTCTCAATGGGCCATGCTCAATTTGCACATTCTGATACACAAATTCAGGGAAAAGAAAATTCACACAAAACACCATATAGTGAGTTAAACAGCACAATTTTTATGCATCTTTATGAAAAAAAAAATTGCATTTGGACTGTAGATGAATATGCAGATAATTAGCTTAAATCGGCAGTTGCCCTGGATGAAGTTCCTGAATTGAGATGGCAAAATGAATGATCTAAGTGATGGATTTCAGTGTTTAACCCTCCAGAGTCTGGCTCATCACAGTGATTCATGATTTCCCATTTTAAATTTGAAGTTCACCATTTAGTACAAGTTGAGGGTAATTTTTACAGTTTTAAACTTGTTCAATTTCCAAGGTATTTCAGTCAAGTAATTAAGATTGGGCATAAATATATTGTTGGATAAAAATATTTTTCAGTAACTGTATGAGAAGATCTGTTTTTTGGGGGCTTTTTTTTGGGGGGGGGGGGCGACACATTGTTTTTGATGTGTGTTACTACAATGATTGATTTAATTATAAAATGATTGATTGCTAGAATGAGGAAGCTTGGGAGAACATTTCTTAAAAAAAACACTACATGCTATTAAAACATTGTCAGCGGGGTCAGGAGTATTTATCTTTAATAATAAGTTAAACCTCACAGGATTAAAATGGGGGTTCATGCTAGAACTGAAGAATAGTTGTTTGCGGTTTATTTTTTGATAGATCATGGTGGCAACAACTGATAAACCCAAAAACCTAGCTTAAATACATCCCTTAAGAGGCCATGTATATCCTGTTTTCCAAGTATTTTTGGTTAAAAACAACAACAACATTAAAGAGTCTTCTTCTTAGGCAACGTGGGTATTCATGTTACTCAGTTTGGTCTTACTGAACAGCTGAAGTTGTGGCTGGTTCTTATTTCTTTTCGAAACTCTCTGATTGGGAGCTGGTGTTTTTGACCTCTTCATTGTCGTTGGTTTCTTCCTTCTCATCCTCCTGAGTCCCTGTTATTCCCTGGAAGTCGTAATCGGGGTCAGGGAGCTGCAGAGTGTCTGAGGTTGGACCAGGGGATCTCCTGGACTGGAATCGAGCCAGTCCTTTTCTCCGCCGCCCCAGTCCTTTAGGACTTGGCAGGCTGCGGACCGATGCCTTTGAAGTCTGCCTGGAGAACTGGAGTGAGAACTGACGCCCCCGTGGTTTGGTTGGCTGACGATTATGGCCATTGACAGTTGTCCACCGAAATTCTTTGGGCCCAAGTTGAGTGGGGGAACAACAGAGAGAGGACGCAGTCCTGGAAATATAAAAAGAAAAAAATTAATTCTCACCTAAAGGGCAAGTCTAAGATTATAAAATACTGGGGTATAATTATTCAATTTTCAAAACCTTTTATCTCAAAATGAAGTTTGATGGCCGAACATGGAGTTGAATATCGTTAAAAAGGACACTGGCTGATCACCTTAGGGTTTCTGAGCCTGGGGCTTCATCAGTGGGGGAAGGATTCAGGCCATTCTGAGGTTTGGTATACGAATCCACATTCTGGCAAACATCGCCACATAATGGAGGGCTGATGACAAGCTGGGGGAAAACAGAAATGGAGCTTTCCGGTGAGGGTGGGTTGCTGTTGACCTCCCTTAAGGTGGACAAAGTGTCCATGGAAGGCTGAGACATGAACAGCGAGGACAGAGGAACATTGATCCCTGGTCCTGCATTGACCCTGGATTTAGAAATGACCAACAGAAAACATAAAAGATCAGATCATTGTAATCTGTGGACAGCTGGATCTTAATATATAAATTATTAAATAGAAACCTTTGGTACTATCAGTAGGATACCAGTTACACATCTATTCATACTTTAAATATTCTAATACCTGACATCTGGGAAGAAACTGCCAGTTGCATCACTGCTATGTCGTTTGAAGATGGGTCGAGGGGGTCGGAGGTCAGGAGGTTCCTGAACACTAAGCAGACGGCGGACCCGACCCAAAACCTGCAAACATTAAAAATATACTCAGAATCTGGACTTAAAGACTTTATCATTAGTACCTAATGTCAAAGCTTTAAATTTAACAGGTTTCAAATTGTTCTATATTTTTATTCTTCTGCTGTATAAGAGTAGCTTTGTATGATTCACAGTTCAAAAATCATTCTTACGTATCATTTACTGGACTTTGATGGAGTCCTTCAGTCCATCTTACTTATCAAACAAGCCATCCCTTTAAGGTCACCATCCCTATAAGCCAACATTTTTCTGATTGGCTGCCCCTCATAAATTAACAACTTTGACACAACGTGGGTGGGGTTTCTG
This sequence comes from Perissodus microlepis, assembly GCF_051167445.1. NCBI lineage: Eukaryota > Metazoa > Chordata > Actinopteri > Cichliformes > Cichlidae > Perissodus > Perissodus microlepis. Next base: position 20,259,863 of record NC_140477.1, on the reverse strand, counting down.
TGAATCTGATGACCAAAAAAGGAATATCCCTTCTCTGTGACATCAAACAGGTCAGAGTACAGAAAAAAATCACCAGCAACAAAACATTTAGAACAATTTAAAGCCTTAGGGTTTACCACACAAGGGTTACGGTATTTTCTGCACTATAAGACGCACTTAAAATCCTTTAATTTTCTCAAAAATCAACAGTGCGCCTTATAATCCGGTGTGCCATATGTATGACTTCTGGTTGTGCTTACTGACCTCGAACCGATTTTATGTGGTATACGGCGCTCCAAAAATCTGTCAAAAAATGTTTTAGTATGACTTTGGTAAGCTAAGAAGCCACACCACTTGATGGATTGTCGGAGCATTATGGCTACCATAGTCAGGAGTCTCGCGGGGTAATCTCGGTCCAAAACGCCGTCCGCTTCAGGTCCAAAACACTGCGGCATCACTGAGCGTTACAAACTGTCTAAATTCTTTCATCTTTAATAAAATGATCAGCGTTGCTGCTTTACCAGGTGTAACAATTAAGTTTAATATCCAGGCACCCATCAAAACAGAATATGTAATGTTCTGACTGAGAGATTACTGAAAAAATTAAAACGTACAGCTCTGCTATCACTTCCAACAGACCCAAGACAGAAAACTAAACAGCAGTGACTTTTGTAAGTTTACTGAAGTTGGACTAGCTGGTATATAATGATGTGCTACGTGATCGCTAGCAACACAGCTATGTTAGCATAACATAAACACAATGAAGCTGGGGGATGAATGTTAACTTTTTACCACTCGATAAAAGTTAACGTGATGGTTCCCGATGGTTAGGGACAAATGCAATCGCATGGCAGGATGCTGTGAATGGACCAAACTTCACTCAGGAGAACAACTGAGATAATCCATCCACAATACGAGGTTAGTCATAAATATACTGCAACAATATGGGAATACAGCACCTGCGAGAGAATTCAACATTAATGAATCAATGCTGGAAGTGGCGCAAGCAAGAAGAATGAGTTGAGTAAAGTTTGTCTTATCAGACTGTTTTATGCTGTTTAATGCGCCTTTTAATCCGGTGCGCCTTATGAATGAAAACAGACAGGTTCATCGACAGTGCGCCTTCTGGTCCGAAAAATACGGTACTTGTACATTGGCCTTCCTATTAAAAGGTTGGTTTAATATGAACATCCAACACTGGAATAGGACATATATGGCAAAAAAACAAGGAAAAGTATAACAAATCCAAAGAAAGGCTTAAGTTAAGGCCTCATGATTAAACTGTTTAACAAATAATATCTCTCAAGGTCAACACCCTTATTTACATTTTCATAAGTACTTATTTTTCTACTCTCTGCAGTTTTTATACTTACCTCCTTTTTTCCAGAAATCAATTTTAAATTAAAAAATGAAAGCAATAAACATTTTACCGACTCTTGGCGCCGCAGCAAAGTACAGTCCTGTTGCCGCTGATGGTCGTGGCTAACATCAGTGTCGTCAAACTGCAGGATGTCCGAGAGACTGGAAGAGACATTGAAAAAGAATTTGTCATGCTGATAAAACTTCTCTAAAAAAAACCTAATTCTATAACAACTAGCACGTCTGTGACAATACACCCACACAGACTGAGCTACAATGTGAAACATAAACTCCAACACGTCCTTCAGGAAAAATGTTTGTTCTCTAGAGGATTATAACTGTGCATCAGCCACTAAACTTGATCCCTGACCCCATGTCGGTGGTGGAGCCAAGAAATGAGGGGATGCAGTAGTCCGCAGCAGCCAGCGTGTATGGTGGCCGTGCATCGCAGTCATTCCAGTAAATGTCTTTGGTCATGTGAGGCATGTTCATGTGCATCTCATCCACTGCCAGGAGAGACACCTGCAGGAACAGGTAAAGAGGAAGGATGAGGCGTGTTCAGTTTTCAAGAGACATTATTTATAAAAATTAATTAAGTAAGATTAAATAGGTAAGAAAATCTACCAATAATTTAACAGGAGAATCTTTCATAGTCAAATCTAATCCGGTTGATTGATTGTGCTTCTTGGAAATTATACAACTATAAGAAGGAAGAAAACTGCCTAAATCACAACTGAAAAGAGTTCAGCAATATTTTTAATAATTTTTTATACTTAAAGGAAGTAAGGAATTTATTAAAGATGACACAATATGTTGTATTAAATATCACATTTACTTTTCTTGTTAGTTTATTTTCTAACCTTGTTGTTGTTTCTGATTTATTTTGTCACATTTATTTATTCATTCATTTAATGCTTTCATTTTCTTCTTATTTACCAACTTGTGCAATGTTAGTTTATTTCTTTATTTCTGTTTATTTATTTTTTTTCCCCATTGTATTTCCCCAATAATTCACAGATTTTAAATTACTGATTTATTTATTTTTTTGTTATTATTATCTTATTTTTTTCTGCATTTTCCCTTTTTATCTATGTAAACAAGGGTGTGATTTAAAGTATAATATGGGCTAAATGTTTAGCCAGAATGAAAAATAAAACAGATTATGGAAACAACAACTTTGACCAAAATCAATCAATAAATGACAAATTAAATGGTCAGTAAATCAACAGGATGTAATACAAAGAAAAATGAATATAGAAGCTCACTGAATGAGAAACATCAAATGTCAAATTTTAGGAATCAACTGATGTCCATATATATTTTTTCTATTATTTTGGGGTCTGTAATGCATTCTTCATTTGAGTAATTTAGTAATTTATTCATGAATGAGTGAATTGGGTAGTTTTGGTCTTTTATATGTTTTTGTGATTTCATATTTGCAAATATATAGTCGTAGTTCTAGTTCTAGCATGCTAATAAAAGTTTGAATTATTTATTCAGAATATTAACTGTTGCACAAAACAATGGAAATGTAAAAGCTATTTCATTTTGATTTCTATTTTTTTATAAATAAAAAAAATCCATGTTGTAAGCTTTGTCATTATGATTTATTTAGTGCAGATTGATGTGGAAATTCATTTAGAGTGAAATGAAACAGAGTAAAAAGTAAAAGTTTACTCTAAAACTTGCTTTCGAGTAGCTTGTGTTTAAATTGTGTGTAGCTGGGCCTCGTGTGGCATCATGTGCTTGACTTCCTTGCGTGATGTAAAAATAAAACGAAGTGTGGAAATGTTCCAGAGTATATTTTTGTCCAGCAGGAGAAACTTAGGCAGCTCCTTTCCATGTATTCCGTTCTGCTCCCTGACAAACCACAACAGTTTCTCATGTTCCCTTTCTGTCCACGATAAAGTCAAAAGTGTTGGTTCTACCAGAACAGACCCTGAAAATATAAGAGACTTTGAGCCTCCGTCATTGCTGACCTGAAGGTTCCTGTCGATGATCCAGTTTGCCTCAAAGTCATCGTCATCATCGCCAAACGGGTTGATCAGCTGCTCTGCTACCTGCCAAACAAACAAACAAACATGTCTGAAAATCAGTCAAACTAAAAACACAAAACTGCCTATATGTAAAAAAAAATATATATATATATATATATATTACTACTGCTCATGACAATCGAGATGGCCGTTGTCACTGCTCTGTAGGTTTCCTCGTCTCTGTTTAAGGGATTTTTCAAGATTGCTTGCATTATAGTGATACCAGTATATGTATCTCCAATTTCTACAAAATATTGTTTTTGAGAGGATGAAGCAGCTTTGGTTTCTTTTAACATGACACTGAGAACAAAACATTTATAACCACACTACTTGTGACACTCTGGCTCATGCAATATTTCTGGCTCGTCTCCACCAAGTAGATTATTATTAACTTTGTGTTATTTATATAACAAAAATACGTCATGAGATGAAAGAGGTCAGCCACAAATGTACTGATGTGTTTCAAGCAGAACAAGATAGACACGTAATTTTCTGCATTACATATTACATGTAAAACACGTATGCAGATAAATAGCTATAACACTGTGTTAAAAACATGTGTTATTGAATAATCAATCTGAAATATCTCATATAAACTTGGTCTTATTTCCCAATCAGCATCCTCCTTCTGCTTTTATTAATTGTACTCCTTCCATTAAAAATGCATTTTGTTTGTGTTTGTCTACATTTGAGTTCCAATTTTGTACTGAAGCATAAGAACTGTGTGTGTTTTTGGCTTATTACTGCCTATCTTATCTCTGCATTTAGTACTAGATAAATAAGTACTTGAATTTTTGAATATGCAGTCATGTAGATTACATACATTAGCATATGTTACTCTGTCTCTGTGAAACTGTAGGACACACCTTCCGTGAAAAATATCTGCATAAATATATTTTGTTGTATAGCAAACTTGAGGAATAAAGAAGTCCAAAACTAAATTTTACTTTTTAAAGTATTGCCAGAACAGCACAAAAGCCCCTCTGCAGGCTTCCAGACAGGAACCAATCAGACAAAAGTGGGCTTTCACAGAGGTGTGACTTAATGAGACATGAGACACCTGGCTTGATGTCATGTTTCTTGTTTTGCTTGAATTATGAGTCATGCAAAGCTACTCTGGTGGAGTCTCTGACTAAAAATATAAATTCACAAGTTTGTTTTACATATTCACAAATTGTAGGACAGAATTTATTTGACCTTAAGCCAGCCACAGTAGAAGAAGAACTGCAGCAAGGTGAAAACGGGGACGTACAGGTCAAGGTCATGACCTTGGTAACCACGGGTGTGGTCAAGAAACTGTCGACCAATTAGACAAGCAAAGAAAAAGGTGTAGACAGCAAGAGTGACAACCTAAAAGGAGAGAGAGAGTGAGAGTGTTGTTCAGATTCCTTCTTCTCTCTGTGGGCGATTCAGAGCTCTGATTCAGTTAGTGTAATGATTATGATGTGATTACATGAGCTACATCCGTATCAAACATGCTGCTGTGGCAAGTACGAAACAGAGAGGACGGACACAGACCTGCGTATAAACCAGAGGGACACCGACCCAGTTGTAGCCAAAAAGAGTCGCACACCAGGTCCTGAAGCGATTCATTTCCTAACACAGAGAGGAAACAGCAGTCTTTCCCCAGCTGCCAGCAAACTGTGAATTTCTGTAACTCAATAGGCTAATTGGAAAAAGAGTCTCATTTGCCGTTCTGGGAAAGCTGAGTGTCACATTACCTACATGTCTCCTTTATGTGGTCACAGGCTAACGGGGGTTTTAGGATCTAAACTGGCTCCAAAGGATGAATGAGTGTGGTTTGAGTGCTTAAGAGCTTTTTCCTCTCTAACAGCATATGTCTGTAATCAAATGGCAGCATTGGAAAAAATATTAAGGTTATCTGATTATACTGATCTTTAATGGCCATACTGTATTGTTTTTTACCGTGATGTTATTATGATAATGCAAGATATAAGCATGTAGTTAAATTAATAGTGATACATTATGAGACGTAAGTGGCTGAGCCCTTAAAACCACTGGGAAAGTGTTTACAGAGGTCAGGTCTAATGGCTGGTCTGTTACACACTTCTACAGGATCAAAAATCTTTTTGTAGCTGTAAACAGTATAAAAGATGGACATAGCTTCTGGGTCTGACACCGGTCAACAAGCATTTTGGTACTGGCAGTTTTTCACCTGTGCTGTAGCAGATTTTACTTGCTGAGGCCAAATGTAAAAACTGTTTTTGTTTAGCTTGTTGTGTTTTTTAGTTATGAATTATTGGACAACTTCAGTGACTGGGCAGAAACACCGATGCATTTCAGCATTTAAGAAATACGTTTATTTTCCAGAAAAGTGAAGCCAACATTAATGAAGGTGTTTTTGTTGGTCGTGAAATCCGTGAACTGATGTTTGATGACGTGTTCAAAATGAAACCGAAGCCTAATGGATCATAACCACGTGAAGCATTCATGTAGCGTGTCCAGAATTTTCTTGGCAATCATGGAGCAGAGAAATTATCCACAGCTGAGCTTGTGGATAACGCGCTGAAAGCATAACAGCTAATGAGTGCCAGAATATTAACGAAGATACACGCCTTACATTGTCATCTCAACTTTCTTTCACCAAATCTGGATGATGTCAGTCTCGGCTTCAAAATAGGGCTTCCAAAGATTGGATGATGTCATAGAAGCTATGTCCACCCTTGGTCAATTTTGCTTTTTTCCAAACATGAAAAAGATAAAATAAATAAAATACCCAGGCTAATATTTTAAGCTTTAGTGTGCCCCAGGGAAGGGATTTGCTAATAAGTGACTAAATTATACTAATGATGATAAACGTCTTCATGGCAAAAACAAGAACCTGTGGTGGTGGTAAAGTCACTGCGGCGTCGTTCATCTATGCAATTTATTTCTTGTGTTTGAATTTATGCTTACAAAATCATAATAGTGTTGTGAGTATATGGAGATTATGTTGCTAAGCAATTTCTATGAAGCGAACCACGGCGATGCTAACTGCCCTGTCTCTCGCCATGAAAGTGCATTTTTATAGTCACGTTGAGAATGTTCTGCAGGTCGATGCTGTCTTGGATGCGTCCTTCCTGCCGAGCTTTAGACGCCAGGTTGGAGAACCAGACAACAGGGATCCAGTACTTCAGGTGAGGAGAACGAACGTTCTCAAACACCTTCCTCTCCTCAGGTGTCATGAAACCTACAGATGGGAAAAAAAACATTGTTTAAAATAAGTCAGTATTAGATTCATGTTGATAGACTATTTAAATAAAATGATGGATCATATTGTTCCAAAGCAGTTTCAGACATAGCGCTTCCATGCAGACAGACGTTTAGGTTTTGTTGACAGAGTATCAGCCCAAAGTGCTTCTTTAATTGGCCAATAACAAGGTAGTCCCTGGAGTGATATCAGGAAGAAATTGAAGTGGCGAGGAGCCGAACTCTGACTTTTATATTTCTAGTTAAGACACACTAAGATCACAGTGTGCTCATTTTGAAATACAGCTGATACACACTAAAATACTCAGGCTCTAACCTGCCTCGACCACATGATCCATGGTCGGGAATCGTTTGCAGACAGCCGTGCTGACGGAGCGGAAGATGAGGAGCGACGTGAGGTTAACGTAACGTACCAATGTCCGGCGCAGCAGGCGGCCATATTCGTCTTTACCCTGAACACAGCTGTAGAAAGAGTTCATGATTATCGTCAGCTAACCACACCTTATTCTTCTTGTGTATTCAGGCTCGTTTGCACGGGGCACTGAAGTGTTTCCAAATCACTAAACAAGACAAGGTAGCTTCTAAATAAGTTAATTATGGATTCTTAGTGGCTACATTTGTCTATCTTTAAAGTAAAGTCTGTGAGTTCCTGTCTGTGCCTGTAGAGGGCAGTGTTTTTGTAGTGGGTACTTGTGGCCTGTAGAGGGCACATTAGAGATGTAGACTGTACCTGGAGATGTGGAGCATGAGTCTGTCCGGCCAGGGCAGGTTAACAAACTGATTCCACCACCGATTCACCACCAGAGTCACATAAAAACCTAAAACATTTATATTCAGTTAACACATAATAATTTCTAATTGTTGTGATAATGCAACCTATCCAAACAATTGAGCTCTTTTACAGCAGTAAATAAATAATCATGTCATGCTGACTTACAATGATGTTGCTGCAAGCACATTTAACATGAAGGACACATCGTGAGAGGCTAAGAGTTTGATAGAGATCTTATCAAACTCTTATGATATACTTTAGTATTCAAACACAACACGTCTGTCAGTCAGCGCTAAGCCCTGTTCTCAGTGGGTAATATTAGCTTGGCGTATCCTGAGATTATTATAATAACACCCTTGTTCTTTGATCCCCTGTAAATCCAACAAACTGTAAAGTGACAGCCAGGTGTTTGTTAAAATCTTAAATCTTAACCACCTGAAATATATGGCAATGACCCAGTGTGCACACATTTACAGGCGTGCATAAAGGACACACAGTGGTACTAAATACTGTCAGTGGACTTGAGTCTCACACACAGTTCACAGTTGTAGCTTGAAAACTTCATGTTGCAGTTTGCAAAATACCAGAAGTGCATTTATTTCTTTTTCTGCCACATATCCAGACCTCCGTCCAACATAGTCCAGATATATCCAGACCTCCTCTGAGGTCTTCTCAGCTATCAACAGGTGATATCAGACAGGTGGATGTATGATCTAAATGTCTGCTAGGCTTTACCTCAGCCAAATTAAATTCTTTAATTCTGGACTGTGTTTGGAGCGCTTTTAATACAATTATCTGACAAATAACATGGCTGGCTGTGAGGTTTAGTTTTAGTGAGTGAAATTTACCTGGATGCTACTTAGCACTAATCATCAGCTATCTGTGAGTAACGCACCCACACAGAAAAACAAAAATCTATTGAAACTTGAAAATAAGCAGAGAATCAATGGATGGCATTACCTTGATTATCTCTTATAAAGAGTGCATGTGTCCTCTAGGGACTGATTGGATATATGATGTTTCCTGGTCTATCCAGGGGTTCCCACGCAATTTTTCCCGCTGGAAAAACCTCCAGAATAAAGCCCAGGATGCCCAAACTATGTGAAGTGACTGTTTTCAGTGCAATACTACTCTGAACCTGATTTTCTCGTGAGTCCACACTGTATATTAGAGACTCTAAGGTCAATTCACTTACTGCAAGGGCATTTTTACAGTTCATTTACTCTGGTCCAAATCAGTTGATGAGTTTTTAAACTTGTTAGTTTCCTCTATTGTCTGATTTCACACGTAGAAAAATTCAAGTAAACACCACACAAACTAAAATATGTCACTCAAACCACATGGTAGTGTGAAGTCCTCTTATTGGCCATGTGTGCGGAGCGGGAGTGACAGAAACAAAAACAGGAATAAAGTACTATTTTCTGGATAATCCTAAAATACATATTTATCTGGGAAATGTTTTGAGCAAAACTGTACTCTGCATATGGCTCCAAGTGTGATTAACATTTTCACATCTGCACAAATGAGTTTAATTTAAACAAAACTAAAGAGCACTCGCTGCAGGACACGACACCTATTTTGTTACATTGTGTTGTTGATGTCATCACAGTCATTTAGGACCATGGGTCATTTTTGTCTGGATACTTTGATAAATTGTCAACTCGTGCACATACATCTCCTGTTTTTGGCATTTACTTTAGTTACTGACACTATTTGTCTTTTTATTTTCTGGAAAAACCACATTTTAGGAACTGTCAGGTTTTAATCTTTTTTTAGGTTGACAAACATAGTGAATATGCATCCTGGGATGCTGTGTGTGCATGAGGGTGGAGATCAGCTACACAAACACTCATCCTGCTTTTAGCCTTTTCTCCTCTTTAATGATCCGATTCCATTAGCAGGCTGCTAATGAGGCAACCAAACACCCCCTCTGTTCAGCTCTCTGCTCAAGCAGGAAACACACTTACAGTTATATTTGAGTTTTCATGTGGCTCTTTTTTTATTAGACTTAATTTTTACTTTCAGTTATTTTTTGAACCTCTCACCATGAGCTGTAATATCCAAACTCAACACATATCCATGAGTCAGTGTTAAGCTCTGTTCTCAGAGGACAATACTATCCAGACTCTTCTTGTTATTAGTATAATAATAACACAGGTCAGCTACGTTCTTCAGTCCCCTGAGAATCTCACAAGTCTGTAAGGCATTAGGAATGAAATCTAGGAAGATAATAAAATATTATGTAATCTCTTCCAGTATCTGAGAATCAGTGGTTAAATGATCATAAAGCTTGTTTTTAAAATATAAATATATTAAGTAAAATATAGCAACTAAATACGCTTTCTGTATAATTAAGACTTTTTCATGAATGGACAAGATGAGTATCAGATATGTAACTCAACCATTCACCACAGTGACGTCTACTTTAGTCTCTACATGGAAGTATTTCTTTCAGAACAATCGTCCATGTGATGATTCATGTGTTTTACATGTCATCAGTTCAGATAGTAGTAAGCCTTAAGGTTAGGACCTTGTGCAGACAATGGTGACTGTAGCACATGGTACACTCGACTCCAACTAAGTCCCTGAACTGGACCTCTGCAACATGTTTGTGGAGAAGTTTTACTGCAGTTATTTTAAAAAATTGTGGCTTGCTGAACAGTTAAAATAATAATAATAATAATAATGCAAAACTCTTTTATATAAGCATTTTTCTAAACAATATTATAAAGTGCTTTACAGAAAGCATTTTTAAGAAATTATTAAACACATCTGTCAAAAAGAAAACAACAACAAAAAAGTTGCTCTACCTTCCTGCCCAAAAAATCTACTACAACCACAGCACTAACACACTCACAGTGGCTTTACATTTCTATGAAGTCTATCTTGTAACAGTCAGACAGAAAGGTCTAACCATAAGGTTAAAAATGGAATTAGCCTGTATGTTTCTTTTAAAAGAAAAATACTAGACCACTATTAAACAGAACCTGGGGTCAAGGATGCTTTGTACCTAATCAACAGAAATAAAAATAAGAATGAATTTAAATAAAAGTAAAGCTATGGTTTGTCAGCTAACATACCCAAGACGAATGTGACAGGGATCTGTTCAGCATATTTGTCACAGTACATGGAAAGTTTCTCAAACAGTCTCTTCTGATCCTCGGAGAGCAAAATCCTAGAGGACAGAGGAAATTGTCGTCACTGCCAGCAACTAAGAATCTAACATATGAGAAATTCTTCTGAAGTTACTCTTCAGCCGATCAGAAAGTTTCTGAATGAACTTCAATAAGCTGCAGGTCTGCTGGTCAATATGGTCAATATGTGCTTCTATTCAGAAATACAAAGTCAGATAAATCTTTTTCTACACAGACATTTTCTGATATACTGTATTAGTTATTTAATATAAAACCTTTAATGAAATTGCAAAGAAGGCTCACATCCTGTTTGCCTGGAGTCATATATGCGGTTACAACTTGATGAAAGCTAAATAGTCAACTTTCATTTGTAGCATATATAAATGATAACTCAGTCATGTTGTTTGTTTTGTACAACAGTCTCATCGAGTTAATTTATTCTGTCATATTATATTTATTGTAGTGAGCTTTTATACTTTATTTAAGATATTTTGCTAAATAATGTGTTCATTGTTTTCCCTGCTGCAATAAAGGAATTCCGCAGGTTTGGGGCTGTGAAATAGATCTTTTCTTAAATATATATGAAGATAGTATCAAAAACAAGAGCCGCTGAGACATAGTTTTAGAAAGAGGAGATCGTGTTACTAGGTCCCACCTCCTGTTTTACCCAAGTCTGAGCTTAGCTGTTGTTGTATCAGATTCTACTAATATTTTGTTCTCACAGATTAGATAGCAGGGAAAAAAATGCAGTGGTCCCACGGATCTGTCAAAAAAAATTGTTGAACAATTTAGGGCAACTCATTTAGTGGTTTGTTTTGTATGATTTACGCTTTAAAATAACCCCAGTTCATTGTATACTGGATCTTGATACTAAGGTTATGACAGAGAGCTAAAACTAAAAACTAAAAACCAAAATAAAAGTTTTGGAAAATAAAAACTTCAGAAAGAGCTGAAAGATTCAGACAGAATAAAGCTCATTTAGCTTCTTCCCCGGCTGAAACACTCTAAGATCAAACTTTTGCTCACAGAATATGAACATTAATCATTCACAAGATGAAAAAAATGTTTTTGGCTGGCTCATGTTGCTAACCAAAAAGGGGCGGAGCTTATAACCACTAGCGCGAGGATATATTTTGGCTTCACTTTTAGGGACTCATCCGACATTACATCCAGTTTTGAGTTGTATCAGCCACTCTGGACAGTGTAGCAATATTTATTAGTAACTATGTTGAAATTTACAAGAATTTAAAAGAAACACTCGCATGATGCACAGCTGTAATACAACACTGTCCCTTCCCTTTCTGTGACTGTGTGTGTGCGTGTTTGACCTGTATACGACGCTGAGGACGGTGTACAGCAGAGCAAACAGGATGAACTCTCGGTACAGCAGCTTGTAGATGCTCCCCTTCCAGCGCAGCAGCAGCTGGTGAAAACCGAAGAAGGTGGCGTTGGCGACTTTACTGGAATAAGTAACCGTCATCCTGAGACTGAGGAGCAGACTAAGACCTTCATCCAATGGGAGCTAGTGGATAGTCCCACTGGTTTTCTGGTTACAGCCTGGATAATTAACACCACCTTAACATTATGAACATAAATGATCACTTTTGCTATTATTGCTGTATTTTACTCACAGAAAAATGTCGTTGCTTCCTCCTCAGCGGTGCTCTTCATCAGGCTTCTTTCCTGATTTCTTTTTGCCAAATGCCAACCAAACACACTCTTTCTCTATCTCTTCCTTTCTCTCTCTCCCTCTTTTCTCTTCACCATGATGCTGTCCAGTTGCCCAGTAATGCCAGGCAGCGCACACACACACACACACACACACACACACACACACACACACTATTCAGAGCTATATTGATGAGCCAGAAGGCTAAATGCAGTCATGTTTCAGCTGTGTGTGTGCCAGCATACATAACATTCGAGGTAAACATGTATAAACAGAAACACTATAAGAGGCAACATGAGGTCATAACACAGAGTGACAGTGAACAATCAAATAAACATAAATGTTTTAATATGACTGAATAAAATAATAAAGAAAGATTCATTTTAAATCTTTTTTTAAATTTGATTATAAAACATTTAAATACCAAACAGCACTAACTTTATGTTTCTAAAGAGGTTTTCCATTTGCCTCGAGTCAGATGAAATTTGTTTAGTGGCATCTAGTGGACACTAGAGCAACTCAACTAATTCATGTTGAGATATATGGAGGGCTCATGGTGCCAAAATAACAAATTAAATAAATAAAAAATAGGGTCCTTTGCAGTATCTTAGCTATTCCTAGGACTGCACTCTTCGGGACAGAGATCTCGGATGTTGTTCCCGGGGTCTGCTGGAGTTACTCGCCTAGCTTGGGGGCCACTGCATCGAGTACTCAGATTACCACTGGACCACCGTTGCCTTCACCCTCCACATCTTCTCGAGCTCTTGTGCTCCTTATGCCCTACATTGTCTCAGCAGCATCGCTGCACAGCCTATCCTTGGGGTCTTTCCTGGTGTGGTAAACCCCAACCTTTTTTGCTTTTGTGCTCAGAGCGTGTTACTGTGAGGTCATGGTCAGTATCCCTGCGCTGTCTTTCAGTCCAGGTTTGTCAAGCCACAGTTTCAGATTGAAGAAGTCAACTGGATGACTCATGAAACGTAGTCAGTATCTGTAGCCAGTCTTGTTGATGGGGTTCAGTACAGCAGCGGGATCCAGGCCTGATCTGCTCTTCATTTTTTTCGTGTTTATATCATGTGAGACAAATGTCTTGGTGCATGTTCAATCATCCCAGGAAGGAAATCCCAAAAAGTTGATTCTTTTCTTCTGGACGTAACGGTTTCATTGGGAGAAACGTTTCATCACTCATCCAAGTGACTTCTTCGGTCTAGGTGACTGCAGGTTTTCCCAATCGTATAAACAGTACATTTGCATAATGACTGAAACTAGCACCACTGAAGGAACAAAGGGCTTGGAGGTCAGTGGTTGATCAACAATCACTGATGAGACAAAGCACAGCATGCTCCTTAAGACAAATATTGTTCCTCTTCTTCTCAGAATCCAAGCTGGGAGCTGGTTCCACAGACGAGGGGCCTGAAAGCTGAAGGCTCTGCCTCCCAGTCTACTTGGATGGGAGGCAAACACATAAAACTTAGCACTGCCGTTCCTGAACAAAACACCTCTGCTCCAAAACATATTTCAGAAAGCATTTGCACATCTTTAGACACAGAGAAGGCCTTCGATAGAGAAAAACAGCACTGTTTGTTCAACGTGTTATGAGTTCATGTCAGGAAAAACATCACAGAGTTCATGTGACATTAAAAAACCCAACTGCAGGAATTTTACAGCAGAAATATTACCAGTGTGAGGCTCTGCCACTGCTGCTGGTCACGCCTTATCAAACCTTATCCACTAACTGTACAGTTGCACTGTCCCTAAAATGTCTGTTTTCTTAGAAGACATAATGATAAATAAATGGTTTTAAAGTGCTTTTGTGGATATTTTGTTGACTCCATTTACATATGGGGGATTTTGACATATTTTTGTCACTGAAGAGGTATGTGCCACCCTACCTAGACCTTAAGCCTTTCCTTTGGACCTCTGATGAAAGAAATTACTCATAGATTGATGTCTACACCCATTTAATAAAGTAAAAAGGTCAATATTTAAAAAATAATTTTGCATGTTTGCATGTTTGTATGTTTTGAACAGATATTCATCAACAGTTCACTCATTTACTAAAGGTTTTTGCTTGTTCTGACTTGAGAGATAAAAACTCGATTTTTTCAGCTATAAATTTTTTTTTATGATTATTCTGACATCACATAAATGCACAATAACCCTGACCATGTTCTGTTAAAAAAGTGACAATTATCAGAGTTTATAGATGGTCACGTGGATCTGATTCAGAGTTATTGCAGTTTGTATTTTTCATTAGTTATTATTTTTATGAAGGTTTTTTTTATTCAGTTAACTTTTTATTAGTATATTTACTTTTAGTTTTGTTTTCATTAGTTTCAGAGTAAGCTTTGAGTTTATATTCAGTGTAATGTGGGGATATTTGTTTAGATTTAGTTCAGATCCCAGTCCTGTAGAAACCTCTGCACAAAGCCTCGTCATGCTTGTTCTACTGAAAAATCTGACCAAAGTTAATTCGCTTAGACTGACCTAAAGACCTTTCTCTTGGATCTGAGTTGACCATGGTATCATTGTAAAGGATACAGCAGGAGGTTTTGTTCTATATTTATATCTTTTCTATAGTTTCGCCTTATTCTCATCCATCCCTTCATGTGGAATATCCCAGGAGTCAAATCTTGGCCTTATTTTAATTTCTATGCTGTTTGGGTCATATACTCTACAAACATGTTCATTTCAGCCATTATGTTGATGTTATGCTATATGGTCCACTATCTCAAATGTCTTCTATGATGTTTAGTGCTATGTGTATCAAATCTTCCTTCATCACACCAAACTTCTCTAAGAAATTAATCAAGCAGAACATTCAAATACGGAAACAAAATTTTCTGTTCAGAAATGCAATTAAATAACTAATTCAACATCTTAGAAACATAAAATGACTCTGATAATGCCAATACTGGCTGTAGGCTTGCCACCCAGATAGACATTAGAAACAGTACTTAAGCTTTCTGTCTTCATCTTTCTAATGGCTGAACAAAAACATCTTTTTTAAAATATTTTGAATGGGTGGATACTTGTTTAAGAGGAATGAGCTAACTTTTATCCATAGCAAGAACTTTTTTCAATATATAAAATTAAAAAAAAAAATCCCTTAACATTTGTCACAAGTTAACATAATTGAATTTTAAGTTTTAAATTTAGAAGCAGTTATGCTCCTGTATAAGACCTTGCATGTAGTTATATGTACTGTTTATGTGGTGATTTATTCATGCATTTATTCCAGAGGGTTTAATATAATATTATGGAAATGCTTTTAATTTTAAATCTGATGAGACACTTGACTGTTTTAAAAAGTGGAGACTGAAATGAACCGATGACTGTCAAAGTAAGATGTTCCAGTCGTGTGAGTTTAAAAGCTGGTGGGGTTCAACGGTTTATTTAACACAGTTTGCAAATACCATTCAGAGTACATTCATCTTAATTATTGATTTTGTGTAAAACATTACAGTGTGGCTGTAGCATAGTGGCACTACGGGAATCCCCCACATGCACCTGCACACATTGTTTCTTTGTTCTGAACCACAGACCACACCCTATCAGCACAATAATCAACTGCATGTGTAAATAACCAGCTGCAGTGTCTGAAGAAATGTATCCTCTTTAAGAGCTTTAAAGTCTCTAAAGAACTGAACACTGTAATGATCTGATAGATCTTGAGCCAAATGCATGAAGAGAAAAAGACAAATGTTGATGTGGATGCTCAGTTATGAAGAGCCCACCGTTTCTTCTAAGCCACAACATGTCTGGTAAATGTTATAATGCAGCAATGATATCATACTTTTACTTTTACTTTCATTCACCTCTCACACTACATGACATTGGCTCAAAGCCTGTGGGAAGGCTTTGTCAGGGGCAGATCTCCAGTCAAAGGTCGCTGAACTCTATAAAACAGTGCTGATAAGATTCACTGAGACGCAGCTGCATCTACACAAACTGGACTGAGCTCAGAAACACAAAGGAAAGGTGAGTACGTATTAACTATGGAACATTTTTGTGTGTGAGTACACGCATGTGTGTGTGTGTCGGTTACTTTCATTCACTGCAAAGCCGAGTTAGCTCTACCAGGGTTAAAAGGTTTAATAAGGATGACAGTGAATCGTGCAGCTGTGATCAGAGAGTTACAAACACTAATCATGGATTCATGGCATGAATTTAAATAAATTCTGCTGATTCTGGTCAAATATCCAACTGTATTTAGGCCAGAAATTTGTTGAAGGCAAAAAGTTAAACCCTATATTAATGCGAGTGTATGTCTGTATTTGAGCCTGTCTGTATATTTTGGACTGTGTGTGGATTAAGTCATCAAGGAGGTATGCTGTGTAATCAAGAACAGTTCGAGGAAACTGTGAAAAGCCCAAAACTGCCCTGACATTCATGCCCATGATGAGTGGATGTAAACGTCTGACCACAAATATATGCACATTATATTGCGGTTAAAACACCAAATCTGGGAATTTATTTTCTTAAGAACTGTGCTCATCCCTCCAGAAATACTTGGAGAATAAATGCCAACAAGCACTAAACCTGTTCTTGCAGCACATGATCATCCAGCATGTGGTCTAAGATGCTTTATGTTGGGCTTTCCTTTAATTTATCCATCTTATACACATTGTTTTTACTTTAATTTAGTTTTCTTGTGAAAAACTCTGTTACCAAACTTTGAACTTTTGAATGAACTTTCATATTTGTTGCTTTCACATTTGATGTGGTTGAGCTTCCTTTTACTGGCAGTTTTGTCTAGTTGACAAAAGTTTGGTACTCTCCACTCTTTGCTCATCGGTAAAGTCCCTGCTGCCATATTCCTCCATTCTTATGTGGGGCTTTCAAAAATATTAGTTTAACATTTTTATACATACAATATAATCAGGAGCAGTTCTAAGGCAAAAGACAGTGGTTAGAGCAGCTGACAGATAACTAGGTAGTTTGGTCTGAGTCCCTGTTCAGATGCAGATGATTTTTCTTTTTTACATAATAGGAAAATGACTGAGAACTCATTTGTTTCTGTCCACAAACTGAAGGACTGCAGTCAATGCAGGAATCAGCACATTTGTAAAGGTAACAAAGTAGACAGTTAATATGTAAAGGAAGAAGAAAAAAAAACTTCAAGTCAGAGACAAAAGTTAAAAAAACAAAAACAGGGGAAAAAGCCACCTTTTCATTCTTAGTGACCTTAGAGAGGACGCAGTCAAAGCCAGATGTAAAGAAACACTGAAAATGGTTCATATTTTCCAAAACACATTATGATGACTTCTAACCACGGATCATTTTTTGTTTAACTTCACAAATCTCAAAAAACTCAAAAACTTCATGTGCAGTCAAAAGTCTGCAAATATTTGTGACATTCTTTGCAGTTGAAAATCATTCATCACATATCACAAACACAAATCATCACGCACACAGATCACATCACACGTGCACAGCATTGTGGATAACAAGACATGTGTAGCCTTGTAATTATAGAAGTTAATGTTTTTAATGGAACAAGTGTGTCAGGGGTGATTTGTGAATGAAGGATAGCAGGCAGGGTGAAGGGGTTGGTTCACATGTAGATGGAAAAGAAAACCAAAAGCAGCATGTTCACTCAAGTGTGGTCAGTTTCACTTTGGGGTTGTTTTTAATACAACAACAAAGTGTTAGATTTCAGAAATGCTAATATTATGAAGCTTTTCTTATAATCAGGTGTTTTCACAGTGTGGTACTTCTAATTTTACTAAATTCAGAACCAGTTTTCAGTTTGTGTCACTATGTCTTCTTGTTAGTCTGGGCAACAGTAGCTCTCCGCTGAAATCTGTTTGCTGACCTGCTAAGGTCGCAGTTTATTCTGTATTTGTTTTGGGGAAAAGCACATTAGTTGTTTACAGTTCATTTCTGCAATCTGCTGCTATGATGAAGTTGTGTTTTTTTTCCTTGATTCAAAATGAAACCAAGATGCAATTGTTTAATTTTCTGTTTTCTGTAATTTTCTGTTTTAATCTCTCTTTTTGAATAATCTCTGATAGATTACACTACTGATCTTCTGCTTGGATGAAAATCCACCGAGATGGAGGAGCCTGAGCAGACAGCAGAAAAGAAAGGAGGAAAAAGAAACCGTAGACTTTGTAGAAAAAGAAGAAAGTGTAAAATCTTCCGTTTGTGTTGCTGTTGCTGTGCCACAGACGGTACCGTGTCATTTACTGTGATCTCTCTGTTACTGTACACACTGGTGTTCTGCTGCTAGCTAATTTTGTAGTTGATTAATTCATCTTTTAAATAGCACACTCATTCTGCTTGTAAAACACAAATGCCTTAATTAGGCAGGGACCCCGTATAACTAGCTGCAGACTGTGCCTGTAGCATTTCTGTAATGAGTGTGTTTTTTTAGGTGAACTAGCTTAACCGTTAGCAAACTAACAATGTGCTTCTGGCTCTGCAGCTGTTTCACCAACACTCCACAGCCCTGCTCAGTGGTGCATATAATAAATGTGACTGTTTTGTAGTTGTAGATGGCAGGTTTAATGTTCCACATTGTTCAAAATAAACTGTCAGCTAACCGGGCTCTTTAGTCAGTGCAGGCCGAAGAAGCCTACTCCTTGTTAGCAATGCCTGAGCCAGTCTTTCCGAGCAGCAAGGAACCCATGCCGGCTTGGAGACCACGATAAGGAAGCATAACTCATTCTTATTCTCAAATTGATTTTCCCACTTTGGAATAAACCCACTGAGAAAAAAACTCAAACATAAACTAGAGACTCCAGCAGCCACCGTTAAAGACATTTTATGGTGAAGAGCCAGCATTGCTAAATACTGAATGTAACATTGTTTTAATTAATTATTAGATACAACTCAAACTGTTAATGTAGCACACTTAACGTTTTAATCGCTCTTTACAGTCGTAGAAACTGAACATTGAACAGTGATAACTAAATCGCAAGTAAGTGATAAATCATCTGACCTACATTTATATAAAGTCGTTCACTTCATTTATTTTATCTGCTTGATGGAGCCCATTATGGGTTTCCCTCATGAGGACCCAACAGGGCAAAACTGCTGTGGACCCTGTGTCTGCACAACCACTTGGGCCCCATATTCCTTGGGATAAATGTGGATTTGTCACACCTACAGTTCCACAATACACCCACATCTACCCACTGTGGGCCTGCACTGGCATGTTTGCTGGATCAGCTTATTTCCCTGACTTCCTGTTAAATCCAGATTTGAATGTACAATACTTCATCGTATCTGAAATACCTCATAGTACCATGTTATCCCACAGTTGAGCGGGCTTGTTCACTTCTTCACAATGCGGATCATTTGCTTCAGTCTGAGCTCTTGCATTTTGTCTTTTCTCCCTATGCACTTCTTTTTTCTTCTTTCTCACCTTTCTACCTGGTTGCATTGATTGCTGCCCGTCTGTTTCTGCCAGAGGTCTACTCGTTTCAAAAGGGTGTTCTTCCTTCCCACTGTCGCTAGGCGCTGCTCATAGGGGACTGCATAGTGTAATGTGCTTTGAGGCGACTGTTGTTACTTTAAAAGTAACAAACTGAAACATTCAGGACTTAAATGTAGTAATCAAACCTGACATTATGTATAAGTTGTGTTTTTTTTCTCTTTTTCCATAGATGAGTTGGATGAAAGTGAAATGACAACAAAGGTAAAAAAAAAATACATGACATGCAATTGTTGTTACCCACAATGCCCAGTTCCTTTGCAGATTGATTAACCTCTGCCTATCTTTACTTGCCACAAACCCTAAAATGCTCTGCTCATGTTGCTGACCTGTCAACCAAATTAGCTGCAAATGTCCTTCCGGCTGTTTGTCTTTAGTACCTACTAAAGTACTTACTTTCTGAAACATGTTGCTGCCATCAAATTCAAAATGAGCCAGTATTTTTAGTGAAATACTAAAATGCCTCAGTTTAAACATCAGTTATTTTTTGTGTGGTCTATTAGGAATAAAATATCAGTTTATGGGATTTGCAAATAATTGCATTTCTGTGTACATCCTTACAGTCAAACACTTCAACATTTGCATTTGTCTTGAATGCCTTTTTTGTTTTTGCCTTTGTTTTGAACAAAGATCAATTTTATCTCAGATCTAACCTGTTATTTATTACCTGTTTTCTCAGCCTTTATTGAATAAAACTGGTGAAGCTCAGCACCTAGAGCTGAACGTTACAAGCACAGGAAGTGAAACTGAAAATGCATCTGCACCATCTTCCATCAATAACAGAGGTAATCTGATCACGACAGCCTGACCGAGCATTTTAAAATATATTTTTGGAGTTGTTTGTTGGACATTGGAGTTTAAACACGATGAAGAATTATTAATCTTATTAAACACAAAAGTGTGCAGAGGAGAGAAGCTCTGAAGGACAGGAGTCCAGCTTGGTCCAATCTGTGTTTCTACAGATATCAAATGTGTAATCTCTACTTACTGTTCCTTCAGTACTTTTAAGTGTTTTTGTTGGCTGCTCTTGGACAATTCTAAGTACATATTTCAAGCTCTGATCTCTAAAAATGCATGTCCCAAAACAGCTCGTACATGCAGCAGAAAAATGGAAAAAATGTCTTCCTCTGTCATGATTATGAAGAGACATGAAGCTCAGCACAGAGACATATGTGTAAACATTAATTAAAGTTATATTTCTGTATGAAATCCAATGTTTTTACACTACACTTTACACTAAAGCAACAGCAACAACAAAGCCTTCCACACATTGTTATCAGTGTGGTCAGAAAATCTTCTCGGTTTGTTGAACCAATATAAAACTCAGTATTGAGTATTGATCCATGTCCAGACACTAAGACAGCGTACAACCCCATTTACCATGGACAATATGCAAATAACATGAACAAAGGACAGTTGCCTTGACTGCACAATCATCTTTTCTATGTCCTCTTGCAGTAGAAGAAAAAGTGGAGATCACACGTGAAGTCAGAGGAAAGGTAATGTTTTACGCTTTAATGTTTGTTCATCATTAAAGGACAACGTCTGTGTTCTGAACATAATGACAAGTTCAATTCGATTCAGTTTTATTTATATAGAGCCAAATCACATGTACAGTTTGAATCTCAGACATCGCAGCCAGCAAATAAAGTCATACAAGTGACTTCTTTACTCAGACTGAGCCACAAGACGAAAATGAAGATCAGTCAGAGAAAAGAGAAGACACCGCAACAGGAGGAGGAGAATCTGAAACCTGGACTCCATCACAACCTTTAAACATTGAGAAGGGTAACAATGAAAACTTTACTTCTACAGTAACATGCATTGAGAGAAATAACTATTTGATGCTTTGCTCATTTGCAAAGAAATAAACAGTCTTACAAATCCAACAGATTCAACAGTTCAGATCCAAAAGTGTCTAAACGTCATTCAAAATGAGCAATATCGTGTAAAAGCTGTCAGTGTGCACAATAACTGAGCTGGTTCACTTCTAACCTTCTTCCAAAACATGGTTTATTAGCAAATACCCAAAAATGTCACTTCCCTTTGTCCTGAAAAGTGACCATGTCCTCAGCACCACCAATCAGAAGATGTAAATCAGATCATGTGACATTTAAACAGGCAATTTATCAGTTTGTTCACACAGTTATAATTTTGTTTGCTAACTTTATGTGCTATTTTGTATCTTAACAACAGTAGTCTTTTGATACATCATATTATTTTACATTACCGATATGTGCGTCGTTATTTATTTTAGGCACAGTGTAGTTAGTGAAGCATAACTTCTGTTAATGGATTATTGCTCATTCTGTTACTGTTTAGCAGTGTGTAAAACTTTTGGCTCCAATCCTTCAGTTGGACGGATTGAAAGTAAAGAGGTCACCTTTGACAGGGGCAGCATCTCGATTAATACATCAATGTATAAATACAACTAAGACTCTTTATATTTAACTGAAGGAGATTCATTTCTTCAAAATAACATATTTTGACACTTGATAAAGCATTTCTTCAATGTTCGATCCTTTAACCTGCCTGTTGTTAACTTACCCTGCAGAAGAGGAGTCAGAGAAGAGCGCAGCTGAAACAGAGGTAAAGATGAAGTCTTTGTATCGTCCCTGTTCACTGTCATAGCAAAATGAACACCAAACTGCTCCTCTAAGTCTACTTATAGCAGTCTACTCTGGTGAAAAGAAAGTACACTGTCAATATTTTTGTTTTACAAATATAATAAAATTATCTGTTCCTTACCAGGTTCTGAAACACAACCTCAGGTGCACAACAAAACATGACAGATTACACAATGTCATCACTTATTTAACAGGGGAAAAAAAGCCAAACTGCAGTAGTAGTGTGTTAAAAACTAAGTTGAAGTTTTGGCAATGTGCAGATCTGGAGCAGTGTGAGAAATGTGTGTTAATACAATCTTCCAAGGAGTGGACATAAAGGTCGGACGTAAAATGCTCAGAGAAACTGCGAAAAGCATGAGAGCTCCTGACTCTACATGCCCCAGTTAGCATACTAAATGTTAACCTTCATGTCAGTAGAAAAGGACTGAACAAATACAGGTTCTTTGGAAGGTCTGCAGGAGACCTCTAAAAAAAGTTTAGATTTGCAAAGCTTCATATGAACAAACCACAAAATATATCTGGAACAATGCACTTCGGACAGATGAGAACAGAGTGGAGATGTTTGCCCATAATGCATAAAACCAAACTCAGCATATCACCGCAAACACCTCATACCAACTGTCTGCACTGTGGTTGAGACGTGATGAGTTTGCATCCACAGAAAACCTTACAGTCGCTGAGTCATCCAGGAAGTCTGTATACTAAAGAAGTCAAAAGATATTTTGAACTAAATGTCACACAGCAAATCTACAACAGAAAGGCTGAAAAAGAAAAGAACAAATGTGTTGAAATTGTCCAGTGAAAGACCAGACCTCAACCCAACTGATATTCTGTGGTGGGAGTTTAAGAGAGCTGTGCAAAAATAAACAACCACAAATCTCAAAGAATTGAAGCAACGATGTGAAAGAGTGATCACTTCAAGTTATTGCTGCTAAAAGTGGTTCTGCAGTTTACTTAATCCTGGGGTGGACTGGTTTCTCTTACGTAGTTTTTCACAAACTGCTTCATTTTGGTTCAGTCTTTGTTGAATACTGACAGGGAGCAACTAGTTACGATACATGTGTGAGATGTTTATCAATATGTTTTATTCTCTAATGCTTAAAATTTTATTTGTGAAGAAAGTAATTTCTAGCCATAACAGCTGAGGTTAAATAACAAGAATATGATGAGATAAATGAAGTTTTCAGTTATCGAGTGGTTAACACTGTCATTTGAGAGCAAGAAGGACCTTGATTTCACAAAAAATCAAGAGCTTGTCATCATTTTGTTATAAAGTTCGGTGGCTCTACCTGCACGCTAAGTTAAAATATCTGTTTTTTAGAGCTACACTATGAATGAAGACATACAGTCAAAGAGTAATGACACTGCAGCACCAGCAGAAAACTCTATAATCAAGATTCAAGCGACATCTGAAGCCAATAAGAAGGGTAATATTTTTTATTTGAACTACACAATAGCAAAACATATACATATATATATATATATATATATATATATATATATATATATACAGAAATGTGCTGATTCCAGTATATATATATATATATATATATATATACAGAAATGTGCTGATTCCAACTTACTTGGTTCTGCTTCATTGATATCCCACAGAAACGTCAGATAATGACGCGAGTGAAAATGAAGAGGAGGTAGGAGAATAAACATTTCTATCAAATGATTAAAATGAATATTTGGTTTGTTCTTTAATGTGACAAGATATTTTAATTTCATTCTCACAGAAGAAGTTATGCCATCGACAATTTGAGACACTGCTCAGCAGACTTCATCTTCAAGACAAACTCCAACTCAAGTTTTCAGTTGAAGATTTTTTTCAAATACGCCCACCTATAAAACTG
The DNA here is from genome assembly GCF_051167445.1 of Perissodus microlepis. Classification (NCBI taxonomy): domain Eukaryota; kingdom Metazoa; phylum Chordata; class Actinopteri; order Cichliformes; family Cichlidae; genus Perissodus; species Perissodus microlepis. The sequence continues at coordinate 20,235,783 of NC_140477.1, read as the reverse complement.
CACCACATCACATCTGAGAAAGATCTAGCTCAGATGTTTCTCTACAGACTGATGATGTTAGACTACAGGGTCAGATGTATTCTTGTAAGAACAGACAGTCTTGAGATGGCCTATTTAAATCCCACAGTGTCTGAAATCACTGAGACGGATGACGGTGATTTGGAGGCTTTATTGAGAACAAGCGTAGACACACATGAGAAAGAACAGACTCCTCTGCATCCAATGGATGTTCAGATGGCAGTATATCACTGCTCAGACAGCTTCCTTAAACAGATCATAATTGCAAAGCTCGCTCAGTGTCAGTATGCCTTACCTTTGCTTGTTCCTGACCCAGTATCAAAGGAGATTGTGTGTCCTTTGTGGACATTCAGACAAATAACAAAAAGCTGGAAGGTAACTCAAATCGAACCTGACTCACAAATTGTCACCATGAAGAACATCCCAGTCTACAAAGCTCAGACACCCTTGGTGTCATTTTTCCGCCTGGGTTCTTTGTCAGTGTCTAAATCTCAGCTGATGAACACTTTGCTCAACGATCGTCACAGCACCTTCTTCCACAGAAACTGCTTAGGAAGCACCAAGTCTCGCCATCTGATGGATGGTGTGGCAGAGATTGCCTGGTACTGTCCTGCTGGAAAACCCAATGATGCCTTCAATGACTGCATTGCCTTTTGTAATCTTCATGGTGACGCGCTGTCACTTCAAGAACAGCGTGAAATATTGATTGAAAAATCCTCCATCAATATTTTTCTTGTTGAAACTCTGCAGAAAAACAAAGAAAGTAGTTCTTTCATAGCAACTCTTTTTAAGTCCAAGAAGTCGCTCATTTGTGTCACTGTTGATGACTGCTGTGATGTTAAGACAAAAAATGGAAAATACATTATCGGGCTCAAAGATAAAAACCAAGCGGATGTATCTGAACAGCTGAAAAAGATAATTAGAGAAGTTTTATCTTCTCCAGATGGTTTCAACTTGAAGCCATTTTTCCATCTTGAAACCATGGCTGAGCTCTCTGGAACCAGAGTGGATGAAAGTGACCCAGCCTGTCAAAGAGGGAAATCTGCTGCTTTGCAAATAATGAATCTGCTCACAAAAGACAACATGGATGTCTCAAAGATCAAAGATGAATTTCTTGCTGTTCAAGGGCAGCTCTGGTGTGACTGGTGCAAAATACACAAACAGCTGTTTCATCTTAGAGGAGAAATTGAAAAGGAGAGAAGTCAAAAGCAACAAGAATTGATGAGAATCCGTCAGAAACAATGTGCTGCTTCCTGCAGTAAACTGATGGAGCTGTTCACTGGAAGCCTCTCATCATTGCCACCAATAGACAAAGAATATTTCCTAAAATGGACTCAGATCTTAATAGATGCGCTCTCCACAAATTATCTTTCTTTGATTCTCAGAAGTTACAATACAACATGGTCTGAGGTCTTGGTTTTGAAAAACAAACACGACAAATAAGATTTGCTATCGAGAAAACAGGCTGAGCTCGAAGGCATCTCCAAAAAACTGCAGTCTGCATCTTTTGGCTTGGAGCACATCTTCAGGGAAATGGGACAGATCTATGAAGCCCATAGAGAAATACAGCAGGAGAGAAACAACACTGACTGGTCTAAATATCCTGAGCTGGCTGCACAGTTGATGATATCAGGATATCCAATGGAGCTGATGGATGGAGATGCAGGTCACGTGCCTTTAACGTGGATCTCCAGTCTTTTAGACGAAGTCATCAAGAAACTGGGTGACCAGAGAGTTTTTGTGTTGTCAGTTTTAGGCCTACAAAGCAGTGGAAAATCAACAATGCTGAACACCATGTTTGGTTTGCAGTTTGCAGTGAGTGCTGGCAGGTGCACCAAAGGTGCCTTTATGCAACTGCTCAAAGTATCAGAGGAGATGTAGAAAGACTTTCAGACCGACTATGTTCTAGTGGTGGACACTGAAGGACTCTGTGCTCTTGAGTTGGAAGGTAATGCCACTCCTCACCATGACAATGAACTGGCAACATTTGTTGTTGGTCTGGGAAACTTGACATTGATCAACATCTTTGGAGAGAATCCATCTGAGATGCAGGACATTCTGCAGATTGTTGTTCAGGCTTTCATGAGGATGAAGAAAGTTCATCTTTCTCCCAGTTGTGTGTTTGTTCACCAGAATGTTACAGATGTGGCAGCAGCAGAGAAAAACATGGATGGAAAGAGACGCCTGCAGGAAAAACTGGACCAGATGACCAAGCTAGCAGCTGAAGAGGAGGTTTGCGATGCAGAGTGCTTCAGTGATGTCATTGAATTTGATGTGCAAAAAGATGTGAAATACTGTGCCCAGCTATGGGAGGGCAGTCCACCCATGGCTCCTCCAAATCCAGGTTACAGTGAGAGCATCCAAGAACTAAAGAACGTCATCCTGTCTAAAGCTTCAAAGTCTGCTGGAATCACACTCTCTCAGTTCAAGACCAAAGTTGAGGACCTGTGGAATGCCCTTCTGAATGAAAGCTTTGTTTTCAGTTTTAAAAACACACTTGAAATCGCAGTATACAGAAAACTTGAGGTTCAGTATGGGAACTGGACCTGGGCCCTTAGAAGCAAGATGTTGACCACTGAAGAACAGCTTCATAACAGAATTGAAAATGGAGATCTTGACAAGGTTGAGAAGACGTATCTTTTGGAGGAAACAAGCAAAACATTTAAAGAAATTAGGAAAGCGATAAAAACATACTTTGAGAGTGACAAGGATAAAGAAATGTTGACTCAGTGGAGAGGACGATTTGAAATCAAAATCAGTGAGTTTTATGATGAGCAGGTGAGCAGATTAAAAACAAAACTTGATGGAGTTATCCTCCAGAAGAAAGCATGTAAACAGTTGGATGATGATAAGACAGGCTTTGAGAACAAGCTGCTACAGAAGAGCAAAGAGCTTGCTCAGCAACTGAAGGATAAAGTCAGAGATGAAGAAGAGCTTAACAAACAGTTCAACTCTGTTTGGAGCGGCTGGATTACTGAATTAACAGCAGATACTAAAACAGTTGTAGACGTCAACTTGGAAGAAGATTATTGTACTATTCTTCAAGAACTCGGTTTTGAACTGGCTTTTGTAGATGAATCAAAAAGACGTGGGAGATACAAGAAAATATCTGAGATTGGTGATTATTCAGACTACCTGAAGACAAGTGGACCAAAATTTCTGGGGACTGTGGTAGATCTTTACAAAAAATATGCTTTCAGCAGTTCTTTCTCATTTAAAGAACAACAACAAATCAGATCGCTCATTGAAAAAGCTGAAAACGAATCCCTTGGTGCACTGAAAAGTAAACCTGTAGTAACAAGAGGCTACACACCAACTTACTTGCATGAACTTGCCAAACATGTGAAAGATGAAGTCGAGAAATTTGTGTCAGAAAGGAAATTTGCTTTGAAGAAGGATTTTACAGTTGATCTCTTGCTGTATGTGTTCGACAGAGCAGAGACTTGGCTTCTCGAGTCCCATAAAAAATTAAAAATGAGGAATGATCCACTCACATATTTAGAAAGCAAGGAAGCACAGTTTTCCACAGTTTTTAGAAGCTTTTGCAAAGGAAACTCCTCTGCTGTTGTCCTTGGAGAACTGATCTGTGAAAAGCTGAAAGCTTCCGCTGTTGAGGCTCTCTACAACAGGACTGCCATTGATCTGGCTGACCAGATGAAGTGCAATTTCCCAGCATTCAGTGGCAACACTCTGGACTTGGAGAAACATATACTGAAGTCCCTCGCTGAGAAAGAAGTCTTTGATGATTTCATCACCTACATCAAGAACCCAAGGAGACATACAAAAGCTTTTATCACAGCAGCAGTAGAGAAATACATCTTCAAAGATCACAAGGATGAAGCTGTGAATTTACTTGAGAAAAACGTTCTTGACATCAACTCACTTGTTAGTCAAGCTTTATTTACTGCAACACATAAAGTCCAAACTCAGGGAGGAGAGGCAGACAGGTGGCTGAAGGAGTTTTCCAGTGCGCTAAATGATAAGCTTACTCTGGATCCCATTTGTTCTCAAAACTTCAGTGACATAAATGATTTTAACTTTCTGAAGGGAGAGATAGAGAAAGGATTTGCTGCCATCATTGTGCAGATGAGCACCATGTCACTGGAAAACTTGAAGGAATCCAGACTGAAGCCTGATGAAATCCTCACAGATCAGCTGTGTAAGCGTTGCTGGGTAAAGTGTCCATTCTGTTCCGCTGTTTGTATCAACACTATTGAAGATCACAGTCCCGATGACCACAGCGTCCCTTTCCATCGACCTAATGGGATCCAAGGATGGCACTACAAAGGCACAGTGGAGTTGTGCATCACTTTCTGCACAACAAACGTTTCGAGCGAAGGCAGGTTTTACCCTCATCATGATTCAGAGGAAAGCATTCCTTATAAACAATACAGAACTGCTGGCTCAAAGTATGCCACATGGAGAATCACCCCCGATGGGTCGAGACTATCGTACTGGAAATGGTTTGTGTGCCGATTTCAAAACACACTGGAAGAGCACTATAACCTAAAATTCCAGGGCAGAGGAGAGATTCCTGATGACTGGAAAAAAATCTCTAAAGAGGAAGCCATTAAAAGCCTTGATGAAATGTACTTCTAACTCAAACAAACTGAAGCCCTGGGCTAAATTATCTTTTCTTTTCACCTCAAAAACCCACCTAATATCTGAATTAACCACTGAAAAAATTTTTTTTAGGATTAATCAAGATTCTTACAACTAACCAGTGACAGTTGGTCAGGGGGTTTGCAGCATAAAGAAACGTTTGGCAGCCACATAAAGAAAATCACCCGCATTTAATAACTGTACACAGACCTGTGTGTGTGTGTGTGTGTGTGTGTGTGTGTGTGTGTGTGTGTGTGTGTGTGTGTGTGTGTGTGTGTGTGTCAAATCAAGTCATTTAGTTTGATTAATATGTACAGATTTATCAGATATGTTGTCACAAATTATGTAACATTTAAAGGATGAAGAATGTAAAACTTTTTACACAAATAGTTTGAAACTACTGCCACTGAAAACCATATCAGATCCACAACATTGTTTTATTTTAATTTTTTAGTTTTAGATTCTATGTTTATGCTAAAGAACATTGTCACATATAAGATTTAGGATGGTGTTGTCTAGCTTATGCTAGAATCATATAAAGCAGTTATTATATCCTCACTGTATGTAGTTAGTTAGACTTTTGTTTTATGCTGACAGTTTTCAAATACATACAATTTTTTTATTTGAAATTGTTTTGAACTTTTTAAATGTGATATGAATAAATGACATGTACATTATCTAAAAATGCTTAAAAAATAAACACTCTAAATTTTCTAAAAGTCTTTTTTTGTTTGTTTTTGTTCTGACGTACAGTCTGAACTCTGTGAATTTATATGCACAGAAGTGAGTATTTCAAAACTCCTATCAAGCCAAGTTTAATTAAAAGAGTAGTACTTAATAAAGTATGTTTATGCAAAAAATACATTTTCCAACTGATAACAATGAAAATACGTTTTAAAATTTGTGAAAGTGTTTATGTGTTACACATAAGAAGTAGCATAACTAACTTGCATAATCAGCTAACATTATGCCTAAAATACCCTAAAATTCATATTTTGCCTCTGATAAAAAGTTAAGTGTAAAGTTACACAGCCCAACAGGGTTAGATCCACTTCAAAGGAAGGAGCTAACAGAGGCTAACAGCAGCACCCCATACCAGTTGGTGGCGATAATCCACCATTTCCCTGTTTGCCAGCCACTAATAAAACGCACAAGAAGAAGAAAGACGCCGACTGCGCTGCGGCTCCTCCTGTCAGTCAGCGCTGACTTGCTGTTAGATTGGTCCGTTACCTCCGCCTCTGCTTCTCGGCCCCGGAGGCATGGTTTCGCGGCAAAATTAAGCCTCGTTGACGCAGTTAGACAGCAGCAGAGACTCGTGAACAGGTGAGACTTAAAAAGTTTTATTTGTGCAAATCTATTTTTTCCTGCAGCTGACTGTTGCACTTTCTGCTACCTTTGCATTAACACCGGCTTCCATAGCTAATCGGTGTCTTTACCGCCAAGCCTTAGAAACTCCTGAAGACCTGTCACGAGGTCCATGGAGAAGTTATCCTCATGCGTACAGGCTTATCTAATCATCCGAAGAAAAATATGCCCGCATCTGAAGTACATGTACGGATTTTAATACGCCTCTTTCAAGACGCCATCTTTGTTTTGGTTCTGAAGCAGTGGCGTAGTTTTGTGGAAAATAATAAAAATAGTCTCTGTGAATATACTTTATCCCGTATTGCTAGAAGAGTATTTGAGGATTAAAAACGCTGCTACGTGTTCGGATATGTCTTTCTGAGTTGTTCAAACATGGCATAGAATTTCAAAATAAACGGTTAGATGAGGGACTGAGGATGCTGTGAGTCTGTGGAAGCCTGTTAGTATGGAGGGCCAAACTCAGGAATAAATAAATAACGAAAATAAAGAACCGAAATATCATTGAAGAAACACATTACTTATTATTATTATTATTGTTATTATTGTTGTTGTTGTTGTTACTTTTTCAGACTTATGGTCTAATTTTGCATGAATATCTTTGGTGATGGTTGAGACATCTTTAAAAGGTTACAGGTTAGAGTATAAAACTCATAACAAGCTTCTGTGCAGGTAAAGTTAATTTTGGTGTTATTTAATCAGGTACAAACACATTGCATGTTTTGTATGTACTCAGTAGAGCCATGCCGTCAAATGTGGAGATCAAAGCCAAAGTGAGCGACCTGACACAGTTTGCCCAGAAGGCGGCTGAGCTCAGCCAATCGGAGGGGACGATCATCAGGCAGCATGACACTTTCTTCAGCTGCAGCCAAGGACGGCTGAAGCTGCGAGACTTCATGGTACAGAGAACAACCGATGAGGTTTAGAGAAGTTTAAAATACAAAAAATTAAATTTTTGTTTATTTTTGCTCCTTAGAACGGGTCAGGTCAGCTGATCTTCTACGAGCGTCCGGACACCGATGGACCCAAACTGTCTCGTTACTCCATCACCCCCACCAGTGACCCACAGAGCCTCCAGGTAAAGCACCAACATATGTAACTGTCAATGAAATTAGGTAGCGTAGGCCATGCCCCCAAACCAGAGACATAACTTAAATCAAGATTTCTCTGTGAATGTGGATTTTGTTTGTTTTTTTAATTTACACTCGGACCGGCGGCTGCCTCGGGTCTCTCCTCCTTCTTCCTCCCCTTTCTCTCATCCACCTGCTGGCCTCCACCACTTGCTAATTTTACTGAATCTGAGGAAGCTCCGCCATAGCCACCACCAAACAACTGAGTTATTTTTACACACCGACCAGCATCTGGCCAATCCACCACCTTTCATTGTTTATACCGTTACAAAGAAAAAAAAAAAGTCACCGAGCAAATGCCCAGTATGCCGGATGGCCAGTCCAGCTATGGTCGTGCCATCAGTTAACCCTTCATGCGTGTCTAGGGTTGCCGACCCCTGCAGTAGACCAATAAAATTGATAAGTAGTATATATATATGGTATATATTTTTACCGGTTGTTAAGAGACGTTGTAATGTTGTTTGTGCACTGTTCTGTAAAAAAACCATAAGCAATGTAATTTGTGTGTTACTGATACGTACGTATACTTAAAGGTAGCCGTGTTACAGGCGCTGTTCGAGGAAAAAAAGCATTTGCAGTATGTATTTTTGTATGTTACCATAACGTTTATGTTACCTTACGGATTAAATTAAACGTTAAAAATCCTCACGTGTAGTATTTCTGTGTAAATATCTCATATTACAAGTGAAACGCATACGGCTTAAAATCCAGTGTGGCCTGTACAAGTGCAAAATTGATTTTCTTTCTAAAATTACAGCATGCGGCTTTTAATCAGGTGCGCTCTGTAGTCCGGGATTTACGGTAATAATTGTTTTTGATAGTACAGCCAAAGTGTAGAATGAGAGGGTGTAGGGCTGTAGAGGGAGGTTAAAGTTGGGGCTCCAGATGAAGCTAGGCATACAGCAAAGAAAGAGATGGCAAAGGCTCATACTGAGACTGAGTAAAGTAAAGTAAAGGACTTTTATTATTGGCTAGGCAGACAAATCAAGGTGATAAGGATGTGCAGCAGGCTAGAGTGATTAAGGATAGAGATGACAACCACTAAAAAAAGAGTTGCTTAGATGAAAGGAGTACTTTGAGCAGCTAACATGGATGAAGTTTGTGTTTGGAGTTTTACAGTGAGTTTGGGGACGGGGACAATAACAAGCTGTTGAAAGACAGCTAGAGCTACTGGGGTAGTTAAGAAGGCTATTTAGAGCAGTGGTGGGAACTCCAGGCAGATGTCTTGCAGGTTTTAGATCTCACCCTGGGTCAACACCTGAATCAAACAATTAGGTCAGTACCAGGTCTCTTCAAGACATGTTGGGGAGGTAATTTAGCCCCTTAAATCAGCTGGCCAGAGTGTGTGTAGCAACCCCTGGTGGGCTTTGAAGGTACCGCATATGAGAAGCTTTATAATCAGTATGTTTAAAAACAAAAAAGTTTAATTTTCAGATCTTTAATTTATTTTTGACACTGAGCTGAAAATTCAGCATCTTGTGTATTTGGATCTTTAAGTATATCTCAGTGGCAGTAATCTTAATAACAGTAAATATGTTTGTGCAGGTTGTCCTTTCAGAAGCCCTCGGGGTCAAAGGTGAAGTAAAGAAGGAGCGGCGGCTGTTTCTGATTGGTCAGACCAGAGTCCACCTGGACACGGTAGAAGGACTGGGCCACTACATGGAGCTGGAGGTCAGCAAACCTGTCACCTTTACCTCGAGCTATTGATCAGTGAATGATCAGAAAACCCGCTGAATATCGCTAATATCAGAAACTTAAACTGTGTGAAATGTTGTGCAAAAAGCTTAAAAAGCTTCGATTTCACCAACAAAATGTGCTTAAAGATGACACGCTGTGACTTTAAATGCGGTTCCTGTTGGTTAATGTCAACACGTCAGCTACCCTCTCACATAATGAAGATGAAAAGAAATAAAAACCTGATGGTAGTGTAAAGTGTGCACACTTTATATGTATTAAAGTCAAAAACTAAATTCTGCTAAAACTTAGAACTTCCCAACTCTGTCGCTTTTTTCATGGACTTGGGTTGAATTTATACAAAAATCTGAACACTGATGCAAACAGTTCGTTTGATAAGTTTAAGCTGGTGAGATTTGGTTAGGCAGGAGAACTGAGGAGCACCGGCTGGATCAGACCATTTCCAGCGGTGTCTGAACATATTTTAAACCCATCTTTGCTTCAGCGGGACAGAGTTCATGATCGTCAGCATTTCTGACATCATGTTAGATTTTTTTTATAGCTGTCAGATCTCAATCTGAAGGGCTCTGAGAGGACAGGAAGTCCTCAGTGAGTTGGTGGTGAGTTCTGTGCTGAAATGGATCCAGAGGTCTGTAAGTGTAAACCTGCCCACTGAATAATCTGTTGTGTGTTTGTTCAGGTGGTGATGCGACCAGAGCAGACTGTGGAAGAGGGACAGCAGGTGGGGTTTAAACGGTTTATCTACCAACAGATGCAGCCCACAGTCTCACACTGTCTTTGGAAAAGACACATTTTTGTCTCCCTTTATTTAAATATTTATTTAATTTTAGGTTGCTGAGGATCTGATGGAGAAGCTTGGAGTTTCTAAGGAGAGTCTGGTGACCGGAGCTTACATGGACCTGCTGCTGAAGGAACACAAAGAGATATAAAACAAACACACACCTGAGTTTCAGCTGCAGTGGTGTGATTGTGGTAGACTGTGATCTGTTAGTTTCTGTGAAATGATTCATTAAAATTCATAATGTTTTTGTATGAAATCCTTTTTTAAACTACGATTTATGTTTTTGTTTTCTATATAAATGGGCTCCTGTTCAAACAAAGCTGGTTAATGAGTGATCAGAGCAACGTCCACCTGCTGATGTCATCGATCACAAACCAATGGGTTTGGATCTGAGTCTAAAGGGGAACAGTGCGCTAAATGTTAGATAAAATGCTTAGAAAAAGTGCTGGTATGAATGGGTGTGAACTAGTGAATTGTACAAAGTGCTCAGAGTAAAAAAACAAAACAAAAAAACCCCCACTATATACGAATCAGTCTGTTTACCATTTTACATTTAGCTTAAAGCTTTAGTTACTCATAGTTCTGTATATTGAGATTATTATGGAAAGTAAATGCTAAAAAAAATTCTGTATATAATAATCAAATTTGGCTTTTGTGTTGGAGAAAAAAATATACAACAGTGGTCAGAAATTTACATCCGGTCATGGGCGTGAATGTCAGGAGAATTTGGGTTTTTTAATGATTTCTTTGAACTCTTCTTTTTCTATGGGGGAATGATTGTAGAGCATACATCTTTAATGACTTTAAAAACAAGATTTTCTTCAATCCACATAGGCTCAAATATATACATATGCTGTCATTAATATTTAGTTAAATGTCCCTTGACTAGACACTTCTGGTAACATCAACAAGCTTCTGGAATAATTCAGACTATATATTTGACCACCCAGGCAGAACTGGTAGTTAATTTACATTGGCTAGTTTCCTCGCATTCTCCTGGCTTTTAAGTATAGTTGACTATAGTCTTTATAATTTAATTTATAATAAAAATGCACCGTGAGGCAGTTGTGATTTGATGCTAGATAAATAAAATTAAGTTGAATTCAGCATATTTACAACAAGGTTTTGGGAAGCCCATTCTAGAAGCTTAATGTTAGCCAGCTTTATCCAGTCCAGAACCAGTTTTGATATGTATTTGTCCTGTTTGAACACCCGACTGTGCAAGTTTCAAGCATCTAGTTCTTAATTTTAATTTAATTTAATTTAGTCCTCCTCCATTATTCCCAACGTCTCAACGGTGTTGATTTTAGAGCAGAGACTTCTTTCTTGGTACGCACCATCTCAGTCCATGGTGGTGTAAAACTGGCTTCATTGTGGACCGTGCTGCTGGTGTTCCAGCACTTTCCAGTTTATAACAGGCTTGAGCCTTGGTGTTTCCTGGGTCGTTCCTGAACATCCTAACCAGTTTCCTCTCATCTGAGGGTGAGAGTTTGGGTCTTCTTCTAGACCTTGGTAAAGTTACACATTTTAATAATTTGTACTTGCATTCAGTTGTTTGAACTGATGATCTTAGAATCTGCTGCTGTTCAGAAATGGCTCCAAGAGATCTTCCAACTTAAGTAAATCTAGAATTCTTGTTTTTAGATGATGAGTTCCTTGAACTTTTTAATTGATCTGAGTATTGATCAGTCCAGTGAGTACTGTCAAACAAGTCCTTTTTATGCTGTAAAGAGAACCTACCATTTGCAGTTAATCATGATCACTGATCAGAAGTTAATAGTCCTTGGACCCGTCAAGTTAAAAGACATTGTAAAACCTTCAATATCACTTATAAACAAATTTTTGAGTGTACGTACGTATTTGAACCCATGTGGATGAGAGATCATTCAAAATAAATTCAAACTTGTGCACTCAGGTCTTGTTTTTTTATAGTCATTATTGATGCATGCTGCACAGTCATTCGACCATCGAAAAAGAACAGTTCCAAGTATTCACATTGATGCCAATGATGAAACCATGGCCAAACAGTATAAGGTGGATTTCACTGTGATACATGGTGTAGGTTTCTTCCTCAGTAGATGACACTGTTTTATGGCTGCTGCTCATTTTTATTTTATTTTAATCAAACCTGAGTTGAAAAAACCTTTTAAGTGCTCACTTTAAAGCTTTACCCTCAATTGCAGTACACCTGGAAACACCTCGTATAGCACATGTTAACAAGGTGCTTAATCTCCCGTCCATGTGCTGTTGCCATGGTAGCGAGCCGATCTGCCTCTTATTTAAATGTAAATCCCCAAAACACAGATATTCAGCTCTGTGGGAAACTATTTTTTTCCTCTTTCTTCCTTTAAATCCAGCTTGGCTGGAAAATCTCCTGAAAGGTGAGGAGGAAGAAGAATCAGGAATTTCAGGAGGTTTTTAATCTGCCACAGGCCTTATAACTCAGATCACATATCAACCTTTAACCTGCGTGTATTTCCTTTAGTTAGACAACAGGAAATGAAGGTTTGTTTTCTGCTCTGTGCAGTTTTACCTCGGAGCCAAACATGCTGCAGTCCACCAGAGAGCGCTGTGGTTCTTTAACAGGCTCAGTGGCCTGCGGACCTGCAGTTTAAGAGGTTTTCTTCAAGCCTGCAAACTTTGCTCAAAGCGATATTAAAGACGTTTTAGTGGGAAACTGGAGCTAGTTTTGTGGTACTGAAGAATGACCCACAAAGAGCATCAAGGACTAGCACAGATTAACGGACAATACAACTTTATTTATCCAGAAGTTTGGAAATTCTTTTGTTACAGCAGTCATGTTCATTCCGTTTTGCTTTTGTCCTCATCTCCGTGGAGACAAAAACCCAAACAGCTTCAGTGTATGTTGTCTGGAGGCTCCCAGCTGATGAGGTTCGGGACCCTAATTGTCATCAGCTAATTTTTCATCCATCCATCCATTCGCTTCCGCTTATCCTTTTCAGGGTCGCGGGGGGCGCTGGAGCCTATCCCAGCTGTCATAGGGCGAGAGGCGGGGTACACCCTGGACAGGTCGCCAGTCTGTCGCAGGGCCAACACACAGGGACAAACAACCATTCGCACTCACATTCATTCGCACATTCACACCTAGTGACAATTTGGATTATCCAATTAACCTATCCCCACAAGCTGCATGTCTTTGGACGGTGGGAGGAAGCCGGAGTACCCGGAGGGAACCCACGCAGACACGGGGAGAACATGCAAACTCCACACAGAAAGACCCCGGCCTGATGTTGGAATTGAACTCAGGACCTTCTTGCTGTGCGGCAACAGTGCTAACCACCGTGCCACTGAAGCTGAAATCTTTTTAACTCATGCAGTGGCGTCTTCACCTCAAGTCTCACCACAGGGCGTGAATTTCTGTATAATCACTTCCCTTTGCATTAGAAGGGCGCTGTGACGCACCAATAGCAACTTTTTCTCTCTGTGATTGGAAGATAAATAACAAGTTCTGCACACAGTTCTGCAGTATAACCACGGACAACAGGGGGGAAAGGGGAAGGTCAGGATGGAGAGGGTTGGTGTGACAGTGTGGAGGATGCTCAGGATGGGATGGGATGATCCACTGAGGCAGCCCCTGAAGTTAGTAGCCCAAGAAACAAGAAGAAGAACCACAGTCGGTGTAAAACATGGACAATATGAACATGATGTCACCTGTTGATTTGTGAAGTCCTCTTCTGAAGCCTTGAGTGTTTTCAACGTCACCATCTTGATTGTTTGGTATTAGTCCTTTCCTTTCTTTGAATGGGCTCACAAACTCATCAGGAAGGTATTTAGAGAGGTTTTCCCGCACATTTCTATAGGACCACAAGACCTTTTGCAGCCACAAGTGTGGCCCCCTGGTGGCCTTTACAAAGAATACAAGTCTAAAACAAGAGCATAATTAATTATTTATTTTGGCTCTTAAATGTACAAACAGTATTTAAACTTATCTGTTCATGTTTTCTGATTTTGAAATACTTCAGATTTTCTTCTGCCGGTTACTGTGAACACACCGTTGTAGGTGTGCCTTGGATCCACCTGTTTCCTCACTGGTCAAAATAACTGTTTATTGTTTGTTTATCACAGCTGATGTCTTCTGCCGCTCCCTGCCCTTAACTTTAGGTAGCACGTCTGTCCATTACACAGAAACCAACATGTCTCCATGTTAAATGATTGGAAAGTGCATATAAAGAGATTTATTCGGGTTTTTCACCCAAACATGGAACACTTCAAAACATTTTTGTCCGGGTCAATCGTTTACGCCCAGGTTTAGCTTTCAGAGGAGGCCTGTGGTGACGTGTTAAACTCCTCAGGGTGGCGCTCTGCGAGTGGTGTGTACATATAGTATGGCTGAGTGACGGGTGAGAGGTTTACATGTGAAGAAGGGGAAAGAGTCATGTGATTGTGGGCCACGTGCACTCTGATTGGTCGAGTCTCTTGAAATTCAAGTTAAAAGTGTGTGATTTATTTATTGTTTTTCCCACATCCATCTTTAAATGGGGCTCATCATCATCATCATCATTGGATGCCAGTGATGATGCTCAGATGCTGAATTCCCCCCCCCCAACCAGGTTTCATCGTTGCCATGGTGATGGGGCCGCTCCTCCACGCCCACACTGCTTACCCCCTCTCTCTCTCTCTGCTCTCTCTCATGCTCACAGCGAGCGAGCGAGGGAGAAAAGACAAGGAAAAAAGAAAGAGAGCAAGAGAGAGGTGTGTTTTCTAACCCACGCATTGGAGTGGGAGACAACGTGCACACTCACACGTGCACACACACACACACACACACACACACACACTTGCATCCACAGTGTGTCATGCTAGCAGTGTGTGGGCTGAGCCGACCAGCCTTCCACTCATCCTGCTTCTCTCCCTCTCTCTCCCTCTCTCTCCCTCTTCTTCTCCTCTCTCTTTTTGTCTCCAGATACTCCTCTTCTTCTTCTTCTTCCTCCTCTTCTTTTCTCCTCATCTTCCATCCTCTCCCATCCTCTCCTCCTCCTCTGTGTTTCTCTCTCCATCTTTTCTTTTCAGTTTATCATCATGGAGAACGAGTCGGCAATCTTCTGGGTGAGTCTCTCTCTGCAGCGCTCTATGTGTGTGTGTGTGTGTGTGTGTGTGTGTGTGTTAAAGGTTTGTTTGGATGATGTTTCAGCAATATGTTTGCAAGTGTGTGTCTAGGTGTGTGGATCGGTAATTTGTAACTTTAAAAGTCATGATTCCTTTTATTCACACTTAACCATTTTTACCTCTTCTTATCATGTTTCCTTCCCTCATCCCTCCTTCCCATCTCTTTCCTTTCCCTAACTGTCTTTCATCTCCTCCTTTCCTTTCCTTTCTATCTCTTGGTCTTTTTTCTTTCTTCATACTTTTTTCTCCCCCCCCCCATTAGTTTCCTTTGCCAATCCAGTCCCCTTCCTCTTTTCTTTATCCCCGTGTCTCTGTTTTTCATCTCACCTCTTCTGTACCTTACTTTGTCTGTTCGTTCCTTAATTTTTATTCTGCATTCTTCCTTTTTTCCTCTTGATTCCTTTACTCTTCTCATGTCCTTCTCTATCTATCTTTTAATTCCTTTATGTCTGCATACCTCCTTCCCCTTCTCTTCTCCTCTCCTCTGCTTTCCTTTCCTTTCCTCTCTTGTCCTGCCTTTTTATTTCCTGCTTCTATTTCCTCCAGCATCACTTTACTGTCCTTTGAGTATGTGTGTGTTATGTAAGCGCAGCTGTCAATGTGTAGGCTGTAGTCTCAGACCGACCACCTAAACACATGATCCCCTCCAGCCCATCCCACTAAAAAAAGAGAAAGAAAAAAACCCCCACTTAAAACAGGAACAGGAAGTAGATCTTCTTCTAAAGCACTGACTCTCTTTGACATCTTGTTGCTGTCACAGCTAGGTGGTTAAAAGCCGTTGTGAAAGAAATTCATATCACAAATTAATGCAAAAAGAAAGTGTAATTAAAAAAATCATAGAGGCTGATTTTTTTTTCTGGTAAGCTTTGGAAAAACTCCATTCTTAAATGCCAGATCGTGGTTTTGAATGAATGGTATAAATGGCGTTCTTCACTCATCAAACAAGACAAGACATCTGACATCTTATAATTAATCCGGTTTGCAGTTTGTGGAAGCTGGCTTGTGACTGAAGCTGGCCAGATTTTTAAAAATCATACCTTTCCTCTGATATTGATTACATTCTCACATCGTAGAGACAATGTTAGATTCAATTCAAAGACAGTTTCGCTAAGACTAGCTACTGGCAGCTAACCACAGCTAACAAAAATAACAGCAACAAAAAAGCAGCGCTTTCAGACAGAAAAATTCAGCATATCCTCAACAACTCACCACAGTATAGTTGTCATCAGTCAGAAGTGACTTGTATCAATGACCTGTAACAGTTCTGACTGATGACTCCAGAGTAAAGAGTGTAGAGACTTCTCACCCAGCATTAACAGCTGAGGTAAGCAGTGGACTGACAGCCTTCCACAAATAGGGAACATCTGCAGGTTCCAGTACAAACAGTAGTAGGAACACACAGGTTGGCTTCAGCTATTTTGGAGATTGAAACATTTTTGTCATACAGCAGCCATCTTAGCTATTGTTATGCACTCAAACTGGGAGGGGTAATAAAGCAAAAATCAGCTGATCCACTGACATCTAGTGGTGAAACTTTTACACACTAGCAATGTTAGAAACCTGTTTATTTCTTCTGTAAAGTTAGACATTTGAATGTAGGAGTCTGTGGGGACTGGCTGTTGCAGCCAGCTTCAACTTTTTTAGTTAACCTAATTGTTAAAAAGGGTTGTTTTGTTGTCCATTAAGCTCATTTACATTTCTCAGAGGAGTGATTACACTATTAGAATTTATTTGTGTGGAAAATGGTGAAAATTGTAGTTAACAGATGTTTCCAAAGGTCCAGCTGTGTGGAAACCTCCTAAAGGCCCCGAACAGGCTGGCCTTGGCCACGCTAACCCCCCATTTAGTCCATGAAGGCCCTGAGGCCAGAAACACTAATTGTCTTGTATCTTTGTTGGAAAACATGTTTGAATTGGCATTTGCATTTACAGTCTCTTTGAGTCTTTATTGTTCGTTTGTCATTCTGTGGTCTTTGCGGTTGTTTTTGAGCCTCTTTTTCTCAATATTACATCTTGTTACAGCCTTATATTTGATATTGATATTTTTAAATCTTTTAATGGTCATGCTATCTTTAAAAGTATCTCTGTGGTGATTTATGGGATGGAACAAGAGTGTCCACCCTTGGACACTCTTGTGCTGTTGTTGGTCCATGAGACAGCTGCAGAGAGATGTCTAACATACAAAGAGCTGAAATTAAAACAATCGTTAAAAACAATAAAAAGTGTCCACTGTACCCACTGTCTGAGCTTTTTGGTCTTTGGTGTCTTTTTCTCCACTTCTCCTGTTCCTGGTGAACTCCTTTGTCTCTTCTTTCCTTGTTCTGGTCTACTAGTCATCCATTTAGAATTAGATTTGCATCCGGTGTGCAGTTCGGATTTTGGAGGACAGCACAGGAGCTCATTTATGATGAATAAAAATGCCTCTCCATAGGCTCTCTGTAAGCAAATGTCTCTGTAAATAGTCAAAACAACAGTAGCATAAGCTAAACTAAGTAGTTTTTAGTACCTAAACCAAACCAGGTAGAGTTCAGGAACTAAATCAAACTAAGTTTTTACATAAAACAAATCAGCAAAGGAAAAAAAACAGGAGAAAAACACATACCTGACATACATACAGTGTATTCTTCCACCACCTAAAGTGGGCACTGTGGGGCTGTAAAACGAGGCCTTTATCTCTTGGCTACAGATATTGCTGCAACCACTTCGTCAGGGCACCGATGCCAAGTGATGCCTTGAGTATAATGAGAAAACGCTGGATGCATATGTTGAAACAATATTATGTTATGTCTCGAGATCAAAAAAACGTTGTTTGGTTTTTATCTTTTCCAAATTGCTGTGCTTTGTCTCATTCAGGAGAAGACACTGATGCTCATTCAGTCCATTGTATCAGATGCTGTAAGAATTCTTGTTCTTACTCTAATGTGAGAAGTACAGATTCTCCTCAGATTTTAGGTTCCCAGTGATGTGCGAAACTTGACAAGATAAAGTGTGTGTCAGAGGGAGAGAAATTCAGTGTGTATTATCAGCTCCTGCTATTGGTTACCATGGTAATGGCCAGGGGAGCTGCATTTCCAGGACACACACACACACATCTTGTTCACACCTTACAATAAAAAGCATCTTTGGTGATCTGACCACAAATGGATGGATGGCTTTAAATCCAGCTGTGAGCACACCTGAAGCATTCAGAGGTGCTATCAGGATGTGGCTGTTTATATTCAGAGCGACACATGTGGTGAGAAGTGCAGCAAGAGCGCAGATACATAATGAATGCAAATGCAGTCAAAAGCTCTCTCAACTGCTGGGAGAGGACTGAAATTATCATCAAATTAAAGTCATGAATTCAAGATTCAATTTAGGGATGTTTTCACTTTGGTTCAGCTAAAACAAACTGGTCTGTTTGCGCAGCTACTTCGACTCATTTAGGCGAGTGAGAAATCTCATCTCGTATAAGGACAATTGTTTGAAATTCAATTCTGGATTTTACAGCAAGGCAATGAAGAGAAGCCAATATGAGAGAAATATGATGTCTCTTAGTACTCTCACAGCAGCATTTTCGGATCACCTGGAGGCTTTTTCAGAGAGCTGTTAGGACTTCCTGATATTAAGGATAAAGGCCATTTTTCACTTTCATTCTGAGACAGGGTGTTCCTAATTTTGACAAATTAAGTAACTGAAAGAACGTGGTCCTCCAGATGTCTTTTATGTGCGAGTTAAAGGATATGATGACTCCAAGATTCCTTACAGCATCACTGAAGGCCAAGATAATGCATCCACAGTGACTATCTGATTGTTAAGTGTGACGGTATTAACCTTTTCTAGGTCCATATCTTCTTTTATTTCCCAAAAGTAAACAAGGACAGAGTTAGCACTAAGAGTTTCAAGGGCCAAAACCTATAACAAGTCCAATAAAGTTTCCAGATATTATAATCAAATGTAGAGGCCAGTCATCCGTGAAGGAGATAATTTAGTAGGTTGAGGTGAATTGGAAGTTTGCAGTAAGCTAGCTCAAACAAAAACATAGAGAAGTTGGTATAAACCTTCAACCTTTAAAATATTTTTGTATTTTGTTATTTGGCTGATTTACGGTAGCGTGAACCTATACGCAATCTTAAGGAAGGCGCCTCTTTGCTTATGAGGTCAGTCAGTAGTAAACCAGAAAGGATATAGGCTCCAGGTCGGACACAAAGGATAAAATAAACAAACTAGTAAGCGCCTTGAAGCAACTGTTGTTGTGATTTGGCGCTATATAAATAAAATTTAATTGATTTGAATCTGGAGAGTTAGCTAGTTTGGCTGGTTTACATATAATTATCTCTCATCAGATGGCTAACATAGAGAATAACTTTCAGTGTAAGGGTTAAACTGCACACAGTGAAACTATATATGCTGAGGTTCAATCAGTGAGGTACAGCAGTGGCATCTTAAGTTCCTACTGCCATCACATATCAGCACAAACACCATCCCCAGAGTGGTTTGGTGTGACATGCTGCTGTGTGGTTTGGTCTACTCACTGTGATAAAACCCTGATCCTCAGCCTCAGAAAGCTTAGAAGCCCTGATAGTGATTCTTTTATGAAGCATGTGTGGTAATGTACACCATGACTTTTTAAAAACAGGAGTAGTCCTAATAAAAAGCTGGAGAGGCAGAGTTTTTAGGGTTTGTGCTCTATACAAGTTCAATACAATATTTTTTAGTAGTAGTTGCAATTTTGATTTTAAAAAAACTATAAGATTTCTAGTTTTTTGGTTCAGAATTTGCCTCTGAGAGATAATAACTTTATTGACATATATTAAAAAAAAGAGTTGACAAAGTTTCTTGACAGACATCACACAGTATGGCCAAAAATAAAACAATAGTGTGAATGGGAAGTTAAAACAGTACAACTCTCCATAAAAGTATACAACACATTTTTTTAAATGATACACTAGCAATTGCAAAACAATAAGATATGATAGAACAATAAATGTCAGAAAGAGCAACGAAAGAGAGAATGCATAATATAAAACACATAAATATGTGATTTTTAGAAGCAATTCTGAGAACTCACACTGATTTCAAAGGTAGGTCATTCCAAAGTCCTGATGGCAAAAACATCATCTACTTTAGATTTAAGTCTCAGAACAGCCAGGAGGGCTGAGGATCTAAGGCTTTGAATTGGCTCGTGTGGGGTCAACATATTTGCTATGCAGCTTGGAGCCAAACCACATCGGGCTTTAAAAATATCAGTAAAATCTTACAATCAATTCTAAAACCTACAGGGAGCCAGTGATGAGAAGCCAGGATCTGGGTGATGTGACGCCATCTGCTTAAACCAGTAAGAACCAGAGCTGTTGTATTTTGAACCAGTTGGAGACGAGTGACATTTCATTTATACCAAAAAAACAAAAGAAAGCTAGAGTAATCTAACCTGGAAATAAATGCATGGACGACTTTTTCACAGATCACATTTTGAAAGCACTGGTTTAATTGTGGCGACAGATCTGATTTCGTTGAAGCAAGACTGGAAGACTTTCCTGATGTCTCAGTTAAAGTTTAGGCCTGAGTCAAACTGTAGCTTTAAGTGTCTGGCGGTTGGGTACATGTTAACATGTGTGTTGGCATGATGGCATCCCACAGTTGCTGCATACTTACATACATCCATGATGGAAATCTGTTGTTTCACCACATCTAGTGAGATCTGGTGACTGTGGAGCCACTTAAGTAAAGTGAACTCATTGTCATATTATAGCGTCTGTTATAATAATCTACTGGGGGGGTCTTCCCACTGAGACCCTCTTAGTGTGTGTGTTGCTTATAGCCATTACAGCCAGCCAACCACACCTTTCTCATGTTCTCCTGAGGGAGACCTTACCTTTGTAACATGTTGATACAGGTATCTACCTGAAACTGGCACATGTAGAGCCGTGGAGACCTGTCCTGTGTGGTCTTGTTGTTGTTATGCCAAATAAAAGCCTAGTGTTCTACCTACCTGCCTGGACTATGAGTTATCTGGTTGTCCCAGGCTAACTAAGAAATTAGTTTGAAATGATAGGAGCTTTTATGACATGGATTGTAATCCTGCTGGAAGCAGCCATCATAAAATGGGCGTAGTGCGGTCATAAAGGGATGGACATAGTCAGCACCAGTAATCAGGTAGGCTGTGGGGTGTACAGGTTTCACAGTTGCTACTAAGGGGCACAGAGTGTGCCCAGAAAATACAAGGTATGATGGATCCTTGTTTTCATTTTAGTTATTCAAAATTCTGTAGCAGAAATCAGACAAAGCAATATTTTTCCAGTCTTCAATGTCAAATTTTGGAACTTGTGTGAATTATAGCCTCGGTTTTCTGTTGTGGCATCTGGTGTGTCGTTCTGCTGCTATCACCCATCCACCTCCAGGTTCGACATAAGCATTCAGAGATGCTCTTTTATATACTTTGGTTGTAACAAGTGTTTGTTTGAGATAGGGTAACGCAGATAACCACTTTGATTGTTTGGGAAAATCCTAATAGACAAAAAGATAGCATTTCTTCCCCATGGTTGGTTTGAACTTTAGTAGGTCGTCTTCACCATTTCTATATACCTAGAAGCATCAAGCTGCTGCCATGTGATTGGGGTATTAGACACCTCCGTTAACAAGCAGTTGAACATCCATCCATCAAGTCTAAGCAGAGAAACCCAGACCCCACAACCTCTTCTAGCTCATCCGGAAATTCCCAGGCCAGCTATGAGACATAATATGTCCAGCATGTCCTGGATCTTCCCTGAGTCTTCCTCCCAGTAGGGCATGCCAAGAACACTCACCTTCACCTAGGAGATGCAGATTAGGTATCGCAGATATATGCCCTAATCAATTCATCTGTCTCCTATCGATGTGGAAGAGTAGCAGCAGAGCTTAGGTAAATCAACAGCTTCACTTTCAAATTCAGCCCTTTCTTCACACCAATAAACATGTACAGTATGCGGGGCCCCAATCCATCTTTTAATCTTTTGACCTCTGCTGGAAACAGCACCACAGGGTAATCAATATATTTTGGCATAATTTCTGGACAACTGTTGTGTTCCCTACTTATATTCAGATTTCACATACTCAAACCGTTAAAAGCACTTAAAAGTTTCAGTTGGTTTTGTCAAATCTGTGGTTCATAAAGGCCATCAGAAAAACAAAACAATCCCACAGTAATCATCCCAGTATGTTTCTCTACGAGACGCCTGTTTGTTATTATTCATGAAGTGATTGATTTGCAGGCGAACAATGCAAACTCACTACAGGCCTAAAGGGTAACTATAACCCTAAATTAGACGTGAAAGTGATCGCTACTGTTAGTCTTTGCAGTCGTCTCTGAATAAACTCTAGTGTCTACATTTATAAATAGAAGGAACAGTCTTTCTCTCTGAGCAACAGTGCAGCTCACTGATGGTTTTTTTGGACAACAATGGAGCTCGATGACACAGAAAAGACATGTACAGACAACACTTGTAAATAGGGTACATACTGTGCTGCGTTTGGTGTTGTGATGGGCTATAATATTTTTAAAAATCTCCAAAGATCGTTTAATCCACACAGGATTTGGGGGGGATTTGTAATGTGTTCATCACATAATGTAACAGCAGGTTTTAATACTTCATGTTGGATGTGAAATATATCAAATACAAATTAGGAGAAAATTAATGTGGTCTTGTTCATCCATGTTTATTCGGACTGTGAGTATTAGACCTTTTTTTTTAAGTACTTTTAGTTCTGTTCTGTAGTTACAGCTAAGGAAATAACAATGAGGCTTCTCAAAAAGATGTAAGTAGAAGAATATGTGGATGTGTTCTTGTTCAGGTATCATTGTGAGGACTTCTGTAAGCGTTTGACCTTCTGAGGACATTTTGTCAGGTCCTCGCTTTCTTGTTTGATGGTTCAGCTTTAAATGAAGTCACATCAAGGCAATTGTCAATGTGGGACCTCAAGAAGATATACAAGAATATGTGTATGTGCATGTGTTCTTGTTCAGCTGTAAGAACTAGTGTGAGTGCGGGGACATTTTATTGGGTAATAATGTTATTGCAGAGTTTTGTGGGGTTTCAGGTTAGAATCAGGTTACAGTTAGGAAAATGTGATTGGATTAAATCGATGTCAATCGCCCACTTAATTCTCTGGAAACAACATCAACATTCCTGGATGAATAGCGGGAGGGTCTAAACTTTTTCAGTAGCTTTTGTCTTGGTGTTTACCTGATGAGCA
Source organism: Perissodus microlepis (assembly GCF_051167445.1). Classification (NCBI taxonomy): domain Eukaryota; kingdom Metazoa; phylum Chordata; class Actinopteri; order Cichliformes; family Cichlidae; genus Perissodus; species Perissodus microlepis. Next base: position 20,212,858 of record NC_140477.1, on the reverse strand, counting down.
TCAGTAAAAAAATATAGTAAGAAATATAGATTTTTAGTGTTAACCTTTTTTTCCATTTTATTACTCTGTGAGCATTAATGTATGATCCTATAACAGGGCTTCTGGACCTTATATCAAATTTGCATGTAGTCTGAGTCTAGTTTGTCTGAATTCTGTTTTTATAGTTAACATTTACATTCAGGCATTTAAACACAACCTGTGTCTTAATCCCAGAGGTCAGGATTTTTTCTCAATTTTTCTTCCTTCAAATCGTCTTAACTTGATTAATATAGTAGGTCTTTTACAATCTTCCTGACAAATAACAAAACCAGCACAATGTCATATCCTCTTCCATCTATTGATTTATGCAGAATTATGGGAATATGGTACTCAAGAAGCCTGCCTCAAGTGGACATTAGAGCAATTGCAATTTTTCTTCAGCTTCATTTTTCAGCCCTTTGGGTTGCCTCTTAAATTTTCAGTGATGGGGCATAAAATGTGAAAAAGCTGCGTACGTGTATGTCTGTGCTCTTGTATAGCTGTTTTTATGAGGACTAATGTAAGAATTATACCATCATTGGGTTGTCTTTTTATCGCATGCCTATTTGAGGGTTTAATGTCAAATCAAGTTACAGTTAAGGAAATTTCAACAGGGTCTGTCACAAAGATAGAAGTTAAATGTGAGTGTTTGTGTGTTATCAGTGAAGTCCAGGTTCTCAGCTTTTTCCTGGCAAACATCCGTTTCCTTGGCAACCCAGACAGGAAACAGGAAGCGTGAGTCAGAGGAAGTCCTTCTAATCTTTGTCTTTACTTGTTTTAAATTGTGTTCTTGTTTGCAACATGTCCTCCTGCTGTCTGCGTTGCTGTGGAAACATTCCGGTTTTACAGACAGACCCACACAGACCAGCTGGCTAGCATGCTGTTAGCAATTAGCAAGCCACCAACTGCCTGCAAGTAGGCTACCATAAGCTAACAGGCTACCAGAGGTTACTCCCACTCAGTCTGTTTTTCGGATTTGGTCATGCATAACTTTGGTCTTTATTGTAGGGACAAATTTGAGTCAGTTGTTGATCTTCATATGTTGTTGGTTTTTCGTATCTGAATCTCAAGCACTCTACCACCATTGATAAGTTAAAGCTGGCGATGCATAAAATAATTGTAAAAAATAAATAAATAAAAGAAAGCCCAATCTTGGTGGCTGCATCAGTCAGGACACATTGGAGACTATATATATGAACAGACTAGTGGAGACAACATAAGCTTTTAAAGTATCAGGGTGAATAACCTGTAATATATGGTAGAATCACAGAAGAGTTTGCAGGACAGTTTGTTAGGTTTGTTGGCTACGGGAATAGCGATTTCCTGCCAGCACTATCATGATCAGGCATAAGAAATTCCACTGGTGTCTGTATTCAGCTCTCGATTCCAGATCAACACAAGTCAAACTGGCATGTGTCCAGTGTTGGAAAGGTTACTTTTAAAATGTATTCCACTACAGATTACAGAATACATGCCCCAAAATGTATTTTGTAACGTATTCCGTTACGTTACTCAATGAGAGTAACATATTCTGAATACTTTGGATTGCTTAATGTATTATCATGCTTTTTACAACTACATGAATGTACTATTGCTGTGTGATTTATTACTATTACTGAAGGCTACTCACCATACCAATAGCAACTAGATTTTTAAATCTTAATATAAAATGAGTAACAGTAGGTGGACATTGGGTAAGGCATGCATGTGTTGTTTGGGTTTCCACCAGCGTGGAGTTACCAAAAATAGAGAGAGCATAGCTTAACATATGAAACAAGAAAAGACCGCCATGTAATCCATTTATTTCAACAAAGTAACTGTATTCTGAATACCACCTTTTGAAACGGTAACTGTAACGGAATACAGTTACTCATATTTTGTATCTTAAATACGTAACGCCGGTACATGTATTACATTACTCCCCAACAGTGCATGTAGCCGAATTAATCGAATAAACCGAATTAAAGCAACTGTTGGATTGCTGGTTAAGAAAATAGAAGGACAAGTGTAAGTTGAAATAACCTTTTGCTCATTTCCAGCTCCATATTTTTATTCTTGGACTCTACTAGAGTACCATGCTTGAGTTATAGTTCAAAATAATCCTTGGTGGGTCTTGGTGCAGTTCTGCAGTTCATCTTCTCTCTGAAACTAGTTAAATTAGCTCTAAATCCAAAGACTTTAAAAAGCAGAATAAGTTAAAAATTTACAGGAAAAAAATGGAGTTCATTTAAATTTTCGAAACTGAGTAAATAAAAGCACTTAAATAAGATGCAAAAGAGTTGCTGAAAAGGCTAATGTAACACAATAAATTGACTTTGTATGGTAAAATAGCTCTATAAACGTAATATAGAAAAATAAAACAGAATTTACTTACCAAATGTAATAAAGAAATACTTAATGAGTAAAAAATGGCGACTGGCTCCCTGATGCTAAGTCTCATGGTTCAAGGTTATCTTTGAGTGTCAGTTTGCAGTCCATACACTGACTCGCTCGTACATGCTAGCAGCTAATCGACCCTGCTAGCATGTACGAGCTTCAGCTGCTGCAGTGACGCCCTCAGCCAGTTCACGTTTCTTTGTACTTGGCTTAGAATAGAAATTGAGAAATAAATCAATATGTAAAACTTTACATAATTCTGCCAGCATGGCAGTGGATAAGGAAAAAAAGGTTTGTAGCCTTGTTGCCATGCTAACAACTTCATATTGTGTAACTAAGTGAACCTGAAATGGCCTCCGTGAAATGCAGCTGTGTCTGACCCACTTCTGATTCACACTGCTCCACCATCTCCTAACATGTTTTTTCTCCTTCTTTTCCCCCCTCTATATCCTGGCCTCCCTCGCCTTTACCTCCCACCCGTCTTCCTCTCGCTCTTCCTCATCTCTCTTCCTCCCTTTCTACAGGATGGGCAGGGCAGCTCCCAGAACACAATCTGAAACCCTGAGACCTCTCACTCCCCTGCAGGATTACTACACTTTAACTACATTATTACAACACAAAATCTTTCATAGTTTGAAGGGTTCAACAAAAGGCACTATAATATAAAGGTCTCCATCTGCTGCAGAAAGCACCCATCCTACTGCTACTACAGGATTACACCACATCTTCATCCAATCAAAACCTTTCAGAGACACAGGAAGCAGGCACCCCAGGCTGCACCAGGCTGCCCCAGGACCAGAAACCAAAGAAATCACCGGACCAGTAACCCAGACCAAAACAGAATCAGGAAAGACCAGAAGAGACCAGTCGAACTCAGTAAAGGACAGTGGAAAAGTTTGATGGGACTCTTGACGATAGGTGAGTAAATCTATCTTGATATTACTAGGTTTCCTCTCTGCACTTGAAGCGATGATGGATTTGCTTTTAGCCATTTCTGACTCTTTGTTGTCACTTTCAGCTGTTATGAGACTGTTTTGAGATTGTTTTAAATCATTTTTCCTGTTTGAGTCCATTTGGAGTCTTTTTTTAGTCATTTGTTTTGTCTCCGGAGTCAATATTAGTTGTTTTATGACTGTTTTTAATCTTTTTGTTCTCACTGTTGGCTATATTTTGTGCTTTGAGTCTGATTTTAGTCATTGTAGTCTTTTTGTGGTAATTTTTTGGGGGGTGTTTTTGACTGTTTTTAGTTTTTGTGAGGCTACTTAGTCATTTGTCATTTAGTCAGTTTGGTTTTGGTCATTTCATTCTTTTAGAGACATATTTAGTTTTTCTGAGGTCATTTTGTTGTTTTTAGCGGTTTTATAGCGCTGTGCAAAAGACTTGAGCCACCACTCATTTTGCTAGAAACACAATATATTGAGAGCATACACAAACAGAGTTTGTAACATTCTAACAAACTTGACAGTCAATATTTGATATGATCACCTTTATTCTTCAGCACAGTTTGAACTGTCTGAGCCAGCTTTCTGTAATTTTTTTAAATAGTCTTCATGAACAGTTCTGCAGGCTTCTTGAAGGACATTCAAAGCTCTTCTTTGGATGTTTCTGCCTTTTATTCTGATCCCACACTTCTTCAAAATGTTGAGGTCCAGGCTTTGGGGAGGCCAATCCATGAATGATATTGTTCAACTGTGTGCTTTTCTATCCAGATATGCCTTTATTACATTAGTCTGTTTGGAATCATTGTTATGCTGAAAAATGAATCTATTGGTACTTTCTTCATAATTCCATCCCTTTTTGTCAAGATCTTCAACACCACTGGCTCAAATGCAGCCAGACCATAACAGAGCCTCCACCATCATTTACAGATGGCTGTAAACGCTCACTGTTGGACCTCCTTCTGGAATTCCTCTCCCTGTTTCCTTTATTCAAGAAGGGTTTCTTGATAGCTGCTTTCCACTGAGACCATTTCCAATGAGACTTCAGTAAACAGTAGATGGTTCAAGAACTACACTGAAAATCAATGAAAAAGCAGCCAATGTCCTTAAGAAACCCTGAACAACTATTACTCAAGAGCACTTTAAAAAACATTACAAGTCACACTTCCTAAAAGCAAATTATAAAGAAATTAGTGGTGGTTCGAGACATTTGAGCAGTGTTCTACATTGCAGTGATTTTAGGACATTATGTGGTCTTTTCTTAATCTTCTAACTAAGCTTTGTGGATTTTACATGAAAAACAATTAGAGCCGCTTCAAGCAAACAAATATCCAGATGAAAGTGTGTTTTCAATCTTAGGCCAGTATCATAGCACCTGAGAAAATGATGTAAGAAGATGGCTTGTCTTATTATGACTGAACATACATTTATGGAGCACTGACATTATACTCTGAACCTAAAATCTGGAAGCATTTAAGTAAATTTGTAAGTTATTTGCATCAACAACTGATTCAACAACTGAGTAATTTGCCTGGATAAAAGCCTGTAACTGCATGGAGTGAGTCTTTTATTTTTTATTTATCCTGGATCATCTATCAGTTTTCAGACGTGTGTGTTGAGAAACTGTCGATCTGGAGACTTGATGCTGTTACATCGCTGTTTGCTTCAGGACAGGATTTGTAGTAAAATGACTAAAACAAGAAAAAAAGGACAAGTGTGATATTTTAAAACACTTCCAGACACTCATTCATTTTCAGGCTAATATAGGACCCCGTTTCTGCTGGTTCATCCACCTCTTCATTTAGGTTCCTCCAGCATATTTAAGGTCAATGAAGTCTTTTTTTTTTTATATCTCAGTCTATAAAGAGCATAAAAAACACTCCTCACTGGCTCACATTCATGCCACAACATTGCAAACCTTGAGTCATGTTTGCAGGTCTGAAGAAGAAGTGAATTAGCTTTTCTGCTGCCGTGATTCAAACAGCACTCACATCCTGCAGCTATTGGCTGCAGTGAAAACAGCTGAGGCGCCCTGTCAGTAGTGGAGGAGGAAGCCATTTTTTCTCTCTTTGGGCTTATTTTGAGTCTCTTCATGGCTGTTTTTAGTCATTTTGAATATGCATGTATAGAATCACCAGTCGAATTTTTACCTTTGGAAGTTATGCCTCTGCTGCCACCTTTGCTGTTGCAGAACTCTCCCATAGGTTTAATTCAAAGTTGTCTGAGTATAAAGTCTATATGTTATCAAACCTATGGATAAATACACTGGAGAATTTAATACTGAAACTAGTGAAAAAATTAATTAGAACTCAACTACTTGATATAAACTGAAAGAAAACTAAACAGAATTAAAAAAAAATAATTGAATGAAATGCTGGACAAGTACTTGAGTAACAAAACACAACAACGTGATTAAAGAACAATCACCAAAGAAAAAAAATATATTTAAAGGTACAAAGACCCCTTTCTGACCTCGAGTCCAGGAAAACTAACCCGGTGTTCCCCTCCTGACTCCTCCAATAATAACGGCAATATCTGAAGTGCCTGATTAATTGGCTTTAGGCCAGTTCTATTGTAACAAGGTGGAAGTGTGTATGTAGGCTGAAGGCAAACTGTCAGCACAAGTAAAAACGTGCTTCTCACTTAGCCTTCACTCGACAACTTGCTGTGCTTTATATCTTCTCTTTCAGCCTCTGAAACACAGAATTTGAAATTCAGGACGTCAAGCTAATTTTTTTTTTCCAAATTATTTTATTCTGATCACTCGGTGTGTAAAACAGCCAGACTGTGATCGCTGTCAGCTGGAAACACAGACGCTCTTCTCACTACAGAGGAACATTCAGTCTTTCTGAATTATACAAGAGGGCCGTGAAAGTACATCTGAGCTTTTTATCAGTTTTCCAGCTGTCAACTAAAATTATACTTAACTTTCAGATGTCAAAATGTAGACTGCTGATACACTCGTTGGATTTAAAATGTTTTTTTGAGTAAAAAAGGCCTTTTTTAATGGAATTTGGTTGGTATTCATCACATGACAGCTCATCAATTTCAAATGTACTGAGAAAAACTGAAGGCTTTCTATGGTCTTCACCTTAATGTATCAATGACATATACCATATTTACATATTTGCCTAAACTGCCATAAATATAGCTGTGGTCATGCATATCTCATGGTAATTTGTTTTTAATGATTTCGTTGAACTGTTCTTTTTCCACGGTGGGATGATTGTACAGGTCTTTAATTACTGAAACAAGAACTGGAGGCACAAGTTGGAATTCATTTGGGATTGTCTCTAATACTTTTGGTATCCATCAACAAGCTGCAATAAATGAAACCCATTTGACACCTCAGAGTTAATAGAAAAATACACCTGTTACGGGATTCACAAAGATTTAGATTCTGTTTGAAATAGATGGACTCTATGCCTTATCATTGGGCAGTTAATGTTCATCAACCGGCTGGTGACAGAGAAAATTCAGTGTTTGTGTGTAAACTCTTACTATTAATCAATTCTTATCTGACTGGTCTTCAGGAACCAAAGCATTTTTAGACCTCATTTCTACTTCCAGATGAAGAATGTAGCCTCAGCATTGTTCTGTGTGGGAGGACAGTGGCTCCACTCAGGACAAAAACTGGAAATGATCAAAGTGTTGACCCCAAGTTATTTCAGGACAAAGTCTCCTGCTGCTCTAATCGAACAAACAATTTCTACTTTTTCCCAAAAGTCGAGCCTAAATCGGAGAAGCACAGAACATCTTTGATCAGATCGGTCCTGAAAGAAACCTGAGGACCAACCCGAGGAGACATTACATAACAGAGCACTCTGCAGGGAAGAGTGGAGGAAAACAGTCACTGTGAGCAACACAAAAGCTGCTCCTGCTCCCACTGAGTATTACCTGAAGGACCCATTAACATTTACAACAGCAAGCACAAAGATAACAAGGAGCTGCGCTTTTACCAGGGAAAATATACTTTGACTGCCGATATGTAGCAGAAACGTTTTGCTCACTCAGGTGTGAAAGTCTGATTTTCAGAGCGGCTGAGATGGAGGGAAGAATGGGAAGAGAAGAGGGATGAAACAAAATGGAAGAAGCAATGAGAGATGGAAAGAAAAAAACTGAACCCGTCTACATTTTCCAGGTGTTTGAAGATCTATTTGCTGAATTGATTTTAACCTTTTTTTATTAGCTCTACTTCTCCATCAGATTTATGAAAGGGCAATACTAGAACTTTACTCAAAATTCTTATAGAGCGTCTGCTGTTTGGTATTTTAGTTAATGAGAGGATTTATACTCCTAACTTGTCTCATATTGCCATTTGGTTAAGGTCCTCTGGTATAGCTGGGTTCCTCTCTACCTTCATTTTTCAAAGTCTAGTGCAGGGTAGGATCTGTACAGAGAAAATAGAAACAATATTTCCTTTAAGGCTGAAGACATCTGCCTTTATAGTGGATATAAAAAAAAGAAATCTCAGGACTTTTCCCTTGAAAACAGCAGTTCAGATCCAATAAAAGACCATTAATTTAGACCTGAATAGAAATCAGTTGTAGAAACTGCATTTGTGTATACCAGCAGGTCATCAAAAGACATCTGATAAATATCAGATATGGTAAAAACTGCCATTGATCGACGAACTATTCAGTTTTATTCCATCTATCTAAAACATGTGTGGGCAGATTTTTTCTTTTCTCTGAGAATGTGAAAAAACTGAAACATGAACCATAATGCTGAATTGTGGTGAACTTCATGAATGTGGTAATCATAATGTAACACTTCTGGAGTCGTTACAGTACACTAGGACCAGCTAGGTTCGACTACTAGAGTAGTAATGAGTGTAGCGTGTAATAAAGACCACAGACCAGAAAATAAGCTACAAAGAACAAAAAAATGTAAAAAACTGAAAACAATTCAACAAAAGGCTGAATAACCCCTTAAACAAACAAACAAACAAAGAAAAGTTGTCTCTGTGTCCTTTAACTATTAATCCCAGAATTAATCTGAATACTTATCCGGTGCTTTGAGAGCCCACTGTTCTTTTGCAGAGGTGTATGGATTAATCCTACCAGTTTTTTTTTCAGCGAAAGAGCGCAACGTCCAGCAGGGGGCGTTTTTCCCTTTTCCTGCTCGGCACAGTTCAATCGGTCCGTTGGTGGCTCGCCATCTTGTTTCTTGCTCAGCGAATCAAACTTCGATTCTAGCTCGGCATTTCCCAATCCAAACCTTAATGGCCAAGTCCCGTTCGGTTATGTTCACAACGTCACCAAGGCAAGGACAGGTTGGAAAAACAAAAATACATTCTCCAGAGTACAAAAATGGCTTTATGTAGACTTCTGGCTTGTTTTTTAATATTTTTTCACTTGTTTAGGCAGAAGCTCCGCAAGGACTGTCTGCATTTCTCCTTCTACAGCAGGGGTGTCAAACTCAAATACACAGTGGGCCAAAATTCAAAACTGGAACAAAGTCGTGGGCTAACATTAATATTTATTGAAATATATTTATTCCTCCAGATATAAGAATGAATCTTTTCTTATGGACTCAAACACGTTTTGCTGAAAAACTGAATATGGAACAAGCAAAGCTTAATACTAAACAATATATATATATTAGCTGTATAATACCAGTAGGCCAGCTCTAATAGTAATTTGGTATGGCTTTGCGGGCCAAATGTAATTAGGCTGCGGGCCAAATTTGGCCCGCGGGCCAGAGTTTGACACCTATGCTCTACAGCATCAAAAAGAAGGAACAACCCGGTTGGGTGTGGCTGGTCACAGGAGTCACGCTGCAGTGTGCCCTTTCACAATAAGAGTCTGAACACATATTTTAGCCATCTTACCTGAATTAACATAAAAACACCATGAATTAGCAAGTTTTTTAACCTTTATGATCTATTTATTGACTATTTATCACCTGTAATATATTTCTTATGACAGTTTTTAGTAACAGGCTTTTATTTATTGACAGCTATGTTAACCAGGGTTACAATAACATATTTCTTAACAATAACATTGAGATCCTTGTTTTAAAACCCGTTTAGAAACAGATGACTTTGTGTTGTGTTGTGTTGTGTTGTGTTGTGTTGTGTTGTGTTGTGTTGTGTTGTGTTGCGCTGCGTTGTGTAAGTCCTGTACCAGGAGTAAATGGTTGTATCAACCAATGACAGAAATACACATGTTCACAGACACCAATTAGGAACATAATACAGACCTGAATTAAGATTAAGGTCATATTTGCAATTTATGATTTTTTTTTTTGTACATGGATTCTGTGAATTATGAAATGTTGTCATATATCTGTAGACCTTTCCATAAAAGGTTTAAATTATGGCTTCTGATGCCAAAATATCCACTATAAAGGGCAGATGTTTAGTTCAGGGGCAGTTTGTTTGCACAAAAACACGACAAGCCCTCTCAAGTCAAGTTAAATGCCAGTACTGACTTTTAGAGTTATTTGCCTAGAGTTTATCTTTTACTGATTTTACTTTTAGAAGGGTTGTTTACTTTTCCTTTCAGGACGTTGAGAGCCTGCGGGTCTACTTTGGTCTAAAGTCACACTAAAGTACTTTACTAAGGATTCAGTATAGTGTTTCAATCAGGAGCACAGGCAATGTCTGAACTAACAAATAACAGAACCTCAGTTTTGCTGTTAAGGTTTATGGACATCCAGATGTTTAGGGCCCCTAAACAATGTAAAACCAATTGCTAGGTCTTCAAGTTGTTGGACTTTACTAGTAAACGTAATAGAGTATCGTCTGCATAGAATGACATCCGTTTTTAAAGTAGAGCCTAAAGGAAGCAGGTATAGTTCAGAAAAGAATAAGACCATGAATGCAGCCTCGAGGGACACCACAGATTGGGGAAAACTCAACATGACTTCAACCTTGCACACTGTGTCAAGCGAGAAAGCGTGATACTGTTGAAAGAAGCAGTGTAGCTTGACAATGAAGATTTCTTAGATTTCATGCTGGAATAAGGGGCCAGCTTATTTAACTGCCACTTACAAAAATAGTTCAATGAAATGTGTTTTTGAGAACACTTCATTATTCTATCAGATGGTATAATCACTTTTTGGGAGTTTCCAAAAGGGAACCGTTCCCATCCCCACCTCACATCTGCTTCAACTTTAGACAAATGAAGAGGCAGCAAACGTGACTTCTAGAAAAGCAGTGGATGGGATGCATAAAAAGGATGAATCCTGGGGACACGTAGCATTTAGAAACTCCTGTGTAATCAAGCTTTTCATCAACAGTGCACGTCGCAGATTTATATTTGAACAGCTGTCACATTGTTGGCTCGCCTTTTGTCTTTGCCTTCATTTTGAAGGTTAATCCGTCAAAACAACAGTGAAAAGCTCTAATTTATTGAGCTTTTATTTCAGGCACTGAGGCATGAAAATGCAGTTTGGCTTTTTCTGTGCGTTCTTTTGTTACGACCGATGCGAGTGTCTCAGTTCAAAACCCTCAGAACAGGTGGAGATAAAAAGAAAAATGCACACAGGAGTGAAAACCTCAACAGCTGCAGGGCTATTCAGAAATGCTTCGTCAGTGAGTTTGGCTTCAGAAGTGTTTGTTGCCTTTTTAAACAGACAGAAAGGGGGATTTCTCGGGTCTCACCATGCTAATCACAAGCAGAGAAAACATAATCTTCAGTCAGTTTAGTGTTTCTGGACTCCAGTCAGCCACCTTCTCTCTCTATGAAAGGTTATTTGAATGACAGGAAAGTGATTCAGCGTCTCTGATTGGTAGAGCTGAAGTGTAGGCTGAAAATCAAACCCTGCAACTTAAAGCTGATTGCAGTGGGAACTGTCAAGGCAGCAAGTGGACAGAGCTGGACATTAATACAGGCTCTGTGTTTGAGAGTGCACCAGGTTATTTCAATAAGCACAGATGCAGTACACTGATATTATATGACCTTCTCTTCTGGTGTTAGGAGCCAGTATTTACTGGGAAAACAGGGAGCAGAGAAACACTCAGTGAACTGATGACAAATTGATAATAACACAATTTTCCACTCATTTTGTACAACAAGGACTGTACAGAAAGCGGCAGAAGACAAAAGAGCAGAGCTGAAAAAACTAGGTTACAGTAAGTGTGTCTCCTGGGATTTCCACTCACTTTTTGTCCACACTAATATTCCACTGCTATTAGATGGATTATGGATCAGCCACAACATTAAAAAATCCACTTTTCCATCCATTGTCTTCCTCTTATCTGAAGTTGGGTCATGTGGGCAGCAGACTAAGCAGCATTTTCCTGGGGGGATCCCAAGTTGCTCACAGACGAGATGACTTATATAACATCTTCCAGTAATCTGTCTAAGGTTAGGGTTAGAGTCAGAGTTTATTTCACAATCACCTTTTATATACTTTTATAGTTATATAGTTTTTCCTAATTACGGATTCAAAGGGGGAAAATCTGTTAAAAAAAAAAAAACACTGCAAGACCAAAATGAATGTGTGGCACTTTATTTGCCTAATTATTGTGTGGCTAACACAAACTATACTAGTGGATGTTAAGAGGTTAAAACCATTCATCCAGTTTGTTTTGCTCATGTAAAGTCAGGTTACAGTTGTAGTGGCTGAGCATTGTCCTCTGGATGTCATTTCCTCTAGCATTGTTTTCTAGTTCCTCTTAGAAGATCACGAGGCACTCCCATGTCAGATCTGCAGGAAGTTCTGGGTTTACCCCAAGGTCTCCTCCCAGCTGGATATTCTCAGAAAAACACCAAGGAGAGACACGCAAGAGGATTGCCTGACTCTAAACCCAGAGGCAAAATGACTTGATCATTGTGTATCACAAGCATCGTATTAATGGTTGGTTCCTAGTGGGCATACAAAACTATGTTTGCAGAGGTAACCCTTTAAAGCAGCGGTCCCCAACCTTTTTTGCACTACAGACCAGTTTATGTCCGACAATATTTTCACGGACCGGCCTTTAAGTTGTCGCGGATAAATACAACAAAATAAAACCAGTACTGGTACCAAAAAAAGAAGATTTATTCATAACACACGGGTTAATGATAAAAATGATAAAGAAAAAAAAAATAACGCTAAAAACTGCTAAAAACCCTGAAAACCATCAATTTCACACCTGAGCCTCAACTCTCGCGGCCCGGTACCAAACAACTCACAGACCAGTACTGGTCTCATGATCTCATTCTTTTGGTTAATACCCAGGCTTAGATTGACTGGTAAACCTTTGTCTTCCGGCATTTGAAACCAGCTGCCTTTTTGTTTAGATCCTCTGTGTGCCAACCAAGCTCCTCTTGTCCATTTGGAAATGGATATATTCCTTAGGGTTGTGGGGTGAAGTCTCCCTGGATCAGGCTTGTTCTGGCCCATGCCAAAGACGGAGTATCAGAATCTGGAGGCCTGTTTAACAGGCTCGGCTCTTTTGGAGCAGTATTTTGGATCGGCCATGAATAATTTCCAGGAGAGTGCTATTGTCGTAGTGTATATGGTGGTCTGCAGTGGTATTTAAAGTAGGAGGTAAATTAAAAAAAAAAAAAACATGTTAAAGACATCCTCCATGGATCAGGGTTACTCTAACGCCTCAAGCATTCAGGTGCTAATTGGGATCTTGGGAGACTGGAGGGCAGTTAAACACCTTGGGCTCTTTGTCGTGTTCCTCGAGCCATTCCTTAGCAGTTTGCATGGCGGAGGAGGGTGCAGTGTCTGCATATGGATATGATCTAGGATGTTGGACCTGTCACCCCATAGAAACATTAGAAGCGTTTTGGAGCAGAAATGATGACAAACAAAACTCTGAACATTTAACCAGAAAAACTCCCACATCAAGCAAGAACTGTAAAGGGTTCAGCTTTAACAACTACACAAATTTGTGTCCTCGGTTCCCAAAACACTTACAGAGTGTTGTTAAAAGAAGATCTGATGCAACACAGTGAAAACTCTGCCTCAACCCCAACTTTATTTGAGTTTTTTTGCAGGCATCAAACTCAAAATGAACTGCTATTCTAAATAAATAAATAAAAGTTCTCCATTTCATCATTAAATCCATTTTCCCCACCGTTTTTTAAATTAAATGTAGAGTTTAAGTTCTAAAACGTCATACAGAATTCAATTTTTTTTAAAACAGGGATTAGAAAAAAATGATTCAATTGTGATATTTATATTGATGATGTTTTTAATCTTGATTTTACAGAAGTTGTCAGAAGCCCAAATGATCGTTTAAAATTATCATTGCATCCCTACAGTAAAACTATCCTGAATTAACCTTTAACAGTACGAACAAGTCAACAGTAGGAAAACGTCTTAGGAACAAAGACTTTATAAACCATGCGTACGTGTTTCTATGAATGTTTTTGTTTTTAGCTTTGTGTGACCTCTGCTCAGTGCATGCTGGGAAACTTTGGAGCCTGCTCTAGCTCTGAATAGCTGTGTGTTGGTGGAAAAGGAATGAAAGTCTTTTTAATTTGGTCCTGTGACGTTTCACAGGCTGACATGTCATCCTGTGTGCTGAGGATTCCTCCACAGGGTGAGATGTTAGAGTGAAATATATCAGCAATTACGGGGCTTTTACTGCAGTAAATGAAAGGAAGTGATTCATTTCAGGGAGCCGCTTCTCTGTGTCCTGTTGGCGCTGCTTGATTACCCTCAGTTCACTTCAGCATGCTGTCAAAATCAGCTTAAAGTGTGTTTGGAGCATTGGCTTTTATGGAAAACTGAAATTATGGTTGTGTAGTAATGCTGCTGAGAGCGGGGACCGCTTTGAAAATCCGCTGCTGGTGCATTCAAGGACACTTTCTCAGTATCTGAGATCTTTAAAGCAGGGAACTCAACGGAAAGATTTTATTGCAGCAAGCGACAAATTCCGACAGTTTTCAAAAGCTCACTTTCCGCTCAAAGCTCACTTGAAACATAGCTATTTATGGAGTGTGAGGGTACTAAAAAGGTCCAAACAGCTGCTTCATGTCCACTAAGTGTCCAGGTGTTCAGAAGTACTACTGCACATGTGCACAAAGTTGAAGTCCACAAGCTGGAAAAGTTTGTGGATTTGGAATGTAATGAAATTAAAATTTGCATGATTGGCCAACACAACACCAAAGGAACAGATAGCGCCTCGTATTTTGTCACTAATCCCATGAAAATTTGGCATTTCGACCATATCACTGAGGTTTGTTCAGATTTAATCTAATTAATTTAAGTGTTCATACTCTCTATTTTGCCTTCATCATATTTGTAGTCATCAAAGCAGATCTGACAGCAGCTCACGATTAGATTCTTAATATTTTTTTAAAAATACCAGAACAACACTACACCATACTCAGCTCGTCTTTTAACCACTACGGAAGCTAATTTCCTCCAACCTGGCCTCTCTTCACCTTTTTGTCCAAACTATCCAGAATGAGCCCCATTTATGTTACGAGCCGGCTCAAAAGCTGCGGCATAAATAAATATGGAGACTAATACATAACAACGTTGGCTAAAATAGCTGGTACCACTAAGAGTAGTGAGCCACCATGAAAGGCTGCCTTTATCCATACCTGACTAGGTGTGGTCAATTAGCAACAGCTGAACACTCTTGCACTGCAGCTGCAAAGAGATGAGGGGCTGCAGAGGGACGCAACAGATCCATCTTATGATTTTATTATTTGTTTCTAGTAACACCTTTAATGGATCAGCATCACCATAGCTGCAGCGTCAAGGTTGCTGAGGTGCAAGGATCAGTGTCTGCGTATGGCCATGTTAGGACATTGGCAGGTCACCTGATCTACGACCTCATTAAACACTTTCCTTATTATTTCAATCAGTACTTTCAAGCACAGACTGGATATAAAAGATGGAGGTGGCCACTGTGACATCACCTGCGAGAAATCATATTTTTGAAGCTTTAAAATCACAGTCACCATCTGAGCTTTGAAACCAGGTGACAGAGGAGAGACTCAGACAGTGAAACCACAGGACAGGACACTCATGAGTCATGACTTGCCAGCTGCCCTGTTTCATCGTCCTTTCTGAATCTAATGAGTCATAATTTACAAAATGAACATCATACTTTATTCTGTAAATCATCAGATGTTATTTAATTTCTAGTCTGCTCTGATCCTGAGATGTACGGCTGCGATTATGAACAACCAAACCAATTATTTTGTTGCCTCCCTCCTCACAATGCTGCTCTGGTTTTGTCTTGTTGTTGTGAATCCAGCCAAATCCTTGACAGCGTATGAATAATAAAACCAAATCAGCTTCTTAGTCCTGTGGTGAACAGCACATATGCTTTTTTTTTTTTTTTTTCAAAAGCTGGGTGTTAAATAACCATGATTGTAATTTTTGCCCTACTGAGATTGGTCTGTTTTTAAAAGTTTAATTGAAACTTTTATATTAAGCTTTTCTAACCGTGTTGTCGAAGAGCCTTTTAAGGAGTTGCCTTTTTGACCTCAGGGAAACAGGTCTGTTGTTTTTAAGAACAGGCATTAAAAAGAAAGCAGTAGTGTGGTCCTTTAAACATGAGTGGGTCCTGCTGAGTTCATAAATCCATCTTCAAATAGCTGAACTGCCTCTGAACTCCCATCTGCTTCTCCTCCCGTCAGCTTACATCGATCCTACGCTGAAAATCATTGCGTTCCCATAGCTTTTATTTCTTTAAACGCAGCTGAAGTGTCTCGGAGTGGATGGACATGTAGACTTTAAGCTTAGTGCTGCGATGGCTGAGCAAGCATGACAGACAGGAGAGGAGGAGAGAGAGAGAGTCAGCAGGTTGATGTTTTAAACGGGATCTGCGAAAATTGTTCAACTCCGTTGCCATAGCAACAGTGAGCATGTAGATCAGGAGGCTTTTTTAAAAACACGCACACACATACAGAGTGACACAGTGAGGTTAGCACAGGATTCCCTGCTATTCCAGTTTCTATGACAACTCACAACTCATCCTCGCCTCCCCGTCTTCCTCGCTTTCATCCTCAGCTGTAATGGAAGCAGCCATTAAGTTCTGACTCCGGCTCTGCCCAGCTTTATCAGCGTGAGGGGTAATCAGCTGTTAATTAGTAGCAGTGATGATTAATATGAACAATGATTAAAGGAGTACTAATGCAGTGTTAGAGCATCAGCAGCAAGAGGAGCATCGGTCAGGAGAAGCTGCTGGGAGGGACTTCTGTTAAAGCTTTTTTCTCCTCTGACCTCTTTAGCTCGGTGGAAGCGATTGGACCATTTGGCCTGTCAGCGTTGTCCATTAAGGCTAACGACAAGGTCGAGTCTCTCTCTGCTTCATGTCCAGAGTCTCTTAGACTGTTTTCAACCACAGGACTTAGCAGGTTGGTGTGTCCTTCTTATCACAGGAACTGCTGCTTTCCCTTTTTTTTTTTTTACTTAAATCACTCAAAATCACAACAGTCATCAAGCATGTTTCTGGTATAAGGTGAAGGTCCAATAACATTATACACTCAAGACCAAGAGATCCAACAAGCACAACAGCAGGGAGAAAAAAATCAGCTTCACTTTAAAAGGAAACAACAGCCAGTCTTCTTCATTCATGCTTCATCACGAGGACACAACTGGTCTGATGTGGCTTTCACTTCCAATTAACCTGTTGTTGTGACTCAACACAGGAAACAAAAACAATACCTAAATACATCGGAGAGCAACTTAGGGTTCGTTTCTTACCCAAGGATACTTTGGCATGCAGAGTGGAGCAGCAGTAGTGCTCTACCTCCTGGCCCCAGCCACCCAAGTAGTTTGTAGTACCTAAAGGTAACCAAGTTGTTTGTGATATCTTAACCAAACCAAGTAATCTGTAGTAAAGGTTCTTGCAACTTAAACAAATCAAGAAGTAAATAAAAAACCAAAGCGCAAAACTCAAGCACTTCACAGGACATAAACCATGACTTCCTGGCAGAGCATTTCACTACTTAGACCATTTCCATCACTTTAACCTGCTGACAAAGATGCAGTTTGTAGCTGTTATTTCTCCGAGGCTCATATTGTGGCAGCTGGTGGGTCAAGGCAGCTATGCCAAAGGCCATATTGTACACAGGTGGCTTCTGACAAAACAGCATCTTATTGGCCCCTGGAATGAGAACATATTAGACTATATCTCTGAGAAAACAAGGCTCAAGGAGGAGCAGCCATCTGTTGTGACTGGTTGCAGAGTGAAGGGAAAGCAAAGAGAGAATAGAGGAGCATAAGGACCACTGACAACAAACAGGACAAAAGACAAACTACAGGAGAGAGAAGACAAACATTAAAGACATCCAGTAGTGGCAAAGAAACACCTGAAGACTGAAGAAATGCTTATTGCAATATGGGAAGTCCCCCCAGCAGCCTGAGCTTAACGAAGAAAACTAAGTGATGGTTCATGGTCACCTGATCCAACCCTAACTATTAGCTTTTCCAAAAAGGAAAGTTTGACGATTGATCTTAAAAGTAGAGAGGGTGTCTTCTGAATCTGAACTGGGAGGTGGTTCCACAGGTGAGGGGCCTGAGAGCTGAAAGCTTTGCCTCCCATTCTACTTTTAGAAAGTCAGGAATCACAAATAACCCTCCACTCTGAGAGCGAAGTGTACTGTTGGGATATTAAGGTATTATGAGGTCTTTATGATATGATGGGGTGTTGTTATGGATCAAGTGAAGAGTTTTCAGGGAGCTTTACAACCAGATAAGAAGTAATTACAAGTCTAGCCTAGAAATAATAATTATGTAGTCTAGTTTTTCAACATCACTCTGAGACAGGATGTTTCTCTTTACTGCCATCAGACTTTTGTTTAATGTTTGGTTGAAGGACATGTCCTGTCCAAAAATTACTCCCATGTTCCTCACAGTTATGCTGGAGGCACACTAAGTATCTGATTAGACATTGTGGTTTTCAGGTTTTTAGGCCCAAGAACAATAACCTCCATTTTGTCTGAATTTAAAAGAACAAAATTACAAGTAATCCAGGCCATTATGTCTTTAACATAGTTCTAGTCTGGCCTAATGGATGTTAAATGGACTGGTTCTTTTATAGCACTTCTCTACTTGAGCACTAACAGCACTTTAACATGCCCCATTCACCCATTCAAATCGTGTTTTTCTACTCCATTCGCAGTCCAATGAACACTTTGCGAAAAACTTGGGTTCATTATCTTGCCTAAGGATACTTGCTACTTCACATGCTAAATGCAGCAGCCATCTACATTTTGATATTCAGCCATGATCAATAGAGTTCGGTGTAGGGTTGGGCCATATCATACCGTTCACGGTAATATCAGTATAATGTTGGGCAACGATAAGAAAGTGAAATATCCCGATAGAATATGGGTAAAACGCGCATGCGCAGTGCCTTTGTTTTCATACGCACATGGCAGCGACGGAGAATGAGAAGGGCGAAAGCGGATCGTTGAATGAAACAGATGAACCAGAATTGGTTTGTAAAAATGCTGCAACTTCAGTGGTGTGGAACTGGTTTAGCTTTCGTCCATCAGAAACACAACAAAGCACTATTTTTGGTAGCGCATGCTAGTGGGCCGTCGTTATTACCGTGTTTTTTGGAAAATACGGCACACTTAAAATCAATCCTTTGATTTTTCTGAAAATCGACAGTGCCCCTTATAATCCCGTGTGCCTTATGTATGAATTCTGGTTGTGTTTACTGACCTCGAAACGATTTTATGTGGTACATGGCGCTCGAAAATCTGTCAAATGTTTTAGTACGACTTTGCTAAGCTACAAAGCTGCACCGCTTGATGGATTGTCGGAGCATTACGGCTATCGTAGGCCGGAGGCTTGCGGAGTGATACATATTGTGCTATAACATAATATTACCGTATAATGTGTGTATAACCTCTTTTTAAGTTTTGTGGATATTATACATGGTTATGCTGAGGATATGTCGGCCAGTTTCCACTGGAAATGCCTTTTGGTTAAACTGTCAGCGAGAAATTTGCATTTGCACTGTAAAATTTTTATATAACTTTAATGCACATAAAAAACAGCTGCTTGTTTAAGTGAAAATACATTGATTTTTTTTTTTTTTTGCACTAATAAAGTTGTGGAGTTGTAAAGTATTTTGTCTAGTTTCAATTATATCGTCAGTTACATCGTTATTGCAAATTTTCAAATGTATATCGTGATAAATATTTTTGGTCATATCGCCCTGCTCTAGTTGGGTGTCATCTGCAATGGCGTGAAAATGTGTGCAGTGTATTCTTATAGTATTTCTGACGCAAAGCATGTATAATTGTAGTTAAAAGTATGGGTCCGAGCATGGAACCCTGTGGAACACCATGACTTGCTTTAATGTGTGACAAAAACTCTTTGGAAATAATCTGCTGAATATCTAGTGCAGCTCCTTTAATCCCTTTGATATGGCCTTCCTTTTAATTTAAAAAATAATAAAGATCATAAAATGTTATCAAAACATGTATGTTACAATTATCAACAAAAAATATAGTACTATTAAAATACTACATTATTTTCAGAATGAATATTGCAAGATAACTGAGGAATTAATTTCATCCAGCTCCTCTTTCTCCTCTTTCCTTTCCCTTCCCTGTCTAATAATTTTCACACAGCAACTAAACTTTAGTCAAACTGTTGTACAGACACTTCCCACTGTGTGAACGCTTGGTTAAGGGGTGAAAAACAGGATGTGATGTAACATCCTGAGGACATTATTAGCGTTGGAGGAGGTGGAGGTCATATCAGAGTCAGCAGCAGACTATATGAATAAGATATCGTCCCACGATCACAGAGAATTAAACTAAGAAGATACCTGGTGTTTAATTACATGAACGCTGATGTGCTACATTTGGTGTGCGGTGGAAAACACTAATGGAAAGCAGCCATTTTGACTGTTAACCTCTGTAAATGCAAAATATCCCCTGTGAGAGATGTCTGTAGGAGGCTGTTAGATTCATGCCAATATCTCTGTCATAATAGAGACCGTTTTTCAATCCATATTTTAATATGATTTTAAGGTCTGGACATCTCTTCATTTAAACTTTATTTAAAAGTTAAAGTGGGTCCATGATTGTGTGTCCCAACAAAGCAAAAGTGTGCAAAGCTCACCCAGTAACTGTGTCAGAGGAAACTGAGCACAACAAGTAGAAGCAATGTGAGGATAGACAGACAACAAAAAGGCACATAGAAGGTAATAAATAGAAATAATGCAACAGACATGGGTTTCATTCAGAAACAATGTGAAATGAAGGATTTAGACTGGAGACAGGTTGCAAAGTCACTTGCAGATGTGCAGCAACTCTAGCCAGTCTAAAGCAGCTTGAGTAGCACAGTCTATATGGTAACAGCTGATCACTGGCTCATGCAGACTGGTTTAGGTTCAGCTGAGTTTGATTACATGGCCTGTCTGAACAAGCACACTATTCATTGTTATCTTTCACTACCGAAAGGGTTCTCATTCTGGAGTGTTAGTATTTTGTGAACTTAACACGAGGTGTATTTTGGCATCTGTGCCTTGATGTGCTGCCTGTTGAAGTACTTGTTGCAAAGAGATAACAGTTCTTTGAATCTGTATTAGTTTCTTCTGTGAGTATGCTAGGGTTCTGCTTGGGTTCAAGTGACATTAATAAAATCATCAGCTGCCGATCCAGCTGCTAGTTTTTTGGAACCGCATAGATTCATCTAAATTACACATACACAGCACCAACTGAGCATGCACTCTCCACATATGTGGAGAGCAGGTCCTAGGAGGTTAAAGAACTAAAATAGCATGATAACTTGTCCATTCTGTTGTGTTTGGAGTGTGGAATTTCTAAGACAATTTTTGCAACCATATAATCCATGCTGAATGATCATCATTTCATTTTTATTTGTTTGTGCTTTTAACAAAAAACTACTTGGTTAGATTTAGGTCAGGTTTAGACACTGAGAATAACTTGGTCAGGTTTAGATACTGAGAACTGCCTAATTAGGTTTAGGCACAAAGAACTACTTGGTTGGTTTGACATGAAGATTGTGGTTTGGGTTAAAACAGTCCCCCATCCATGATGACTTGGGAGTGGCAGAGCTGTCTCAGTGATTTACCAGCAGCTTTGAATGGCATTATTAAATCCATCGGGTGTGACAAGGTTCTAAAGTGTTGCCTATATCTGCTCTGTGATTAGTGCAGCAGTCATAATCACCATTCTTTCTGTTTCAGCCACATGCCTCTGAGTCCGGCTGCTGACACCAAACATGATCGCCCGCGGCAACAGGCGGTTACAAACGGCAACCCGGCAGGCTCTGTTGTTGCCAGGGACGACGAGGGAGAGGACACACCCACTGGGAACAGCATCGTCGTCCGCATCGGCATCCCGGACCTGCAACAGACGGTAACACACACGCACACACAAAGGCGTACTGTGTGTCGATGTACAGTTTGTATATAAACATAAGGCACAGCACAAACCTGTCTGTCTGTCTGTCCGGCTGTCTCTTTCTCTGTCTGTCCGCCTGTTTCTCTGTCTCTGGCTCTCTCAGAAGTGTTTGCGGTTGGACCCAGAGTTACCAGTTTGGACCAGTAAGCAGAGGGTTCTGGTGACGTTGACTCAGTCTCTGTCGGATGTTTTGAACTATGGTCTCTTCCAGCCGGCGTTCAACGGCCGAGCCGGAAAGTTTCTGGACGAGGAGCGGCTGCTGAAGGAGTATCCTCTCCCGCCCATCACACCCATCCCGTACCTGGAGGTAAACTTTACCTCAGTGTTTCTACAACACTGAAACATACTAAAACGTACAGCACTGCTATAACTTATAGAACATTATATTAGGACTGAAGTGTTGTAATATTTAGAGAAAACCCTGTAATATTTTTCTAGATTAAAGTTCAGTTAATCAAAAACCCATGTAGTTTAAATTTTCACATTTAAGTGAAGATACACATAACAAACAGATATTTGAACCTGTGGATTAGAATATCAACAACACCTCTTTAGAGCAACTTTCTTCCAGCATGCTGCTTTCTCTTGTTTAATCTGCATGCAGACCTGGCTGTGAAGTTTTCTCCCTTTGTTGTTTTTTAGTAAAATTAACTCTTAATGATACAGACAAACCTGTGCACAAGTATAAAAGCAAACATCTGCATCATACTAATGCAGTCAGAGTATCCCCCAGTCTCTTGTGAAAAGTAGAATGCAACTAACTATCACTACCATAAACAGTATAAAACAGGGGATGTCAAACTCGTTTTTGTTTTTTTTTAATCATGGGCCACATACAGCCTACCTTAACCTTAACTGGGCGAGACCAGTGAAACTCCCCTTTCTGTCAGTATTATTTACACATTTAAGCCTTGAGATATGTTAGTATAAGAAAAAGTGCAATTTCAACAGTGCGTTTCAGTTTTTTCTGCATGAAAAAGAAATGCTGCTGTAGTAAACAACTACTGCAACTCTTAAATTGTAAGAAAAAAAAAACAATTTCAATAGTAGATAGTGAAAAAAAACAGGAACCTTTCTGTCATTTAATTTTTTCTGTATTACCTATTTTTTTAGTGTGGCATTAATAACCTTAGAGGAAGTCTTTACTACTAAAGATAAACTAAAATACAGTTAAAATTAGCCCCGGGGCCTAATGTTTGAAACTTCTGGTATAAAAGATGGATGTAGCTTACATACATTTCCCTGAAGAACCTTAAACCTGCTTTCTTTCTTATGGGCAGTAGAGGGCGACTTTTGTGGTTCCAAATAACTTGCAGTGGTAGACGTGTTTGTGAAAACAGCTTTCCGTATGGAGCTCTGTAAACACTTTCTTGATCAGTTTATTATGGTCATTAAGTTATGGTCACAATAAAAATCAAGAACTGGGATTATTTACAAGATGCTCATTAGCTAATCATGAGTCATTCACAATTGGCCAATTAGCCAATGAGCATGTGATATCACAGTAAGCCCCACCCCTTTCAAAATAGACTTCTTGCTGTGGTTTGATCAATTTTTCCCACATAAACATGCTGCTAATACACCAGAGGGCGCTACTGAAAGAGGTTAATGTCAGATATTTTTAACAGGGAATGACACTTATTGCTCTTGGCCGTTTGGTGATCTTTTTAATCACAGACCAATTTAAAAACATGACGCTAACTCATGAAATCTCCTCTACATGCATCATGTAGCTTCAGTTTATTCCAGACTTGACTGTTTGTGTCTCTTTTTTTGAAGTTTCGTTACAAGAGGAGAGTTTACACCCAGAGTTACGTGGACGACAAACAGCTGGCAAAGCTGCATACCAAGGTAGGACACACAATACTGTTAATGCAAGATTTAAATGCTGCAGAATTATTACAGTATTAATGCAAAATGCTCACACTGTGTCTCTAAATAAGGACACAAAGAGGTTTACTGCTGTATTCCCACAGTTACAATACTGCTGCAAGTGATGATATGAAGCTTGGGTGAAATAAATAATGAAAGGATTTAAATAAATATGTACAAAAATAGTTGTACATTTAATATGCAGAGGGATGCTTTCGGAGATGTGTTATTTATATTTGGCTGAGAGTGCAAAAAGGATCAGGAAATTTTAGCAGCGTTTGCTTCACTGCGACTCCTCCACACTCACCTCAGATTTAATTCAGGGAGTTTGTGCTGCTTCTTCATAGAATATTATTCAGTAAATAAGAAAATTACGTTGTGTTTCTTTCCCTGTTAGGCCAATCTGAAGCGCTTCATGGAACATGTTCACCAGAAGAATGTGGAGAAGGTTTCCAAGTGGTTGGAAAAAGGCCTCGATCCCAACTTTCACGACTCTGACACGGGAGGTGAGCAGGAGCAAATCCCTTCAGCATCATTTTTCAGTGTGTGAAATTGCATTTTGGAAATATAAATATAAACATATTTCTGCTGTGTAATTAATTTTACTAACAGTCCAAGAAGTCTGACTTCCAGTTTTGTTGAATTAAACTTTTGTATTGTATTTATTGGCTGGACGCTACTGAGCATAATTAGCATGTATCTATGTAATGTTCCTATACAATCTATAAATGCAGCCTGATAACCAAGCTAGCTGATCACTTGGCTCCAAAAAACTCCTAAGACTAACCTTGATGCTCCAATGTTCAGCCTGTAGTCATATTGTGTTTATTATTAGTATCCAGTATATTGAAACACAAACTTTGAAACATTCGCTGTGGTCATGTGATTGTAAGGTTTTGTGTATTCAAAGGGACTGTTAAAGCTAATTTGGCTTTTCAAATGTTTCCACCTGAGTGAGAGAAAGTCCTCCATAAGCCAATTGCTACAGAAAGAGAAGGACTAAAAAGGTTCAGTTTTAAAGGGTTCAAACACTGTTGTCTTTCCAGGAAGTTTTGAGTGGCTATGACTTAGTAGGCAGGTTGGTGGGTGTCTCCATGCCAAATTTTCTTAGGCAAGGAACTCCAAGTAGCTACCAAAATGTTTATTAGAGGGTGTCTGAATGTTAGATAGGAAGTAAGTAAACGTTTATTTGTATGATTGGGTGAATGAGACATGTTATATAAAATGCTGAAGTGGAGAAGAAAAGTATGTATGAACCAGTCCATTTACCATCACTGGCTCTTCTTTCCCGAAACCATCCTAGCTATGATTAGTCTGAGAAACATCCTACAGTCTGAACCCACCACATGCTTCCCTTAGGCAGTATCATTAGAAGGCACCGCATCCATATTCACTGCTTTGCAGATGATACCCAACTTTATCTATCCATGAGCCAGGCACGAATGAGTTTTTCCTTCCCACTGTCACCAAGTGCTTGCTCAAAGAGGGTCCTTTGATTGTCTCTATTATTGTAGCATCTTTATCTTGCAGTAAAGGTAAAGGTATTTAAAGGTAAAGGTATTTGAAGCCATTAGAAAACAGTCATGGGTAAACTTTTAAAGAAACATAACTAGCACACTTGCATGTGCAGCTCAATCTTACCTGACACAGAAGGAGCCTGGAATGTATTTCATACCTTCCTCGGTTAGCAGCGACTGGGTTTAAATAAATTATCGCCCCCTGCTGGTACTGCAACTTAAGCATGTCCATTTCACACCTACGAGAGGCAAAACCGTGACATCCACACGATGAACCAGCGGGTCTGTTACATGCTCTGCAGTGATATAGGTGCTTTATAAATAAAACTGAATTGAATTGAACATCATCCCCACTTGGTTTCCATGTTGCTTCTCACATATTAAACAACTTGTAGGTGGTTTTCTGATTAGCATCGATACCCCTTCTGTTATCTGTTATGTACCAACCTCTGAATCCATTTTAAGACTTCCTGACTCACTGTTAGGAGGCTGTTTTTTAGTTTCTAATTACAGCTTTGATGAGGCAGACGTAAAAATGTACGTTTATACAGTTTTTCCAGATTTTATTTCTCTCAGGAGCGTCTGATCCTCGCCGAGCGTCATTGTTCAGTTT
Source organism: Perissodus microlepis (assembly GCF_051167445.1). NCBI lineage: Eukaryota > Metazoa > Chordata > Actinopteri > Cichliformes > Cichlidae > Perissodus > Perissodus microlepis. The sequence continues at coordinate 20,187,222 of NC_140477.1, read as the reverse complement.
GCCCTCACAGCTGTGGAGCTGTTACTGACTTTAAAGATGGATATTCTCCTTCAGCCTAACAAAGACTTGTTTCCATGTGCCTCAGAGTGTCCTCTGACTCTGGCCGTGCAGCTGGAGGAGAGCTGCGAGCTGATTAAAGTTCTTCGCAATGGAGGAGCTCACCTGGACTTCAGGACCAGGGACGGCATCACTGCCCTTCACCGGGCCGTCCTCTGCAGAAACAGCGCTGCCCTCACCGTAAGAAAACACTTTTTTTTCTCTGGTTCTGTCTCCATGTGTTCACTTTATTTTAAATCACACCACAGCTCGCTGATTTTTGTAGTTTTCAGCCAACAAAAAGACATTTCAGCCGAGCTTTTCCATCTTGTGAGCTACCAAAGTCCTGCTTCCTGTCTGGGTTTAACATTAATATACAGCGATGTTTCTTCAGTGAGGACAGAGTGACTCATTCCATCTGACAGCAACATTTAAAAAAAAACCGACTGAAAAAAACATCACCTGATAAAATCCACCAACTCACCTTTATATAAATGTTGGCTGCTGCCTGCCTGTTCAGTGTTTCAAGCTAGTGAGTTAATGCCATTAAATACATTTTTTTTAACATAAGCAAGCCAGTGAGCAGTATTTATACACAACGTGTTTTACAGGAAACAAGATTAAAGGAACAGAAACTTAGAATAGCTAGAATATATACGGTGGCCCTGAGAGGCCAAATGGACTGCAACTTAAGAAAACACCAGCAATAAGAAAAAAAACTGCAAAAGCACACAAAACACAACGGAAATAGGAAACACGACAACGAAAATGGGAAAAAAGAAAACAGAAATAGGAAAAAACACAAAGGAAGTTTTTCTGGGGAGACAATAACCCGACGGACCAGTTGCAGGAACCCAAAACATGGTAGGCGTGTTTTATCATGATTCATATAATACTGACGACAGATTCTTAGGCTAATAGTTAGGCTAACACACTTACCTCTCATCTTTTCTTTCCTCACAAAACCGACAGATCCTTCGCTTCTTTTCAGCAGGCAGGGCCTCCTTGGATAACGATGTCTAGTGATAATGGTCGAAACACCCGATGAATCCAAGGTCCACTACTGACAATGTGTCCCAAATTTGAACTATTTAGATCAGATCTCTAATCCCTGAACCTAACCAGGGAAAATGTCAGGTTAGCCTGGGTAAAAGAACGAAATTTGAGGCACACAACGATGTGTGCTGCTGGTAAAGTTGCTGGGCTGCTTTTCCTCATAACAGCTATCCCTCAAGATTTTCTCCATTAAAAGCAGTACATTGTCCGGGATTGTAACATCTAGTCCTTTACTGAATCAGTGTCTCTCAGCGCAATTCTTAGCATATTTTGGTTCCTGCAACTGGTCCGTTGCCTGGTAATTATATATCCTAATTAAAAGCAAGAAAACACAAAACCAACTACATCAAAAACAAAAGCAGCCCCTGCAGCAGCAGTGGCTTAATTAATTATTAATTTCATGATTAGTGTGTCTGTTTGACCTCCATGGAGGATGGTTATTAAATGGATTAATGTCAAACTGCTCCGTGTTGGACCAACATGTTTCCACCACACTGCTGCCACCATCATTTCAAAAACAAATTTAACACCAAACCATCAAAACCTGCAGTTCCTCTAACCTTTTTCCTCATTTCTTTGGCTCACTTGAGATTTAATAAGCTGTTTATGGCCCATGAATTAAAATCACTGAGACCTCAGCTGACTGTTTTCACCAGCTTAGTGATGAGGATGAATCTGCACGTAACACGTGAGGGTTGGATTTACTGCTTTATGGTCCTTTCCAATACTAATAAGACCCTAAATTTAGATTTTTACTTTATAGACTTCTACACAGTGGGTGCAGAGGAGTCTCCCCCTGCTGCGCATTAGAAACAATGCAGGTTCAAAGTACTTGCTCATTCTTTAACATCACTGCGTTTTTGTTGTTTCTCCTGGTCCTCAGACTCTGCTGGACCTCGGGGCATCTCCGGACTACAAGGACAGCAGAGGCCTCACTCCGCTCTATCACTCAGCCATGGTGGGCGGCGCCCCCTACTGCTGCGAGCTGCTGCTGCAGGACCACGCCACCATCGGTATGAGGGGGTCTCATAGAACCGATCTGACGAATCATCTGATATGTTGTGGAGCTCTGTTATTATTTATTTATTTTATTCATATTTTTGTGTTAAAAAAAAACACTTTAGCACTAAGAGTACTTGTTGTCATGGTTACAGGGATGACAGATGAGAACGGGTGGCAGGAAATCCATCAGGTGACACACACACACAATCAGGAAAATTACTTGCACTGATGGCAAGTTCAAGCCCTGTACAATTATGACTCTGTGTGTGCGTGTGTGTGTCTTTGTGTGTGTGGGCGCATGTGTGTGAGTTCAGGCATGTCGCTATGGCAACGTGCAGCACTTGGAGCACCTGCTGTTCTATGGCGCTGACATGAGTTCCCAGAATGCATCAGGAAACACTGCACTGCACCTCTGCGCTCTGTACAACCAGGTAACACACACACACAAAGAGGTAATGCACATGTTGGTCATGTGATGGCGGCCTGTGGGTGTAATGTATGTTGTTAGTCACATTTTGGGGGTTTGGGGTTTTTTTTCATTAGGATAGTTGTGCCCGAGTGTTGCTGTTCAGAGGAGCCAACAAGGACATCAAGAACTACAACAACCAAACGGCCTTTCAGGTAAACCAGTCAATCAATCAGCAGATCAATAAAAGAAGCCTTTAAAGTTAAAAAAAAAAACAAAAAAAAAAACAAACAAACAACCAGACAGCTTTTCACATGAAAATAAGTTTAAAAAAAATGATTACACTTTAAAATGAGCTTTTAGTTTAAAAAATTATAATCCAATAATTAATAAACAAAATATAAACAACAAAGTCTTTTTTTTGCCTTCTATTGAAGCAAAAATAAAAACAAATAAAATAAACATTAAATGATAAATAAATATACAAAACAATCAATAAAAATCAAATAAAGACTAAATAAATAAGATAAACATAAAGAAATCTAATTAAAAAAACATTTCCGATACAATATCATAAAATAAGAAACATATATAGACTTTTTAAGAATACAAATAAAAGAACATTATGTGCCTTTAAGTAAAAAATATTTTTCGAATTATTTATTATTTTATTATTTATCTTTTTAATTTATGTAATATGATATATAATTTAATATAATGCATTTATTATTTTTTATTTCTGATAAATAAAAAAATGAAATCCAAACAAGACTATATCCACCCTGCTCGACATAAAGACCAGGAAGTCAAAAAAACGTTAAAGTTAGAGCTACAGAAACAAAACACAGCAGTTAGTGGAAAAAATAATTAGCCCACCAAAAACAGAAAGGAGCGCTTGTTTCAATACCAGAAATGATACCACTGCTACCTTTAAGGCATTTAACTATCAGCACATCTAATTATGTTAACATCTGAGCTTCACAGACACATTTGCAGTTCTGTGATTGGATGCCTGCTGCTATACTGGCTCTTTAGTTTCTCTTTAATCTTGTGCTTTCACGCCTCATGTTGTACCTGTGAGTTTTTATTATTTTCTAACCAGGAGACTTGTTGAAAGAGAATTTTACTTTGAAAACCCTGGAACTCTCTGGAAATCTCCGGAAATTATTTGCAACTTCAGAGATACAGAAATGTGAATCTGTTCAATCTGCTCCTGTGATGTTTCGTGTTTCAGGTGGAAACGAGATTAAAAAGCTGTGAGTTTAATTTTGAACCCTACGGTTTGTGTGTTTTTATGACTCCTGGCTTGTGTGTGTGCAGGTGGCAATCATTGCCGGGAATTTTGATCTGGCAGAAATCATAAAAATCCACAAAACGTCTGACGTTGGTGAGTTTCAACACATTTAAATCGTGTGCGTGTGTCAATGTTAGCACAGTGGCTGGATATTAACTCTCTGTGTGTTTTTATGTGTGTGTGTGTTTGTATATATGTGTCCAAGTAGTTCCCTTCAGAGAAACTCCCTCCTATACCAAGCGCCGCCGCATGGGCTTGACCCGGACAACAGCTGGAAACGGCCTGTCATCTCCTCGCTCCCTGATTCGTTCAGCCAGTGACAACGCCTTGGAAAGCCCCGCCTCCTCACCTGGCCCCTCCCTTCAAAGCCTGGAGACACACCACGACACGCACACACACTCGCTACGCCGACACACACGCCGACTCAGGTAATTATGAGTCATTAATGGTGCCTTTACACATGTAAAAGTTACCCATGAGATGTGCATGATTTCACCTAATACTAACAAGGATGCTGGCTTTGTGTTGCTGAAATAAGCAAGATCATCCCTGAAAATACATCTTCTGGTCAGCAGCACATGAGGGTCCAAAAGATGCTCCGGTGTAGCTCATTTATACATCTTTCAGCATTAATGGTGCCTTTACAGATGAATTACCAGATTCCAGGTTCTCATTTTCTTCCTGAGTGGTCGTCAACAGGTTTCTCGCAAAACTACAACATCACAACAATGTGATTAGTTACTTGCAAGTCCTCAGACCTATCCGTTATGCACAGAGATCTTTTGATCACATTATGAACCGTAGATGAACCGTAGATTCATCCATCGTGTCGACTGCTTATCCAATTCAATCCAGTTCCATTCCAGCATGTTACAACTTTTCTAGGCGTTTCTGGTTTTTGACCCAACTTTTTTGAAGCCGGTTGCAGGTTCAAATTGAGCATGTGTATATAACAGGTTTTTCAGTTTTACATTTAACATGTTGTTTTGTTTCATTTTCTCATAAAATGGTTTTTCAGTGATTTTATTTGAAAGTTGGTTACAAGATGTCCTTTAAGGTGTAGTCAAACCAGTATCTCCTTTCTCACCTGCAGTCCAAGTGGGGGAGGTCATGTGGAGACCAGCCCTCCCTCCTCTCCTCCCCCGACCCCACAGATGAGGAAGAGGAGGCTGTATAGCGCCGTCCCGGGACGCACCTTCATCGCCACCCGGTCCCACGTCCCTCAGGGGACTGGAGAGATCCAGCTGCACAGAGGAGAGCGGGTCAAAGGTTTGACCAGGATAATGATTCTTATCGAAAGTGTAAATCAGGAGCTAAACAAACTCTAAATGACCGACTTTTATAACTCAATAAGGACATATAACTATCACCAAAACAAAGACCACAGAATTAAGAATAAATAAACACTGAACACAAAACTTCCATAATCAGATTCAGACCTCAGGTGTTTCTGTTTATGACATTATTTATTTTTTAAAAAAACCTTTATATCTGCATAGTTCTACATTAATAATCCTCCATCACAAAAATGAGCTCAAACAGAGGCAATGCATGTGTGAGGTGGTGATAATGAGTGTGTGCTGTGTTTACAGTTCTCTCTATCGGTGAAGGAGGATTCTGGGAAGGAAGCGTTAAAGGCCGAACCGGCTGGTTTCCTGCCGACTGTGTGGAAGAAGTCCAGATGAGACAATACGACCCAAGACTGGGTAAAAAAACACATCCACAGCAGGGTCAGGGTCTTCTCTGCGTTTAGAACATGCTGCTGTGCATCACAGAGGGAAAGCAGCACTGTTTATATATCAGTACTTTAACTTTGTGTTCATTTACTCGACCATAAAATACATGGGCAGCATCTGATGGGATATATTTAATAAATAATGTGCTATGTAACATACATATGTAACACATGTATGTTTCAGAGACGCGAGAGGACCGCACCAAGAGACTGTTCAGACACTACACTGTAGGATCCTACGACAACTACACCTCCTACAGGTAACACAGCATCACTACACCTCCTACAGGAACTCAATGGCAGGTTCGACTTTATTCAGAATCAGGATCATCTTCATTAAAGTGGTTTTGTTTGCAGATTCTTCTGCTGCCGTATGAACATGTGACAGACCTAATGAGACAGGTGACCCTCTCAGGTGTAACCCGGTGATTCAGCAACTGTGGCTGTTTCAAACTATAGAGGAAATTTTTATGTTTAAGATGACGCTTATTGATGTTTTCAGCTTTTCTGTCTCAGTTGCCGGAAAACAGACGCCAGGCTGGGGAAGAACTAATAAACATTTAGAGATGTTCATTTATGTGAATAAGAAGTTCTCCCTGATTCGTGTGTTATCAGTGTTTATGGCCTTTTTCAGTGAGCTGTTCATATAACACCATCACTAAGAGAGGGTGCAGGGTCTCCTGCTCTAACTGTGAGCTTTATCAAAAAGGAAAGTTTTTGATTCTGAAAGCAGAAAAAATGTCTGTCTTCTGAATCCAAACTTTGTCTGAGAGCCAAATGTACTTAGATTTGAGCTAAAACTCGGGTCACTGATGAAGAGGTCATGTTCAGCTGCTGTCCTTGCTGAGGCTTTTACAAAAAGTACCTTTATTAATAAATCATTCATTTCATGTCTGCAGAGCATTGAGAGCGTGGCTCAAAAAGCTGGTGGAGGACAGTTTAATGTTTTAACGATTATCACTTGTTCGTCATCATCTGTAGTTATGCTTTAAAAGCAATTTCATTTCAAGTGGTTCAAACCTTGGAGGCGCAACAGAAGATGGAGGGATCTTTTGTGAGCCTCGTTTCTTTCTTCATGTTTCAGCGATTACGTGATCGAGGAGAAGACGGCCGTGCTGCAGAAGAGGGAGAGCGAAGGATTTGGCTTCGTCCTCAGAGGAGCTAAAGGTAGAAACCGAGGGATGGGTGGTGGAGTGGTGGGCGTTTGGAGGAAGAGGAGGAGAGATTTAAAAAAAAAAAAAAAAAGCTCCTTGCTGTGTTTCATGACACCTACACAGTCCACAGAGTCTGGCTTCCTGTGGAAGCAGAATCAGACTCCGTGGACTAAACCCTCGCTAGTCTGAGGTGGGAGGAGCTTCCCTAACTCACCGGCTCTTTCTTCATTTCCAGCTGAGACGCCCATCGAGGAGTTCGCTCCAACCCCGGCGTTTCCCGCCCTTCAGTACCTGGAGTCAGTTGACCAAGGGGGCGTGGCCTGGAGGGCGGGGCTACGGACCGGAGACTTTCTCATCGAGGTAATAGCGGACTTCATTTTATATTCAAGTAGACACTTAAATCAGTCAGCTGACAGACATTTACTGACATTTTTTCATGGTTTTTTTCAATACTTTATTTTGTTTCTTATTCATTTTATTTTTAAGTTATTTTTTATTTTCACATTTTTTGTTGGTTTATCATTCTCAAGCATATTTGTCATATGAGTACGCTCTGTGAACAGAAAAGAAAAAATTAAGATGGAAACTTGATATTTTGTGACCTCAGTTTTAACAGGGTTTTTTTTACTTTTTAATCACCTACATTTAAAACATTATGACTTGAGTTGTTTGTCTTTTCTCCAGGTGAACGGTACCAACGTGGTGAAGGTGGGTCACCGGCAGGTCGTCTCTCTAATCCGGCAGGGAGGAAGTCGCCTCCTGATGAAAGTCGTCTCAGTTTCCAGGAAATCTGAAACCAACCTGATCAGGAAAAAAGGTAGAGCCACCTGCTGTCCAGCCTTAGTAAGATTTGATTTTATTGGTACACAACAGTGTACAGTTAGTACAGTGATTTAAAACAAAGAAAGTCAATCTTTTCAGGCCTAAAAAGGACTACAATACAATAACTTAGGTGTCATATAAAGTGGGTTTTATTCAGTTCTGATAACATTTAAATAAGAAAAATGAAAATGAACTGGGAAGAATAAAGTTTTATTTTAGTTTTACCCCCTTGTTTCAATAAATAATCAAAACAAATCAAGATGTAATTATAGATGTAACAGTCAAACCATTGTATAAATACAAGACGCAGTTCAAGTTTAGTTAGCGAGGAGGCAGCTGCACGTGCTCACTGGAGCTTCTGTGTATTTGACATGTCAGCGACATGACGGCTATCTGTGAACATGTGACTCTTTACAGGGAAACTTATCTCAGCGCTCTTTCTTTTTATAAGTGCTGTAGACCAAAATACCCCCAACACGCACACACTGTGTACCACTAATATGCAATCTCGCCTTGTAGCACCGCCCCCTCCAAAACGAGCCCCCAGCACCTCCCTGACCCTGCGATCCAAGTCCATGACGGCTGACCTGGAGGAGATAGGTAAACAAACACACACACACACACACACAGTTAGACTGTAGCGGTGTGTGTTGCTGACCTTTGCTCTGTCTGCAGCCAGGAGGAGACGCTTCGGTGAGTCACATCGACCTCACGGTCATCGTGTTGTGACCCTGCGGTGACATTTGTCTTTGCAATCTGTTAGCATGATGTCGCAGTGATGTCATCAGCTGCATTTCCACCAGAGTCCAGGTTATTTCTGTGCAGACAGTTTTAACCAGACACAGTCGCACAGCAATGACACCAAGCTCTGAACATCCACTGGAACTCCAAATACCCGCCTGTGTGTAGTGACCGTGGACAGGTTGCCGGTGACTGAGTGGAGGTTTAAAGATGAGGTGTCCGTCAGAGTCGCAGTCTGACAAATATTTAGCAGCCCACCCTGCAGTGCAGTGAAACACTGTTTGTCCCCTTCCTGATTTCTTAGGGGGTTTTGCATATTTGTCACACTTACATGTTTCAGGGATTTACGAACAAATTTAGCGCCTCTGACCACACACACAACCAAAAGATGAAGCCGTGCCTCCAAGTGACACTAATCCCCCAAATACTCAGAACATTAGCACGAACATAACTCCTTCCAGCCCAGATGGGGACTTTGTGAAACCCACAAAGTTAGTCACCTGGCCAGCTGATTTTTAAGGGCACAGGGTGAATGACAGAGGAGACAAGAAGGCACAGAGTTAGGATTTTGGGGAATTCGGGCCAACACTTTGGCCTAATTTTATCTCCTGGAATGTTAGGTGGAAAAGCAGCTGATGTTTTCCATTGATGTCGCGACTTTTCAGGGCTGTAGCTGAATCAAGTATAGCTTCTACAATTACACACAAACAGCACGTGTTCAGTTTTTATTTGAGGCTCGTACATTTTTTTAAGGCATCATTGATATAAGTTCATCTACCCCCTGACCCCTGTTTTTCCCAAAAGGGGGGGATGCTACAAAAAAATGATGCTTGAAAAACCTAAAAAAAAAAATAAAGAGTAACACGGTGATTCTTGAGTTTGGAATTTGATTCTTCTAAGTGCTTTTAAATTGAAACACCTTTTTTTGTCTATTTTGACACTTTTGAGAGTTGTTTTGCGTGAAGTCCTGCTGCAGCCCTGGTGACTGATGTTGTGATGTAGCTCTGATGTCATGATTTCGCCACAGTGTTTGTCACGCTGTTTGGAAACTTTCACAGTGGTGTGGTCGTGTACCGGATGCTTAATCATGTCTTGTTAGGAGTCTGTTCATGTTCCTTTTTGTCGCTCCAGAGAAACTGGATGAGATGTTGGCCGGAAGTCAACAGGAAGTCGTCTTGAGGGGCCGCCCATCAGATGACTTCAGGGCGGCGACGGTGAAGCAGAGGCCAACCAGCCGGCGTATCACACAGGCAGAGATCAATGTAAGACACGGTTGAGCTAATGGGATAAACACATAGCAACCGTAGCGAGAGGATGATTTTTAATCAGAGATTCCTGAGTCGCAGGCTTTCACAGCTCAGTGTTTACCTGCACACAGACTAATCAGATTTTCTTCTCTCAAAGCCTTCAAGCCCCCATAACATCAAATAATAAACTAGAGATGGCACGATACCACTTTTTTATGTCCGATACCGATATCATAAATTTGGATATCTGCCGATACCGATATAAATCCGATATAGCATATTTTATAAACAATAAAATGTTTTTTTTTAATATCTTGCTGCATTTTGTATAAGTTCATACTCAAGTTTAAAAAAACAAAACAAAACTAAAGCTATTCTGTTAAACCTGTATGAAAAAAAAATACACTACACCCAAAATATTTCATACATCAGCAATACTGACCAATCTAATAAACTTAAACCTACACTATCCTCCCTATTCTGGAATTTTAAAGAGTACTTAGTGGAAATATTAAACAACCTAACTAATAGGGTTGTCAACTCCAAGCAAAAAAAAAAAAACCATAGGGAACCATCCCCAACCCTCTGCCTCATAATGCTTAACTGATGTAATCGACTGTAATTTAATGCAAGTGTAAAAAAAAAAAATGCACAGAAATCAATAATTTTTCTACAATAATTAAATAGATTCAACATCTTTCTTCAACAGAATTGCAGACTGCACAGATGGTATCTTCCCAAAGGAAAAAGTACTATAGCTTACTAGGTTATAAATTTAATTTCTATAAAATGTTCCTATATACAATAATGGATTTCTATAAATTTTACATCAGATGAAAACTTTGGTTGTAAGATTCAGATAATTATTTATTAAAAGTAGTGCTGTCAGCGTTAACCTCGTTAAAATGATGTAATTTTAACAAGGTTAACGCTGACAGCACTAATTAAAAGCTAGACATGACAATTAGAAAGAAAAGTACTTCTTTGTGCCCTCCTTTCCCTGTTAATGCCCTACCTGCCCCCCTGGCAAAACTTTGCTAGACCCGCCCCTGCACAGTTACCAGCTGTCAGCTACATAGAAAAGGATCCTGGTGTAGAAAGTAATATTAAATAAATCCTAACAACAGCTTCTCAAGCTTAAACGTGCCGCTGTTGTTTATCCACCTGTTTCCTCTTTCTGGCGTAAAGTGGGCGATAAACTAACAAGAGAGACGGGACTTGCGTCAGAAAAGCCGATCAGCTGATCATTGATTAGTTTCATGATTGAAGTAGCAGCAGGAGAGGGAGAGAATGAGAGGCAGTCGCTCCCAGCATTCGCTGGGAATGCTTTACAGACATTCAGACATGAACTTACACACTTGCTTTACTTCTCTGGGATACCTTTAAATGCCGGTTTGGAAGCAGTAGCGAGGCTCCAAATGCTCAACCAGACCGCCAATAGGTCTCGCACGCCACAGCCGCTCTATCGTGAGACGCATGCTCCTCCGATGTGTAAAGGTTATGAGCTGGGTTACGCTATGTGGCAAGTTTTGTGAGGTGCTTTTGTGATATTTAATGGATTGGATTACATTTTTTATTTCTCTCCGATATCCCATCCAGTAATTTAAGTCAGTATTGGACCGATACCGATACATAATATCGGATCGGACCATCTCTATAATAAACAAACATTTATTTTAGCTGAACTGGTCGCTACTTACTGGAAATAGATTTGGTCACGGTAAACATTTCAAAATCGGTGGAACGGTCTCTGTGCAGATCAGTCAAATATGGCTTGTTTGTAGCCGGGTTCATGCTCAGAGGTATTGCTAATCAGGCACAGGTCAGGCACCTGAATGTCAGTAGCAGAGTATGTCAGTAATCTGTTTGGCGTTGCCAGAGAGAGATGGTGGATGGTAAAAAGAAAAACATTGTGACTAATAAGTATTTCTATCCGAAGACTGATTTGAACACTTTTGCTGAGAAAGGGGAAAACACCTGTACTTTAAAGGATGTGGTTGAGATCACAGACACCATAAGAATACTTACTCGTTGGGGTTGTTACTTTTCTTAAAAGTACCAAGTATTTAAGCATTTAAGCAACACATTTATTTAAGAGTATAAGCAGCTGACTGAGAAACCCTGGGTTGATTTATTGAGCCAATAACCACCTTTGTTTGAACATTTACCCTGGTTGCCCAGGAAAATAAACTGGGTTTATTTACTTCATGGCAGTACTGACTTCATATGTAAAAAGTACATAGTTGTTAGCATAGAAAAGCAAATAAATATCTTAATTCTTAGATTTTTGACAAAATCTTTGTGTTGTTTGTGTCTGTAGTCGCTGTTTGAGCGTCAGGGTCTGGTGCCCCCTTCAGCTCCAGAGAAGAGCACCATGCCTTTACCCAGAGGGATGTCTAGAACCAAGAGTTTTGGTGAGAAATGTGGCACTGCACCAAACTATCTCATAGGCTCACATTTTGTAAAATATGTCACTGGCTGAGCATAAGAGTACCGGAAATAGGAAAGTCGAGGCATCATTGGCTTCCCATTTTATGACCCAAGAAGAAAGCCAAATCATCATAGTGCTGCTGTAATAGGCAGACTGGGTTCAAGCTAGCTAACACCACAGATAACTTTATACCAAGAACTTTAATTCATTGATCCAATGCAGACATAAGATCTCTTCGTAAGACCAATCGGTGTGGTCGATTTATTTTGACATCTCATTGTTACCACAACAGGCACACCGGACGACGACAGAATCACAGCTCTGATCAATGAAAGTCGGTTTCCACGGAGCTCTTCGCTGACAGACAGCTTCATCCCTCCTCCTCCTCAGACAGCACCGCCTCCTCCACCCTCTGCATCCTCTACCTCCTCGCTCTTCATACTCGACTCTGGCCCTCCTCCCTCTTTTCTCCCTCCTCCTCCTCCAGCACGAGGAGATGGACTGACCCGCTCTAGTTTCAAGCCAGGGGCAGAGCCAAGGCTTCAGGAGCTTTCAGATTCACCAACGAGGAGCCACACCCACGCCGAGCGGCAGAGGAAAGCAAGGTCCATGATCATCCTGCAGGACACGCCGCCACCACTGCAGCCTGATGCTCACGGTGCCCCTGCTACTCACACACTTCACACCGCCACACACACCGCCACACACACGCTTCACACCGCGACACACACATCTACGCTGTCTCTGCACAGCACTAGCCCCGCCCTTGGCCACTCACCTCTGTCGCGGCGTCGGGGAAGAGCAATAGAAAACCCCTATGCTAATGTGGGACAACAGGCTCCGCCTACCAAACCCCAGAGGAGGAAGTCACCATTACTGAAACAACTTCCTGTTGAAGAGCAGGGTTAGCATTTTTCTGTCTGATGTCTGTGGCATGTTTGTCTCAATCCTAAGTGCATGATTGGATATGTTGTTCAGAGAACCATGACTCGTGTTTGCTTATTTTTTAAATATATTTAAAATAAAATTGGGCTGAGACACCAAAACAAAAGAAAAATAGACTCCTAATATTTACATTTTCCAGGTCTTGGGATCAAAGATCACGATTCATCCAAAGAAGGAGGTGGACCCAGCAGCCCCAGCAGGGCTGAGCTGTACCAGCAGCAGGTTCTTTCAGAGCGCGCTCGAGTTCAGGGTCGCCGGTCGTCTCTCTTCTTGTCAGTGGAGGGAGCGGGGTCAGAAAATCAGGCACCGCCTCTTCTGACGCAGAGCCACTCGATGGATGACCTCGGCGAGCTTCCCCCTCCAGCTCCGGTCCTGTCACCTTCACCGACGCCTCATACCTTCCTCCACCCGCTGACAGGGAAACCTCTAGGTCTGTCTGACAGCACAGAGTTAATGAATGTTCTCAATGAGAATCAGGCTGCCACATTTTGTATGGGTTAATAACAATAATCACCTCTGGAAAAGCTAGTTTTATTCAATTCAAGCTTAGAATAGAAAAGAATAGTAGAGCCTTGAAGTGCTTGACAGATCAAAAGGGGTATACAGGTAAAACCTTGCGGTACCGGTAAAGCAAATAAATAAAAAATAGAGATTTTAAAACTAAGGAGGTATTCCGCAAAACACTAGTGGGGAACAACCTAGGCCAGAAAAAGTGTTAAGGCTGAAGAAGGTATCAGACAAGATCTTAATGTTCTCCACGTAGTAGAAGAACACTTTACAAAATAAAACACAACCTAGAACGCAGTGTTGAGGCTCTCAACAAAACATGAAATGGCCAGACAAAGTAAAGGCATTAAGACTGAGGACAACAGACAGGGCCTTTGTGTACTGTGCATAGTAGAAGGCAACTCAAAAGAAAACCTTGAGTCACTTTACAGAATATAACAGGACCCGGGACAGAGCTAGCGACTTCAGAAAACATAAGATAGAATATTAAGAGATATTGCAAAACAAAACACAACCTAGGTAAGATCCTAGACCTTGACAATATACTGAACCTTGGAATTCAAGTTTTTGTCTGGATGGATTTTTATTCTCACTTGTGTTGTTTGTCTTCAGACCCGTCCTCTCCACTCGCCCTGGCACTTGCTGCAAGAGAACGAGCGCTCACCGCCCGCACACCGAGCCCTGAGCCTCGAACTAAACACGCTTCTGCCTCCACCACACCCATCCCCACCCCGGCTGCCAGTCCTGAGGGCAGACACAAGCGAACGCCCATCACCACCCCACAAAGCAGTCCTGAGCCACGATCCAAGCGCACCACTCCTCAGACAAGCCCTGAGCAGCGGACCAAACGCACCACTCCCCAAACGAGTCCTGAGTTAAGGCATAAACGCATAACCCCACCCCTTTTCCCAGATGGACAAGTTGAGCGCCCAGAAACAGAGGGAGGAGTGACATCACCTGCCGCACCCTCCCCTGAGCGCTGGAGACCCTCCCCTTTGCCACCACTGGCCAATGAGGCTCATTCTCCTCTGATTGATAGACGTAGAAGCCTCACAGTGGGCAGTTCAGAGGAGGAGGGAGGGGCTTACACAGTGACACTCCCACCTGCCTTGTTATCATCCAGCGATGAGGAAACTAGGGAGGAGCTGCGTAGAATTGGTCTGGTGACTCCCCCTCCTGGCTTTACAAGCCCTCCTGCTGCTCCTCCCCCATCCTCTCTCACCTTGTTGCCACGACGAGGTGGAGAGGGAGGGGGAGGAGAGAGTGGTCCTGAATCTTTGGGTAGACGAGGAGATGAGGAGGAAGGAGGTGATGAAAGGCTTCATGACAGCTCGTCTTCCCCAAGCTCCCTCCCACCCTCCATCACCCTGGCTTCTCCTCCTGCTCCATCTTCCCCATCTTCCCCACCTGCTACTCACCCATCTCCTTCATCCGCCGCCGTTTCCCCATCAGGTTTGAAGCCTCGCCTTCGTTCACCTATCGGTCGAGGACGTTCTGCACTCCGGGACCCCCTATTAAAGCAGTCGTCAGACAGTGAGCTCCTCCCATCTGCTGCATCATCATCCTCCCCCTCCTCCCCACTTTGCTCCTCTCCCACCAGTGGCGGAGGCCGACAGCCACGCTATTTGTTTCAAAGGAGGTCTAAGTTGTGGGGGGGTGGGGATCAAGATCGACGGGGCCTCAGTCCGGAGGAAGGGGGGGGGCGTCCAGCAGCCTTGGGAGGCCAGGGATCCGGCTCAGCTGTGGATCTAACAAGCCGGTCAGCTTCTGCACTAGAGCTAAGCGGCAGAGCGGGGTCTGGACTGGATCTAGCCAATCGGCTACAGCTGCTCAACAAAGATAGCCACTCTCTGGGGGAGGAGCCAAGCCCCCTCGATCCAGGTCGAAGGTCACCAGTAGGAGGTGCCAGGTACATCAAATATTGTAAATACTGGTGTGGTGTGCTGTTGATCTGGCAGTCATGCAGTGTGTTTGCTTGAGTAGATGTTTTGTAACAGTCTGTTATTTGTATTGTTCCAGATGTGTGGACAGTGGGGAGAGTAAATCGTAGGTTTTAATCTCTGGTAAACATTTCTTGTTATTACCAAGAGATGGCTTTCATCAGCTAACAGCTGACTAACATGCACCACCCTTGACTAACTACTAAATATCTCAAATTACTCTCCCATCTGTCTTTTGAACTAAAGTAGGGAAATCTTTGATAACCACATCACCTGAAAGGAATAATCTTTTTAGTGCTCAGCAACGTAACAGAGCACAACAGCCCTGTCAAGCCTTGTATTTGTTTATATCTTGAAGTTGTACAGGAAGTTTTTGGGGGGAATAGCTTCTGTTATCATTTTCAAATCACAAAAATAGAAGAGGAGCTAGGACTAAACCTAATATACACCAAAACTAAGAGTGGGGCTAGGACAGAGACAGACAGACACTAAGGAGTACTTTGAACAGTATTTTAATGTACTTTGATCTAAGACAGATTACATACTAAGAAGAAGGAGATAGCCTAGCTTAAGACATAACTCTAAGGTACTTAGCAAAATAAAAAGGACCTAGACCAGAGCCTTGAGGTACTCCACGAAACATGATAGGATGTTGGCCTTTGACAAGGCATCAATTGGACATTTTATCTTACCCTAATCTCTGTGTTTCTTGTGGGTAGCACAAGAAACACAGCCATCTTCATATATTCTGTACAGAAATGTAAACAACCTAACCAAGTTATGTTAAAATGGTTTATCGGTGTGATCTGACGGTTTAACTTCCAGTGAAACAATGCTACACATTAATTTTCATGACTGTACAA
The DNA here is from genome assembly GCF_051167445.1 of Perissodus microlepis. Lineage (NCBI taxonomy): Eukaryota > Metazoa > Chordata > Actinopteri > Cichliformes > Cichlidae > Perissodus > Perissodus microlepis. Next base: position 20,171,043 of record NC_140477.1, on the reverse strand, counting down.
CATGATCAGTATTAGCAAAGATATGAAATTGCTTGCCCAGCTTTAGCCCCAGTTTTTCAACAGAAAGAAGCCTGAAGTAGTTTTCCAAGGTCCTGCAGAACTAAAGGTTCTTATCTAGACAGTCAAAATGCAGGGTGTTCTCTTCAACAACTGTTTCAAAATTTGAAAAGAATAATGTACAATTTATCTGCCACAACTTTCACATAAGAATACAATACTTGACAGGAAGCTGTAACTAATGATTATAAGGCTTAACAAAGGATCATTTACACTGTGTTTAACTCATAACTAAACATTCTATTTGCTGTGTTGCAGGTTGTTCTCCAGTCTCGGTGAACTTCACACCATCTCCCAGAGAGGATATGGCGCCTCCTATACAGTCCGACCTGGAAGTCGCTACCCTGTCACTCGCCGGAGCCCTTCTCCTTCTCCCTCACCCTCTGATAGGTCAGTGGGACTCCCCTCCACTACCGCCCCCTGCTCTGAAAGGCCAGATCTGAGCTCAGGTCGCGGTCTAACCATCCTTAAGTCCTCCAGTCTCAGCCTCCCCTCAGAACCAAAGGAGGTTCGGTTTGTGATGCGAAGCGCCAGTGCACGAACCAGATCCCGTTCCCCTTCCCCTTCACCCCATGCCTCGCCCTGCCCCTCCCCGGTCCTCAGCGGGCCCTTGTTGTCCCTACGACCATGGAGGCAGCGGCCCCTCAACTTGTGGAATAAATACGATGTGGGTGACTGGCTGGAGAGCGTGGGTCTGGCCGAACACCGCCAGCGCTTCCAGGACCACGAGATTGAAGGCTCCCATCTCCCTGCCCTCACCAAAGAGGACTACGTGGAGCTGGGAGTCACCAGGCTGGGACACCGGATCAACATTGAGAGGGCACTCCGACAGCTGCTGGATGGTTCCACTTGACCCCTCACCTCTGACCACTCACCTCTTAGATATCCTAAACTGTAACCTCAGACCCCCTGACCTCTGGTCAGACAGTAGGCCATCTCTTTGAATTGAATAATCTTAGCAGTGACTGAATATTTAGACCTTAGACCAGAAGTTTTCTGGTTTATCAGCTCTTTGATCAGCAACATAAGGACTGGTGGCAGCTGCAGACCTCTGATGTTTCGTTTGCCTGTTAATGTCTGCATGCCCCATAAAAACTCCCAACCAAACCAATCACTTCACACTGAGTTATGACTGACTTATGGTTGCGTAGATTCATTTTAAACAAAATTAACATGAAATTAAATGTGCATGGCATGTTTTTAATAATCTTGAACATTGTGTTAACTCAATGTTCTTGATTATACCAAAAGTTTTAAGTCAAATGAACTATAGGCTAATATTTTAAATGAGAAATTGAATCCTTTTTTATTTATGTACAGTGATGAATGATTAAGAGACGAATTAACAATCTGATGCCAACAAAGGTGGTCATGAGGAAAATCATGAGGTTCAGCTGTAGGAATTCATTTGGGGTTGAAAATAAGTCCATGCTTGCCAGAATATTAAAGATCAGAGAATTATTTTTTTCAAATACGCCACCTCAGTATTAGTCCAAAACAGTTTTTTTAGTAAAAAAAAACCCCAACAAAAAACACTAAAACATTTAACATTCCCAGACATGGACACTCAGTCATTTAACTGGGAATTATAAAATGTCAGAAGACACTAATAGAAAATATCGATGACAGACATGTGCAGACATGTGAAAACTGGTCGCTGAACTATTGAAACAACCAAATGAACTGACTAAATCTTGTCAGCTGGACTCACTCGGTTTTACACTGTGACAGATTTGTCAGTGTTCTCTGATAGCATGTTTGCTAGTCTTTCCAATTGCTGGGATAACATTACCTATAAAAGCAGAATCTTCTCCAGCATACAATTTCACTACAAGCCACTAAATCTTACTATACTTCGAATTAAAATGTACCAGTAAGTCCCACAATGTGAACAAACTGGGAACAAAATCCATCAAAGTTTCCCTGACCGTGATGTAACTTATGAAACAGCTGCTTCTGTACAGCCAGGATTTAAAAATGAAAAATAATAGTCAGTGCATCTTAGAAAGGCAGAACAATGAAAGGAACTGAAAAATCTTATCAACACGACTCTGCTCTTAAGCTACGAGAGATTTGAGTGGCCATTATTTTTTTTAAATCCAAAGGTAACCAAAGGTAACTACTCAGTAACTGTTGATAAAATTTATGGTGTATTACGATTCTTGAAGACTATAAGCTGCAGCTTAAATTCAAACAGTTGCTTGTTGTTACAGTTTTTGATGGACAGTAAACACTCAAACATCTGGAAACATCAGCTATGAAAGCATTACCTGAATTCGGGTCTGGACCATTACAAACAGCTCTGCTGCCAGCCTCTAATGGTGATCAAAGAGCTGATGTGACAATCCAACTACAAACACACCGAGACGGGTCGTGTCCTCGTGCCGTTCTGCTTCCCCAGACGAGTTTAGCTGGACCTTTGCTAGCGGAGCTGGATGACTGGCAAGCTACTGGGAGTCTCTACTGTAACACCGGGAGATTATAGCTGAGGATATTTGTCCGTCCTTTTCTTGTGACTTAACTTTTGTTTTCCCAAATAATCCCTCATGACGAGTTTGTGTTAATTTTTGAGTTCATACTATCTTAAAGCTGATCATTTAGAATTTATGAATAACAAGTAACAATAATGTGGTGGTGATGAGTTTATAATAGTCCGGAAAATGATTTTGAGTTCCTTATGATTTGACAATGAGTTGAATTTCAAGGTCATCTCGATGATGTTTTTGGAATTCATAATGATTTGTCAATGAGTGTGACTTTGTGCTGATGTGCTATGTGTTTCAGGGAGAGCTGCAGCAGAGCTCCAACTGTAAACCTCTCTGGTTTCTAACCTGCTTATTGAGGGCTTACTGTACATGGTGCTATTTGTTTAAAGCCATCTGTACAGAAAATACTTTCCTCCTTCCCCTCTTTATCTTCCTCACCCTGATATCTATTAATTAGCCCACCGAAATTTAATCAAAGAACGACTTTCAGGAACAGGCCATAAATGGAGTTTCCTCCCTGCCATACTGGGGATTTTTCATCCCTGCCATACGTGGAGTTTCCTCCTGACCACAGAGTTTACATCAGAGTTCCCCTGTAAGACTTAACATCCATTCATTTTAATTCTACTTCATCTTATTTAATTTTTCACCGTGAAACGTTTTCATGTTAAGTCACAGTTAAAGTGCAGAGGTGAAGGATTTTTGTGCAGTTTCAGTATCCAACACAGCTGCAGACTCTATATCACTCTCTTGCAATTAATTAAATTGAATGTATATGTACACTTACCAGCAGTATATAAACTTGTAATAAAGTATTAGCGCCACTAGATGGATAGGCAACAGGGAACGATATTATAAGTAGTGTAAGATATGGCTTTTCTGGAGATTTAGCGCCTTCCCCTAAAGGAAATTTACCAGGACTCTTATAAAGATATATTTCACCATTTGGATGGATTCAATTTAATCAAACAAACAAAAAGAAATGTTGATCTGTAAAGCTGTCACTCAAAATGTAATCTCAGATAACAGGAAGGGAGACTCAAATGAACCAAAAATTTCTGAAACATTTTGGGTTTAAATACTCAGTAAATCCATGATGTTTCCAAAGTAATCGAGTTTAAATCAAATTATGATCACGACTGATCAAAATAGTCAGGATTGTAATTTTTGCCATCACGTCACCAGAAATAACAGAAAATCTTCTGCTTGCAGTTGTAGTTGCTCCTCAAAAGCTCAATTTGAGTTGGAACAAACCTCTGGACATATATGACACACTACATCCGCATTAAATATTAACTACATGTTTATATGCTGCTAATAAATGTAAATAAGTAATTTATCTGCCTGCTGTGGAATCTAATCACAAACAAGCTGAAAGAATTCATGTAGTTGGAGATACTGTCCAAAATTACAGGAAGCTAACTAAGTTAGAGTTTATGGAAACCGGCTGGCGCACTTTATCCTGATGTGTCATTCACGCCAAATGTGAAGCAAAGTTTCACCTCGCGTGGAATCAGCCACACTGGAGACCTGTGAATATTCACCGAGCAGCCAGCGGGATAAAGACGAAGCTGGAAACAAGTTCCAGAAACGCATCCTCACAGTTTACACTCTGTTTCCTCTGAGCTCGCTCCTTTTTTTTTCTCTTTGTCTAAAAGCAAAGTCGAACCTTTCAGCTCCAGCTGTTCTCAACCAGCGCCGATAAGCTCCTCCCTCATTTCTGATCTCACTGGTATCAGCAGAGGATCACCGCTGATGGGTTCTCATGCGAGCAAATGTGGATTTGCCTGTATTATTAAACAGACTGATCGTATCCGTACCGTGTGAAAACTCTGCTTCACGTTTGTTGTGAATGCACCGTTAAAGGGGACCTTTATATTTTTATACTGGCGCTAGATCAGAGTAGCTTTGTACAGGTCAAAGTTCAATTAATCTTCATAGTAACATTCCTGTCTTTATACAGGCCCTCAGTTCACCCTGTCTGAAACAAGCCAATTTATCTTCAGGCTCTTTCCTTGACAGCCTACTTTGCTCTTATTGGCTAACTTCTGGAAGCCTGCCGAGGGGCGGCATCCAGTGCTTGTGAGGTGTACTCTGAAGGCCAAGTGTTCGGCTCACAGGGATTACTTCTACTCATGTTTACCTCATTATGTGTTTATATACACACATTAAACATCACAACATCAGACAGATGACAACAAAATAAGTAAAGGTTTCATATTTTACTACAGCACTAATAATGATATTATTATAATCCATCACTTTGACCTCTTGCCCTGAGAAAACAGACTTATTCAGAGCTTTGTGTTTATCCTAACTTAGCACAAAGCATGAGGAAAGCAGGAGGAAACTGTTAGCCTAGCTCCGTCACAAGGTAAAAGTCCACGTTCTAGCTTATTTACACAGTGTAGTGTTGTATTCAGAAAACTAAAACAGAGCAGTCCTGAGTACAACTCAAACAGCCTCCTTTTTATTTCACTGTCTTTCTACATTTGCACATTAACAGCAGGAAACTGGATTCCTCCAACCTATAAACCAGCGTTCTTTACGTACCGGAGACTTGAATAGAATTTTATTTCAGACATTTTCTTAAAGTCACATCGCCCCCTTCTTTTCTGAATATTTGAATTTGGTTTAAAAAAGAATGAATCCCTCCGTTTGCCGCCCTCTAAAGCACAATCAAAGTTTCAGTGCCTGTTCCCGCAGCAGATCGACTGCTTCTGTCTCGTTTCCTTCCAAGTCCAGTTCCCAAACAACCTGCCGAGCTGCAGTCATGATTTCCAAAATTCTACAAGTTGATGTTGACATGCTTTTATGGACAAAATAATATAGAATGTACAGACTATTTACAGCACATTACAGTAGACTATATGGTCTGTATAATATATATTATGGTAGAATAAAATGTAGCTATAGTGTAAAATACAAAGTAGACAAAGTTTATTTAAAAAAGTAATATTTTGGTAGGCTGTAGTCTATGAAATCTTTAATCTAATGAGATATTCAGAGCTTGTAAGCAGCTACACTGAGCTCAATCTGGAAACAGTGCAAGTTTCAATTAAACCAGGTTTCATTTTTTTCAATGAAGAAATCAAACGTGCGTACATTTAAATATACAATAAATTAACAGTGTCTTTTGTCCACAGAAACACTCACCAGTACTATTACCTTACATTATTGAGGTGACTGTTGTTGTGATTTAATGCTATATAAATAAAACTGAATAGAACTGAATTGAATTGAATACACTATAAAATAAAATTCTGCTTAAGTTCAGGATATTTTTGCGTTGGGTTCATCCAATCTTAACCTTCAGTTCTACTTAAATAAAGCTACACATCTGATGGGAAATCAGATGACCAAAGTCTGGCTTCTTGTAATTCTTCCTCTTGCGACAGACATCCTGGAAATCAGGCCTATACTTTCTGTTTCTGGTTATCCAGACTAGACTGTAATGACTCTAGTCTGAAATAACACTGGAAAAAATGTGACCAACAAAACAAAAAACAGAAGTGGCAGAGAAAAGAAAATGGCTAGCACCTGATTCTTTTCTTGCTTCTCTCAATTGATGTTGTACTTATTGTGCGCAGACTGAGCAGAGAAAGATGCTCTGCAGAAATGCTTTAAACTAAAACAAAATAAAAAGAGAATCGGTGGATCGTCTGTGTGGAAAGCTACAAAAACTCAGTTCGGGTCATCATTATTGCTTCCTTTGGTTTTATCGATCAGCCAAACCGGTCTGGACCAAAAGTGTCTTTGAATGTTTAATCTGCAGCTCAGAGTCCTGCAGTGTGGCTGCTTACACTGAGAGAATATCACTTGAGTCAGGTATTCTGTACATGTGTAGTATATATTATAATGGACTACTGATAGTCTACTGTACAGAGTCATGCGCAGAATGAGTCAGTGAAGCAGGTTAGAAGCAGATCAGCGACCTCAGGTCCCCGCCTGTGCTCTGTTACACCTGACATGAGGTCAGTCGCCCATCGTAGGACTTCTCAGCCAATCAGAAATGACAACATTTAATCAGTTCTGTCTTATTTGAGCCAATCAAATGTAAGTAGGGCTAAACAGCAGGTGGCACCAATTCTTCTACTCACCCAGTGAGACTATTGTTTTTCAAACTTTCTTTTTTTTGTTGGTTATTAACAACAAAATAGATCCAAGTAGACGTTTACGTAAAGGTTGCCGTACGAGCATCAGCTTTTATTCTACTTATTCAACACAGCTTTGTGTCATTTCGTGTCATCATGGCTTCAGAACCACCTCATTAAACCGTTGAATATATTAATGTCATTACAACAGCTCCAGTCATTTTTTTTTCAGTTAACCCTGTGAGGCCTCAGTCATTGAATCCATGCACAGCCTGCAACTGAGTACGTAGGTCGCTGACGACATTCACAACATTTATATACTCGTGTGATGCGCCCCGCATCACTCTACTTAACCACCAGCTAGTGTTTTGGTGGTGGAGTTTCTTCCATGAAGTGACTGAAAGCAGATGGAAAGTCAGAAACGTGTATGAGGAAGTGATGCTATCGAGAGCCAATCACAGTCCCTGCGGCCTCAAAGATGTAATGTGTGCTTACATTTCAGTTACAGAATCCCACTTTGCACTAACTGTTTAAATTTGGACTCTTTTAAGAAAAAATGTGAAAAAAATTTTGTGTGTGTTTTAATGGTTTTAAGACGTCCCCGAACAAAGACTGAGACCGCACAGTGTGAACATAATTAATTATCCATAATTAAGCCAGTAATTATACAAATAGTGTTTTATCATTTCTATGACTTTTACAGTAAATCAACATCAGTCATTTACCGACACAATATCATTGATGTATTTACTTAGGCAATAAATAAAGACGCGTCTGTTAAATCTCACAAACAAATTCTCACTAATACCATTTATTGACACTCATATTGGTATAGCAGTTTTATAATGAAAAATATCCTCAAATCACATGTAAATAAAGAGCGGGGCTCATAAACCATCCCATTCAGTAACTTTAAATACATCTGAAGTGAGCTGGATTACAGTGTTATTCAGTCTACAAGATAAAACCCTGTCCAAGTACTTTTGGTCATTTTTGGTTCTACAGTTTGTGTTTGCGTATTCCGGCCATCTACAAAGATAATAAGTCAATTGGAAAACCACAAAAAAGCTGCCTCGTGATTTTTGTGCTATTTGATACGAGCTCAGATCGTTTATTTCTCTAAAAAATACCTGCAAGTTAATTTTTTTAATATACAGTACCAGACAAAGGTTTATAGACACTCACATAACTTTTGCACTTGGCACTACTTGGTCACTCAAGGGTTAAATATGAGCTGTAAACCTATCAAAACAATGTCATTTATATTTGACTGTTATAATCAAGTCTGTGATGAAAAGATTTTTAATAATTCCTCTAAGAGAAAAATGAGGATATAAATCAAACCATAGCTCCTCAGCCGTGGTTTAAACCTCTAATATTTATTATTTATGTTCCTCGATGTTCGGTAGCTGGGGATGGTCATGCCTCTTTTACCAACGTTCATGTCCATGAAGTGTCAGAAAATACACAAAGTTCAGTAACTTTCACGCCCACGGCAGAGTAAGGAAACTCGAGAGTTCAGATTTTTACTTTTTGTGTTTAAAAAAATGAGAAGTTTTTATTTAGAGATTTTACAGTCCAAAAACAGAAGGGAATAGAAAGCCATCATTTATAAATGTTCACTTCACATATTTGTTGGTTAAAAGTTGGTTGAGAACAGAATTTCTTTTGCTTAGGGTTAGAGAACTGTAGAAACCAGAGGCCACCCAGCAGGGGGTGCTGCAGATAAACGTTGAAGCGATAACTTAAAAACTTCCAGATTCTTCCAAATCTGTGTGATAAAGTGATAATTGATCAATAGAAGCAGGATAAATCTGAAAGAATGAGCCAAAATGGAAAACTGGAAAATAATCCACAGCTTCCTGCTGATTGGCTGAGAATCCTGGCTTTCTAACCTGCGTGTGAAACCCTCCTCCCCCTCCTCTTAAATCTCCACCTGCTTATAAGTTTATGGTTTTATGGTCCCCCCCCTCTCCTCCTTTCTAGCTTCCTCTTTTTACAGTATGTTTGTAGTTTCTTCTGGAGTGAGTGGTGTGCGTGTACTTGTAGTTTTTTCTTCCCTTTTCTAACAACCGAAGAGCACACGATGACAACTGATGAGCTCTGCAACGCAACAGATTGTAATCTTTATAATAAACTGTCATTTATTACAAACTGCACTCACGGCCTTCACGTGTGCTTCTTTCACAGGTTTATGACCTCAGACCTTCTCTGGCCACTAAAGTGTGAAGTCGAGTTAATGACTGATGAGTTTCACCTCAGATGTGCGCTGATGATGATTTACTACCCGGCTTCATATTAAAACAAACACTAAACCTGAAATATTTAAAATATTTGAGAAGTTCAAACTGTTTAACAGCTGAATAATGAAAGCATCAAACTTTATAACAAAATCCTTTAACAGAAGATTTGATGTCATGATTTTATCCGGTCTGTCCTGTGATGACGCATCTCTTCTGTAGCTTCCTGCACTCTGCCTGGACATCTTCCCCTTTCTTCACTCCTTCCCTTTTTTTAAACTAACAGTAAATATTTAAATATCATCTGACATGAAAACGTCATGTGGTTAGCTAGCCAGCTGTCAAAAAGTAGCTATATCTTGATTTATGGAAAATATGGAGGGTAGGTATGAGTAACTCCGTGGCTACGATTTACTGTGATGTCAGCACAGCTCCATGACCTTTTTACTCTCACCTGAACAATAGGTGTCACAACAGGGAAGATTCAGGTTTCCAGTCATGTGACTGTTAACCATGTGACATTAACTTGTTTGCTATTTTGAAATGTATAATGCTGTCTCAAGAGTCTGAGAGACTCATAACCAATGGTAAATAGGAACACTAGGAAAAATGTGGTTGCTGGCAGTCCAAATGCTGCAGTCACCTTTCATTTGCATGGAAGACGCCAACTCGTCTGCAAACACTTGCCAACTGCTCACCAAGCAGCAGTGAAGCTGTGAAAAGTAAAACTGCAAATGGACACCGTTCTCCTTCAAAGTACAAGCTGACCCTTTTGAAACTTTTACATTAAAGGCGAGTGTTCTCAGTTTCTGGTTTACATCAAACTTTTTCCACATTTTATACCAGTCTGTGAACAGCCATTTTTGACTCCTTTTGAGTTTACGTTTGTATTTCACCCTCAAATTGTTTCATTTTACTTTTCCCCCTTGACTTGTTTGGTGTCATTTCAGCTCAACTGACTTTAGTTGTTTTTTTCACTGACATACTGCATTAGTATTACTGATCTGAAATCACACAGAGAACTTAAAATCCTAGTAGTATTTTTTACTGTAAAAAAAAACCCCACAGACATGTTGAGTCAATTTTTATAACTTGAAATGCAAATATAAATTGTACATTTTGTAAACATACAACTATTTATCTAAAAATGCAGCCAATACACCTGCCGTTTTTTTCATTTTCTACAGCCATTTAAAAATATTACTAAAACTAAAATGAGAGAACAATCAGGTTTCGCAATAAGATGCCCCACAAATGATGTGTGCCAGTAAAAAAAAGTTTGTCCACCAAAAGACAGAGGAGAGCAGCACAGGGATAAACCTGCAGGCCTGACAACAAGAGGTGTATCACTCCGCTGGTTTTCATTACAGCGTTTACACTGCAATGTGCCTTTGTGACATTCATTAGTGCCCTCAATGACACACAAAACGACTACACAACAGAACAACTACACAAGACAACACAACACACTAAGTATACACTCCACACTAAACGTCACAAATCTCTCACATCTAAAAACTCTCACTCGCTCTCTCTCTCTCTCTTGCTCTGTCTTGCTGCCATTACCGTCACTCCCAAAACTTTTCCCTCTTCCTAAACAACCAAATCCCACATGTTGACTTTTTTTTTAATTGGTCGACATGGTGCATTTTTCCACCGATAGGAAAGAGGTGGCTTTTTTCCTTTCTTTACTGTTTTCGCGCTGTCCTTAGAAAATGCTTAAAACACACACACAAAAACGTGATGACAGTATTTAGAACAAAGCATGGCTTATATATATTATCATAACTCGGGATTTACTGGCCTGTAATTAAAATTGAAAAACTTTGAAGTCCGAACTTTCAATGTGGGCTGAAATAGAGACTCAGCGTGGCTGCAGCTTGTTGCTATGCCAGCTTAAAATAGTCATGTGATTTGTTGGTGCAGCGTGTCTGTGGACCACAGAGGGTTAATAACAATCACCTTCCTTCCATTTCCAGAGTGTAACATCCAACCACCTGTGTAAAATCCGAAATTCCCATGGTGTTGTTCAGAATGTGCTCTGGCACAATCATAAGCATTGCTTGCTACTGAAAACAAGAAAAAAGGCGGTCCTGCTATGGACTGAACCATTTGTTAATAGTGCAGGGGGGGGAACACTATGGAATATATTCAGTTTTAGCATTTATATTCACTGCTGACTGTAACTACGCTCAAACTGTTAATGCTATCTTATTTTAATAAACAACACTGTCATATGCAAAACTGGGGTGGCACTTGGGGTGGCAAGGAATCATTTTAGGGTGGCACTTGCCACCCCATGCCACCCTTCTAGATCCGCCCCTGGTGCCTTTCACTCTGGTTTCTTGGAATGTGTGTATTTGTTCACAGGTGAAAAGCGCAACAATTCTGGAATATGTCACAAAATGAAAGGTAGACATTCTCCTCAGGAAACACATCTACAAAAATCGTGGAAGAGAAATTGTTCAAGCCATGTTTCCGAAGTAACAAAGAGCCGACGGATGACCTGGATTGCAGCAATTCGAAGACCAAATATAACGTTCCAGAAGACTCCAGCTCACATGTTAGTCTGCTCCAAGCATTTCCACAAAGGTACGTCTTCTGTTGTAGTTATTACGTAATTTATCATAACATAATTGTTGATGTAGGTTACAAATAAGTCTTATATTGATTTGAATTGATTTCGTTGCGCTATGCTGCTTTGTTCACTGTGGCTTTGCGGGCTAATATTTGTTGTGTTTTGTAGGAAAACCAGCCTACAAAGGGCTGGAATGCGATCCAGACTGGGCACCTCTATCAACCTGGGTCAGACCGAGTTTAAAGCTGCTACCACAGCGGGATTTGATCGGTTAAGAGAGAGAGCGATATCAAAACAGCCACAAAAAGTCCCGCATATATGTGCCCAAGTGTTGTATTGAAGCAATCAAGTGATGAATAACTGTTTTCCAGTATGTTGTTTTGCAATGTTGTTGTGTTTTTTTTGTTGTTGTTGTTGCATTGTTGATTTGTTTTTCACCAAAGCAGCTAATGAAGCACAATGGAACACAATTTTGCGTCTTTCCTGTAAGATTCTATAATAGAATGAAACAATAATGCCAGTTATAAATAAAGACAATAATTGAATGAATTACGAAACTCATTTTTTTCTATTAGATCCGAAAATGTTGTGTAATACTACAACCTGAAACGACAAATAGATTGCGTTGGCCTGTGCAGGAGATAAAGGAAAAAAAATCTAACAACAGCTGTGAAATGGAATAGTCCAAATCACCAAAGTAAACTGGGCGGGGCTTGTTGCAGGGATCTGAAGTTACTAAACATTTTGTGAGTGTATGCACTCACACTTAGGACCATATAATAATAAATATGTGCGTGATGAAAGTTGGGCAGCACGCTAACGTCCTTACTCCATTCTGTATGCTCGTATGGGTCTAACCCTTTCACTCCTTTGATTTTTTTTCCTCGTACTTTTTCTTTTTTTGCCTTTTCGTCAAGTCTGTCTTTGTACGGACCTGCTGTGTTCTCCGTCGTTTTGTACATAACTGTTTTTGGGGCAAATAAAATGCAAGAAGGGGTTAAAACCGTAGAATTAATCATTACCGGTGCTGGAAATACTAGCGCTTGATGCAGTGTTTTGATTTTGTTGCCACTCGTACCTACAATGCAATGCGCGAAAGTCACCTGACCTTACTGCAAACTCGTATTAAACCTTTTGAGCGCTCCAGTAATTCAGCTAATATAGCACATTTACAGTCTGCCAGAATAATACATGAATATATGGAAGATTTTGGTGTTTGTGATGTCTGGAGACTCAGAAATGAAGCAAACAGGAATTATACTTTTCTTCTCTTCTGTATATCAATCTTTTTCTGGAATATATTTTTTTCATAGGAGTAATTCTGTCATTGAAAAAACAACTTCTAGAATACACCCTATTACAATAAGTGAGCACGCACCCATATCTTTAACTTATAAGATAAGACTTTATTGATCCTGCAGTGGAGGAATTAATGCATTACCGCAGCTCAGGTAAAGATAGCAGAATTGATCCTATCTTAAATCATCTCATAAAGTTTAATATCACCCTTTTAATGGATTCAGAATTTGATAAATTTATAAGGGAAGAGTGGAAAGTGGAACAGAAAGTAGAACATGATATTGAGGGAAAAAATAAATATCTAACAAGCAGATATGCAACAAATCCAATCAAACAAACATGGAAAGAACTGCAAAATGTTAAATTACAACTAGACAGTGTTGGGGAGTAACGGAATACATGTACCGGCGTTAGGTATTTAAAATAAAATATGAGTAACCATATTCCATTGCAGTTGCCGTTTAAAAAGGTGGTGTTCAGAGTACTGTTACTTTGTTGAAATAAAGGGATTACACAGTGGTCTTTTCCTGTTTAATATGTTAGGCTATGCCCTCTCTATTTTTGGTAATTCCACGCCGGTGGAAACCCAAACAAAACACACATTAAGAGGCTCTAATGCCTGTGTCTCAATCTCGCTGCTCATCATGACGTGAATAAATATTTTTAAAAATTGTTTTTCAAAAAATTATTTAACATGAAGGCAATAGGCAGAGTGTTACAGGCATAGCCCTAAAGAATGTAGCCTCATGGGCAGTGTAGTCCGTGCTGCAGGGAGAATGGACTGCCATATCCGTTATGTGTCTGTGAGGGAGAAAAAGGAGAGTCGAACAGTACGAGTTGTCACCGAGCAGAAACAGGAGATGAAAGCATGTAAATATAATAATAACCACTGCAGCCAAAGTAAGTTTAAGTAAGCTATTAAGACTCGACTGTACACCGTGTTCGTGTTTTCCTCTGAAACAATAAGTTCCGTTGGAGCAGCCTTTCAACGCCCCTCTCTGTCTCTCGCTAGCAAAGTTGACCCAGACAACAAAGTAAAGCTAGTTTTCAGCTACGAGCCCGACAGAAACCCGACGTATTAGCCAGAGGTCCCTTTACTACGGTTTGTGGCGCGGACCTGTTTTATATACGCGCGGAATAGTTTCCTATATGAGATCGCTGCAAAAAGTGCAGCCTTACCTTAAGATATATTAAGATTTAAAATTCTAGTTGGTATTGGTATGGCGAATATCCTTCAGTAATAGTAATAAATCACACAGCAATAGTACATTCATGTAGTTGTAAAAAGCTTGATAACATATTAAGTAATCCAAAGTATTCCCTTATGTTTGGGAGCATGTATTCTGTAATCTGTAATGGAATACATTTTAAAAGTGACCTTCCCAACACTGCAACTAGATGACATTTTATCACAAAAAACAGAATCTCTTCTACAGTGAATGCAACAATACCGGAATGGGAAATCAATAATACTTACTATTAAGTATTACTACTACTTTTACCGTTATTTATATTCTGCTGAAAATAAACCTAATCACCGCTATCTGCCAGGGACTTACACTGTGCCCTACACCAAATGCCTAATGGCAAGGCACCAGGCCCAGATGGATTCCCTGCTGAATTTCTGAAACATTTCTGGTCCGTGTTATCTCCACTATTCTTCATAAGTCTAATCCCTCCCCATATGAACACGGCAGCAATAAAATAATTACTAAAACCAGAAAACAACGCTACTTTTCATCTAACTACCAGCCTTTGTCACTAATTAATACCGACATTAAAGTTATTCCTAAAGCACTTTCATCTAGATTAGAAACAGTTTTGCCCTCAATAAATCATAATGACCACACAGGATTCATCAAAGGCTCACGTTCTACCAATAATATTAGCAGACTGCTCAACCCAATTAGCCTGGCTCAACATCACAAAACAGAAGAAATGGTCATGTTGCTACATTCTCGAATTTTGGCTTGAAATCACTCAATAAATTCCTCTAGCTTGGGTTGCATAATCCAATTATGTCCTCATTTGTGCTTACTCAGTGACATAACCTCAACTGTGATTGGGCCAACTCTGTTTACAAATTTACAAGTATGGGGCCCAGCTGTCCTAGGTCATCGGTTGCTTTCTGAGCCTCTGGAGTCTCCTTGGGTGGATCCTCTGGGCTGTGCCACATTTGTGATGGAGGGCTCCTGGGCTTTATCTATTCTGCTGATGTGGGCGAGCTTGATAAGAGTGCTGGTGCTGGTAATTGATAGTAAAAAATAGTCTAGTAGCTCCGCTCACCCTTTCTTTTGTAAGACTCCCACAGAAAATCAATAAATGAACCTGAACAGCTGATATGAAGGGAGAAATTAGCTTCAGCAGCCCGCCTCAAGTGGCCATTAGAGGAACTGCAGTTTTTGGCATCGACACAAATAAAAGACAGATCACACACACCGAACTCTTCAGACCATGTAAACAAGAATTCAAAAGAATGAAAACTTCCACAGGTGGTGATGAATTCTAATGAGGAACGTATCGTCACAGTTACTTCTGTTAAAAGTGTTGAAATTGATGATCTGAGCTGATGTAAGGAAGCTGAAAGAGGAAATATGAGCAACATCCATCAGGATGAGTGTCTTCTAAACTAATAATGTGTACGTGCATGGGTTTAAACACAAAGACAGAGACAGAATAATCAATTTAAACTCTTCTTAATGTCCACCTTTTAATTACTTGATCAAAAATCATATTTGAAGTTCTGCATTTCAATTTTTTAAAACAATTAGTGTCACTCATGGTTACAACAGGCAGGGGAAAAAAATCCATGCTCCTTTTGAAGGAAAGTTTAAAATGAAGAAACAAACGTCCGGAGGCAATTATTACAGTTAAACTAAACTTAAAATACCTTTAGTTATTCCGAACTTCTCGTAACTCGCACATACTTTCATATCCTCACAGCACATACAGAAAATGTTCAGAACGAAATAAAAGTAAAGTATTTAAAATAGTAAAAGCGGAAGGAAAATGAGCACACAAACTGAAACGGAAATACAAGAGGACCCGTCTGAACCGATAACAGCCGCCTGCACGTGACACACAAATAAACAGATCGTCTGTAAACACACAGCACATGAACTTCACTTAGTGGGGACATTTGTCAGCTTTTTTTTTTTTCTCTGAATGACCAAATCAGAGGTCAAAGGTTAGTGGCTCACTCGCTTTCCTCTCCCTGCTCTCCTATTGGCTGACAGACTCACTTTATGAAAGACCACGGGGTCGATGCCACTTCACAGACTGCAAACATCAGACCAGGTACTGTACTCTGACTCTGTCTTACTCTCATAACAGGGATGTTTTCCTCTTCTTCAGAGCTGAACTGTTAAATTTTACCTGTGGTTAGAGGTCGGTATGGTTAACAGAAAATCTGCAGGGGCTGAATGGATTAAGGCTGTTTGTTAATAAGTTTTTAAAGTGTTCATTATCGTTCCTATTGTTGTTTTAGAGTTTAAACAGATGCGCTGATTGGTTGGTTTATTTGAGAATTCAGAAGGTAGAGAAGAGGAAGTGGAGACAATAAAAGCAAAAACAAGTCACAGGCTTTATTTTGCTAATTAGGTGCCAAACACACGTATTATTATTGTTCTTTTGCCTGTAACGTGATGATTTGTTATATCTCCCCGATGTTGCTGTGTGATACAGATAAGGAGCTGAATGTCTAAAGTGACTAAAACCTTTGCACAGTACTGAACTTTCACCAGCAGAGCCACCTCTGACTTTATGAGTCCAACAATAAACTGGAGTCATGGCAGTACTGGTCCTTTGAGTCACAGAGGGTGTATAAAAGATTTACAGCTGGCTAAAAAATAATGATAACATCAAAAATAACAAAGCTAGCTGGCTATTAATTTGTTTCTGCCTTTGCAAAAGAAGTGAGTCTGTGAAAGATTTTTTGCTGGGGGAACTAGATGCTCATCCTGATGTTGTTTCTGCTGAGTCCATTTATACCTGCTGCACACACACAGAGAGAGAGAGAGAGAGAGAGAAACTTGCCATCGTCCTGCTGCGCTGTTAATCTGCGTTGCACCAGAAGCTGGCTGTGTGATAAGCATTTCGATTACAAAGTGCTGCAGAGGAAGCAGAGGTGATGTATGAAACAGCTTTATGTAGGACAGGTGGCTTTCCACCAGCTTCTTCAGAAAGATGATTCAGAGGAACAGGGCGTGTGACTGGCTGTTTTACACAATTAGTGCTGAGTCCTGCTGCTGGAAGAGCTTTTTTTACTACTGTATTATTAAAAACAGATGTAGTGGAATTCAATTTCTAATATTCTAATTGTGCAAGTTTGAACTTTTATTCCTGAAAAGAATTGTTTTTTGATGCTTTTTTTACTTTATATACTATTTTTTTATTACTTAATTGTCAATTAATTACATAAAATTTGAACTTTTTAATCTTTTAGGAAAGTCAGTAACAGAAACTCTCCATGTTGATATATTTGTCTTTATAAAATGAGAAAGATGATGTGGCAGCTCAAACAGATTGATTCCTGTTTTAATGCCTTAACTCAAACTGTGTTGCCTTCTCAGTACTGCTAAGAGGTAAATCTACTTTGTTTGTGTCTCAGTTTTTTTGGCCCTGTCTTTTAAAATCCAGAGAAAAAGGAAAAACAAGTACACAGGAAAGAACTATTAATAAAACCAGATCCTGGTCACTGAATGGTTGAAAAATTTTAGGTCTCAACAGACTTGTAATGTTTTTACTTCTAGCAGACATGATAACAATCCCAGATCTGATCAGGAAGAAGAGGGATGGAGGACAGTTAAGTGATGACGAGATCAAAGCCTTCATCCGGGCCGTTAAAGAGAAAACCATTCAGGACTCTCAGACAGGTACAAACCATCTGACATGCATTCACATTTCCTCCTTTGCATCTTTAACGTCTCCCACTCTTTGTATTTAAGGGGCCATGCTGATGGCTATTTGGCTGAATGGGATGGTCTCCGCCGAGATTAAGGCCCTGACCCGAGAGATGATGTCATCGGGAGAAGTGATGGAATGGCCCGATGAGTGGAAAAATTTCATGGTGGACAAACACTCGACTGGCGGGGTGGGAGATAAAGTCAGTCTGGTGTTAGCGCCAGCACTAGCTGCCTGCGGCTGTAAGGTATAGACTTTAACGATGAAATCTGATTGGTTAAAACGTTAAAGTGAACCCATTCTGTTCATGCCCAGCTGGACTACACTAGATTTACATGATTCATTTTATTTTAGACTGGGACTCAGTGCAGCCCCCTGGTTCTGTTTAAGCTCCTCCCCTTTTAAACAAACTTCTTGTGATTTGTTACCCCACATTAGTAGAAGGTGATTTACTTGGGTGGGTGTGTCTTCCTTTTCTCAAAACGTGAGATTACCATATTAGGAATATTAATTCAGTCCATGTCCACAGGTTCCTATGATCAGTGGGCGGGGCTTGGCTCATACAGGAGGAACTCTTGATAAACTGGAATCAATTCCAGGATTCAAGGTGGAGCAATCAAGAGAGCAGGTGAAGCGAGCTGTTCTGGCTCACATATATTTACATATAGTTTTAAAAATTAATAGTTTTCATTTTTAATAAATGTCAGCAAAATGTTACTCTGGGGGTAAAACACACTGAAGCACTTTGCTCCCCCCCCCTGGTGGGCCATGAGGGTACTGCATGTGAGTCACAAGAGGTCAATTACAATAAATATACTTAAAAATCTTTTTTTTTTATATCAAATATTTTGATTTTATGAGGTAAATAACCACTGGTCCACTGGAGTGGGCAGTTTAATTTGCCAACTACCAATGAGAGCCAAGGATACTGTTGGCTCACATAACAGAGTTGCCTAGGCAACTAGACCCTGGAACAAGTGAACTTCCTGTGTCGCCTCTTTAGGCTCACGTGAGGATCATTGATTAAGTTATATTAAAAGTTTTGGGCTCTAAAGATTTTCAGATATTAAATTGGGCTCAAGGATGGCATAGACTGTATATAATAGATGGATATAGCCACAGTGACAAACACTGCATACTGCAACACTGCATGCTCATTGGCTCACCTCTTGTCAGTCACATGTCATTGGCCAATGGGGATGAGACTTTTTAAAGTGTCTTTTTTTCAATTATTCAAGAGTCGGATCTATTGACTGAGACCATTTACTCAAAAGGAAAGAATTTCCTAATAGTCAAAATAAAGTGAGTAAGTCTCTTCTGTTTAACCACCAGAGGAGTCGCCCCCTGCTGGCTCTTAAAAACAATGCACGCTAAATCAGATGAAACTATCGACTGTTTGGGGAAACAAGGACACTGACATTTTTACTGAAATTTGTTAATTAATTCCAATGGTAGCTCTTGTGATAAGGGTACAAAAATAACAGATAATTAAATATTTAAATTCATAAATAAATAAAACTACATACGGATAATAAAGAGTGATAAACACTCAAAGTCATTCTCTGATTCAGCTGTTCTTCTCCAGATCCTGGAGATCCTGGACTCAGTGGGCTGTTGCATTGTGGGTCAGACAGAGACTTTGGTTCCTGCAGATCGAGTCCTGTACGCTCTGCGGGACATCACCAGCACTGTGGACAGTTTACCTCTGGTTACTGGTAAAAACTGGGATTAGTGCTTCAAGAGCCAAAAACCCTTTTTTTTGTGTTGTTTTTTTGAGAAATCTAAGCTTTTCCACCCGTGTGTTGCGAGGGTCAGGGGACCCGACACACAGGTGGAGAGGATTTAGACTTTCTTTACTTGATGTGTGAGCCCAATCAGCCTTCGGGGGAGGGTCATTTCTACCTGAACATAAGTTTGAGCGGTTATAGCAGCATGCCCATTTAAACTGATGAAAAGAACCAGATCTTTTGATACCCACATAAAACTGGTGTCCAGCACCTGGCTGGATTTTGCCTGGATATCCGTGTTTTTTCTAGTCAGCTTACAGCCGTCTGTGCTGTTTATGCAGGTTCGATCATCTCAAAGAAAGGAGCTGAGTCTCTGTCTGCTCTGGTGCTGGATGTCAAGTTTGGACGAGCTGCTATCTGCAAAGACTTGGAAAGTGCTACAGAACTAGCTCAGATGCTAGTGAGTACAACAACAATTCAAATATTTCACCATAAAAGAGGGAGGGAAGTGCTTTAATGTGAAACATCTGTGCAAGGAGCGATGCAGCAACACAACATTGAACCACAGGGGAGATAATATTGGGTTTATTACAGGTTATTTTAATCCAAACTCAGAGGTTTAATTTACAGCGCAGCGTCCAATGCCACAGCCCGTTAATGGCAAAGCTGACCTCAAATTTGGATTTCGCTGTTTATTTTTCTTTCAGGTGGAAGCAGGAAACGGCCTGGGCATACGTACAGCAGCTGTGCTCAGCGGCATGAACAGTAAGATCGGTCGATGTGTGGGAAACAGCGTGGAGGTGATCGAATCTCTGGAGACGCTGAAGGGAAACGGACCCGATGACCTGATGGAGCTGGTCACGACTCAGGGTGATGACGTCGCTCAGCAGCTCTCGTCTGTCAGGGTTTGATCACCAAAGTAACAACGTGTCTTGTCCGAGGCATTAAAAAGGTCCTGAAACCCAAAGGAACACCACTTTATTAGGAACACCTGCGGCCATTTTATTAGAGACACGTACCCTGTGGTCAATTTATTAGGACCACCTGTGGCTCTCTAAATGCAGGAAGCATCTGAACCATTTCAAAGTGGCAACTGGTTTTATTAGCACACCCATGGCCACTTTATTAAGTACAGCTGCGGTCTAATAATGTTGCAGCATCTCTTTTGTGCCACCTGCCTGTTTACCTCTTCTAGCAGCCAGATAATTTGCAGTGTCGAGTTAATATTAAAGATTATGGATAAATAAAATGTATCTTATCTTCATTCTTCTCCTAGCTCTATATAGTTTTAAATATTGCACTCCATACAGATGCCCTCTGGTTAAGAAAAAGAAAATTATTATTTTACACGGTATGCAGCCCCTCAGTTTACCTCCCGTCTCTTTAAGGTCCTCCTCCCTAAAAGCCTACTTTGTTCTGACTGATCAGTTTCCGGCAGTCTACCGAGGAGCAGCACCCAATGCTTGTGAGCTGTACTGCTTGTATTTTGTGGACTTTTTACCCACAGGAACCACTGCCACATAATTCTTTATCATTTTTTAAAACTCTGAACTTGTTTAATATTGCAGATCTGCTTTAACTTGCTAATGGGGATTTGCCGCGTTGATGAGGTTATGGTGTTAGCCTTGTATTAACGACATTAATGCCCTGTAACTTTCTTTATACATGAAAATTAAAATTAGAAAACACAGAACAGCCTCTCCTTTGTGAATATCAGAGACATGACAAGAATCTCATTGTTACCTTTGTTATAGAGTCCTAGTGAATATTACCCTTAGATGAGATAACCAGTTCTATAATGATGATAATCATTTTTTTTGCTATAGCTAATAAGAAAAATAGACCACTTGGGTTTAAAATTAAAAAAACAAACAAACACTTAATTCTGACAGCTGTAAAAACATCATGGGAATCTAAACCCACTGCATGCACACCTTTACAGACAACAACTTGCTTTAATTTTAGTCTATTTTTAAGTTTATTTAATTTTACACTGGTGTAAAAATTTCCCTTTAGGTACATTTAAAAAAGAAAGCATGATAAATATTTAAAATTTGTTTTGTCTGTGTTTGTAGGCGGCTTGTTGCTCGTGATCACTGGTCTGGTGTCTGACCTATCAGAAGGCAGAAAGCAGATTTCCGAAGCTGTGGTTGGTGGAGCAGCGCTGTCAAAGTTCCAGGCCATGATGGAGGCTCAGGGCGTGAACAGCGACACAGCTCAGCTGTTGTGCTCCACCAACGCAGATTACTACAGCGTCCTGAGAAAAGCGAAGCATCAGCTGGAACTGAAGGCTCCTGCGGACGGTAAAGCCAATAAAATGCCTCCATTCACTGTTGATGCATTCAAAGACACACTCAGGAAATATGAACTACCTGCACTTACAAAGAAAATTTATCATGTTTAGGAATCTAAAGAAACTAACAAACACAGCTATCTTTGATGACACAGGAACTTTTATGCTGAAGCGCAGGTTGTTACACAGTTTGTCATTATAGTTACATTTGGGGTTTGTTTTAAGAGAATTTGTTACCAACAGAAATTAGACAAGAACTGCACTGAAAATCAGTGGCAGGAGGTCTGATGTAGAGATGAATCCAAATTTGAACATTTTGGTTTAAATAGTCAATATGAACAAAACGAGG
The DNA here is from genome assembly GCF_051167445.1 of Perissodus microlepis. NCBI lineage: Eukaryota > Metazoa > Chordata > Actinopteri > Cichliformes > Cichlidae > Perissodus > Perissodus microlepis. The sequence continues at coordinate 20,149,018 of NC_140477.1, read as the reverse complement.
TACAACGGTGAGGGTCTGCAGCCATCAGTAAAACACGGTGGAGGCTCAGTCATGGTTTGGGGCATTTCAGCCAGTGGCGCTGTGGATGTTGTCAATACTGATGGAAATATGAACACAGAAAAGTACAGTCAGAGTTTGATCCAAAATGTAATCCCAACACATGCACTTGCATATGTGTACTTACATATGTGAGCCCTCGTGTTTGATAACATGTATTTTTACTGTGTCTTCCTGCAGGTATCGTTTTGGAGATTGACGGTTTGGTTTTAGCTCAGGTGCTTCACAGATTGGGTGCGGGGCGATCAAAGGCTGGAGAGCCTGTCAATCACAGCGTGGGGGCGGTGCTACTGGTGTCTATAGGTCAGAGGGTCACAAAAGGTAAGAGGCTGTTGCTACTGCTGCTGATGGTGTGAGGGACATCCTCCTGATGGAGTCGTATGTTTTCAGGCGTCCCGTGGCTGCAGCTCCATTATGAGGATCTGGCGCTGACCCCAGACCAGAGGAATCACCTCGAGAGCGCCCTGACTGTGGGAGCAGACAAAAAAATACAAACACAACAGAAACGCACTTTGGTGGAAAAGATACTACCTGAGAAATATCAGTGATTCTTGAGATCAGGGACAAAACATGTCCGCCAGATAAAACCCAATTTGGGGGTTAAAAATATGCATACAAGTGTTAACCCAACTGACTAAAAGAAAAACCAAGGCAATGTTTATACAACAAAATTATGATTATACATTTTTTATACATATACATTCATTTTAAATGGTACAATACATTACCAGTACCTTAAAAATCCATTGTCCAGAAGCAGGTGTGATAATATTAAAATACAGAAAAAAAATTAAAAGTAATTCAAAATTTAAACATCATGGCTCTCGTCACTAAATATTTAAGTCAATACCTTATATAATATCAAAATATGCAATTGAAAATTTATTTTTACATATTTTTTAAGTGATTAAAATCGTGTCCAGAGTTTTTGTCAACACCATCAGATTTTTTTAAAAGTACAAAAAAATCAGGAATTATTGTGGTTAGCTTACACTCTGAGGACCCCTTTACCACTTCCTGTTTGATACACATGCCATGAGGTCACTGCTGTGATAAGGTTTTTTTTTTATTTCATTTATCGCATATCTTTCTGATAAAACCCTGTGTCACAACCATAGTGTGTCAACACCAAAGTCGATGAAATGCAAGATTTAAGTATTTTTTTTGTAAAAAGAGCTTAATTTAGGTAGATTGTAGAGGCCATAAGCAAATGATGCAAAACAAGATGGCTTTTGTCAGAAAAACATGTGTTATGAGAGAAAGTAGGGTGTCAACACCATCAGGATTTTTGCCTGACAGTGTTGACCCATTTCCAGTGGTGTTGACAAATGCCACAAAAGTGTCCCATTCACTAATTATATTAAGTTATTTTAATTAATATTTCAGTCATATTACTTTCTGTGTATTTTACTGATATTTCTGCTTTACAGATGTGTTGAATATTATCGAATTTGCCTTATCTTGAATCTCATTGTTTATGTATACTATGTCTATGAAGGGCGTTGAGGTGACTTTTGTTGTGATTTGGCGCTATATAAATAAAATTGAATTGAATTGAAATTGAACTTTATTATTCCTGTAGGAAAATGCTTAGTCCTCTGCATTCAACCCATTCACTCAGTGATGCAGTGGGCAGCTACCAATCGAGGATAGCCGCTGTTTGTTGGATTTGAACGCCCAACCTTCCGATCATGTGGCATCTACTGAGCTATCTCTGCCCCAAGAGCTGGTCTTTAAGTGATGATGGATGAATCCTGCTTCTGGGCCCAAACTACTCTATTTATTAAGGCTGTTGTGCTTTTAACATGTTTTATTGCTTTTTATCTTGTTCTATTTAATCTGAACAAGCCCCTAAAAACAGTCAGTGATCACTGTCAGCCTAACCATCAGAAACCCTTGCACTACCTTTTATCGAATGGAAAAAATTTAGCATTCATCCTCCAGCTTCACTGTGTTTATGTTATGCTAACATAGCTGTGTCGCCAGCGATCACGTAGCACATCATTATATACCAGCTAGTCCAACTTCAGTAACCCTGCAAAAGTCACTGTTGTTTAGTTTTCTGGCTTCATTTATGTTGGAATGTAGGTGGAAACCAGCGAGCTAACTTCTAACTCTGTTAAATTTCACATATTCTGTTTTCATGGATGCCTGGATGTTACACCTGGAAGAGCAGCCACACTGATCATTTTATTAAAGATGAAGGAAAGAAAGAATTTAGACAGTTTGTAACTCTCAGTGATGCCGCAGAGTTCCTTTGACTTTGGGATCTGCAGCGGAGTTTGGACCTGGAAACAGCTAATGACATCAGACTTAAAGACCAGATAGCGTCTCTATTGCTTAATACATAATTGTGTTGTGAATATTCATCCTTAATCTGTATAAATGCATATGGTTCAGAAAAATTATAGTAATTACAAAATGGTACATTTCAGGCTAGAATTGCAAAGGGGAACCTGTCAGAGGAACGAAACAGAAGGAACAGGGAGGATCAAAAAAGAAAGAGAGAAAAAATTAACAGCCAGCCTGAGTTGAAGAAAGATATATATAATTTAAAATATATATTTTTGCATTTGTTTGTGACTGATGGTGTTGACAAAAACCTTGCACTTCTCTGTGCATTGTGTAACAATTATATGTAAATATGTTTGGGGGTTTTTTTCAAAAAATATATTTTAGAAAATTAAAACCTGTTTTGTCCTAATCTCAGGAATCACTGATACACATATTAATACTTTTAAGTTGTAGAGTTTAATCTGCCTGTAGGAACAATGTGAATACTGCTCCCATGACCTCACCGGTCCGTCCGTCTCTGATGCTGTCACTTCCTGATTAAAAGATCAGCTCCGTGCTCACGGCTGCTCATCCTTAAACTTGTTACCTCAGTTTATCTGGTCTGCAGGTGATTTTATCCAGCTGTTTTTAACCATTAAGCTTTCCTCACCATGGCCCTCACGTAAAACTTCAGTATTTATCGATCTGTCACTTCACGGATATCAGTGTTACTCACACCTTTAGTGTTCGCGCCATCTTTTCACCATCTATTTCTTCCTCGCTCTCAGATGTGCGACTGATGTAAGGATTCATTTAGAATTGTCATTTGATTGCTGGCTCTGCAGATCTTTCGTTTAAATAAAAATCGCTTCTTGAAGAACTGAATCTTGGTTGTGGCATATTTTATCTCAGAAGCTATTCGATTTTTCTCCTTTTCTTCTCAAATTTAAGAATCTAATTTCTTTTTCCTCTGATCAATATCCTCTGACTAAAAATTAGAATTTGTCAAACATTTTTGTTGAGTAAACAAACAAAACAAAAACGCTTTTCTTTTCCAGAACACAACAAATTAAACTTTATTAACAGTCTCACATTGACAAAAAGACTTAGGAGCATAAAAAAGTTCCTCTAACATTTTCATCATCTCACTTCTTTATTTATAAAAAGTACAAACAGAAAACAAGAGCCAGGAGTCAGAGACAGGAAGCAGGCGAGCAAGTTATCAGGATGCTCCAGCTGGTCCCGGATAATTAGCACACCCGCTCCTAAAACAGACTTCCATAAACTTTATTCACACAACAGTCACGCTGTCATCAGGGGTCAAAGGTCAGTGGACGACAGAGTTGAGGGGCTCAGCTCTGATGTTTCCTAAATCCAGAGTGGAGTCCGTCTCCTCATCGATCTCCCCGATCACCGCACTGTAACCAAAACAAGAAAAAAAATGTAACCACGAAAACAAACGAGGGGATTACAAACAAAAACAAACAGGAAGAACAAATAAAAACAGAAAGGAAAACAATAAACAATGATAAACAAACGACATAACAGAACTGTTAACAACTATATTTTTTGTTCATTAAAATAAAACAACATGTAACAAATCTATATCTATCATGTATGTATGGATCCCCACACATCATTTTCCTTATTGTCTAAGAATAAGAGTCTTTCTCTTGGTTTTCCTTCATAAAAATAATTTTAAACAAACAAAAACAAAACTCTGATAGGGGTACCCGGATCAAATGTGCAACCACAGCATTCATCCTTAAAGCATCACAGAAAAAAACTTTTACATTTTTTTTCTTAACTCTTAATTATCCCGTTTTGCAATAATAAATTATCTTTATAAAATAATAAAATTGGTAAACCATGTGAATCTGATTCTGTAGATTAAAACTTACATTAAGGCCTCACTAATCTTTTGTCTTCAGTATTGATTCATCATCTACAAAGGTCAAACGTGACTTACACGTTGTCACCTCGAACAATGTAGAGTCCCAGCACCACCTGCTCGACCCCCTGACTGGAGCTGAACACTCTCTCGTGACTCTCATCCAGGATCAGGTTGATGGTCTGATCAAAGCCCTTCAGAGTCCCCTGAAAAAACAAACAAACTGACATGAATACAACTTACAATAACAAAAAGTTATAATCCAAAATAATTCTGACTTCACTGAATCCCAATTATTGTGAGTGGTTGAGTTCTGATGAGGATGTGTTCAGACTCACCACAATCATCCTGCCGTCCGAGGTGACAATGGCCACGGTACCTGGATCAGCACGAGTTAAAGAAACAGCACCTTTATGGACCAAAACCTCTCTAATATTATTCAGAACCTACAAAGAAACAATTATCATCACACCAAAATTGAAAGCTATCCCGACCACTCATTCTGGTCACAACAGGCGCTTGTAACCTTAGCTTCTGTCTGTTAATGAGCTCCAGCTTTAAAACTGTAGGTTGTATGGTTCCAAAATTAAAAAGAAAAAGAAAAAGAAAAAAAAAAAAAAAAAAAAAGCTTAAGATTTTACAATTTTTGAAAGTGGTCCAGATGTGATGAGTCCTGATGAATCAAACTGTGAAATCATTTACAGAACTTCTCTGATCAGCGGGTCCAAATAATATAAACACAGCAATAAAATCACGAGATTTTCCTTCTTGTGAATGTGAAATCTACATTTAAGAAGTCTGAACATGTTTTAACTCAGCTCTGAGCAACCAGTTTCTCACAGACATCTCTGAACTGCCGCTAATTAACAAAACAAGTAAGCATGCAGCTAAGCTAACTAGCATTTTCCCATTCATTCAGAGGGTTTGCACATTAGTGGCTAACGGCGGAAGGATACGGTTAATGTAGCTCTCCAGCGCAGTGGACATCCTTTGTCCCGGGCTCGGTGTCTATTTATCCAGCGGGGTGGTCGACAAATACTTATAGTGGTAGTCCGGTGACAAAAACCGTGCGCACTCGAACAGCAGCAGTAGCAAACGGCTAACAACACACTGGAGCGCAGACTAGAGCAATCAAACACTGAGCATGCACGAGAGCAGAGCGCCGAGCGGAAGCGTCACATCCGGTTTGTGTTAACTCTCAAAAAAGAAAACAGTAAAAACTGCAAAACTTAAAGAAATAAAGAAAGGCGGAAAAATTGGAAATACAAAAGAAAAAAAACAAGTTTATAAGAGAAAAAACAAAATTATGATACAAATTGGTAAACTTACATGATACAAACTATTTTTTGACTATTTCTTTAATGACTCTAAAACATTAAATATTTATTTTCTCGCTTTTCACCCTATCCCTTAATTTTTATCTTTAAGTATTTTAAATATTTCTTTCCTTCCTGTGCTCCATCATAGTTAATAACCACTTTCTGTTTATTTCAATATATTTTCAGAGCCCTCAGATGCTTCTTTGAATAGTAAAAATATTTATGACTCATTTCTGAAATATAAATGATGTGATCCACAAACAAAATGCCCACCGGTAGTGATGTCATTTCCTGTAACTAGAAAAATACAAACATGTTTTTACAGTTATGTGGTCCTCACAGGAAAGGATGGTTAAAAAATTATGACGATTTTAACAAATATAAGCCATTAGCGTAGATTTAACTACCAAACACAATAATAGGCATTTGAAATTAGCTTAACATGGAATAAAACAGTTTTGGGATCTTTGGATAATTTAAGGAAATCTAGTTAATGCTCTCTAAATGCACAACTATTACGTACACTTTAATGTCATTTTGAAAAATTAAAATAGTAGTAACCATGACGGTGAAGATGTCCAGGCTGAGTGGTAAAATGGTGTTGAGAAACTTTCAGCACAGGAAAGACAGGCAGGTCTGCTTTGCTTTTCTTTCTGTCAAAGACGTAAAATTAAATATATATTAGGAAAAAAAATCATAAATAAACTTATGTGTGTTGATGTCAGACAACACACGGAGTCCAGTTCTCCCAGCAGGTCTTCATCTTTATTGTTGCTCAGTAATCGTCCATACAAAGGCGGGTGGAGGAGAGCAGTGGAGCCCGACAGGACAAACAACAGGAACGTCATGCTACCAAAGTATTAAATTTGTACAAAAATACTTTACAACATCCCTGTTCCTTTAAAGAAAAATACAGTTTGGTTGGTTGGTGAAGCTACATGGAAACTAATCTGACCCACTATTTCAAATGGCAGTGCAATGCACGTGTGTGTGTGTGTGTGTGTGTGTGTGTGTGTGTGTGTGTGTGTGTGTGTGTGTGTGTGGTTGTAGGTAGGTGGATGTCTTGCTGAGGTGAATCACTAGAGTGCAAATCCCTGCAATGTTACACACACATACACACACACATACAGGCTCTAACAAATACACACCCACACACATGGTAATGTTAATACATGCGCACAAACACAGTGTGTATGGCTTTAGTTCTCACTCATCAAACCTTTGTGAAGCCACACCCCTCAGCCCTGTGGCTTGTTCCCATTGGTGGAGCAGTTCTCTTGGCTGAACCACTAACATCTACGTGTTAGCCCTCAATTCAAGGCATTAGCTCTATATTAGCAATGTGAACCATTTCCTTACACCTTGTTAGTTCTCTTTAATCAACCTGTAACTACTACCTCGGCTAAATGCTAGCTGCAAGCTAAATTATAGTTCGTGTTAGTCATGTGCTAACATAAACCACAAATCAGTAGAAGCTGACATAAAACTGACATACTCTCTTGTTAGCAGACATTTTAGCTCCTTGGTTACCCGTTATGTTTACCTACCTACAAACCAACCAAGCCCTTGCTATGTTAAGTTGTAACCACACTAGTAAATAAGTGTTGAAAAATTGTACAGCTAACTTACCACCCATGTACTATGTGCAACTAGCCACATGTTATAGTTAGCTCTAATGCTCTGCATCAACTACCACATGCTAAACTGTAGTTCTATTAACTCCCATGTTAGCTTTTTGCTAACAAGAGAAAAACTTTGTTTTGCAAATGTAAGCCCTATGTTAAAGGTCTGTAAGGGCAGTGCTGGCACTAGCCGTGTGCTAACATAAAAAGTTTAGGTTTGGATAGCTCTTTATTCATATGCTAATTAAATTACTTATACGCTTATTAACTAATAAATATAGCAAGAAATGGGAGTTACACATAGAAAGCCTAATTTTCTTGTTCTATGTGTATAGTCATGTGTTATGGTTAGACTAGTCCTATGCTCAGTGTCTGCTAGATACATACTAATCATGTGTTAGTAATGTCCTCAGACCAAGTTAGGCTGCTCACTTGTCAGTTGAATTTGATGTGTGGTATACTGCTTTTGCTAAAATTAGAAACCGTGACTTAGTACTAACCATAAGCTAAATAGCTCTGTTATCCCCATGTAAGTTATGCGTTAACATAAGCCAAAAATCAGTAAGAGATCTTCAATGGAGCTAAAATACCCTATGTTAGCATTGTCTGCATTACGTAAACCCCGTGTTCAACATCTGTTGGTCACATGCTAAAATGTATTTCTGTTATCCGTTATGTTTGCCTAAGGCAAATAAGAAAAAAAGTCTTTATTTAACACATTAGCCCAATTTTAAAAATGGGCACAAGTTGTGCTTAACTGTGTCCTGACATACAATAGGATGTTACAATAAATGTTAGCTTTGGCTAGTTGTTTAAATATATGCCAACCAAGTTCTTTCTTTGTGATTAGCTAATAAACATAATAATAAATGGATATCAAACACAGCCAGCCTATGGTCCTTGTGTTATGTCTGTTATGATTACGCTAGCCCTTTGTTTAGTGTCTGCTAGCCATATGATAGCTATGTCCTTAGATCAAGTTAGCCTGCTCAAGTGTCAGTGTAATACCAGGTATAGAGCTGTTTCAGCCTTTTTCTAGTCAAGATGCTAAAAGACATTAATTAGCTCTACAGCTAACCGTACCTTAGTGAAGTGCAAGGTTTGTGCTAACAATACACAGACTGTGCTAGTACTGGGCTAGCTGTGTGCTAACATAAAAAAAATGTTGGTTAAATTTTAGCTTTGGTTAGCTGCTTTTACCCATGTGCTTACAAGTCTCTTGCTATGTTTATTAGCTAGTAAACATAGTTGGGATAGTAGTTTGTACTGTGTATATAATTATGGGTATGCTCTGCGTCTGCTAGCGTAATGCTAACTACATACTAGCCATTTGCTTGCAAAAAAAAACCCCATCTGAGCTTTTAGAAAATTTTGGGTAGACCAGAACAGCCAATTACAACTATCCACATAGAAACAGCCAATCACAATGCTAATCCAAAGCACAGCAGCAACTATTGGAGTGTTTGGCTCAGGGATGCTGAGGGAGGGTTTTGATTGGCCACTTTAAATAGTGAGTTAAGACTAAGGTGAGAGCAGGAAGATGTTGACATCACTCGAAAATAAACACTCACTCACTCTCTCTCAGACACACACACACACACACACACACACACAGTGTTTACTGTCACAGGTTTCCTGTTTTAACAGGATTTTTTTTTCTTTTGTAACATAGTTTTTGTGATTATGAGATGGTGTTTTCAGGGTTTGATGGTTTTTGATGTGAACAGCGATGGGGACTGAACTCTTTTTTTTTTTTTAAATCTATTTTACATATTTTCTGGTTCAGTCACCATGGAAACAAACAAACAAACAGAATTGACAACAGTCAATCAAAAAAAAAAAAACACACCAATTGATTAGCATAAGAGATCACTGTCACTGGGGCTGGGGATGGGGAGGGGAAGTCGGGGGAGGGGCATGCGTGGCTTCTTCCTGGAAGCTGATTGGTTGTCTTTGTGTGTAAAAAAAGAACCAATCACAGACAGGCAGGGAAGGAAATGTTTATGTTTTTCTGATTGGTTCCAGCCAATCAGCTGAATTTTTCAGAACTGCCGTCCATCATCCTGGCTGCCTATTGGTCAGGGGGTAGATTGGGTGGGGCTTGAGGTGGGAGGGGCTTAACTGGCCTTGTGTTTAACGTGTAACATACACACACACAGACACGCACACATACATACACAGTGTGGCCAGTCCAACAGGTGTAAACAGTAGAAAAAGTATTATTGAACTTGCTCAGTGTCATCATCATCATTATTATTATTGACAGCGTTGTTATCGTAACTCTTCCAGCCTGTAGCTCGTCCATGGCACAGAACTAAAATTTTAACAGTAAACCCTTAGTTTCATTTAGGATGCTCCGATCAGTATCAGCTGATCATTAGTGAAAATGCACAGATTTTTTTTCTAAAGGTAAAATTCACAAATAATTATTTAAAAAAACATAAAGAAAATGTCCTTTATATTATATATAAACAAATTTCTCTAGTTGACATATTAAAACATATAAAGTAGCTGTTCTGGAGCTTTGGATCGTACCACATGTCCTCCCTTAGCAGATGGAGTGTGCCCAGTGTTGCAGAGGTTCCTTTTTTGTGTTTTTTGTTTTAACTTAGCTTGCCAAAAATTTAAATTAGAAACTGCATAATTAAGAAACACGTTTATAGGAAGTAGCCATTAATAGATGGTTTTGCACAAAATATTTCAAACTGTTACTTTTAATGGGAGGCAATGCATTCCCAAATTCCTAATAAGATATGGACTATAGGCACTTTCGGACCAAAAAGCATCAAAGATGTATAGCTTTCCAAAATACACTTTCCAGATATACTAAGTTATACATGGTTTGCAGATTCTTTTCTATTCACACTGCCTACATACCAAAGATGGACAATTTATTTTCCCAAGGGGACACATGCTAAACTGGGACTGTTTTGGAGGGCTGCACCAATAAGCTGAAATAAGTTCTGCTCAATATTATTTTTATCTCTTTATAAGCTCATTGGTGCAGAGCTCCACACCAGTCCCAGTTTCTCATGGCCTCCTCCTGGAGCATAGATATGCAGAAGTGATGTAAAAGCCGAATAGCATTAAGTATACATGAAAAATCAAATTACCTTGCCCTCACATAGAGCCAAGGTAAAATTATTTCTCTGTGCTTTGCTCCATTTTTTAATCGCTAAGAGTTTTATATACTCAGCTGATGTTTTATGCAGGCTTTTTAAATGTACTTTTTTGTAATTACCTTCTGCAAATTTTAACCTAAACTCTTTACCACAGTGATTTATGTGTAGAAATGTTTTGGGTTGTGTGCTGTCAAATTTTTAGTATTCCTTTCTAACCCTACTCGAATTTCTTTTAGAACTTTAGTGATGGCTAGCGGTTCTCCAATCGTGCATATCATGTGTATCTAAAAAACTAACAAAGGCTTGTTTAACAAGACCAATAAAAATTTCTCTGGTCCGAAAGCACCTTATCTTTGTCTTTTCACTAGCTTCAAGCTGAGGCGCAACAAACATCATAAATATATATGCAGCTGCAGGTTTTCCTGCTCAGTAAAAACCAGTATCATGTTTCAATGTCCAGCTCTGGTTTAAAACTTTAAAACAGTGTTCCTCCAGAGACCAACATCTCTGCTCAAATGCTAACTTTTCTCATATTAATCATCTGTATAGCAGCAATGGTTAGTAATAATGTAAATTTTGTGAATGGCGTCATAAAATATTAGAACTGTCAGTTGTAATTTATGGAGAATTCAGGAAATTAAAGTGATAGAGAGCAGGTTACATAAAATATAGCAGCCGTTCAACAGTGGAGCCAAAGTACAAGCCAAACCTTGTACAGTTTTAGTTCAGTAAAGTGCATAATCGAACTTGACTAAGTGCTAGTTATTATTATTCCAATAGAATGGTAAATAAGAATGCAACAATATTAAAACCCCTCAAAGCTGTCTGTCAACCTCTGCCAAATATTTAAACCAAACTACTGAGCCTTAGTGTCTGAATTTTATCTGGTTATCATGAAAAACTACACCTGGTAATGCCCACAGGAATAAATCTCTGGGTTGCCAGACGAACTAGCTAAGGAGGTCTTTCCTTTTGTACTGTTTAATTTCAGGTTTCCATGTCATGTTGAGCATTTATTTTAAGGAGGTACATCTCATCTTAACCTTATGATTCCAACCTTGTAAACTTGCCAAACCTCACCTAATCCCAACCATTTTTGAGCTCGAACTCTCTTTCTATCGTCATTTCCACTTATATCCTTTCTTCAAAACCTGCAGTTAACCAGAACCATTTTTATTCTCATCTCTTTAACCAACCTTCTGGTACCAGTTTTTTGTGGGATCTGTACCTTCTTGTTCGAAAGCTTCTTTCTTTAATTCTATGTGGGGCAGTGCCTAAAACTACCTTTCCATCAACCTTCCAATGTCAAGCATAACTACTTGGAAAAGTTACACCTTCAGTAAATTCAGACTTACCGTCTTCTGCATTCTGAACAATCGAATTTTTAGTGTACTGAGGACCAGTTATTACAGCTGGTTACATATCAAATAGAAGACTTTCATAAGGCTTTCTTATACACAAGCATAAGGATTTAGTAATCAGTATATGTTCAGTAATATCATCAGATGTAGACACTGATCAGAGCATCCCTAGTCTCCTTGGCAACTGTTATGCCCATCAGCAGGTTTCGGTATCTGGACTAGTGTCCCATCAGTCTTTGTGCTGCTGTGGATCTCGGCCAAATGCCACAAATCTGGTTCTAGTAGGCCCAGGATCCAGGATGGACTTCACCAAGCATTGGCCATGGCAATGGCGCAGTATCCATAGTTCCTTGGCCAGTGAGACCACAAACATGAACCATGCTTTGACCAGTAAGACAACTAGATTTGCCTCTGGTTTCACTAGAAACAATAGCCATTGTCCTGATCCCACTAAGACCAGTACCTGTGTGTCTTGGTATGCTAAGACTATTGGCTCAGGTGCTTGTTTAGTAGGACTTTGGTGGAACCTGGAACCATAATTCCAGAACCCATGTGTCTTCAACCTAGAATTCTAGGCTTCTAGAACCAGTAACCATCAATCTTAAAAGAGTAAGACCTTTGGCTGTGGCACTGACTTCATAGGGATATATTTCTCGGCTTGTAGACCGTTAAGACTATTGGCTGTAGTTGTGGCTTCAGTAGAACCAGTAGCACTGGCTCTGGGCTAGAAGGACCAATAACTATTAATCTTAGACCAGGTAGGCCAGTAGCCCCAGTTGTGGCTTTAATAGGATCATTAGAATTCTGGTTCCAGTGACACTAGTAATACCAGTATACAGAACTGGTTCAGGTTAAAAGGTGTGGAGTTGCTCCAGTCCATCACTGTGCTTTCAGGCTGCTTTAGCAGTTCAAGGGTCAAACTATAGTAGTCAAAGGTCATCCAGAGGGTGTGTGTAGCACCATGGGCGGTCTACTCGAACCAGTTTAAACCAGTTTTAAATCAGTTTGATTCAACTTTGTTGTCCCCTTTTTCCTCACGATCTCTCCAGTCTGGTGTGGTTGAATCCAGTGTGACATAATTTTTGTCTGCTATAAGGAATTGTTTGTAACCTGCCCCATCCCAATCCCTGCCCCAAAGCCATCTCCTGGTTGGCTCCACTTGATTGGACCACTGTCCTCTCCCTGGCCCACAGAGAGCTCTGAGGGTCCCAGGTCACTGCCAACTGGCTGAGAGGGGTGGCTGCTGTTGGTTGTGCCATCGGTGTGATTGGCCATCAGGGTAGAGGAGGAAGAGGATGAAGGGTTTCGGCTGATTACAAGCTCCAAGCGGTTTGGAGACTCTGCAATCAGGGGAACTACAAGGCAGCAGTCAAAGTCCCTGGTCCGCACATGGTTAATCTGTAAGAAAAAAGAAATCTTAATTTAAACCAAGAAATGAAGAGTTGAAGGCTGTGGAGAGATTAGTGAAACTGGTATATTTTTGTACCTGTAGTATTCGGTCATAGGCTTTGAGACCACCCCGTTCCGCTGGGCCTCCGGGTCGGATGTTATTAACATAGACGCCGCGGTCCAGCAATCCATCAGAAACGCTGAAACCAAAATCCTCCAGGTCTGTCGCCTTCTCCAGAGTGAGCTATGAGTACAAAAACACACCTGTCAGTTAATAAGGATCACAGGGTTTGTGAACCTCCCTAAAGAGAGCAAACACAGGCCAAACATTACCTTGTGAAGTTCCACAGGGTTCTGGTTTAGGATGTCATTTACTTCCTGTCTCATCTTCCTCATGGCAAAGGCTCGGCGCTGAGGGTCAGAGGGCAAGGTGTTGGATCGAGGAGTCACCTGAGAACAATCACGAGAAAGTTGTCTTCAAAATCAATATTTCACAAAATAACACATTATCACAGAGAGAGGTTAAAGGTCAGCGGCATGTACTTGTGGTCTGGAGTTGCTGCGCTCCTGGAAACTCGCCTGGCGTCCTAGTGTGCTCCGCAGAGGGGTGGGATCATGGTTTAGACTGAGGGTGGAGCCTGACATGATGGTAGCCTATGAGAGTCAATCAGAGAACAGCAAGCGCAAACATCCAATCAGAACCAGATAAATACCAAACATGGTAATTAAAGATTGCTGCCTTTGAACCCAGGTGGCAGGAAAGGACCTCTTTCTAATCATACATCACTATTATTATTTACTGTGCCTCTACTAATGTTTCTGAATTTCCATTCCTAGGATCTGCTGCTGTTTTTGAGCAGGCTCAACTGTTGTCACCATTGACTGTTTTAACTCATATTTACTGACAGGATCTATTGTTTTGTACAGTTTAATGGCCTGTAATATGAAGCAGGTTCAACATAACAAGAAAATCTGGCTTTACTTACTCTGATATCAGCAAGCAGCCACACGAAGGTGGTTATTGGTACCATTCAGGTCTATACAGTAAACTGTTTGGGGGAGTTTTTTTGGCATACACTCTTTATATTCCCAGTGTGTCATTATGTTTTCCAGTGCTTTTAGATTTCATTTTAATATTTATTAACTGTGGAATTTTCTAACCTAGCAGTAAGTTTGACAACACCTATCAGGAGCTGATGATCTCTCTATAATAAACACACACCAGCCACATTTTTTTCTTTTTTTTTAGGTAAACCTTGCTATTACCTGGTTGCAGAACTATCTTAGTTCTTCGAAGTCCAAGTTGGAACTTCTTAATGTCATCTTGATGACATGTAGAAATGCACCATGTTGCCGGTATTTGATTGGGTGATTAGCTAATTGCTTTAACAAGCAGCTGAACAGGTATACCCAATAAAGTGGCTGGTAAGTGTATATTACTCTATTTAAGGCTTATAGGAAACTAAAATTGCTTTAAAACGGCAGTTTTCCATTTTTCTTACTGGTCATTTTCAGGGAAAGAAAAACTACATACTAGTCATCAAGGTCTGAGGGATCTTCTAAGAATCAATACTGATTGATCAGTAGACTAAGGCTTTGTACATGCAGGTCTCTTATCTCAAGCATAGCTGACATAATCTAATAAGACATGAACTCTGAAAGCTCAGCATTCAACCTGAAGTTAGCTGGCTAATCATAAATCCTGCTTCGTAGTACAGACCTCTACAGATAGATTCTACTTTTGAGCTCACCCAGAGGATTTCAACTCTCTGACTGTCAATGTTTGATGATTGTGCTTATTTTCCACATCACACCCTTTTTTTTATGGCTAAGCTTCCCAACCGATGCCCACTTCAGCCAATCAGAATCAAGAACTCATCAAACGCATGCATGACTGACAGATCTGCTTCATGACTGGCAAAAAAAAAAAACTACCCATGAGGCCTTGCGCAAGCTCTCCAAGCATGCCTTGCTCAAACTGCCATGCCTGGTGCAACAACATGACTCTGCCATGTGACTGTGTTTGGAAGCTGGGTGATGTCACTAAGATGTCACAATGACGTCACCATGGTCTGCTGTTAGAATGCAGTTAGAGTCACATTCAAAACCAGCAAACATGTCAGATGTTTGACAACGCTGGAGGTCCAGTTAGAGGAGACAGAAGAAGAGGAGGACAGGAGGAGTTAGTACAGGGGAGGGAGGATGGGGAATACCAGAGTGAGGAGGTGTGTCTCCTTTCCAGACTCCTGGAAGAGAAGGAGTCTCTTTTTTACTTCTGTGTGCCAGAGAAGGTATAAACATGTAGTTCTTTCAGCATGAATTGGACAAATATGACTAAACTTTGACTGTCAGTCCTCAGGGCTGAACAATAAGCCTCTCATCAGTGTTCACATCACTACATGATTATTTGTGTTAACAGTTTTTGTCCAGTTCAATAATTAAAGTGATCAATATTTCAGTTATATTTGGTTTGTCTTCATTCTTGTGGATGTGTGATGTGGTTTTTAAGTGTTTCTGTGGATAAGAAGAGCATTATAGTTGAGCTCATTACAGACAATCACGGCTGAGATTAATGACTTCCAGCCTGTGTTGCTGTTCAGATCAAAATGTCAATGTCATCCTGTAACAGTGCGGTGTATTGGGCATAGGAATGCTACAACTGTTTATTAAAGAAGTATAGACCACTTCTCCAAAGCCAAGCGGGGAGACTTGATCTGGCTTGCTGTCCAAATGTTAAGTACTTGTGACAGTGTGGTGTATGGGTCTGTTTTTAAAAAATGCTTAATGAAGTCTGTAAAAAGTTCACTTATGTTGAGCGTCTTTTTCAAATTGTGTTGAAACTGTGGACTTCAACCTACAAACCAGTTTTTAAATTGTGTTGATCAGCAAAGTAAAACCGCAGTTATGATAAATATTTTATGCCATACTTCCTCAAAACTGTCTTCATGTTTAGTGCAGGAAGAAGCTATAAAAATGGGATTTTCTAAGGACAGTGACAGTTATATCAGAGAGATTTGTGACATTTAGTGTGTTTGGACTGTGTTCTTAGTAGTGGTGCAACGGATCAAAAATCTCACGGTTCGGATCGGATCACGGTTTTAAGTCACGGATCGGATCAATTTTCGGATCAGCAAAAAAAGAAAAAAAGAAAAAATTTTAACATTTACTTATTATCTTATTTAAGTATTTCTTGCCTATTAAAAACATTCAACTCAAGACTCATTCCACGGAATTATATAAAAACAAATTAAGGTGCAATATAGGGCAGTACAGGGCTTTGTATCTACCACTCCGCTGTGATATAACGAGCGGTCACGGTCACGTAGCTTTCCGTTGCCCTGGAGCTCCACCCATTTGTAGTTGGGCAACAGAAGATGCCTGGGACAGTTCAGCCATAACTTTAAACTTTTCCTGCTCATACATGCCTGGGTACAATCTTGTCACTGAAGTGGACGCGCAACGGGATATCATAGCGTGGCTCAAGCACGTTCATCATAGTTTAAGCCCCTTGTTTTGCACAAGGGAATACGGCCTCCTGTCTGCAGCTAAACACCCCAGTAGCTTTTGTAATAGCTTTAGCCCGGTCGGATTTGGCAGCAAAGGGCTGCTTAAATGCCGCAAACTCCTCTGCTCCTCCACTTGGACCGCTAGCGCTGGCTATAACTATCACTTGACAGACCCACCACGCGCACCATACACATACTTTTTTTCCTTCTTTTTCGAATCTTTGGATCACGTGCATTGCCGAAACGTGGAGTGGGATTGGTTCGGATTACGGATCAACCGTGATCCGTTGCACCTCTAGTTCTTAGTGTGTAGGGTAGTTATTTTTTTTTGTTTTGTGTGTCATAACATTGAGACGACTACTGAATGTCACAGATGCCAGTCAACAATCCACCAATGGCAGACTGCAGTGTAAACGCTGTCTCCTGGTGATCCACAGGAGGAGTTTCTACACCTTCAAGGTGTCAGGCCTGTGATGTGCCCCCCTGTCTTATGGTAGACAGGAATTTAATGTAAATAACTACTACATTTGTACAATTTGAAATTTACCATTTTATATTTGCATTTCAATGTTTGTGGTTTTCACACTAATAAAATCTAACTGTTGCAACTCTGATTTTTTATTTGTGTGTGATTTTAGGTCAATTGTGTTAATACAGTATGTCAAAATGGAAAATAACTGTAAAGACATACATGTGAGATTTTATTGAAAGTAAAATCAAAAACCAAATAAACTCAACTCCAGAAGGTTAAAAAATTAGCCTTAATCCATCATCTTTTCAACATTTTTTCTATATCTTCTTTGAGAAAAGCCAGCCTATCAAACTTTACAGTGTAGGTGCTGGTATCCATACACCAGAGGGCGATGCAGAAAGGCATTAGCATCTGAGAATTCTTCATTTGCTGAATAAAAATTTCAGAAGCCTTACTCCTGCTAATACTCGACTCTTACTGTAAATACTTCTTCTACTGCTAACACTTCTCACTATAGTAGTTTTCATGGCGTTCCTCACCTCCAGCTCTCTGAGGATGCCGCTCTGTCCACAGGTCTCCAAGTCCTCCAGAGCCTGAGACCAGAAGTTCTCCTCCTGGTCTGGTTCTGTCCCATCATGTCCCACATTAAACCTGAGAAGGAAAGGTAACAGGTCAACCAGTCAGCATGATGGGTACACACACACACACACACACACACACACACACACACACACGCAGGAAGCTAGTGGTCATGCTGGAGAGTGCTTTTTTAACAGGAGGGGGCATGGGCAGTGATGACATACACATCCACCAGGTATTGATATCGGTGTGGCGGGGGTTAAAGGTCACCAAGTGAGGGTATCTGCTGGAGGTTACTGGGTGTCACAGAAGACTGTGTGAAGGGTTAAAGGTCAAAGGTCACTGTGGTACCTGCTGTCAGAGATTAGACCGCTGGGCAGATTACAGCCTCTGCAGAAAGATACACTACTGTTATTGCTGTTAGCTCAGCGCTACATACTCCATTGTTCTGGATGAGGAATGCTAACAGCTACAAAAGATATTCTGCAAAATGTATCCGTACACGTCCATCTTCAGGCCTCTCTTCTGTTGTGCTTCTGGGTTTAAGGGTATACACATACTAGGCAAGCTCAGTTTGCTTAGACTGATCTTATCACACAGTTTGAGCATCAGTGTCATAGTTTCAGTGAACTGCACCAGTTTGTGATGTAGAGGAGGAGGATCGAGTATCTGTACCCTCAGTATTTCATCTGTATCTGATAATTCATGGGAGAAAACTTGAAAAATTGCATTCTGAGTAAATTTGGAAATCACATTCACTCAGTCTCTCACCCTCCGAGAGGTGGGCGGTCCCAATCATCGTCATTCAGACCCAGATCCGACAGCGGATTGGCTCTCTGGCGAGTGGAAGATGATGATTGGCTGTTGCTCGTCTTGGCGCTGCGCCACTCGTGGAAACTGTACAGTGACGACTGAAAAGTAGGAGCTACACACACCAGCAAAGGAGAAGTGTTTCATTACTGAGGCATTAATGAGGTCAGCAGAGGTCAGAGGTCGGTCCCTACCTGGGGTGGTGAAGCTGCTGTCCATGTTGGATCCATCCCAGGACTCCACAGCGCTGTCCACAGATGGCAGTGTGCTGAACGCTCTCTGGCTTGTCGGAGGTGCAACCATGACAACAGGCTCCTCCTCCCCATCCTGGTTCTCCAGGTTAGGCCCCACTCCTGGCCCCAGACCCGAACCAATCACGCAAGACTTTGGGCTTGACACTGCAGACAGACGGAGTACATTTGTCAAACCGCCAATGTGCGTTCGTGAATATAAATGTGTAAATCTGTCACTCCACTGGAAGTGACACTGTGTCCCGTCCCTTTAATGAGCTGTACGTTCAACTCTTCCCCTACCACAAGGGGTCGCCACAGTGTTATGGGTAGCTCTGCATCTTTGATTCGGGAGCTTTATTCCCTTCCAGACAGAACAGAAGGGACTGAAAAGGGGACTTTTCGCTTGTTGGGTGCTACTTTGCACCACCAAACTATAGAGCCACTTAATGACCTGTACAAATAACGACCATCATTCAAACCTCTCCATGATGTGTTAACAGCAGCGATGGCATAAAAGTGCAGGTTATAAAACTTCCCTAATGAAATCTTTAAATTACGGTAAATTATATTCAACATGTGCTCTGTGGAGGACTGTTTATAAAAATGGTTCTAATTCTTGAACAGTTAATGTTTAACTTTGTCAAACAGCCTGAATTAAAGCTTAAAGTCTGACTGTTCGATTTAACATCCACACCACCGCCACAACTTCAAGCTGGATAAAACACAAAGCAATAAAAAGGAAAGTTGATGCCGAGGAGGGAGACTGGGTTGTCAGTTTCTTTTTTCAAAGATCATAACTGGTGCTGATATTTTGATGTTTGAATCATTTGAGTCAAAGAGGGGGAACAGAGGCTTCAGAAAGTCGCTGAAGTGGAACGATGCATTCAGCCACTGCACAATGTGTCTCTCTGAGGCCATCTTAAAGCCAGAGCTGTAAAAGGAGGTTTCCTTTTCATGTGCAGCTGGTTTCACAGCAGAAGGCTTGGCAGTTTGGTACAGGTAACTACACGATCAAAAAGCTTTTACTTTTCTTTTTGTTTAAAATGGAAACTCCCACACAGCTGCTGTAAGATCAGGCCTAGAAAACAGTCTGTGGGCTGCTTGTGTGCAAGAACAAAACTTATAAGTTATTATTTTTCTTTTATATCAGGACATATTTGTTACAATTAAATGTCCAAAGCTGGTGAAACAGGTGGTCGTGAATTATTCTGCTTTATTAATAGTTTATAACGGCTACTGAGTGATTGTTACTGGTTAAGTAAGCTGTATGAGACACACTACACAAGCCTGGCTCTTGATGTGAATCTCATTTCCCTGTGTTTTGCATTTGCTGTTGATGCTTGTGATTATGAACGGTGTTTATGGTGTGAAAAAAGCGTCTACGTACGTTCTCCCTGCTTCTTGATCTTCAACGTGACCGTCTCGCCCGCCTGCTGCAGCAGACTGATGGCTTCACTCAGAGGTTTCCCCTTCAGGCTGCTGCTGTTGATCGCAAGAATACGGTCGCCTACATGGATCGCACCAGTCCTGTGAACAACACCAAAACACAGAGAAATATACACTCAGGGTTCAGCAACTCAAAAATCATACTTGACAAGACTTTAAAGAAGATTGGAACTGAGTTAACAGTCTACAGGGAAACACAAATATACTTATACACAAAATAGAAATGAGAATCATTTCTGTAGGAAAGAGGTGAAAACCCAATTAATGATGAGGAAAATAATTATTTTTAAACAGCAGAGGGCGACACTCTCCACTTCATCTGGCATCCTAAGCTTATCATGTCTGTCACGGTTTCACTCCATATTTCATTCCTCCAGTCACTGATGTTATTTTTAGAAAGATGAAAAATCTTTTCTTATTTAATATTTCCTTAATTTTTTATAGTGAGACCATTTAGATGGCCAGCGCTGATACTGTATTTCTTATTTTATACATCATTAAACATAATCCCTCAGATTTAGGCAGCCAGCTTTAGTATCTCCTGTTTACGACCTTTGACATAAAGATGGCGTTTACACAAACAACCCTGGTTCTAAGCTTCTTAGTGTCTGAGTTTCTGTAAATAAAATGCCGTATTAAGCACAGAATGTATTTAATACTAATCCAGAATCATACATAACACCAGCAGGGAACTACTAAAGACAATAGAGCCTGCACTAATGATAATAATAATAATAATAATAATAATAATAATAATAATAATAATAATAATAATAAACATCTATTTATGGCACTTTATAGTGAATAAATGTGATCCTCCAAATAGCTGAAAAGAACAAAAAACTAGATGTGCTGATTAAGTGATTAAATAATCTACAAACTTGACATGTTTCTACAGGTGTGACCTGTAATTTATTTTTTATGTAATGTAATTAGAGTTCATGTGTGTGCACCTCTCTGCCAGCCCCCCCTTGCTCAGAGAGGAGATGATGATGGGGTCGAAGGGCTCCTCGGTGCCTGAGATGGTGATTCCCAGCGGACCACCATAGCGTTGAAGCTCCACTGTGTAAATGATGCTGCCAGACACCTCCTGTTCATCTGAAACATTCAATAAAGATCGATTCCACATAAGGTCAGTGGTGAACAGATGATCAGGAGAAGATGGCATTGGAAGGGATGATGTGGTGACACAGACTAAAACACGCTAAAACTAAGCCAGAAGTGCAACGTTTGTCCTGAAAGTAGCATTAGACACCTCCTTTAAACCTTGAGTAGGTTTTCAGGGACTTAAGGGCCCTGTGTACCCTTAAGAGCAGCTGAGGACATTTAGAAAACCTTGACTGGGATCTATATCGCCATTAAAATGTTCTAAAGGTTATCAAGGTCCAGGGTCTGCCATAAGTTTAGTGAAATCCTCAATCAAGGTCAAAGTATTCAGCAATGTTTGAGTTAGTTTTGAAAAGAAGAGCCACCCTGGTAAGACACTTGAGAGTCCTTGAGAAGTTGATGGCATCGTCAAGACCACTAAAACGTCCTCAAGGATATTTACAGCATTCAGAGGATTGTTGAAAAAGATTTCAAGCAAACTGTTTGCTTTCCAGTCATCCTTTAGGACGGTTGATGATCCGGCTCTACATCTAGTAGTAGTAGTTCTAGTAGTACCTTGGTAAATTTCTGTTCGTCCTTATGGATGATCGAGTAGATTTAGAAAATATGAATAGGGTCCTGAAGGATTCAGGGATGTTCTAGTTGGTGTTGAAGATACTCAAGACTGTGCTGGTCCCTTAGAGTCACTGATAAGGTTTGAAAGAATTTGGCCATCCTGAAGATCACCAACAAGATCCTAAATGTTTTTGAGAACATTCATTTTTTGGAAGAAGATTTCAAGAATAATGGATTAGTTTCTAGTCCTTGAAGACTCCTGACAGTCAGGTTTTGATCAAGTTATGATTAGATTTCATGTTTAAAGAGGTTTTAAGTTTGACTTAAAATGATACAAGACAAATGATTTCAAATCAGCTATTGATTGCCTTCTAGAGAGTTTAGGACCCCATCAGGACTCTCTAAAGTACAATAAAACTGTCATAAAGATGCTAAAGATCTCAGGATTGTCAGAAGATTAGTGAAGATTTTATGAGCACCAGTTTGGCTCCTACATGCTTTTAAGTACCACTGTCTTTTCACTTATTCAAAAGGATTTAGGTGTGACTGTTGGTGTTGCTAAAGCTCTTTAAATATGATCTTTTGAGGAGGATTGGGAAAGGTCCCACAGCTTATTAAAGTTGGCAAGTAGGTCACCACGGAACAACTCAAGAGGTTCTTTTTAAGGAGGATTAATGATACGGTGGGCATCCCTGAAAGCTGGTTTATCACTCGGCCTCTTGCTTTTGGGGAATAGACTTAAAAGCGATACCAGAGTTGTCTTCATCTTTGCGGATCTTCAGTTTGACGAGCTCCTCACACTGCTGGAGGATCTGAACAGCTTCCTCCATGGAGCAGTTCTCCACACGGATGTTATCAATGGCCAGCAGCTTGTCTCCCAGCTCCAACGTCCCCGTCCTGAAAACACATTCAGGTAAATTAGAGGAACAAGTTTAATAAAGAAGTCAGCTGAGATGGTTATTATGTCATATTATCATATTCATGACTGCAGTGCATCTGCTTTATGGACAGGATGGAATTTTGCATTAATATCAGTTCTTCAACATATGAAATATAACCTTACAAATTTTACATGAAGATATGTTAACTTGTACATGAAATAGGAGCTAAGATATTGCTTTGGGTTTAAACCATGAGGTACAACTTAAACCAATTTTTTAGGCTTTATTTGTTTACATTTTGGGAAAATTAATCCCCATCATTTTACCTAATATCAGTTCCTTTTTACTAAAATGCAACTTCAGTCCTGAAATGGTAAATCCTGATGATACTCATGCAAGTTCTTTAATTCATTTTTGTCCCTATTTTCGATGCGTTTATTGTTATTTATTTGTAAAGGACATCAAAGCTGCAAGATATCCTCTGAAATTGGTCCAAAATCTTGTAAAACTGCCGGCACTTTCTTTTCCGTATGAAGGTCTATAACTAGTCCTCTGCTTCCTGTTTCTAAAAGTCCTGCAGAGTAAACAGATGCTACCTGCCAGCAGAAGCCCTTTAGCTCATATTCTGCTTCACAGTCCAAAACACATGACCTACAAACCACGACATGCACAGGCCTGGACCGTTAGCCTAATTAACCAAACACGTACAGGCGGCAGTCTGAGGTTTAACACAGCTGACACGGTTTTATTTTAGCCTCACATACTGTGTGTAGAGTTCAGCCTAGGTTAGGTTTAAGGCTGGATTAGAGTTAGTTTAGCCCTAGTTTGTGTCACCTGTGTGCGACGCTGCCTTTTTTGATGTCCGAGATGATCAAAGGATCACCTGGTTTCCTGTTGGACGGAGCTGCAGACACACAAAGAGACGAGTTGGAGATGAAACAGAAAACTGTAAATAATTAAACCTGTTTACACCACTACAACCAGAAGTAATGATTAAATGTTAAAGGGGAAAAGTAAAATCAAAGCAGGAAATGTAATATTGAAGTGACACCCGAGAGGAGGTCGGGCTGGATCTGGTCTGATGAAATCCGTCTTTCAGAATGAAAATTTAATTTCCCCGATGTGTAAACATGATGAAACACCAAATTAAATCATTTAATAAAAAATAAAACTACTGTCACTGACAATAAAAAGACTTTTATAATATTCTAGTTGCTTGTTTTGGCATTGGCACTCTTTCTTAATCAATAATTAACACAGAGCTGTGTTACTAATAAAGTCTGTCTAAACCATCCACTGTAGCGACCTCACATTAGTGTACGTGTTTGCGTAGTTGTTTCTCTTTACTTACAGCTGATGGTGATTCCCAGTTCCACTCCTGGTTTCTTTGGGAGCTTTACGTGGAACGTCCCTGAACTGGGGATGACTGACTCTGTGCAGAAAGATGGAGACATTTCAGCAGTAGAAATGTTTAATTTACTGTGAAATACATCAGAAGAGGAATAAAGGCTTTCTGCTCAACATCTTCTCAGTCAGAATCAGGTGGTTAAGCTTCTGTTCGAGGCTTTAATCATACGCTCTGTATACAGTCCTGGCTGGCTTGATGAGAACCAGTGTTTCAATCTTACTCACACTTGGTGTAATGGTTATAAATACAGGAAGAAATAGAAATATTTTTTGCTCAGAGACCTCAGCAGACATGTGGAAAACAATTTCAATAACAGTCAATGATTAATCACAAAGTGAGTTCATAGGTACGGCGTATATGTTAGCTGTCCATGTATTAAACCTGATTCTACATAACTTAGAGGACACATCATGCTCTCAAATGTTTATAGAAGATCAAAGTTCAAAACTTAGAGGTGATGATACATAAAAACCTTTCCTGCAAGTCAAAAATCTTTAATGCACCATTTGTGATGACATCTGTCTGTTTTGTAGCTATTATGTTAAGAATGTTCAGGAAGTCTTTTGTGCTGTCCATTTGTACATTTTATTAATTTATTAAGTGAAGTATTGAGATTATTAATTGTTAATATCAACACTGACTGATAGAGACAAAAAAAAGACTGCTACAGATTCACACTGGCCGTAGATGCTGACAGTAGGTGACGTAACATTTAACTTCACCATTATTAGATGACACACAGCTATATTGCTTCTTCGCGGCCGTTCAGTACAGTAGACTGGACATCACAAAATAAATTGGGAGTTAATCTTTTACATAAGCCTTTGTTTATAACTGGCTATGAGCATGTTCATAAACATACATCCACTGCTTGGTCCCTTTATTCCGAATATCCAAAGCACTGTTAAGAACTCATGTTAAAACTGAAAATCCAGATGATCTTCTAATTATTAAAAAAAAAAGCTAAATTGATCTGTTCTTGTTGAATTATCCTGTGTAAAGATTATCTATTACTCACTTTCCATAAAATCAATCAGCATAGATGATAACATTATAGAGATTTGTAAAATAAATGATTGTAGTATTTGGCTCCTTGCAGGTTTTGGAAGATGCCCCCTTGCACTGACTTCAGTTATGATGCTTTCAGGAAGTGAGGAAAATTTTCTCAGCCTTATGTTTCTCTGGGAAATAACGTCCACGGTCTATATTCTTCTTTTGGTTAAATAGTGACTCTGACTGTCCTGTAAATGACATCTCATACAGTTAACCGTCCTGCAGCTACAAATCATACAATATGCCTGTGAGTCACTACTGACAGCTTGTTGTGTCGTTCTATTAAACTCAGGCGTAGGTGGTTATTTACACCAGCTGGAGTACGTTACATCCACAAAGAGTCTGACAAATTACAGAGAAGCAGAACCAAACACAGACTGTCAGTCAGTCAGCCAAAACACGACGACACAGAAAACAGATGTCTTTGCCCAGCAGACAGACATTCATCAACAAGCACAGTTTTCAGTGCTGATAAGAAGCATGAAAACACAATTCTGATAAAATGATTTTTTTTTTTTTTTACCAGCTACATCGAACTCAATTTCCAGTGTGAGCTGAGCAGTGATGGACGAGTCTCTGAGCAGCTGATTGGTTTCTTCAAGGGTCGAATCTTCGGTTGGAACGCCGTTTATGGATAAGATCCTGTCACCGATCTGCAGGATGCCACACCTACACATATATACACAAATATCTGATCACTGGAGCTCTCCTTACAATACTGTAGAGTCTGTACAGAAGGCCATGAGGTAATGGCATTTTGAACTGGTGCTGCAAACAAAAAATGCAAAGCTGCGATATAGAAAATAAAAAGTATATATATGTTACCATGATTATCAATAAAGACAAAATATTAAATATTTCCAAATTTCACAAAAAAAAAATGAAAATTGGGGGGGAAAGTTCAAATCTGAGAAGAAAGGACAAAAGAATTTTTTCTCTAAATTTTAAGCCATCATAGCCGTGTCAGCGTGTTTACCTCTCAGCGGGGCTGTCGGGGTCGATGTAGGCAATGAGTGGTGGGGATGACAGCGTTTCCGTGGCGAACACTCCTCCCTGCAGTTGCAGGCCAAACCCCATGATGCCGTCGCCAAGCAGCGTCACCTCGGTGGTTTCCGTGTGGACTACCTGACCGGCCAGACCCACAGTGCTGGATGCAAGGGACACTGACAGAAACAAAGATTATTCTATTTTTTAGTCTCATTTTCCTCCCGTCCTGTGACAGCACCTCAGTCCTGTCCTTGTTTTCTGTCATACATACGCTGTTAGAGGGTGCAAGCTCATATTAAAATGTCACCGTTTAAGGGGTTTTAATGTTTTTTTACATTTTGTTGGTCATTATTGGTCATGTTATGAATTCATGTCTAAAAACAGCTAATAAAATAATAAGATTTGTTGGATTTGGAGACAGACTCACAGGAGCTCTTAAAGTCCTTTTTCTTGCCCTTCCTCCTCATCAGTGTGCCCCGTGGACTTGTGGGATACATGTTCCTGGGCAGGGTGCTCATGTTGAGGGAGGAGAGGCTATAGGCCGACATGGAGCCTGGAGAGAAGGAGTGGCTGAGCGCTGCAGAAAGAGAGAGGGCTGATAAGGAAAGGTCTCTCTCTCGCAACAGAAAACATGATGGAGAGCGAGAGAGGTGCACGTACGAGGATTGTTTGTATGGCGGTTGTGCGATCTGGCGCCTGATTGGTCAGGGTGGTACGTGTTGTAGTGGTAGGGGGGGAGGATAGGGGCAGAGCCTCCGGTCTCCCAGGGGAGGGGGCGGGGACTACGCTGCACCTTGACTGCACAGACACACACAGAGGAGGGTGTTCAGGTTAAGACAAGAGGAAAGGTCAAAGGTCAGGCAGGTGCTTGGATCACAGCATCGAGATACCTCACTGGGAAGCCAGATGAGGAACTGTCATGCATACACAGGTGTGTGTCTTTCACGGCTTTATAAAAGATTACTCCTCTCTTCACATAATCTTTTATAGGGCCTCTTGAGTGTGTGTGTGTGAGTGTGTGTGTGTGTCTCTATACTGGTCTGTGGTGCATTCAGGGCCTTGTCGGATGTGATGTGTGTACGTTTATACCGTGCTGTGGTGCGTTCAGGGCTGGTCGGGTCTGGTGTTGTGGCAGGATCTCCAAGCGGACGGTCTGACAGGAAGCAGAAAGCAGCTGAGTGGCTTCAGCCAGGGAACAAAACTCCATCGACTTCCCATCAACGGACAGGATATGATCTCCTGCATGAAGAGCACCACACCTACACAAAAACACAAAAATAAACAGAGAATTTAAACCTGAACCTAGACAAAACTCATAAGTTAAATTTCTGCAGTTAAAAGTGCAACAAAATATTTCAGTTTCTGCACAAATACTGAAGTTAAAGTGTGACTGAATGAAGCTGAAAGATGACAAGGTGGTTAAAATAACCAAATTTACATGGAATCAAATAATAAGATAAGAAAATGGTGTTAATATTAGTTAATAAGCTGAAATTCCAGTTTAGGGAAAATGAAAGCAGCTGGAATGATGCTCAATACGTGAAAACAATAAATAAGTCTAACAATGCAGTTAAAACAGTAAAACAGCATCAGGGTCAGAGGTTAGATACCTGTCTGCTATACTGGCTGGTTTGACCTTGTCGATGATGATGACCTGCTTGTTGCAGAACATGGAGGTGGACAGGGCCACACCCAGGCTAGACCCTGCCGCCTTGGCAACTTCAACCAGCAGCGGCCCTGATGCCGTGGCAACAGAGTCTGAAGGAGGGAAAACAGACAAAGTTTTTACAGTTTTTACATCGTGTAATTTACAGAGTCCAAACGGTGTTCATCAGGGTTCCATCCTGGGTCCTGTTTAATTTTATGTAAAAGTTCCAAATAAACTGATCATCTGAAATCTTTATAATTCAGATGATACTCTTCTTTACACGTTGGTAAATTTTTACTCTACACAGTACAAAGTACAAATTATCTTTTATTTTAACCAAAAATCACATTTTGGGTTTCAGATAATAAATACAAAATAATACTTCTCATGCACTGTTTCCTAATGTTAACGTTAACCAAGAACAGGACTGAATATACGCATAATACAGTTGTGATCAAAAGTCTTCATCCACTTAATCATGAGCATGAGTGTTATGGAAATTCCAGTATCTATTGGTAACTGTTCTTTTTCCAGGGTTAAATGATTGTGCAGCATACATCTTTAATTACCTAAAAAATAAATAAATAAATAAAATTAGCTGCACAAGTTTGAATTTATTTTAGATTTTCTCTACTCCACAGTGCCCCTAAAAAACCATGTTTCTGCCATAATCTGGGCTAAATGTTTGACCAATCATCTTGGCAGAATTGATACAGTTTATTTAAACTGACTGGTTTCCTGGGACATACTTATGGTCTACTCTCTTATTATTTTTCTAGTTACAGAGAAACATTAATGAGTTCTGCAGAACACAAACGTACTTCTTTAAATTGCTTTTGTCATTCAATGAACATCTCAAAATTGTATCTAATATCCACATATCAGGATGGACACAAATTCAAGCTGCAGTCCTGGCACACTGTTTGGCATCGTTTCTCATCTGTAAGCCCCCTGGCAACCTACCTCTACCCAAACTTTCCATTAAATGTAATTTCAAATTTAATAACAATAAATGTCAAAACCAGTACAAGCAAGATTTCAGCTTGAATCCCCACAACCTTCTCCTTTTCCTGCACAGTTCTGATGTTAACTGATTAACGCTTTAAGCTCTGCTGGGAGGGGACACTGATGACTGACCCATCACGGAGACGTCATACTCAATCAGCAGCGTGGCCTCCTGTCCACACTGCTTCAGGATGCTCATGGCCTCTGAAAGTGTGCTGCCATGGAGACGAATCCCATCAATGCTTAACAACCGATCACCTGGCTTGATGGTTCCTTCCCTGCAGCAAAAGAGAAAGAGAACAGTTTTTAGTCTGTACAAAGGCTCCCAAGGGACAAAAATCAGACAGACAGGTCAGAGGTCACGTACCGGTCTGCTGGGCCGCCTGGCCGGATGGTTGTAATGACGATGGGACGGGACTTGTTCCTGTCTTCATGGGCTCCACCTGCAAACACGCGGTCACATCACCATGTTTATTTTGATTTATTCTAAACACACAAACAGAACTCGCCTCACCTCTGATGACGAAACCAAAGCTGTTTCCTTCTTTGTGAAGCGTGACTTCCACGTTCTTAAACATAACCCCTGACCCCTGCACCGCTGCAACACACCAGAACATCAACAACACGTCAACATTGCAGCCGGCCGAGTGCAGCTGAGTGTACACGTCTTCTGCTGGCAGAACTTACAGACAGGCGGCAGCTCGTACTCGACCTCCAAGACGACCCGTTCACCCACGTTCTTCAGCAGACTGATGATCTCATCGTGTCTGAACTTGGCCAGGTTGATGCCGTTGACAGACCTGATATAGTCACCCACGTTCAGCTGGTCACTCCTGAGCAAACAGCCAAACATCAGCTTTAATTTTACTTAATCAAACCTTAATGAGTTCGTTTAAGAAGAGGCTGTTCCAGAAAGGATGCTGCTAAACATTAATAACTGCCACTGCTGCACCAATATCCATTAATCAGTCACCCAAAGTGTTCTGTGTCATTTTTGCTCATTGTCGCTTTGTAGCTGGTAGTTGATCGCACATTGCAGGCTCCTGCTGCAGCTCAGTCACCTATGCCTAGAGGATAACGGCTGAGAAAAATATATATTGTCAGGCTGGTTAAAGAGGGGTTGCTGGAGGTTGCTGGCTGTCTCTAGGTACACTCAGTCACAAAAAGGGTTCTTTCAGTTTGCATGGAATATGCAGATTTGTCTGCAAATACTCATCGACTACCCACAGAGCGTTAGTAAAACTTTAAAAAAGTCCGACCAGAAACCTAAAAGTTAGTTAGTATCTTGCCCAAGGATATTTGGCATGCAGACTGGGGAAGCCAGGGATCGAACCACCAACCTTCCGATCAGTAGATGACCCACTCTACCACCTGAGCTAGAGGCTACAGCCACCCCTGGAGCCCACTATGTGGAATATTCATGTAATTTATAGGCTTTCACTAAGTACAAAGTGATGTAGAACACCGTTTGTCTTTTTAATATCTTATAATATCTTATATCTGATTGCTCATCACTTTAAACAACTGAAAATACCTGGCACAACTCCAAAGTTAGTCTCAATGGCGATTCTTTGTTTTTTGGCTCAAGTCCTAAAAACACAAAGACCAGATGTAGAAGACATTACCGGGCCGCGATGCCTCCCTGCCGCAGGTTTGAAACTCGAGGCTTCCCATCTTTGTCGATTCCTCCTGAAACTGTCAGCCCGAGCGTCGTCCCCTCCTTCTTCATCAACTCCACCACCGTGCATCCCCGAAACTCATCTGCAAAAAGGGACATGGGATGAACTGAATGCTCTTCCTCGCCATTAAGGATTTTTTTCTTTTCTTCTTCCAGTTAAAATTATTCCTATTTGCTTTTTCTTCTTCTTGACTGCACAGCTTCTACTCTCTTTATTTAAGCATGGAGAAATAAATAATAATCTGGATAAAAGGAGAAATGAAGTCATCCTCTGTTCTGTCATCCATCTATATTTCATCAAACAGATGAAATATTTAACAGAGAGAGAGAGAGCGAGAGAGCAGGGCGGGTATTTCAGATCAGACCTGCTACGATGGGCTGTGACCAGTTATCAGGTAATGAAACTGAAAGCAGGATTTTATTTAAATATTGTATTTTAATATTAATCAGGTTCATCCTCTTTCATACAGGCAGGATTAAGACGATCAGTCTTTGGCAGTGACCATCATTGTCTTTACGGCTTTACAAAAAAAGCAGCAGCGCCCTTTTCAACTTTTCGAAAACGCCACAGCTGGCTCACACTCGGAAATAGAAAACCCTCAAATCTCTGATAAGAAACTGAGATGAACAAGTTTCCTGCAGCGGCGGTGGTGTCAGCAGCGGGGGGGGGGGGGTAAATTTAGCTTTACGCTGAAGGAAGCAGCACAAAGTTTCCCTCAAAGGAACAGAGCTTTGTTAAAGCTGCGCTATTTCAGAGTTTAACATCAGAAGTATCTGGGCTAGGAAATCCAGACTGTATATGATGATTTAGCCTCTACGATATCACCCACTCG
Source organism: Perissodus microlepis (assembly GCF_051167445.1). Classification (NCBI taxonomy): domain Eukaryota; kingdom Metazoa; phylum Chordata; class Actinopteri; order Cichliformes; family Cichlidae; genus Perissodus; species Perissodus microlepis. The sequence continues at coordinate 20,117,782 of NC_140477.1, read as the reverse complement.
TTTCTACAATCTGTGTTTTCAAGCTTCAGTGTTAGAGCTCTGGTGTTTTTGGAGTAAGAAATGACCATATTTGAAGAAGAGGGTGCTAAGCTTATCAGCTAATATTGGTTAGTTTCATTTTTAAGGGCGGTTACCAATGCTGCACTGATACATTTGACCAATCACAGTACACTTATGTCCCTCAAAGTCTTTCTAATCTAGCAAAGGCACCCACTTATACTAAGAGCTGAGGAAAGACCTAAAACTGAAGTTCTGACGTCTACGATATCATCCCTAGGCTGTCTCTGACGTCAGTCTGACGGCTCTCCAAATCAGTGATGCAATTTTTATTCTCACAGAATTTTTGATTGTGGCACAAAGACATCACAAGTAGGACACCAGCTCCAGGTGGGAGGAGATAAACTGCGACTGCAAGAATCTTCCTCTTCAGGTCACAAAATGGGAAACATCAGCTGTTTCTGAGCGTGCTCTATTTTCAGCTGTGTTAATGAGCTCAGCTGGTGGATTCAGACACTTTGATTATAAAAATGTTTGTTACCTGGTATACTCTGCCTCCTGATGGCCAGCGCTCCATCTGGAGGTCGCGACCCGGCGGAGTGTTTCGTGTACGGCCCTTCATCTGGAACACAAGGAGACATGCAAGAATATTACAGACTGGATCCAGACTTTAACTGGTTCCAGTAGCTAGAAGTAACGCCTCATAAGGCAGGTTCTTTTCAATAGTTTGGACACAGTGGCTCTGATGGCATATAAACCCCCATCATCACCTTGCACTGAGTCCAAATCTCCATTTCCTCTTGCAGAAGGTACCAGACCTTTACCATTTACTCTAACTTGTTTCTAACCAGATCTAACTGGATCAATCGGGTCCTTTGACTAGTTTTAAAGCCTTTCCTAAAAACTGGTTAAATAGTTGGGATTTTTTGACAGAATGGTTACAAACCTTCCTCAATATTGGTATCTGACCTCTACCATCTCATCAACATGGTCTGTTTGATTGGTTTGGAGACTCCACTAGTGTCTGTAATTGGGTATAAACATAAACCAATTTCTTCAATTGGTCTCCAAGCTCAGATTTTTCCTCTAAGCGACCCTTACCAATTCAAACCTACTAACGAGCCCGGTTTTTCTGACTTGTTTTTAACCCGTAGAAACACCTCTAGCTGGATGTATACCTCACAAAAAATCATGACGTGTTTCCAAAGTTTTGGTTCTTCAAAGTGATTCTAAACTATATCCAGTTTATCAACAGTGTACCTGGCGGTACATCTAACTGGATATATTCCACAACTGTCCCACAAACTGGTTCTGAGGTTCTACCAGTTCTCATCACTGTTTTTAAATGCTTTCACTACCCCTACATTCAAAAAGCAACTAGTTCCTTTAATTGAAATGGAGAAGGTTCAGTTCCTGGTCCTAAAGTGTTTAAGAGGCTTTACTACGTCCTCTACATGGATCCAGACTAAAATGGCAAACTGGTTTTCCTTGACTGCTTCCTTTAGCAAGCTCCAGTTCAATCAACTGGTTTTGGAGACAACAGGAGATTTCAAAAGTTCATCCAACAATTTAATTTAAACTATACAAATATACAACCAGTGGCCATTTCCAATATATAAAAATTCATTGGTTCCTTCAGCAGGTTCAAATGCTCCACCAATTCATCCAACTGGTTTCAAAAGACAAACTGTTCATCCTTTAACTATTTTTCATTATGCATTATGTTTAGAAGCTTAACCAAGCTTCCTTTAACTAGTTGTGAAGCTCTAAAATTAAACCTGCTGAGTTCTGACACAGATTACCTCAGACAGTATCCCCACACCAGGCTCCCATAATGCATCTGTACTCACCATCATCATCAGACAGTGCAGAGCTTCCACCACAGAAAAACATCTCAGGGATGAGCTAAACAGCGAACACGTTAGTATGCTCGCCTTCAGGTTCTTTTACTCATCATCATCGTCCAGCAAAGCTCTGAAGGAGATTTCTCCTGACCACTGGTGTGTCTTGCTCTCAGCCTGAACAGCTGCTGAGCAGTCTGTCAACTCATGAATAAAGAAGCCACAGCCAGAGAGAGGTTACCTCATCAGCACAGCGACCAATCCCTGTGGAGAGCAGAGGTGGTCCAGCTAAGTCTGCACCAATCTCAGCAGCCCACCGGGAGATCCCGACGGTGATGTCATCACGCTAAAAGCATGATGTCATGTAGATATATCTGGATGGAGTGGTTTGACTGTTTATTCCCAGTTTACAACAGGTGAGACTCTCCTATCATCTACTGCACCTGACACCAGGTACAGGCTTGAACAGCATTTAATCAAACCCTCTTATTGAATCTGACGCTCCACCCGAAAGAGGGGAAAACTCGGGAAGATACTCATATTGCCTGTGAAGTGAATTACTTCTATTATTAATTAAATGCTAATCTTCAGTTTTGTCTCCTTTTTATTCCTCTTTAGTGTGGTGTTGTTCTATTTTAGTTCTGCGTTTGGCTCTATTTTATGTCATTCTAATTTATTCTAATCTGCTCCGGATCTATTCTGTTTGGTTCCAGCAGCTGAGCTCAGAAACACAGCGAGGCCATTACGTTACATTCACCTCCTGAATATAACCTGAATATAACCTACCGTGAACCCCAAACCTCATACCAAGTCTTTATGGTAAAATCTCACTTGGGAACTTCCTTTTGTTCCCAAAAAGAAAGTCGAGTCCCCACAAAATGAGCATGCAAACAGAATTAGGTCCCCACAACATGAGTAATACATGCACACACACACACACACACACACACACACACACACACACACACACACACACACACACACACACCATAACAAACTGAAGATGAAAGCTAAGCCTCCTCCTCCCCCAGATGTAGGACAGCAGCAGCAGCAGCTCATTTTTTCTGTCTCCATCTACAGTGCAATCTACATATACACACATATACTGGGCACACAATCTTAGCTCCTATTACCGAGCTGCAGTTCTTTAAACGAGGTCACGCATCATCTTTAAATGTCAAGCATCTGAAACCAGCATTTCAGTCCAATCAGGGAAGAAAAATACGAGTAGCTGTGAAATGGTACATATAAAAAAAAGACTCCATGATAGCAACAACAACAATATTGATAATAATAAACACATCCTACAGGCAAGACAAATGCAACCAGTCAAATGTGTCTGCAAAAATGCCCACAGCACAATAAGGAATAACTAAGCAGCTGCAATAGAAATGCAAATTACACACAACGCCACCTACAGGCAAGACAAGTAACAGTAAAAATTTATAAATGAAAGGGCTCAAGAGTAACAATAATAAATGCAAGAAAACTAAGAAAAACGCACAAAAATATACATGTTTTATACACAAACGTCTGCAAAGTTTATTTATTTACATATATATATAAAAATCATAAACAGCTAGGATGTGCAGTAAACAGCAAATCAAAACTGTATATCATGCTACTTAAGTAACAATATTAAAGGTAACTAAACTGACAGCAATAAAACTGAAAAATCAACAATAAAAAAAAGAAAATGTTAAAAATAAATGCCACCTACGGGTGAGAAATGTATTGTATTAGAAAACTGGGAGATCTATATAAAGCAAATGTGTTTAAGTCCTTTCAAGAATTCAAGAGGTTTAGCAGAAAGTGAATCATGGAGATATTTACAGCTAAGGAGCTGCATGAAAAGCACAGCAGTTATCGTAAGTAATAAAGAAAACGTATTGTCATCCTTTTTAAATCTGTCTCAGGAAGCTCAATCAGCATCAGTTTTCTATAAATACATCCTTTGAATCACTGGTGGCAAAGACTAAGGAAGTGTGGTCTGACATGAAATATGAAACAGAAGATAAAGGCAGGTGTTCTTTTCCATTTTCTGCCTCCACTAAGTTTTTGGAACCACTGTCCAAATACTAGTACTTAAAAATTGTATTTATCTATTATCATTTAATTTATTATTTTTAAAATAATATTTTAAATATTTTTTTTCTCCAATTACCCAGACTGTAAATATGTTCAATGTGTTTTAGATACTTTGATGGAAATGAAAAGATTTCTAAAAATTTGAGTTACAAAACTAAATAAATAAAACAATAAGTGACGATGCATTAGCAATGGTAAATATTCATATATAAAAATATCAACAATAAGAGTATATGAGAGTATATGAGGTTTATGTATATAATACCTTTACTAGATTTACATATTGTTTATTAATACAATTCTGACTATTCTCTTGCATAATCTGTTAGTCTTGACTTTCATTATTTTTTTTGTTAATCATTTTTAGAAGATAAAACATTTATTGACACATCTCTAAAGAGGAAATAATTATCAAATTAGTAGGAAACCTTTTGCTGAGATTAACTGTTAAATTTCCTAAGCATAAATTATCCTTTTCTTTTTTTTAATAAGTGAATTTTCCCAGCCTTATAATTTGTCAATATTTTTATTTTATGTATTTATTTTTGTACAAGTTTTTAAACTTCCTACCTCCCGAGCACAGACGTTGTTTTACTTTTAATTAAAGGTTTATGCACATGTTTGGGTTAATTGTCTGTATTGACTGCGCAAAGTGTTTTATATATTATGTTTTTAAACATCTTTTAATGTGCAAATGAGCTGGCACAGCTAAATGAACCAAAATGTTTTAATGGCATTTTTACTAATTATTTAACTTTTACGCACCAACAAATTTAATCACTGCTGTAATTCTCTGTACAATTGAGCAGATGTTTATTTATTCAGATAATTCACATGTTGGCTCTCTACTCTGATATTTAAAAACCTGAAAAACATGGATGTTCAGCCAAGCTCATGGATTTTTAAAATAAACCTCTTCCACTTACATTCATTTACAAAACCTCCCAAAGCTAACATCTAAGGTTTTACAGCCACAAGCTGAACTGTGTTTTCACTTGTATAATTAATATCCACTGAGAGCTGGAGCTCAATTTTTAATTATTATATTTATAACGCTCCTCACAACACATTCAAAGATTTCTCCAAACACTCAAACTTTCAGCAGACCTTGAACAGAAGTCAAATCTCCCAAAGAAACAAATAAAAACAGCAGAACTATCAAAGGAAAACCGGAGATGTGAAGACTTTGAACACAGCAGGGGTAAAACTTTCTTTGTCTGTATGATTATCTCAGCGCAGGAGGTGTCATCGAAGCCTCGTCTAATTTACTGGGAAAGGAGGATTTCAGCTCTTCCAGATTAACTGGCTTCCAGTTGAGGACAGGGCTCGGCACGTTCAAGTGTTCCTTCTTATTTCCATAATTAAGAAAAATCAAAGAGGCTGGGTGGACTCCAGAGCCAAACCCAACCATGTGAAGATAACACTCTGAGACCAGCCAGGTTTCCTCCATGTCTTCTGCTGCCAACAAACTGAACAAACTACTCCTGCAATTCAAGTAGAGTCAAACTTTCCTGGCTTTCAAGTTGAGGCCAAACAGTGGCTGCTGAATTTCTCTGAACTCCTTCCTCAAGATGTGGACGTCAGCGACTAAAGCAGCTTTTTGTCCTTTGTCACCAATTTAAAAGCTTCAAATATGTGAAACTCACAGTTTATTTCACCTGTTTATGAAGTGATGGAGCGCCACATAATTTAGAAACTGGACTTCATGTTGTGTTAAATAAGACCTGAAACTACTGAATGAAACCATAAACTGATCAGAAAAGCATTTACTGAGGTTGTAAATGAAGCCAGGAAAAGGTTGATTTTCTCATAGACGTCAATACGATCAGACTTCATATCAGAACCAAAGCATTCACCACTGGTGGCAATTAAAAAGAATGCAGATTTGCTTTACTACCTCACCACTACACCATTTTTATATATACAGCCCATGGTATTACAGAATCTCAGTACTGATACTGTTATTATGCTGGGTATAATAGTATCACTAAGTATCCAGCCCACCTAAAGATGGAATCAGAGTGTGAGGAGTTCTTCTGTCAGATAACAGACTAGCGTGGATCCAACAACAGGTTTGGTGAGTGTATCTTCAAATAATTTAGAGGTTTTAAGGCAAACAGAGCTGCTGCAGAAGTAAACCACACTTTCATCTGGTATTCTCACCTTCATCCACATGATATCCAGCATTTCCTACAGATTTACAATTAATTTGTGTTTGTGCCCAGCAGCACATGAACCTCCTGCAGGTTTTGCTTAGACCAACTTTTGAAAGCGGAACGAGCTACTGTCACCAGGTGCACGTGGAGACAGGGGAGATACAGCTTGTCTAATCACGAGATGAGATAGAGACCCTCTGGAGAGGAAGTTGAAGAAATCGAGGCCCTGTACAGCCTGTTGGTGGGCAACACTAGGGCCAGCAGAAAATAAACTAAAAATAAAGGTGAAAGATGGTCCAAGGATGACAAATGGAGCAGTAATCAGAGGCGTCTACAGTCAGTCTCTCATCCCATGGACAGACTTAACCTCTATTGTCTAGAACCACAGATGGAGATGGTAACCAGTTTTCAACCTGCTGCATTTTCTACTTTGAATCAAATTTAGCCTGTCCAGATCACCAGAGTAGAAACAGCAAATACTGCTTATAGCTGCATTTGGAGTTGGAGTGTACTGGAATGCAGGATGAGAGACTGAGTTTACTGTAGCTGCACAAATCCAACTTGTTCTGATTGGAGCATCCATCTACCTCACAGTCCAAGATGCTGGAGTTGGAGTCTATTCAACAAGGGGACAAGAAACCTCCTCTCATGAACAAACTCAAGGTTAAATGTTCACAAGCACGCTCAGGTCTGAGTACGTAAATTTGATTATTAGACGGTGACCACAAGGGTCCATGTGACTGTACACATGTTAGCCTCTTTTTTGAGCTCTAAAAATTTAAACTATAATGCGCTACAGGCAATGGACTTAAAATAAACTTGAAAGAAGTGTAACAGGAATGACTGCCCGGCTGTCAGGTCCACTAAGAAATATAAACAAGGCTTCCACCATCTTGGACTGCAGCTGGTTAAACAGTTAGTAGTTCAAGAATGGAGACAGTTTGTCTGAAGTTTCTGAACATTGAGGACCGCCACAACAGCAACATACAGCTAGTCAGCAGCAAACCACAAGACGGAAAGGGCAGCAACTTTTTCTTCCAACGAGGGGAAAATAAAAATAGCAGAGCAACATTCTCCTAATGCCATTCTGTAGATGAGTTACTGGTCAACTGTCTCAGACTGAGACCGCCACAACAGCAATGTACAGCCAGCTAGAAGGGAAACATGACAGGACAACAACTGAACTTAACTTAAAATAAGGAAAACTAGATGGTTCAGGGATGAAAAATTAAAAACAGCTGTTTCTATAGTCAGTAATCCAGAGAACAAACTCCAGATCAGCTGTCTTAGACTGCAGCTGGTGACGCAGTCCTTGTTCAGCTGAGTAACATGTTAACCAGCTCTCCACCTGCTGCAGTTTCTGGTTAGAGTGGCCATGTAGAACCACCATCACCAGCTGTGGTCTACAGCGGCAGACACTGAATTCATCTCACCAAGGGAGGACAGGCTTTCAGGACATCGAGGACCGCCACAGTGGCGACTTGTGCCGCCTGCTGGTAGGTAAACACAAGACAGAAAAGGCAAAAGCTTAACTTTTAAAATACAATTGAGGGACTGTGCATGGAGGAAAGATAGATATATATTTTTTTTTTAAAATGCTCAAATGAGTCATGAAATCTAATTGATCAGCCTAAATTGATGAATAAAGTTAGACGCTGGAGCCGACAAACACCTGAAGCTTCAAACTGAAGGAATTTCATAATCCTGATCGCTCTCTCAGGCTCTGCCTGCCCTGCTTTCTCTTCCCTGTTAATACAAACCATGAATATTACATTCATGAAAACAGGACCCCATGCTCGCTCGCTCACTCACTCACTCTCTCTAATGGTCTCTCGCCCCACAGCAACCTGCAGCCATCGACTGAATGAATCCATCAGGAGATCATTTACATCACCACACACACACACACACACACACAAACACACACACTTACAGCCGGCGTTGGTCATAAACAAGCCACTCTCTCTCTTTTCAATGTCAGCAGTTTACAGCAAATGTCTCTCGACCACTCCTGCATGTATGTTGCACATGAAATTCTGCTCCATCACACACACATCCTCTCTCTCTCTCTCTCTCTCTTCCTCCCAGTGTTCCTGTGTCTCTCTACCTTTGTTCACCCTGCGCAGGATCTGGCAGCGACATTTAAACGACACGGCGATCATGGTGAAGCCGAGCCGAGCGCCACCTCCCCCCCCAGCGCCATGCAGAAGACGTGCAGCCACCAAAAAAACCCTACACCTCCCAATCCTCTTCCTCGCTGTCTCGTCTGCAAATGACCGAATGACCGACGACCTCCTCCTCAAACAGAAACCATCATCGAGGCGCTTCCTGAGGCTCGAGAGAGAGGGTGGGAGGGAGGGAGGGAGAGAGAGAGAGAGAGAGTGCTGCAGATGTGAAGCGCCTCCATAAAATCAGAGAGGGGGAGGGTGGAGGAAGAGTCTGCGCAGATGGGAGGATGAAGAGGAGCGGGAGGAGGAGGGGAGGAAAGAGGCTGCCGTATCTCTGTGCTGGTTTGTAATGTGTGTTTGTGCAGCTGGAGGGAAGGAAGGATAGATGAAAAGGATTCTGATGTGCGACTGTGATAAGGAGACAAATGGAAGATGAAAAAAGGGACCTGAAGAAAATTATTAAAATTAAAAATGGAGGAACAAACATAAAAGAACAGAAGGAAAAAAGCAAAGAAATAAGAAAAAAAACTGGAGGGAGATGAAAAAGGATTACAGAGAGAGAGAAAATGAGAGAAGAAAGGGAGGGCATATTGAAGGAGATGAAACAAAAAGTGGAAGGATGGAGGAAAGGACTGAAAAATAAGGGAAGAAATAAGGAAAGGAAGGAAAGGAGGAAAGGTAGGAAGAAGAAGAAGAAAAGGACAGATAACAGGAAGAGAAAGGGAAGAATTGAAGGAGACAAGGAATAATGGAAGGAAGGGAGGAAGGAAGGGATGTGATAAAAGGAAAGCAAGAACATTAAAGAAAGAAGGAAATAAGGAAAAAGAAACAAGGAAGCAAGCAAGGAAGGAAAGAAACAAGAAAGGAGATGGAAATAAATGAAAAGAAGATAAAAGGAAATAAAGAAGGATGCAATGAAGGATGGAAGGAGACAGAATGAGGAAACAAAAAGCAAAGGGAACAAAATTAAAGTAAGAAAAGGAAAGAGGGACTGAAATGGATAAAGAACAGCAAGGTTGGAGGTCAGCAAAACAGGAGGGAAGGAAATGAGAAAGTCGAGAAGGAAAAAAGAAAAGCAAGGAACTGAAACATAACAGAAGGAAGCAAACGAGAGGAAGTGTGAAAGGAAACAAATAATGAAGAACTAAGAAGGAACGGAATGAGGAAGGAAATGGGAAAGTGAAGATTTAAATAAATAAAAAGGAAGGAAATAAGGAAAGTAAAATGGTGAGTGAAAGAAGGAAGCATGAAGTGCAAGGCAAAGGAAAAACACTGGGCCTTAAAGTGTTTCTGTGGACATCAGCTTGTGATGTGTAGACCGGAGTTTAAACCCTTAAAACTGAAAATTTCATCACAGGAATCTGAGTCTGCAGCCCTCTGGCCACCGCCGCAGTTTTCAGGAGTCAAACAGCAACAGATTTGTCTGCAGGAGGAGCGAGGTGACAAAGATAAACCTTTTAAATCGCTCAACGGGGAGCTGTAAAGGTACTTCAGAGCCTTCCCTTACCGCTCAGCATACGCAGCTGGTCTGATTTACATGATATGATTGGTCAGCTCCTGGGGGGCGTGTCCAGTAGCAGGTAGTGAAGTGGTCAGACATGTAGGTCAGTGTTTCAGATGCAGATTATTCTGGATTAGTGTCAGTGTGTGAGTATTAAAGGTATTAACAGTGATGTTACCATAACTGCAGTGAATGCGGGTCACTGTGTGTGTGTGTGTGTGTGTGTGTGTGTGTGTGTGTGTGTGTGTGTGTGTGTGTGTGTGTGTGTGTGTGTGTGTGTGAGAAACAGACACACACAGTTATTATATCAGGACGTTTTTGTTCATGTTATTTCCAATGAGGCATGCTGCTGCTGATCTCTGCCGCCTCCTGCTGGAGACACTGCAGCAGCACAACAGCAAGAACGGCAACATGAATTGATTTAGCTTTTTATAACAAACAAACTCATGAAACACAGAAAAAAAAGAAAAACCACAACAGCCACAGGACGAGTGGAGACCCTCTGTGATGTGTTTTAGTACTGAGGAAAAAAACAGAAAGGACAGCTGAATATCACGGATATCACTTTTATCATCTATACAAATAATATTTCTGCTCCGAGGGCTGTCACTGGACTTACACAGGATCTGTCACCTTTAAGGGTTAGAGTGAAAAGGAAAAGGGACAGAAAACTAATAAAAGGAGGGGGGAAAGGAAGGGAGAAAAAGCAAGGATGAAAGGTGAGAAAAAAGGAAGGAAGCATAAGAGGGAGAAAGAAGAAAGAAAATAAATAGGAAATGGGAGAACACAAGGAATGAAATAAACCCAGAAAACAGAGAAGGAAAAAAAACAAAATAGGAAAAAAGGGAATCAGGGAGGGAATTAAGGCAGGAAATAATACAGTGAAAAAAGGAACAAAATAAGGGCATAAACGAGCATAAATGAGGATGAAGAAGAAGGAAGGTGAAATGGTCCTTAGTTTGGAGGGTTTTTTACGCCATCGTCTTTCCTCTGTAGAAGTTTTTAACTTGTCAGGAAACTGAGATCAACAAGAAACGCCGGTTCTCCTGTCAGCATCACCCTCGTTATGTTGGCTGTAGCACGTGTTTTGAAGCTTTACATTAGTCGTTATGGTAACAAAACATGATCTAAAAGTCTTATCGACCCACAGTGAGCTCATAAGCTCAAGTTCTGGTTTTATGTGGTCTTGTTTCTGTTGTTTTCTGTGTCAGAATCACACTGAATGAATGCCACACACACACACACACACACACACACACACACACACAGGTTCTTTGATTTAAAACACAAAAACATTAAATATAAACTTTACAAGCAGAACGTCCTGTTTACAGCCCCACATCACTGATAAAACACAGAATAATGAAGTGATGAAACCCGTCCTGCTCATGTCAACACACACACACACACACACAAGAATGGCTGCAGCTGTTACCATGGAAACAAGCTGATGAATAATTGAGGGGAGAGAGCGAGCGACCCCAAGCTGCACAAAGACTGATTTTTGAGAGATGAAAGAAGTGTTCACACCAGCTCACACGCACAAACACGCACGCACGCGCGCACACACACACACACACACACACACACCTGCAGGTTATCATCACAGCCGGCAGCATTTCAAAACAACCAAATCAGAGAATAAACCCTGACATGTAGTGTGTGTGTGTGTGTCTGTGTGTGTGTTAAACGTGAGTTTGAGTCACTGTGCCATCGTCACATGCCACCACACACTCACAAAAACACTCAGAGTGCTAATGATGCCGTTACAGAGGTGGGTGGGGGAGGGGGGAGGAGAGGACGGATGTGCAAACCTTTAATTAGCGCTAACGGTCGCAGTCAGACTGACGGGTTCGCGTGTGTGTGAAGAACAGATGGGATGAACTGTCACTGCTGCCGCCACACTCGCTGTCAGACCCTTCAAGCAGATATCAATGCTGAATTTCCACCTATTAAAGGTTATTCAAAGTAGTCAGGACAAAATTTAAACCTGCCTTGTTCCCACTTACTGCTCCTTACTTACTATCATTTGAAATTAATCTTTTTCATCTCAGTAGAGAAGATGCATTGTAACAGCTGGAAAGCAGCTCTACTGACTTGACTTGACAACTGAAGGTAGGTTTGGAGAAGAAATGGTTAACTACGTCAAGCAGAACAAGAGGATGTGTATACTAGCAGATAGCAAAGAATTAAATGTTTCTACAATGAAGTCTTCTTTCATTTTTCTTCTACAGCAACGCACTCAAGCGTTAGTCTCAAAAACACCAATTTGTGAAGGGACGTTTAAATGAAAGTCGCTCTACACACACAAAAATGTATACTCCATTACTAAATGATACTAAAACCTTCTGGCAGTATCCATCAGATAAGACACTTATTCATAACCGTATCGATATCAACCAAGAACTGCTGCAAACACGCAGGTACACAGCCCTTCCCTTCACTAGCAACTGCACAGACAAGCTCCCCTCTTCCCTAGCAGCTGAACACACAGTCCCTCCCTTCACTCGTAGCTGAGCACACATATACATAGCGCCTCCTCTCAATAACAGTGAGGAGGAGCTAAGTATGTCTGTGCTCAGCTCACTAGCAGCTGAACACACACAAAGCTCCTCCCGTCACTAGCAGCTAAACACACACAGAGCTCCTCCCCTCACTAGCAGCTAAACACACACAGAGCTCCTCCCCTCACTAGCAGCTAAACACACACAGAGCTCCTCCCCTTACCAGCAGCTAAACACACACAGAGCTCCTCCCCTCACTAGCAGCTAAACACACAGAGCTCCTCCCCTCACCAGCAGCTAAACACACAGAGCTCCTCCCCTCACCAGCAGCTAAACACACAGAGCTCCTCCCCTCACTAGCAGGTGATTATGTGAACAGGAGTTTAAAAAACTGATCAACATTTTAGAAAGAGTTTCTGGAGGTCATTAAAGATCCTGTTTGAACAACATAAAATATTAAACACTTATAAATGTTAGCTTTGATTAAGCTCATGTTACTGTTATCTGTTTAACTATTAACAGTTACCCAGTAACCACCGGTTAAGTAATCATATGCAGTCAGTTCTGCCCATCTGTGACATTGTAACAGAAATGTTCTAACAAAGTAAAATTCCAATTATTAGAAAGCTAGGAAGTACAATATTAGAAAGACAAATTGAGCAGCAGCTCCAACAAAAGCTGAGAATTGAAGTTTAAGGAAAGCAGGATTTATCGCATTAGTTTGAGATACGTGTACCTAATAAACTGGAAACACTCTGAGGACTCTGAAGAGTAAAGAAAAGAAGGAAGTCGTTGTTCTTTAATTTAAAAGAACTAATTAAACATCAAATCCAAATAATGTGGAGAAAGTGCTGTGAGTCCCGAGAGGCCTGCAGATTAATTAAGGTGGATTTCTGCTCTACTTTCCGCCTCTCTGGTCGAGCGTGTTCATTGGCTGCAAAGATAATCCAGCGGCGAAAAGCACGCCGCCTCCGAACCAGCACGGATTCAATCTGAGCAAATGGAAAAAAAGAAGGAAACGTGGGCCGGCAGAGTCGAGAGGATCTAACGCAGTCACACATGAGAGCATGTGGGCGTGATGGCAGAGCTAACGGCAGCCGGGAACACAGGAGGACGGTTTCACCACTTCATCAGAAAAATCAGAAGCAAGAGTCGATAAAAAAAGAGAAACAAAATTACTAATTGAGGGCCAGCCCTCCCTCCTGCAGCCTGTTTTCCTCTTTAATCTCCATCATGTTGAACACAGGACCAGTTATGCTAATGAGGGCCTTATTTAAAGCTTTAATTAGCAAATTTTTCTGTGTCAACAAGCCTCACACAGCACAGGACTGCTGTGAACTCTTCGCCGTGTTACAGTCACTTCATTAAGGTGCAAATTTATACATCTTAATGTTTCAGCATGTAATGAGATCAGCGAGCACACGGAGAGGAGACGGTGGGCGGGCGGCGGGCAAGCCCGAGAGGGACAGGTGAGTTAGAGGTGTGGCCTGAGGCTGCAGACCAACACTTTTAACCTGTGCCCCTCAAAACTGGCAATACAAGGCTAAAAATACTCAATATTCTCGTATTTATTTATTAATATAAGTGATTAAGTGAAGTGATGAAACAAACAGTGGAGGGATATAACCACACATTAAGGTTAAAGGACAGCTTCAGGTCATTCCTCCCACCTGAACCATTTCAGAATCATGCTTATGTTTTTACAAAATGATTATATGAGATTCTTTTTATGAATCAACAGGAATCAAAGCTAAAAGATGAGCCTGGTATCGAATATAGGCAAAAAGAAGGTTTTCATATGCAATAATTAGTTTTGACTGGCCACCTATTCCACATGAGTTTGATTGATGTTAGGTTTAATGATCCCCCAGTTCATTTCCCATTTTACGAGTGCTGCAGGATAATGATTTTAGATTTTTGCACATCCCGTTCTCTCATCTCAAAATCAGGATTTTTTTGTTCAGGTCCATTTTGTTCTGCAACAAAAAATTATTTTATTATGTGCTATGTGATAGTTTATCCTTTAGGGTGTCTTACTCTTTTCCTTTTTCAAAGAACACCAGAAGACAAACACCAAGGAACTACATCCATCCTACACAAGCTTCGGGAAAATCATGAAAATACATTTTAACCAGTCACCAAAGTCCAACACAAAACAATCCTCCAACTCTTAAGTCCTGTAATGGCAGTAACGGTAAATCAGTGAGTTAAAATACTTAAAAACTTCTTCAATTAATGATCAACGGTGTTCTGAAACAACTTCTATGACTTTATATCCAAAACATCTGTGTCTTGTGTCGAAAGGATATCTGCAGCATTTGAACTCAATCTGGGGCACCCTTTCCCATAACACCGACTCGCACCATAGGATGGTGCCATGATCCAAACAGGCATTGAGAGTATAGTCTTATTTACAATAGAATCCACCTGAGGAAATAGTGATGTGGCAAAAGAAAAAAATGGCAAAATGCTGCCCCTGGTGGTGAAAGTTTTAGTTTAGCTTTGTAGAGCATAATTACAAAAAGTCCTTCCTCCACAGCTCGGTTCAGGTATTTGATTTCTTACTTACAAAAATCATGAAACAGTAAATAAAAGTTAGTATTTCTTCATTTTCATGAGGATAGAACTGCTACATTTTTTAGCACAGTCACAGTCAGCACAGCGATTGTTTTTCACAGCATGTATGCAACAAACATTCAAGACTCATCAGAGGACCCATCACACTGGCAACCAAGAAAATAAGTTATCTTTTAACTCAAACCATCATATTTTTCAGGACTTAACTGTGTAGTTTTGAATACATACACCCAAACTAGTAGTTTCATATTAATATTATATATATATTAACAATCTAACGATCCAGTTTGTGGCCTCTAACCTCCAACTTCTAAACTCAGGCACACAGTTTCCAGCTTCCAGCTTATAGCATCCAGGTAGCATCTAGCCTCTAAGCTTTTAGCATCTAGTCTGCAAAAGTTCCAACCTTCAGCTTCTAATTTCTAACCACTAATTTCTATCTTCTAGTTTTCAGTTTCCAGCCTCCAATTTTGCCATTTTAAGTAGAAAATAGTTATTTTCTGCTCTTGGATGTGAATCAATAGATATGAGACTGGTGTGTGAAACATTTGAGTTCAAATAAATTAAATCTGTGTCCAGAAACACAAATCAATACATCGTAAAATACTCAAATCAGCAGAAACTGACATGAGACTAGGGATGGGTACCGGTATCCGGTGCCATGATGGCACCGGTTCTGACATAAACGGTAGTAACCAGACCGAAAAGCAGCGCACATTTCGGTGCTTTATTTCGGTGCTTTTTTTTCCTGAGCTGTGATACACTTTAGATTCTAGCCAATCATTTTACGTTTCTGAGGATAGTAGGCGGGTCCAGGTACGTACGCTCTTTTAGAGCAGAGCTACAGATTAAAAATGCCCAAGGAGGACCGGTCAAATGTATGGCTGTACTTCACAGCAAAAAATGCAAACTCAGCAGCCTGCAACAAGTGCTTTAAGCTGATACTGTGATACTGTCAAAGGAGGTAACACCTCAAATCCGATGAAACACCTGGCGATGCATAGCGTTTTTTTTAAAAGCCGAGAAATGCGCCGTATTTGATAGCTTGCTGCGAGACCTCACTCCGTGCACATCTACTGCGGGTGGGTTGCCAGTTATTGGACCCGGAGCAACATCCCCCAAAAACCCGAAGAATAGAGTCCTGGCCCCTAGCCCTGCCAGTGTAGCAGAAATGATGACGGATGATGATGGCAGCAGCAGCCGTTCTTCTCTGCGCGAGTAGCTTAATGTTGTTCGTGTGTAATTTACGTTGAGTAGGCTAACCACGTTATTAAATTAATGCATGTAATGTGAACTAGCAAACATCATCATAGCTACATGCGGCTGTCTTCTTGTTTGATGGCAGATACTCCCTTCACCCTGGCCAAAAAGGCTAAAATGACCAAAGAAAAAGTGGAAAACAGTTAAACATGAGAGGTTTTTGGATAAAGTTTGTGTTTTTTCCATTGTTTAAGCACTGCTTCCAGCCAAGAGTGATACCATATATGCCCCATAGCTGCAGAAAAGGCTAACATTGTTATCTTTTTACAAAAAAAACAGCTGAACATGAGAGGTTTTTGGACAAAGTTGGTGTTCTCCATTCTTTAAGCACCGGTTTGAGCAGCGTTTAAGCACCGGCACCGTTTCAAAAGTACCGGTTTGGCACCGGTATCGGATAAAGCCTAAACGATACCCATCCCTACATGAGACTGTATAATATTTACAAATGATAGAGAAAATAAAAACAAACATCCCCCACAACAACTTAAAAAATAAAGTGCAGCCGTTTATCTCAATGGTTTATAATTTTGGTAACAAACAGACAAACCAATCCGGTCACAGCGCTCCCTTGGTGCAGGTAACAATGTTTTCTCCCTTTTTGCTGATTTTCTGTCGTGCGTTAAGGTGAATTCTAGGAGGGAGCGTTTCAGACACGGTTAAATGGACTCGACTTTAAAGGACTGCATGGAGGCTTCACCGGACAACCTGCTCTACCTCCTGAGGCTAAACGCAGACGCCGAAGTGAGCATTACAGACCAGGACCAGAAACAACTGATGTCATCTTTGTGTGAATGTTTTATTCATGAACTCTTTAAGATGCTCGGTCCAATAAACCAGGTTAACAAGGTCAAACCAGATTGAATCAAAGAGGAAATACGGGACGAAAATCACCCTAAACAAGGAGTGAGGAGAGGAGGAGAAAGAGAGTGTGTGTGTGTGTGTGTGTGTGTGTGTGTGTGTGGGTGTGTGTGTGTGTGTGTGTGTGTGTGTTAGCCAGTCAACCAACCTTAAAGTGCTTTCATATACAATCACACGCTGTGATAAACACACACACACACAACCCCGTTCAGCTATCTTAGTGAGGACCTTCATTGACATAATGCTTTCCCTAGCCCCTTACCCTAACCATTAAAAATGAATGCCTAACCCTAACCCTTACCCTAAACCTAACCATAACCTAATTGTA
This sequence comes from Perissodus microlepis, assembly GCF_051167445.1. Taxonomy (NCBI): domain Eukaryota; kingdom Metazoa; phylum Chordata; class Actinopteri; order Cichliformes; family Cichlidae; genus Perissodus; species Perissodus microlepis. Next base: position 20,100,504 of record NC_140477.1, on the reverse strand, counting down.
ACCCTGACACTAAAACCACATTTTGAGCCTCAAAAACGCCTTTAAATGGCTTCAAATTTGTGAGGACCGGGTTGTGTGTCCTCAGTAGTGACTGTTGGTTCTCACAAGTATAGTAGAATGCAGATTTCGGTCCTCACAAAGATAGCTAGACAGGAACACACACACACACACACACACACAGCTAGCCGGTAGCTTTGAGAAATGCCTCCTGGCAGCTCTGCACTATACACACAAATGGTTTATTTTCACACAGGAATAATAAGTTCAGTGTCAGCTATTAGCATCCAAACACGCAAATATGTTGCTCTTAATTATTAAATAATTAAATTTACAGAGATTCCACAAAGGCTCCAGAAGGTGTGTGGATTTCTTTTTGTTTAATGTGTGCAGAGAATCGGTCCAAATGTGTTCCTCGAGTTCATTCAGAAACTTCTGAGACACCAAAGTGCCGCTCACGTCGTCTGCTCGCCGCCCGCAAACACTTCTTAATAGGTGTAAACAGTTTAGAAGATGGCAAGTTCAAGTCCTGCTTGAGTTTTCTCTGCAGGGAGACAGATGGAGACGGGCGAGGCGTGAACCAGAGTTCAACCAAAAATATAGGCAGTTTTTTCATTTTAGCTCAGCTGACAGTTTTCTAAGAGGAACGTGTCAGAAACACACTTTCCTAGAAGCATGTGGACACAAAGAAGTTTCTGAGGGTGGATTTCACTTGAAAGCATTTCAGAAAACATTATCTTGATTTTGAAAAAAAAAAAAAAAGCCATCAGGAGGACTGTGAAGGTGAAAAAATAAACTAGAGCACAGTAAGCTTCAATTTATCACTACCTGACTGGTTCCTTTGTTAACTCCCAGCTCAGCTCCCATCGTCTCATCAGAGTTAAAAATAAAGAAGAAAAACTTCAGAATGTGCTTTAAAAACACATCAGAGGGCAGCAGAACAAACAGAATCACAATCAGAGACCAGAATAGAGTCAAGACAAGACCAGAATAAACTGAAATTCACAGCAGATCATTACCCGACAAGGGTCTAACCTCACTCCTCCTGCCCTAAAGCTTAAACTCCTCCTGCTTTATCACCTGCTCTTTCTGTAACATGAAACTAAATTTGCAACATGAACGTCATGTTTTGTTCTCTAAGAACTTAAAATAGCGGCTGAGAACATAAAACGATCAGGAAGGTGTTTGCAGACAAATTTAGGAAGCGGGTTATTTTCTCGAAGACAAGTTTTTAAACCAGATGAGGCGCCCCCTGCTGGATATCAGAAAGAACATCATTTAAGACACCTCAGTATTGGCTTCAATCTTCACTCCTGGAAGCTACGTCCATCTGTTGCATATATCAGAGTTATATTGATGGATAACCTCGAGCACCGATGATGATCAGACTGATCAGTGATAATTTACCAATATAGGTGGTTGTTAGCTTATTTTTGCATTAATGCAGGGGGCCGAGTGGGTGAGAAAATTGCAGTAAAGTTTTTTTTAAAAAGCAAAAGAGAAGAATAGATTCACTGCTTATTACAGAATGCTGGCCAGACCCACTTTAGATCAAATTGGGCTCTTTGTAGCCCATGAACTAAAATAAGTTTGACACGCCTTCGCTGACGCGTCAAAGTTACATCATCATCATCATTAAGAGATTCGTATTAAAGTGAATCAGCCTCGCTAAGTGACCAACACTTCCATCGAGTTCAGCTGTCTTATTTCTGTCTGCAGGTGACGTGAACGCTGCTTGTGTGCAGCGACGCTCGTTAAACTTCATTTGTCGGTGAAAGACTCGGCTGTTTGTGTGGCGAGCTCGATGATGAGTGGAGGAGAGACTGGTGACACGTTTTACACAATTACAAAGCGGACTGGACGAGTTCGTCGAGCTATGAAGAAGACAAAAGGCAGGCAGATGTTATGACTTAATAACACTTCATCTGCTCAACTGATGTCCATCCACTTCAGTTCACTAATTACTACAGACTGAATCATTAATCGATAAGCGAACGAGGCTCTTCAGCTGGGACAGCTTACATTACTTTCTCTTCTTGCTGGAAGTGGGAAATAAACTCCCCGGTGTGCATCAGGGAGGGAGGATTGCGTGATCCCACGATAACACTATGGAGATCACTCAAGCCTAAGACAAAGTCCACAGAAGAACAAAGAAGGAGAAGAAACCAATTCATATGATCCAGGTCCACACCTGTGAGGCTAAAAACAAACCTGCATCTCCACCACCAGACTGTAAACACACCAAACTTACAGTTAAACAAATCAAAAATCATAATGTCTGTCACAATATGTATTCATTCAGTCATAAACAGCATGAAATGGAGGAGATGGGTTGCAAAGCAACTTGCAGATGCACAACAGCTGTAGGCAGGCTAAAGCAGCTTATATGGCTGCTAATAAGACGTCTAGAAGAACACCAGCAACGTCAGAAACAGGCTTCATTTATCCACAAACACAGAGGACGAGTCTGGAGTGTGCTTAACTAGTCGATCTCAGTAGATCCACCAGCATTAGCTTTGTTGTTTCTGCTGATGCTCTATAAAAGTAGCCGAGTGTAAAATAAGTGTAAAAGGAACCCCCAGATATGGGTCACAAAAAGACAAATTATATCTAAATGTAATTAAAGATCAGATAATTAAAGTGGAAGTGTGAGCGCCTAGAGCTAAACACATTATTCACGACTTAGTGTATCACGATCTGCTCCTGATGGGGGAGGAAATCCCGACTGGTCATATTTGGAGCAAAAGTTTCGTAGGTTCAGTCAAGAACATGGAACAAAAAAGGAGTAGAAACTACCGCAGGACCCCAAAGAAGGACTGAAGCGTGCAGACTAGAACAACACAAGACGTCAAACCTGGAATTAGTGTGCGTTTTCCCACATTGTTCACATTCCTTCCTGCAGTAAACATCCTGCCCTGTTATTACCCACAAACCACCTGGTTCATGTCATCTGAATACCTGAGTGAGCGTGTGTGTACTGTAACTGAGCAGCTTCACTAACGACCTTCATCTATAATACAAGACCTTAAACACACACACACACACACACACACACACACAGTGAGAAGAGCAGTATTTCCATCCCTTCACAGGACTAACCTCAAAGTCTTCACCCTGAACTTTACTCCATCACCTTTAAGAGGACTCAAACTTCTACACTGAACCAAGGTGAGTCTTTTACAGTAAAAAAAGCAAAAAACATACACACAGATAAAGCTACCATCACAAAAACACACACACTCACACACACCCTACTAACCCTGAAATTTGTTCCTTCATCTTACAGGGACTCGAGCTTTGTCTCCATGAGGACATCGAGTTAGCGCAGTACGAGAATATAAAGACATGCGTGTCCCCACAGGACATTTAATTCAAACTTCAAAGTCTTCATCTCCTCTTGGGAACTCATTTTAGTTCCCCCAAATTGGACTAGCTCTAAGTTCCAAGCCTTCAACCTGAAATTTTCTCGATTACGGTGTTTTTCCCTTCATAGGGCTCGCTCTTTATTTAGACTCATTTTTTGTTCCCATAAGGAAGTCAAGTCCCTACAGTGTAAGAAGAGCAAACACAAATACGTCAAACCAATTACAATAAGACACACGTACAGCCCCCCCCCCCCATTATATCATTACTATATATAGGACTCGCTTTTTGTCCACATGTGCTTCCACGTAACCCATAAATACAAGACCTCACACTCTATTTCCACCACTTTAAAGGTCTCGAGCCAACCCTGAAAGTCTTCACCCTGACATCTGCTCCCTCACCTTACGGGGGAGGTGGAGTGCAAGAAAGTACCTACAAGCCAGTGTCCCAGGAAACAAATTAAAATAGCACACACCCATGGAGTCGTATTTCCATCGCTTCAGAGGATTTACGTTTGTCCCCTGAAGGAAGTTGGGACCCCACATTACAGAAAAATTAGTGCATAAATGTCCCCCCAAAACACAAAAATTAAAAGACATCACACACACTCATTGGATTTCTTTTACTTTTGAGGAGTCGAGCTACCTGTAATATCCTCGTCCCTGAAATTACAGCAATTTTGTCCCCTTGAGGAGGTCCCCACAGAGCACTAAAGTAAACACACTCGAGTCCCCACAATACATTTAAAACGGCGCACACCAACACAATCTAGGCCACTTTGAGTGCCATAATCTGTTGATAAGCCTCTCTCTCTCTCTGCATCATCTCTCTACCTCACTCGCTCTACAGTAGGACAATAAAACAAAGCCTCTCTCTCTTTCTCCATTGTTTCTTTATGGGACTCACTCACTCAGTAGGTGTGTGTTGTACTTGCTGGTGTAGTAGTAAACGTCTTCGTAGCCTTCCTGGTAATCATCATCCGCCCGGTACCTCCTCCCTCGCCTCCTCCTGCTCAGCAGACGTAGCAGGGCCAGGAACCGCTCCATCCCCACCACCTCCACCACAATCACACTGGGTCCAAACTGGGCCGGGCTTCGCTGCAAGCTAACAGCAAGGCCAATAACGGTGAGGGCTAAGCGTTTATTCCACACAGAGAGATAGAGAGAGTGAGATCAGGTTTCCGCCTCCTCGCCTCCTCTTTCTGCTGCGCACACACACACACGCACACACCTCTGGATATCACACACACACACACGCATTAGCGCACATGTAACACACACACACACACACTCCCTCACACACTCCCTCACTCGCTCGCTCTTTGTATTCTCTCCTCTATCTGCAGCCTCCCTCTCCTCTGTTCCCATCTTCTTTCGGCTGTTGGTGCATCTAGCCGGGTTCAGCCAATCACAGAGCTCGCAGCTCACAAACACACACACACACACACACACACTTTGCTCGCTTGCTGCTCTCGCCCTCTAACACACCACTCCTCCATCTCAGCCCTTCATCCTGCACTTCCTTTCCTTCATTAGATCCTTCCTTCCTTCGTTATCTTGTCCCTCTATTTCCTTCCTTCCTTCAATCCTTCCTCTTCTTTCTCTTCCTGTCTTCATATTTCCCTTCCTCTCCTCCTCTTCCTCCTCATTCATACACTTCATTCCAGCGTGGGGGGAGGGGAGCCGGTGAGTGAATTCCTCAGAGTCTTTTGTAAGTGTACCAAGAGGAGGAGAGAGGAGTGGGGTGGAAACGTGCAGGTAACTGGTGGAAAACTGGGATAAAACCAGATTTCAGGAACTGAAAACCAGGATTATCCTCCTGGTATCAATATCAAGGTCCTGTTTGGGGTTTGGGAGAGCACTGGTGTAGTTTTACACTCGATTCAGGAAACAAATGAAGACACAAACCACAGACAAAAGACGTGAAACCCGGATGAACATCAACAAAGAGCTCTCAGGTTCCATTTACCTCAGAAACAAGTGAACAACATCTGCAGTCACCTTTGGAGCACATCTGGCTGACAACATCAACTCAGGGACAGCCACAGGTCCACCTTACATAATTACTGACCTTTTAGGCCACATCTGGCCCTGCTAACCTTTGCTGTAACCGACATAAATCCCAGCTCCTTACTTTTTGCCTCATCTAGTTCTTGACAACCGTTGGAGTTGCAGTCCAAAGCCTAGCTTGTGACATCTGGGCAAAATCTGGCCCGAACAACTCTCGCTGTACGTCACAGCCATACTGGCTTGTGACTTTTGAGCCACCTCTGGTGTCAACTCATAGACAGCTCCAAGTACAATTTATATGTTTAGTGGCATTTGAGGAACATCTGGCTCATCCAACCTTTTACATAATTGACATCTGGATCACATCTGGATCATCCAGCCTTTGCTGTAACCCATGTAAAGCTCAGCTTGTGACGTTTGGGCCTCATCTGGTATCAACTCAAAAACAGCTGCCAGTACACACATTCAAACACACATTAGGTGATATTCGAGGAACATCTGGCCCTGACAACCTCTACTGTAACCCACCTCGATATCAGTTTGTGACTTTTGGGTCACATCTCAGGCATTACAGCTAAGACTGTATTTTTTTCCCCATTTAAACTACATTTACAGCACAAAGAAAGAACTTGTAAATAGATCATATTGTATATATACTGTAAACTTGCAGGATGTTTGTCAGGTTAGTGAATAATTGTGTTACACAATCATAATAAACTTTTGGTTTCAAGCTCTTATACTTTTCCTGCTTGCATCACACAAAGAACTGATCACTCCATCGCTGCCTCGTATATGTTACACCGTGAAAAGCCCGACTGTAACGGGGTAATCAGTGTTATTCACCTTCAGTGTTTTGAACACCTGACCAGTGTATAATCCCTGCAGGTGTTCTTGGTTGGCCACCCAGAGTCTACACAACCTCCACAGAGACCTGAAGTCCTGACCTCACGCTTCCTGCATCAAAAGGGTCTGGTCAGGATAATAAATGGAGACACTTGTGCTAAAGCAAGGACTAAACAACGCTGAAAACAGCCTCCACTCTGAGTCGGTGGATGCAATCTGCTGAAGTAAGCCTGCTGCATGATGGCAGCATCCTCTGGTACCTGAGTACAAGGCTTCACAATAACACGGGCACTAAAGATCCTGAAACACCTTCATGATTATATCCAGCTGCTGACAACATCTGAGAGATTTTTTATTAAAGAATAAAAAATAGCCAACTTTTGCTTTTACCCTCATCTCCATTTATTTTATATTTATGCAATAATCGTTTTTTGTCTTTTGCTGATCGGAGCTACGCTGCTGACAGATGTTTAGAATTCATCATATGATATATGCCGTCATTTTACTCTACCTTATTTATTGATTAATAAAAATGATTAAATCACAATGACAAATAAAGAGAAGAAGCAAAAAAGAAAATAAAAACATGATCATGATCAAAAATGATATACGAAAACACTGACAAAATGAAACATAAAATAAAATAAATAATAAGTTACTGAAAAATTATACTTTCAGCAATGATGAATAAAGTGTGCAAAAAAAATAGGTAATAATATTTGGCATTAGTTAAAAAGCATAAAATATGACTATATTAATAAATAAGATACGTTACACAAAATACAGTAAAAAAATAAAAACGGAACATAATAACAAAATAAAAATAGAAATAAGTGTAATAATAACAAGTAAAAATTAAACACATGTTTTTAAAATAAAATAAATAAATAACCAAAACTGGAAAAAGAGTATTTTTAAAAAATAAGGCTAAATAAATCCTGGCAGACTTACACACCGCCTATGGTCCGACTCCAAACTGCAGGAAATCTTGTGAACTGGAATTGATCTCAGCGGGCGCATCTTCAACCAAAATCTTCAACCCAAAAATAAACATCTGAGAAAACTGTAATGTTCTGATTTTTCATGCCAGGAAAAATATAAAATATAAAATATAATGTACAACATAGAAACGCTGAAACACGTCCCATTGGACTTCATGATCTGCTCGGGTCAAACATTTAGCACAATGTGTCGTTTCTTTCTTGAATATGTTGACGTGAACGTGAACGACAGCTTTTGTTGTTTTTGCGTAAAACTCTGAGCGACGGTCATGACATGATAACTGATCACAAGGACGGAGGTATGAAAAGATCCACGCTGAGCACGATTATTACTGTTACTGTTAGTTAGATTTGTTTGTGTTTGGTTGTCAACAAGTATCACAATTAAGTAAAAGCAAATCTAAATATCTAATGATATATGTATAAAAAATAAAACAATAAAAACTATAGGGAAAAAATAATCAGTACAAAAAAAAATAAAAGCATAAAGTTTGTTTATATAGACCAAACTATATTGATGTTTATTGGGGGAAATCATCACAACATTTATCAATAATGAAAATAATCTGGCCTAGTTTTAAAAGCAGCTTTACAGATGTTGCTATTTTTGGTTTTTAACAGCTACACACTCGAGTACAACCCTCAAGTATTTGAGTAAATGTGATTCAGCTTCAGAAAATCTGCTGAAGGCAGCACGCAGCGAAGGACAGACTGCTGTGAAATCATAATAAAATATTTCTACAGTTTAAATTCCTTTTTTTTAAAAATTCGTTTGCCAAACGGTGGATTGGAGGGGAGCTTGCCGCTCGTCCAACTGGGTCCCAGTCGGCCCTGTTGGCTCAGGAAATGACAAACGGGAGGGGGGCAGCAGATTGTGATCAGAGGGTATTTTAATCATGCACATAAGGAGGAGATTAACCAGGTTACTGAGTGTTTGAGGGTCCCGAAAACGATCAGAGCGGGGACAGACTTCACGCCAAAATTTGGCCGTCAGGCTCTGGGACTGTTCTTAAGCCAAGAGTATGACGGCTCGCGGCGGCATGAGATTTCTACAGAAAGAGAGGGAAAACCCAGAATATCACCAGAGATGAGTTTAGACACAGGTGAACTGGTCCAGGCAGGTAAATCTGGACCTTTCCTCTCTGTGTGGCCATCACACTCAGCCCCTCTCCAATGTGACTTTTGACCTCTGACACACAGTGACTGACAGCTGGTCGCCAGGGTGTTCAGTGACAGTCAGAAAGCCCTGTCTCTGAGCTGTGAGTGCTGACCTTTGACCCCTGTCATGTCCTGGAAGCTCATGTTTCCCATGCTGCGCTGAAGCCTGACAGGCACAAAACTGCTGATGGAAAAATGACAGCACACACACACACAAACACACATATATACACACGCTCTCATAGTAAATGCATCGATTACTGGATCAGCAGCGGGAGTGAAGGAGAAGCTTCAGATTTTGTGGATCCTGCTGCACTGACACCTTTTGGCGCCTGATAAACACATTTTGAAGCTGTTGGCAGAATAAAATCAGCACTCTGCTTTCATCCAGGTGAGAATGAAGTCATGTGGAGTCAAGGTTTTGTTTTTTTTTGTTCCACTCTGAAAGTGACGTTTACACCCGGAAGGAGAATCTGCTGCAACCATCTCCAAACAGCGTCACGTCTTAGACTGTGCACGTGATTTATTTTCCTTTTACAGTATAAGAAACACAAATCTAAGGCACATGACTTAAAGCTTCAGAGCACAACTGCAGACCACGCGTGAACCGAGCAGCTGGATCTGCTTTCATTTCTAAGAATTTCTGATCTCACAGCGACTCTAAAACTGAATCAGTTGCAGCTCAGGTCTGCTAAATGTTATAGATGCAAACCTGTCTATAAGGGCCTCTCTGCCGGGTTTAACTCAGCATGTCGTTGTCTAGTGCAGGAGATGTTTAAAGGTTGCAGCACTCGCTCGTTGCTAGCAGAAAACTAGCTGATTAGGAAGATTACACTTATCTCAATGAGACGTTTTCCTGTGTAATAATATTCAACATGGCTATCAATACATTTTTCAAAAAAATGCCTCTCTGTGTAAAATGGGTTTAAAAACTGTGGGATACTGTTTTTCCGTGATTTGAACCGAGGGAAGAAATCGTGGCAGGATCAGCCTGATATTATTTGTATCCCGCTGTAACTTTACTGTATAAAGAGCTAACATCTCCAAAATGTCAGGAGTAGTTAGTCATTACAAGAAGTGTTTGTGAACTAAAAATCATAATGTGGGATACTGTTTGTCCGTGATTTGAAGAGCCCAGCGCTGCTCCTGAAGGGAAAAGCAATTCTGCAGGGGAGACCTACCTTGGCACTTGTGCAGGTGAAGCCAAAGGGAATTTGATATACCTTTATTAGTCCCACAAGGGGAAATTTCATAAGGCTGCCAACCTATTGCACGCAATGGTGGCGCCATCTTACCCTCCGACCATACATACATTGCACAAAACATCACATGGGGAAGACAGGTCAGAGAGGTATAACAATGGAAAAATGCACCACATGAGGAAAGATAAGGAGAAAAAAATAACCCCCCAGACTGAGCTCCAACAGGGAGATCAGTTTGAGAACAGAAAAAAAAAAACACCTCTGCACATAGCACATGAAAAAACTCTTAATACACCAAAGAAACACATGACAAGCAACAGGGGTGGGTAAAGGGTGAGAGACAGCCTGTGTGCAGGTCTCCTTGATCCACCGTCAGCATCGGAAGGGAATAAGTGTCGAAGGCGTTTGGAAAGGGAGGGGGGATGAGTGTGTGCATATCAGTGTATATGTATGTGTGTGCGTGTCCAGAGTTCAGCTGAGACGGTGTCGTTCGCCCTGCTAGGCTAAGTAAACAGTCTTCCAGCCAACCCAGGTGGCCTTGCATAGAATGGGAAGGAACAGACTAAACAGTCGTTATCGGGGAGTTTTTGTTTGGCTCCAGCCTTGAGACCGCAGCTGGCGCCGAAGGGGTATCCGCATAAGTGATGGTGGTTTTTACTTTAGTGCGAAATATGAATTTCAAAGCAGTTCTACAGTCCAACACTGGTCTCTCAATCTCCCGTTGGAGAGCCGCGAGCTTCGCCATACTTGCGTTCTGTGATGTTGTCATTTCTTGTGCTCAAGGAGCCGACTCTGAGAACTCACGACAGTGTGCCTCCCTGATATGCTTCACCATATTTTCTAGTCTTTGGCTTAGAATGAAGTTGGTTTGGAAACATATTCAGCGATGCTTCATCTCCTGCTTTGCGTTTGTGTGGCCGCCCCGTGCTAGCAGTGTCCAAGCGTTTTGTTTTTTTTACCCTTTTCATACCGCGCCCCCCCTGCAATGGCTCTGCGCCCCACCTAGGGGGCGGGCCACACACTTTGGGAAGCTCTGCTCTAAACTAACACAGGATGTCATGCTGGTCATTTTTCACCTTTTTCCTAATGTTTGATTAGTGAGTTCATGGTGAAAGCAGCTGCGTCTCTGCCTGCATGGCTGGACTACGGTACGGTCGTTCAGACAGTGTTTTTAAATTTTCTCGCATGAGCTGCTCTCACAACACAAGAGCTGCCATTAAATGTGAGGGAAGAAAAAAAAAAACAAAACACATCAGCGGGCCCTAAAATTAGACTAGCTCCGCCTCCCTCACCTGTCAGACACGCCTGAGGGCTTTAACGGCCCTCCAGGTGCCAGCCGGGCAGATGGTCGAGTCACATTTACTGACACAGGTGAAAAAAGAGAGAGACGGAAAGGGAGAGTGATGCTGCTGCTGCTAAAAATGACAAGTGAGGCTTCATTTGCATATCGCTGTCAGGATTCTGCTGCTCTGCAACCTGATTGGCTGCCTGCCTGTGTGTGTGTGTGTGTGTGTGTGTGTGTGTGTGTGTGTGTGTGTGTGTGTAATCCATTTCTCCACGCTCCTCTCTGAGAAAGACTTTATACTCTACCTCCCCCTGGTGGTCACTCAGAGAAGCTGCAGCTTTTAAAAGACAAGTCTGAGGAGAAGACAAAAGTGTCAGACGCTTTAGACGTCCAAATCCTGCCAAAAATACCCATGATTTAGCTGGGCAGACGTGCAGACAGCGATTGATAAAGCCGGAGGGAGGACAGCAGAGACGTAGAGACCCAGAAACCAGCAGAACAAAAGAGAGCCTTAATGGACTGCTGAGTGACTGACCCTGATTCCTAATGGACACAAACACATGACGCATTGACTTTCATTCATTCCCCAAAGGGTCGGCCTAACCTGAACACAGACCAGAGGGAAAAAAAATAAAAAAATAAAAAGCAGCTGGGCAACAGCTGTCAGGAGCCACACAGATTCATCTCAGAGCAACAAAGAGGTTCAGTCAACAGGAACTCGTGTTATTGATCCAGAGGGGATCGTAATCCATCACACAGTGATTGGGCATTTCAGAAATCTAAAAGTTAGTTTTAGACTTGCAATTAAAAAATTTTGTTTAATTAAGGGACATTTCTTCCAGCTGCACCACTTTAATTGCTTTCAGTTTAAACAGGCTTTTATTTGAACACCTGGATTAACAGCAAAAGCAAACATGTAGGTTTGAAATGAAATAAAGATTTTTATTGCGAGTTAACATTTTCCTAGTTTTACACTGCTTTTACAACCTGACATGGAAAGTGTAGCAGCCTACATGAGAGTTATCTATTTCTATTCATATTTAAAGAGCTGGCTATTTTCAGCCAGCCTGGAAGATGAAATATGGCATTTTTAATTCATAATAAAAGTCGCACCTTTATGGTTGTGCCACCCTGAAATCTGAGAGCAAACAAATCACTGGAAGTTGTTTTAATAATTACAACGGTTTTGAATGTATTGCTGCTGATAAATATATATATAAAAATATAAATGTATTATTTTCAGCGTTATATACAATAAGGATTTTTGAATTTATCATTAAAACAACTGCGCCACCGTTTTGGTGTTCAGATATGAAACTATAAAAAAATATTAATTATTTGAATGCAGTCAAAATAGATTCAAACTAAAACAGTTTTTCAGGATGAAGTCCTGAAATCATGTATTAGAAATAAATTATTTTAAACAGAAATGATGCAGAGACACAAAGATCAGTCTGCACGTGGCATCATTAACCTGAATATGAACAACAGAAGTGACTTCATCAGACTCCAATGACTCTCCTCTGCTTACAGAGAGAACTTTTCACTTCTGCTCATCTTTTCTTCATCATTAACAGTTTCAGTACTTTTATTTCCTGGTATTGAAGCATCTGCTGCTCTGGTTTTCAAGTAGTTTGTCACTTATCTGCTAGCATAGCATTGCCCTTTTGCTGTTGTAGCAGCCTTAGCCGCTGCGACCCTTTATGGTTATTTGTGCCGAGAGCTTCTTGTTAATGTTTGCAGGAGTGTCTGCTAAACACACACATTCACATGGTGAAGCAGAGCAGTTAAAGTTTCTGCCACCTTGATGTGAGCCTGTTAGCTTTAGCATAGCATTAACCAAATATGTATATGTATATATATTTCTAAGTTTAACAGGGAAGTTCTGCATGCTTGTCACCAATGAAATGAAACTGTGATGTTTAGCGGCTTCTTTACCTACAAACCTCAGCTCCACTACCTTACTGAAGATAGCGGGTGTACTTCTCTGGGCTCAGCACTGATAGGCTTTTACTCATGATGTAACCATGGAGCCCAAGTTGAAACTGGCTGGGAGATGCGCTGAGTTAGTTTAAAAACTGGTGAACATAGAGAAAGTCTTTTATTAATTAATTTAACTGCATTTTTATCAGAACAGAGCTAATTAGAAAAATGTCTCACAAATAAAAAACTCAGCAGCAACCGCTTCCTGAAGGTAGAATATGGTGAACGAACAAAGATGGCCTCAGTATGTGACTACATTTCACAGTAATCTGACACTATGTCGACTGTGGGGCTGTGGCTGGTTTCTGTATGATGGTTAATCTGAATTTGGTGTGGGTTTAAGGCGGGCCGAGGACAGCCTGCACAGGAGTGCTAATGTTTTATTTTCTAATGCTGAACCTTAGAGAGAAAGAGGGACAAAGACAGTTATCGGGCAGCTGCAGCTGGCAAACACACACACACATGCACAATAATGGATAAAACAGATCAGAGAAAACAGTGGAAATACTCTCCTCTCTCCCCGTCTCTGCAGGTTTCAGTGTCAGACTGACTGCTGGACCATCAGAGACACCCTAAGACACAACACGTATGAGTGTGTGTGTATTAATAAGTGTGTGTTAGTGTGTCCATGCTGGGCTTATTCAAGTAGAAAATGAGTGAGTGTATGCGATGCCAGAAGCTCGGCTGTCCACCTGGATGCTGCCCAAGGCTCTGTGTATGTGCGAGTGTGTGTGTGTGGGATTGTGAGTGTCAGGATATAACAGATGAAGGGCAGTAAAGCAGATTCTCATCATGAGTCTCTTTCCTTCTGGAGTCCACAAATGAAACATTTTTAAAGCTTCCTTGCTGCTAATTCTCTGATTTCATGTTCGGCTGTTAAATGCAGCTCGATGGTTGGAGGTCAAGTGATTGAGTCAGCCATTACTGAATTTTCCAGAATCAATAAACAGCACATTGGCAGTCTATACACATGCCTACACTGCCTCCTTCTCCATACTTGTTTCCTCTTACTAGATGCAGATGCTGGTTTTCCAAAGAAAAGCACTCTTGAATTGTTCTTTTGTTTGTTTGTGTGCGTGCGTGCGTGCGTGCGTGTCAGTCATAAAGTTTCATTTCACATTAATGTTTTGGAGACTGATCTCTGGTTTGCACCTTGAGGGGAACCCTTTTTACCATTGCAACAATCCTGAAAACCTCCCTCACAGCTGACTTCTGTGATCACTTTTAGGCTTGGGTATTGCGTTCTGCGCTGCTGGATGTTCTGATGGGGGTTCCTTTTTTAGCATTGAAAGGACCCAAAGATCATCCCCTATGGCAGCTTTCTGTGGACCTCCAATCACCTTGTGCCAAACCCTACTGTCTGCTGTAAAGTCTTAATAATAAACGATCTACTTCCTGGTCAATGCTCTACATTTGGCTCGGTGTTCTGAAGAAGGTTTTGTTAATCATGGAAAGAATTCTGTGGTCATCCCCTGCAGCTTTTTTTGTTTTGTTGATGGCAATAGTTTATCCTTTCACCAAAAATATACCAAACCCTTGATTTTGGTTTGCTTTCCTGGTACGTCTCCAATGACCTTAATGAGGGTATTTCTGACTTGCACTGAGAGACTCTTTGAATGTGTGTTTTGGCTCCACAGCCTCAACTTTCAAATGCAACTCTGGAGCTTTGACCTACTTCATTTATGATGAAATATCAAAGAAATAGGCCACATAGGTCTGGAGATTACAGAAGTGAACTGTCAGCAAGTGTTAATATGGGTTAATGCATACACAGAACTTTTCTGAGAAACCATCCAGAAAACAGTCAGCCAGTCGTTAACCTTTAAAGAGTTCTTCCATATGTCTAAAATTTGGTTGAAGTGAAATGTTTTCTTTTTTTAAAATACAATTTTCTGTTGCCTATAGATCTAACAGGTCTAAATCTAAAGCTAATCATCTACTGCTTTTTCTGATCTGGATCATGGTTCCTTTTGACCAAGAGGACCAAAGACTTTACTCTGAGGTGGGGCCTAGACACCCTTTATGGGAACTTCACTCCCACCAGACCCTTGATTTCATTCAGTTAGTACCCACAGCTCAAGGCCACAGGTGATGGTAGGAACAAATATCGACCAGTAATATGAATTCTGTCACTTCTGAAATTGCTGCCTCAGAGAGGTTGATTGTGGGCAATCTATGGTGTCGCAAGCAACTTACTCTGGTAGGGCTTCCCAAGCTAAACTGGTCCCGGGTGAAGGGCCAAATTAAAGAGGACTTAAAGGAAAACCCAAGAACGAGGCGCCAGCGTACACTTGAATACAAAAACATAATTCCCGTGTATCCATAATATGAATTAAAGACCTGAATCCAGGTCTCAATCTAAACATGCTCTTCTTCTCTGTAATGTGCTCCAGAACGTCCTGGGTCCAAGATACGGCTTAGTCAACCCTAAGCTTTTGTTCCAGGTGGGTGAGAGGCTGCTCATGTTTATCACAAACAGGCAACAACAGAATAAATCACCTACTTTTATTTAACACAAAGGACTCTTAGTGACCTCAACATTTCTGTGTTCGTTTGTAAGCAAATCCCTTCAGCCAAGTTCAACATTTGGCTTTAAAATCCCCGCAGGTCCACTTACTTTTGGTCATGTAGACGATTACACAATATTTGCACACACCTTAACAACATACACACTCACACACATTTAAATGGATGAAAAAGTCAGGAGATGACACACACACACACACACACAGTCAGCAGTTTGTTCAACAGAGTCGTGGTGTGTGTGTGTGTGTGTGTGTCTTGGTAAAATCTGTGAGAAACGATACGAATAATACATTAAGCTGAGAAATATGGATGTAAACACACACGCACACATACAGAAGCACATCTTCTATTTGAGGAGCCAGGCAATATGTCCTCATAACTCCAAATGTCCTCACAATACTGGTGTCAAGTACAAACACACACAGATTCAGGTCTGCTTCAGTAATCCTGAGGACAAAGATGAGCAGAGTTCTGACATCAGCACCTCTTAAAGGACACAGTGTGTATTTTAGTGTGTGTGAGTCTGTCGCAGTATAGAAAACGATTTTGCGACAGTGTGTGTGTGTGTTTTAGTGTGTGTGTACTTGTGTTAAAGCCATTTTCTCTGCTTCTTAGCCGAAAAGCTTAAAACAGTGGGATGATGTCATGCTGTGACACACACTCGTTATCGTGCACTTGCACAGACACACACACACAGACACAGCCTAATCATAACGCCCTTCTATGTGTGACTGCTCAAAGATTTTCTCATCTTTTTAGGGAAAGAAACACTTTAAAACCCGTTTAATATTTTTAAAGAAACAAGTCGATCTGACAGCCGTTCAGCTGCTGCTCCACTCGTGTCACATGACCTTCAGCGCCAAAAGGGAAGCTAAAAATTGACAACACAGCCTGACTGCACTTCACTGAAACAGCCACAAAATGTATTTAATGTTTCCATGTTGTGACACATCCCCGACTTTACAATCACTTTATCATAGTCACCGAGGATCTTTTCAAACAAAAATACAATTTAATCTTCGATGACTCATCTGTGATCCAAACTGAGAAGACGGTTGACTGTTTGGGTCATTTTTCACCAAAAGATCTCAGTAAATAAACAACTACACAAACTGCATTTTCCAGCCTGTATTTGGAATAACTGGATTAATTATCTCATTTACTTAAGACTGGTTTAACAACTGCAGCTGTAAGTCTATGGAGGGCCGTAATTGCCAAAACACATAAACACGATTAAATGTTTAAGAAAAAAACAAAACATAAAAATTAAATAAAAGAAATTTTAAGAAAATCTATAATATATAGATTAAATAAATAAAATCTAAACTTTTATTAAAATATAATAAATTCATTTGTTAATTTATTACATCTAATATAAATAAATCTATTCCCACAATGATTTTTTTGTTTGGTTCTAGATTTCATGGCACATAAATCAGAGACATTTATTTATTTATATTAATTTTGGCAGCATCTGTCCTCCATAAATCACTGTCTGTATGCCGGCGGCTGTAGTCTGGACTCGGTGTTTATGAGGACATCTGTGAGGTAGATGCTCCTGTTGAGCAGCACATCAAATCTGGCCACGGATCAGACTTTCAGAGCGGCCTGCAGGCGCACAGGTGCTGGACCCTTCTGAACCTGCCAGGTAAGAAATCGGGGTCACGCACCTGACGCCGTCACCGCTTGCATGCTGCAAAATGCTGCCTGCAGCATCCGTGTTCTCCTCCACAGGCCGGCCTCAGCTTCGTCAGTGAAGCCAGGAAACAATCATTTACTAAATCCACCACAGTTAAACGTGAAAGAGGAGACATAAAAACAGTCTGAAGAGCCTTTTCACCTCGTAAAAGTTAACAGAGCGCACGCACACACGAGCTAAAGCCCCATTCGGATGGGATTAACCTTACAGAGGGAAGCTGGGGTTAAATATTCCCCCGAGGTCTCTGGCAGGGATTTGAAACTTTGCAAGATTACAGGAACAGACGAGCAGAAAGCTGCTTAGAAATCACAGAGAAAGATTCTGCAGAACTTCCCTGAAAATCGCCACATTTTCATAAAAAATAATCCTGGGATAGCTTCCTTTAGATCCACCACATTTTAATCAGGAAGGTCTAACAGCTAATACAGCTGCTTCTAATGGCACCAGGTGTGCTAAAAAAAAAGGGAAAAAAAAGGAAAAAAAAAGGAAAGGCGTCATCATGATCATGTCAAACTTGTACAAGGCAGCGAGTGTAATAGTCTCGTCATTAATTTCCAGTACTTCAGATGTCACTTTGTACCAAATTCTAAAGTAAAACACTGAACTTTAAACATATCTGAGCCCTCACATGTTAAATACTAACAAAACATGAGAAGAGCTTAAAGAAAATTACACCTTGATATAAATGAAACTACAAATCTGTAAGAGACACTGAAAAAATGTGATATCAATGGATTCATGACAGCAATTAGAGGTCTAAGAGATGTTGACATAACCATCCATCTATCGATTTTCCACCTCTTCTCCAGGGCTCTGTCCCATGATGCAAGTTCAACATAGCCAGGATATGATTTCCCTCTCTGGCTTCATCCCTAAGGTTTCCCAATCCAGCTTGAAAGAGACAATGCTGCCAGAAGTTGACCAATCAGAAACACAGACAGGTCTAATGGCAGCAGATCAAACTGCAGTATTAGAAAAAAAAATGGAAGAAAATGAAAAAACAATTTTAATCAAAATAATGGACTGACAGTTTCTGAGAATCTCGAGGGAGGAGGTTTTTCATTTGACGACGTCCATTTATACTCGACTTCAGACAGTCATTCACTGCAAAGGATTATTATCCAAGTATCAAAAACAATTACTAAAATGAAAATTATATTTGGTTTTACAATTACTTCTGGACCTCTGAAAATGGGGTAGTGTATGAAAATGCCTAAATTCTGAAGACCTGATGAAACACTTTTTATGAGAACAAGATCACATATTTTACTTAGGATCAGGGGTTACGCTTGGAGTTTGGGCGGTTTCTTAGAGTATTTTAAATTAAATATCGGTAATTTAAGCTGTTAATTTGCTCACTTATGTTCTTGTTTTTCTGTCTTTCTACCTACAAATCAGCTGTTGTCACATCTAATCACTGCCTGAATTTCTTGAACATGAGAACATAAGATTTATTTTTATTTAACTCTGGGTTTCCCTGCTCAGTTAAGAGAAAAACTCATGGGAAAATTTAACTAATTAACCCAAAATTCTGCTCAGTATTTTATCTCACGGGGCTCCTGCGTTACTCCTGGCTCCTGTGTTTAGATTTAATTTCTCATTTTCTTTGAGTCAAATCCCTTTGAGATGAGTAGTGACATGAAGCAGCAGAGATAAACATGTGAGTATAGTAGTACACTGTGTTTCCGTCATGGTCTGTCTATGTATTATTTACCTGTTGTCTATATTTATTCTGCTGCTTTCAGCTGTGTGATATTTTTTTTGTCCTGCAAGTTTGGGTCTTAGCGTTTAACATTTTGGTGTTTTGTTCTTTTTTCCCAGCATCCCGCTGTGAAGGACTATGACCAGTTTAGCTGGAAGCTGTACACACACGCACACACACACACACACACACACACAATTATATTATTATCTCTCCAGGAGCCCCACACACAGGTTTACAACACAACACCAAAGCAGCACCGTAACGTCTTTGGAAAATGGCTCTGAGGCTCAAACTGCTCAGATTGTAGAGGCTTTTTCAGTCACTTACACTGATCCAAAGCTAGGAATAATTATTGGGTTCATTATCAGTTAGTTTGTTTAATGATGTTTTTGTTCATTGTTTTGTCTGTAAATTGTAAGGACACTGTGAAAACATTGGTTTTTGATATTTTTTTTTTTAACAAGAAGCAATGGAAAATCCAAATACAGAGTTTACTATTTTTTTTAATCAACAGTCTGAAACATGGGACACTGTTTATTTTATTTTATTTATTTATTTATTTTTATTTATTTTTTTTTGGGGGGGGGGGTTGTTTATTTGTTTTGTTTTGTCTCGGGGAGTGCATAAGAAATTATTCAAATATATCAGTAAATCACATTTTATTTATATAGCTACTGAATTCATGCCAGACAACTTAAGGGCCCTTTTACTTTCAAGGCACTTACTTTTCAGGCATCTTTTTGAAGCACTTACTGGTTCAAATCTTCGTGGTGTTCCCCAGGGCACGATTCTGGGGCTACCGTTATTAATTTTATATCTGATACACTCGGGACAGATTACTGAGACGTTTTCCATTAGTACCACTTATATGCTGATGACACTCAACAATGTTTAATTTGCAGTTACATAAAAAAGAGAAAGTGTTATAGTTTCACATTTCTCTTGCTGAAATCAGCAAATGTTTGGTATTTTTTTTTAATAAATTAAACTTTTATTTTGGTCTAGACCATCTGGAAAGAAATTGAAGGACGATCATAAATAAGCCTCAAATATGAGTCCATAAGCAAGCGATATTAATATAGTACTTTTTGCAGTCGGAAAAACAAGAACATGAGAGAAAACAAGAAGTTTTTACAAGAGAAAAAAAGGATTTTATAAATTAGAATAAATTTAAAAGCAGGACCTGGTTTAACTGAATGAAATACATAAATGTGAACTACTTCAGAATGCAAAATTGGATTTTGACAAAAAACTAAAAGAAAAGATGCTCCTGGGATTATCATTCGTTGTTATAACCAAGTAATTTATAATAAAAAGGCAAAGATTTTATAAGAGGTCTATCAGTACGCTGTGGGTGGATAAGTAAGACGTGAAGACATGACCCCTTCCAATTAGGATATTTTTACATTTCATAGTTTCATTTATGAAGGAGATTAATTGGTACCCACTCAAATCGCAGGTTTCACTATTTTCAGAATTTAGCAGTTCAATAAACTTTATTCATCCTTTGTGGGGAAGTTAGACCTTAAACAGCTGCCCAGAATTTGGGTGCTCATCTGCCAAATTTATAATGAAGAGACAAAATTGTTGGCAACAGAGAAATTATTGCATCTTCAGTTTGTTGCACCACCCATTGGTATTCATGTAGGTCTTCTTAGTGCCCATAAAGGTTCACTACAGAGCTGGGATCCTATTGGGAGCAGTTAAAGGTTAAGTCTTACATTCATGACCCACAAATCTGGATAATGTTAAACACTTAGCTGTCTGTTCAGGTCTCTTCAGGAATAATGTGAGTGAGACTGAATAAAAACACACCTCTTAAGTAGAGTGGAGAATGTGTGGCAGTGGTCATGAATAGTTTTTATAAAGTGAGCTAAAAATGGTTTGCTGAATCTGACACCGAGTATAAAAGGAGGAAAAACTACTGTGAGTACACCTTAGGTGAGTGTTGACATGTTTGTTTCTATTCCAGCTCGGCCATGTGGTCAATCAAAATCTTCTTAAAATCAGGTTCATTAAACTGCAGGTTATCGTCATGACAGGATGCCTCTGTATAGACTCAAGTTTTATGTACAACAAAAGAGAGCTAATGATCATTTCTAATAAATACTGGATTATATTTAAAACCAATTACGTTATAATCAATATGACAAAATGTTCAATCCAATTTAAAAATGCCCAGATAAACAGGAGTTCACCTACTTGCTGAAGAGTGGAAAATATCCACATACATTCTACACAGTGCTTTGGTTTGTGGCTTTCAAGACCACAGAAGAGCACAGTATGGTTAAAAAAAAAAAAACAACAACATTGACACTAACTTTCATTTACAAATGATTGTTTAGTAAATGAAACCCCAAAGATATTTGAATTTATCCTACCAAAGACTACGATAACGAGCAATGTCTCCACATTCACGATACTTGGAACATGATTTTTTAATCTTTTTACCCAAACAGTTCATTTAAAGTGCTGCTTATAGATTCTTTGTTGATCGCTCACTGAAAAATAGAATAATAGGTGGTAGGTTTTGCCAAATAATCTGACTGATAATTTTTTTATTCCCCTTATTAACTCTACCAAGAAGGTCAAACTATCCACTGAGGTTGAAGAAAGAGATGATGTGGCATCCAAAAGACAACAACTGTCCACTAGCTAGATTGAATCATTTTAAATGTAGACGGGATTAAAGTTCAAGACCCTAGCTGACTGTGGGGACATGACTCTTCTCTAATGCTTTTCCCAGCCCACACATGAAACAAAGCTGCTGGATTATTTCCCAACACATGAACAGGGTTCCATATCACCAATGGCTTGATCATGCAGAGCCATTAAAAAGGTATGTCCACCAATCACAGCTCCAAGTTCACCCGTGAAGCAAACCTCACTATGAAGTTCTTTTCTTGAGCCAGTCGGCCTGTTCTCACAGTAAAGAATGAGCAGTTGTTTGTTCATAGTAATAAATAACTGTACCTTGCTTTTTGAAATGGAAATGAAAATGAACGTGTGCAGCGTAATATCAATCACAAGTCCAGTGAACATACCACGAATTATCCTGCTTTCTACCACTTAGAATGACCAGAATTTACAAAACTAACTTCATCCATTTTCTACTGCTTATTCAAGGCTGGGTCACGGTGCAGCATTCTACTCCTCCACCTCCTCCAGCTCATCCAGAGAACACCAAAGCATTTCCACACCAGCTGAGAGATGAGTCTTTCTAACGTGTCTTGGGTCTACCCCTGTGGTGTCCTACCAGGAGGACATGCCTGAACCACCTCACCTGTGGAGCAGTAGCGGCTTAACTCTGTGCTCCTCCCAAATGACTGAACTTCTCACCCTTACCTCTAAGGGAGATCCCAGCCACCCTTTGTAGAAAGCTCATTTTTACCCCTTGTATCTTTCATTTGTTCGGTCACTACTACTAATAATAATAATAATGGATTGGATTTATATAGCGCTTTTCAAGGCACCCAAAGCGCTTTACAATGCCACTATTCATTCACTCTCGCATTCACACACTGGTGGAGGCAAGCTACACCTCTGGTCCTTGAGGACCAGAGGTGAGGGTAGGAACGTAGACTGAACTTTGCTTTTACACTCAGATTATCCACAACGGACAGGTACAGCATCCACATCACTACAGACACCACCCGAGGTACTCAAAGTTCTCCACTTTGGGCAGTAACTCATCCCGCAAAATGACCTTGTTTTAACTAAAACTGGAGTCATGGATTCAGTTAGTAGTAGGGTAATTTTCCCATAGACTTCTATTCAAATATCAGACTTTTTGCAACCAGGAGTGTCGCCCCCTGGTGGGGTCTGAAAAGAAAGTTGCATCCATGTTTATACTGTATTTAGGAGGACCTGTGCCGATAAGGACAGTGAAGATGGCCCAGTCTTGCTATTTATTGGGGTTTGGGTACAAAGACAAAACAAAGCTTGGTCATTTTGGTTCAGAAGAGTCTTGACCAGCATGCACAAAACACATCTCCTAAAGAACACACTTCCTACATGCCTACCAAAGTGATAACTGACTAATAAATTGCTTTTTCGAGCTGTCACTGCAGCTCACAAGAACTCAGAGCTGCCCATCAGCAAGCTTCCAGAAGCTGGCCAACTGGATGAAAGGGAGGAGGGTCTTATAGAGAGAGCAGAGTGGCGATAAAACAGCTTATTTTGGACATGGAGGCACAGAATTAGATTATTAAAGCTTACTCTGAACGTGAATGATGCAAAAGGCATAAATGGTTCCCTTTAACAAACACCACAAAACATCCAAATGCACACACTCACTGTGGGTTTAACACCCTACAGCATTCAGCCATGTGTGGCGTTATGGAGGGGAGTGTTATGGAGATATTACAGGCTGCTGTCAGAAAGCCTTAGTCACCGATTTTACCGAGCACCGGTCTGTGTGCCAGGCATTTAAACGGCTCACCTGTCATCATGTTTTCAAGCCCTCCATTTCCACATTCATCCAACTAAACTGAGGTTACACATTTCACTGTAACACCGCCCGCGCGCACACACTCATACAAGGGCAGACCCTCGCTTGACCAGCCGTTTATCCCGCTCGGTTTACCCGCCTGTTAGCCCGTTAGCAGCCCCACTGCTAGTAACCGGTCACCGGCTGATCAACGTAAAAATCACCGTAACGTCACTGTAACCTCAGCCGCTGCGTCAGATTAACAGGAGACAACACACACACTCTCGCGCGCATGCATGCATGCATGCGTACACGCGCGTGCGCCGCTCTCACTCACTCACTGGGTATCAGTTACCAAGTTTCACTAATTTAAAGACACCAACCGTCTGCGCGAGCTCCACCAGCGGCGCCAAACCACGCTGCACAAGAGATTGCACGAGCGATAATTAGTGTACACATACACACACTAGTCGCCGGTTTGATCGTACCTCCCTCCTGGTCCGGTTGGAGACAGGCCGGGATGTTTTTCTTCCAGCCGGGCATGATGCACCTCAGGGCGGATAGGGAGTCCAGGGCGGCCGCTAGCAGACACACACCACCAGCAACGGAAGGAGCAACAGCAACGGCAGCGGCGACAGCAACATGGCTAGTTAGCTTTAGCTTAAGCTGCTCCACTACACAGGGATCCACCTCCCCCTGCACGAGCCTACCTCTCTCTACCTCTCCCTCTTTTTCAACCTCACACAGGCACGCGAGCCTCCCTCTCTCTCTCTCTCCCCACTCCTCCTCTTTGTCTATGTCTCTCTACCCCCTCCCCCCATCTGTAACTCTACCCCGCGAGCCTCGCTGTGGTCTCACGGGAGCGGGAGAGCGACGTTTACAGAGATGGTCAAAAGAAAGAGAGTGGGTGACGTGATGACCGTGAAGGAGCCCGCGAGGCACTGACGCTTTGATGTTACAGAGGTTTCTGAAGACTGTTACAAATGTATCCAGGTTCCACTGAAGGCTCTAAAGACTGTTACAAATGTATCCAGGTTCCACTGAGAGTTCTAAAGACTGTTACAAATGTATCCAGGTTCCACTGGAGGTTCTAACAACTGTTACAAATGTATCCAGGTTCCACTGAGAGTCCTAAAGACTGTTACAAATGTATCCAGGTTCCACTGAAGGTTCTAACAACTGTTACAAATGTATCCAGGTTCCACTGAAGGCTCTAAAGACTGTTACAAATGTATCCAGGTTCCACTGAGAGTTCTAAAGACTGTTACAAATGTATCCAGGTTCCACCTAGAGTTCTAAAGACTGTTACAAATGTATCCAGGTTCCACTGAAGGCTCTAAAGACTGTTACAAATGTATCCAGGTTCCACTGAGAGTTCTAAAGACTGTTACAAATGTATCCAGGTTCCACCTAGAGTTCTAAAGACTGTTACAAATGTATCCAGGTTCCACTGAAGGTTCTAACAACTGTTACAAATGTATCCAGGTTCCACTGAGAGTCCTAAAGACTGTTACAAATGTATCCAGGTTCCACTGAAGGTTCTAACAACTGTTACAAATGTATCCAGGTTCCACTGAAGGTTCTAACAACTGTTACAAATGTATCCAGGTTCCACTGAGAGGCCTAAAGACTGTTACAAATGTATCCAGGTTCCACTGAGAGGCCTAAAGACTGTTACAAATGTATCCAGGTTCCACTGAGAGTCCTAAAGACTGTTACAAATGTATCCAGGTTCCACCAAAGGTTCTAAAGACAAATGTATCTGGTTCATAGTTTAGTTCCTACAGACACGTTGCTAGTGGCGCACCGTTCTACTGTCTTCATTCATTCAGAGCAGAGATAGAGAGAGAATCTGTAAAGAGACAGAAAGAAATCAATAAGACTGTGAGCCAGACATCCTCCTCCAGCAGCCAGTCAGCCTGTACAGTCATGAAGATCCATAGAGGCAGAGGCGTGGAGGAACTACTGAACCAGAACCAGCAGGACATGGTCTAGAGACCATATTCTGTACACAAAGAGGTGAAAAACAGCAACAATGGACAAAATGATGACAAGTTGAAAAAACAAGCAAACAAAAGAAAAACAGGCAAAAGACCTACAAGTCGATACAACAGCAACAAAAGTAGTGAAAAGTCATCACAAAAATATATATTCTATATATATTCTAATAATAATTTGATGGTGATCTTGGTATTTGGTATTTTCATTGCCAAGTTGTGTGGCATACTTTTACTTATAGTTGTAAAAGTATGTCAGCAGAATTCAGCTGAGGGGGCACAGTGACCTTTGTGAATGGGCCTGGACCCCCGGGCTGTCATAACACCAATGCTGATGCAGAATTAGAACAAAGAGGGAAAAATGTAAGTTAAAGTGAAAAAATGACAACTATTACAGAGGGAAGGAAAAAAACAAGCATAGAGAGAAACAAACCGACAACAAATAATAACAAGAACACTGAAATGTACAATATGACCACAGTGGCTCCAAAGGGACACAAAAATATTCAAAAAATACCTCTACTGGAAATTTAAAAAAGCATAAAATCATGCAAAACAGCAACAACAAGAAACAAAAGAATGACAAAGAGATTTTTTTTTTAGTTTGTTACCCAGTAGTTATTTATAGATACACATATCGTAACAAGTAATTTGGAAAGAACAGATAAGACCTTTGAATCCATGAAAGAATTGTTGAGTTTTCTTTCTGTAAAGAGGACCCAGAAATGCTCCTCTGGGCTCGAAGAGTGAAAATATTCTGAGGACTGAATCTGAGCTTCTTCTTTGAGATCATGAACACTACGTCCTTCCAGACCACAGTTATTCCAGGAAGGTTTTTGTTTTGTTTAAGCAATGCAATCGAAGTTCGAACCAAAGTTCAAAGCCAGCGTCTTTGATCGTATGGAGGATCATTAGTGCACATGTTATCGTATATCTGTGAGGGCCCCAATAATGCTGAACAATTTATACACATTTGCCATTGCTTTTGGGTAACTAATGCGTTAATTAATGTTTTGCTTCTTTGTTGTGAATCACTCTGTAATACGTATATATCTCAAAAAATGCTTTATAAATAAAATTTGACTTTACATTCTTTAGCCTGCGTCTTTCTCGGGTAAGGTCTTCCCTGTTTGACCAAGAAACAGTGCAGAGCATTCTTTTTTGAAGCTAAGTTGTTCAAATCAGAACATGTCTCCAGTTAAACCTGATTTATTTATTCAGTGTTTTCAGTTGTCTATTTTTTTTTAGTTTTATCTATTTTTTAAAATCAATTTTTTTAACAGGATATTTATTTCTCATATTTTAAATGGAGGTTGTTTAGTAAAGTCTGTGTGTTTTAATATAACTATGAAAATAATGGTTTAGGCTGAATTTCATGGTGTCCAAAAACATAAATCATTATGTGATTTTTAAAATAAGCTGTTGATATTTATCCAATTCTGTCTCAACCGCTTGTTGCCATTAACCAGGAGCAATGTTCCCTCTAATTTTTCATGTGTCTGAGCGAACACACAAACTCCCTGAGCGGTCCTTTGGACCACTGTGAGCAACATTAGACGTGTGCACTGTGGTCACGCCACCATCAAATCCATCCAAGTTACATGGTTTATTAAAATAATCAAATTACAGCGTTTACATTTATGTTAGACTACTTTTAATTAACTGCTTTAGCCCACTTACAATGAAACTTTAAAAAAAAAATCTTGTTCATGACCAGTGTAGTATGTTAACACGATTGGAAGTAAAAATAACTTGAACTCCAATTTTGAAAACACAACTTTCTTTTTTTTTTTTTTTCTTTTTTTATAAAGCTCTGCCTTGTATTATGAGTATGAGTCTGTGGTCCCCGAGAGAGTCCTGTAACTCTCTGTCTGCAAAATACAGTATATAATGACCAATGTTGGGCAATTATTTATATAGTTACTTCTTCAAAAAAGTAACTGAGTTTTTTGCAGCTGTTTACCTAAAAATGCAGCCAAGGCGTTTTTTTAAATAAACATTTCAAACTATTTACAGAACAATCAGCTGTTCTGCATCAAATTTGATGCCACACAAATTATTTGTGCCACTCCAAAAATAATTTCTCTCCACTATGAGATAAAGGAGAACAACATCTGATACCTGCAGGCCTGACAACAGGAGATGTATCACTCCTGTAACACCTGTAACATTCAGCAGTCGCCTCATTGTTCTGACACACAACAAAACTATTGACTACACCACACACTAACTACACAAGATTTGCGCTAAACGTCACAAATCTCTCACATCTCAAAACACCGCCGTCACTCCTAAAACTTCCCCCCTTCCTAAACATCTAAATGCCATGTTGCCATATCATTTTTTGATTGGCCGACATGGTACATTTTTCGACCAATAGGAAAGGGTGGGGGTTTTTGGCGTTTTTTTTGCTCACAGGCGGAGAGTGCTTTCGAGCGTTTTCCTTATAAAACGCCATTCTTACCGTTTCTTCCTGCAGTAAATATAAACAACGATAGTATTCAGGAAGAAAACCAAACATTGCATATATTTTTATCATAACTCTGGTTTTACGTGGCCTATCAACACAATTTAAAAACTGGTATAAAGTCCACACTTTTTCCGTCAATTGTTCCGTCTGTCCTGCTCACATCTCCAATGGTTGCACATGTTGTCATTAGCGTGGCTTCACTCCACATCAGCCACGCTGCTTTGCTAGCTAAAACACCAGTGTCGGCACATAAGGACGCTGTCATAGCCTGTCAACCACGTTGATTAGCTGCCTATATACGAATGTGAATTGGCTGGACTATTGGATAAGGTGGCATCGTTGTAATCCCATACGGGAGCAGCCAGTCACTTACTGACTAACACTGCAAAACAGAATTGTTAAAGTTTTAATTTTAATTTCAATTCAGGTTAGATGTTTTTTTGTGCGCAACGCAGATTTTCTGTGCAGAGACCGTGCCAGCAGTGTGCAATTGCGCACGCGCGCAGCTTAGAGGGAACATTGACCAGGAGATGTTTACAGGGCGGTATTACAGAGATCTGAGAATACTGAGAAATTAATTCTCACTACAGAAATGTAAAATTGATGTATTAACATACAGTTCTGGTGTTTTGTGGGCCATGATCAAAAATAAGCACAAGGGCTGACAGCCAAGTGTGAAAAAACAGACTGATCTAGTCAGTGTATTTTTAAGTTTATAGCACATCTGCAAACAACAGACCAAAATGCAGAACAGCACAAAGAAATAAAATAAAATAAAATAAAATAAAAATGAATGAATGAATGAAGAATGAATTTTGAACTTCATATAAAATATATTTTATTATACTTTTACTAAAACATTTGGAATGATTATCCCTGAAAAGCTTCTTGTTATCAGCTTACTGAAAAAGCAGACTTGAAATGAAATGCCCAGCTGTTTTTTTTTGTATTTGCCTCTCTGGATTTGTGTAGATTTCTGACCTTTGACTCCCAAACAAAAAATAAATGTACACTGAGCACTGCTGGGAGTGACTCCTCCTGATATCAGGACATGTTTGGGATTGTTTCTGCCTCAGTCCTAGCAGTGGGATCTTTTTAAAGCATTTCCAACCTCCTGCAGTAATTTTATTACATAGGGTATAAAATAAATATGACCCCTGTGTTTGATTTCCAGCTTCATCTCTAATATGAAGTGATAAAGCACACAGATGTGGGCAGCAGTGAACCTGTAGATGTATTAACAGCAAGCCACACACAGATAATGGCTGCTCGAAGATTTTTGAAATCTGGTTCCTGTCCCGACTTGCCTCTGAGGAATTCACCCCATCGCCTCCCAGCTGAGGATTAAAGGGCTATTCCACTAAAAGTTTAAAGGAAAGGAGAACGTGGTGCAGGTAACGTCATGTTAATGAAGTGAGAGAGTCATGTCACCATGGCGACCGAGAGACGGGAGCATTAAAAGAAAAAGGGGGTGTTTTAATCCAAACCGTAATGTTTCTAGAAACCTAATAAAGTTGTTTTTTTTATTATACTTAATAATTAATTTAACTCAAAGCTATTAAAATTAATATAAATTGCATATAATTATCTGTCTGAGTGATTATACCCTCTAAACACAGAGAATAATATTTTTGTGTGCATGTACACAAATTAGTACATATGAGACTGAACGGAAGAAAAACTTGGAGGAAATTAATATGAGTCCACAAACACCAATCAGAACATTAAAGGCCATGATCATTTCATAAACAGAGACTACAGTGTGTAACTGAGGGGTGCGATTGCCCTGTCCCACTGAAGACAAATAAATGACTACATAAACATGACATGGAAGAACTCATTTTTGAAAACTGTGCAGATCTCAAAGTCCAGATCAAAATGATACACATACCCAGTTCTACTTTTTAAAATGTCTGGATTTAAAGACGAATCTCTGTAGGACCCATGAACCCAGCTTTATCCTGCCTGAACAGGTTATGACATGATCTCTGGTGCTTCTGTGGGTCAACTTATCTCCTCTCTGAAACGGTTTGACAAACTTTACCTTCACACTATGAACATCTTCTGAGTTACAGGCCCTCAGAGGGCAGAAGAGTGCATTGAAATTTGGTGTTTAATCCCTCACAGCTTCATGAGTACCGAGACATCAACATGATGGTGATCCACATTAAAAACAACATGTAAGCTGTGTTAGAAACTGCAACCGAATCCATTTCACACCAACTCCAAGTGTCACAATCTGAAGCCAACATCTCGTTTCTTTGTCAGTAACCAACTCTGAGCATCACAGGACATCATAGTTTAGATGAACTGCAGGAGTTTAACATCAGATTAACAGAAAGAAACACCGATGTTCTGGATGTTTGATCTGATTCTGACTCACTGGACAAAAATCACCTCCTTTCTCCCACACTGTTAAAGCTATAACTGCATTAACATGACTGGAAAGAGGTTCTGTTGATCCCACAAGTTAGAATATGCGAATTATTATTATTATGTCTTTATTTTGAATATTTTTAAAATAAAACAACAAAAAAAACAAAACCACAAACAAAACAAAACATATTCATAATCACAATAAATAACCTCACATGGTAAAAAAGAAGTAGGAAGAAGTGCCTAATCACAAGAATGTTAACCTCAAGGTGCTTTATATTGTATGATAAAGACCCTACAATAATACAGAGAACACCCATCAAGGAGTCAACTCCCAATGACCAAGCACTTGGCGACAGTGAGAAAGAAGAACTCCCTTTAAGCAGGAAGAAACCTTCAGCAGAACCAGGCTCAGGGAGTTGCGGCCACCTGCTGTGACCAGTTCGGGGTGAGGGGAGAGAGACAGGACGAAAGACACTCTTTTCTGAGTTTTTTCATGATTAAAAAAAAATTATGTTTTTAAGCATTCAGTCATTAACATGTTGCTGTGTGGATTATTTATGCTCAACAAGCAGGTCAGTGGAACAATATCTGCAGCTGTGGTTAAAGCTGAGAGTACTTTATCTGAAGATGTTTTTCTCCTCTTGTCAGAAATAACAGTTTAAACACAGAGACAGGTGGGACTACATCTGCAGTGGACTCTGACAGGAAGGAGTAAAAAAAAAAAAGAAAAATCCCCTGTATGTCAAAACAACGGCAGCCTGTCTGACAAGTGCGGCGATTAACTGACAGCCTTCAATGTGACGAGCGGCCATCTTTCATCCCCGTGGATCGGCACAGAGAGGGAGGAGGAGGAGGGACAGGAGGAAAAGCAGCAGTGAAGCGGAAGAATGAGTCTCTGCAGGCTACAAGACAAAAAGCAGAGACTGACCTCGATATGAAGAGAGCGGGCGGGACTCGTGTGGTCCCATCAGAGAGAATCCTGCAGCTTTACAGCCCTCACACCAAACCAAACCTGCAAACTATCAGCAGTATTTATGGTGAACATTGTTTATCCCCTCACAGAGTCATCTGCACTCAGTCAGTGTGTCTTCAAACATGTTCAGATTCTCCATTTTCAGCCTGTAAGGACTCCCAGGACATCATAAAATACATCCAGTGAACTCCTGACCTCAAAAACAGCTGATCTCACCACCAGGTCCATTTAAGTCTATGCGTCGTAGCTTTGGACCATCTCACATGATCCCCAGCAGCAGCAGATGGAGCCTGGCCTTGTCCTTCACACTTAGTTCATATATGAGTTTGATGATCTTCCAGTCTAAACATGTAATTCATAATTACTGAAATCAGTGCATACTCATTCTTCAGACTCAGCTCATGTGTTGCCGGGGGCTTCAGGGAGCTCTGTGCCAAATTTGAGGTCATCTGGTTGAGCGGTTTTCATGTTTTGGCTAAATGTTGCTCTCCATTAAAGGGACTGCTGCCTGGGAAATTCATTGCTTTGTATTCGAAGGTTGAACCATCACAGATAAATGTGTTAACCTGAACCTTAACCACCAAAAAAACCTAAGCTGGGTTTTAAAAAACCTCAAGAGCCAAAAAGTTCTAAATTTTTGCAACTCACTGGCTCTCAGAACAGAGCTGCATTGTTTCCAATGACCAGCAGGGGGTGACTTCTCTGGCTGCAAAGAAGACATTTATTAGCCCTTTTTGATTAGCATCTACTTGAATTGTCTTGTGACAGCTCAATACGGTTTAAAGGTTTTTCATTAGGTTGTAGTACCTGGTAACAGGTACCTTTTTAAGTACCTGCTCACCCGGGGTTCCAAGTAATCTGAGGTGATCTGAAAATGTGACATCAACAGACTGAATGCCACCGATTGGCTAATAAGTGGGATCACTCAATGAGTCATGAAAGCGACTCCTTGAAAATCAAAACTGCCAATGCTGAAATCTGGCGACGAGAGAAACGTTGAGTCACATCAAGCTTATCCGAGTAGGTACTAATGGAAATGGGCTATATAAGAACTTCAGACTTTGTTTGAAATGGAGACTTCTATGATGAGTTTTTTGTCTCAGTCGCCAGTTTTAAGTCTTAGTCAGTGCAGCATGAGGTTCATTTAGTAAACTGTGGTGTGACTTAGAGTCAAGCACACATTAAAGCAGGGTACTTGGTGGGACAGTGTGGGTTTTGATTCAGCAGGGGCTTGCTTGCAGTTGGATGGAGATGGAGATGTCCATCTTTAAATCTTCTTTTCAGGCAGTTGATGGAGTTTGGATGTTTTGTAATCTTTGCTAATGAAGTAATTCATGAGTTTCAACTTAAAGGGGGTTTAGATTTGAATTAGTCACCGTTATTGATTTGGGGCAGTGAATGTGAGCTAAGCCTGGTGGGGCTGGGTGGTTCTGTGGTGTAGCGGTCATCACATCTGCTTTACACACAGACGATCCTGGGTTCAGTCCCCAGTGGAACCACAAATC
The DNA here is from genome assembly GCF_051167445.1 of Perissodus microlepis. Taxonomy (NCBI): domain Eukaryota; kingdom Metazoa; phylum Chordata; class Actinopteri; order Cichliformes; family Cichlidae; genus Perissodus; species Perissodus microlepis. Next base: position 20,067,977 of record NC_140477.1, on the reverse strand, counting down.
CAGCTTTGATGCCAAGAATGTCTTGGATCAGAGGTGGATAATGATTTTTGACAACTTTTTTTTTTTAAAGACAAAAACATGGTCTCCTTTTCATCAGAGAGTTTATAGTAATTTAAATGTATATAATGATTATTTGAAAACTGAGTCCAAGTAGAGGATTGGCTGTAGCTGTTTTTCAGACTAACCAGGTGCTACGAACACGTGGAACTTAGGAAAGTTAAATATTGCAGACGTACATGGATGAGGTTAGAGCGATAAGAGGAACATATCCCAAAAGAAATTCCACTAAACCCAGAGCTGCTGCAGTTTGGTTTGTATCCAGGAGGACAAACAGCAATAAAACAGGCAAACATCAGTGAACTCTTTTAGTATAATTTTGTGTCCAAACTCAAAGTCTCACAGCTATCAGAGGAGGTGAACGACACTCAGTGACTATGGGTGGATCAACCACAGGTGACAGGAAGTGGGGTTTTTTAAATCAAACCATCACTAAACTGGAACTCATACACCAAATCCCCATCTTTTATATACAGTCTCAAGGCCTTGGTGTGGCCCTTCTAGTAGCTTCCAGAAGTTCATCAATCAGACTAAAGTGGACTTTTAGGGAGGGAGGCTCTTAAAGACACAGGAGAGGATAGACTGATGGGCTTCATTTAGTATAAGGACTATTTTGACAAGTTAATTAGAGTGTGGAGTCCATGTGGCTGATGTCATCTTTTATTTACAGTTTATGGGGAAACCAAAACCAAAACTGCAGCTCTTGGTGCTTCAGCCTGAGCTTCATGTCGGACCCTGAGCTTGGGAGCTTCATTAACATGCAGGACATGAACACAGTGATGAACTCAGGTGAGCCTGCGAGGATATTTCATCTTCATCAAGCTAAGGCTGATGATAAGCTGATGAGTCTGAAAATGTGAATGGATTAATGATCCTCTTCATTGCTTCTCCGTCGAGTTAAAGAAATAAAAAAAAGTGCATCATCATTATTTCCTCAGAGATTTCGGAAGAAGACTGTGAGTACTTGAGATGCAGCTGCAGCCTCATTTCATAGATTACTGTCAAACGCTGTCAATGCTTTAACACACTCGTATGCAAACACGCACACACACGCTGGAATCACAGCGTGCATATGTCAGAGGCTGCATTATGTGTCAACAGAAAGAGAGAGCGCCTGGGGGTTTGTAAACATCCCACTCAACTGATCTGTGACTCATCACACACACACCACTCTGCTCCCGCCTCTGTGAGGACCCCTCACTGATGCCAAGCATGTCCTATTCCTTCTCTCAGACTCCAACCTGAACCTGAAAACAAGGCCTGGAGAAGCTCCAGCTGCACCCGAAGCGAGGACAAGCTGAAGCTGAGGCTGGTTCTTCCGAAGGCAGACATGAACACGCCCCCAGCCTCATGTTTCCATAATTTCAGAGTGTGTTACACTGACTCACAGTAACGCAGAGGAGACTCTGTGGTCTTTTTGTGCGTTACTTTGTTTGTTTTTCCTTCTTTTGTTGTCATTTTGTGCAAAAGTCATGTATTTGTTTGTGTTCATGGACGCAGCTGGTGATGGGCCTGTTATAGTGAAAATCAGCATGAATTTGTAATGTTTCTAATGTATTTCAGCAGGAAACTATTCCCTGTCTGCAGTTGTCCAGACAAAGTGGGAACACATCACCATGGTAACCAAGAAAACAGGGCCTTAAAAGAAGTGGCAACCTAAACGTAAGCGAGCAACGCATCCTGAATCCTTAAAAGAAAAGATAATTATGTGTGGAAATCTGTGACGTGCACGACTCAAGTTTGGGTCTTTGTGTGAGCTGCATTTGCTTCTCTGCCAACATGTCCGACCTCACATTTTGTTTGTCTGTTAAAAGTGGAAAGTAAGCCTGAATGTCCGGAAACCCTTTCTGGAACACTTTGCAAAAGCCAGACTGGGCTAAACTGGACCCGGATTTGTAAACTCTCATCTATCCCACCTTTTGGCGTTCTGTCCTGTGGTGTTTTGTGATTTGCATGTTTATTTGAATTAACTGGTCTGTTTTTGTTTTTGTTTTATTTTCTGAAAATGTAAAATAAAATTATCCCCCCAAAAAAGAAGAAGTGGAAAGTAACCCTGCTCGTTTCACTTAGAACAGAGATTCAATCAGAACATCTCTTACAAACTGAGAAGTCTTTCTTCTTCTGCCTTTCTTTCTCTCCCACTGCCTCCTAATATGCCTAGCCCTCTCCTCTTCTTCTCTTTCCTTTATCACAGTTTCCACCAGCACCTGCTGACCAACAGCACTGAGGTAGTTATTGGTAATATGGGCTCCGACTGATGCCTTTACCCATAGGTTTGGTTTAGCAAAGATTATACACTTGATGCATCCCTCCACATTTGTTCTACATTTTTCATGCATTTTGAACTGTCCTGTAGATTCACACAGTTAACCCTCTCAGGCTCAAATTAAACTTTTTGTTGCTAATGCACAACCAAGTCCTGCAGTGGTACTTCTGAGTAAAAAAACTCATAAAATATGTATGTGGGGTAATCAGGTTGTTAGTTTTTAACTGTTGCAAATTGGCAACGCCTGCCTCGAGAGGGTTAAGCAGCTCACATGGAGCTCAGTCCGTGTAATACAGCTGTGAATTTTTTCTTCAGTTCAGGATGTACATGTTTCTGATCTGATTAAAAATGTTCTAACTGTGCTAAGCACTCAACTTCAAGGAGTTTTTCTCTTCATTTACTTTTATGACATCACCAAGAGCAGCTATTCCTAATCTCAGGCTGAGGGGGAGGGGCTAAAACAGCCTTTTTAAGACAGAAGATGAATGTGAATCATGCAAAGCTGCCCTAGCAGAGTCTGAGGATAAAATACAGTCCCCATTTACTAAGAGCAATATTTTATTTTATATTAATTCCTGAATTTCACACAGATGACTTTTAACATCAAATAAAATCCAGATTTCATTTTAATGTTCATATTTACACAGTGAGACTCGTTGTTTTAGTCCCTAGAGGATCCTACAGTACACCTCTGTAAACACTCATGTCCTCACAACATCAGCATTACACACACACACACACACACACACACACACAGAGAGAGAGACTGAATTGCATACTGAATGCATTCAAGCAACAAAAACAGCACCCTGAATATTCTGACTGCGTCTCCCGCATGTATAAAATTACTGTGTGTGTGTGAGTGGTGATTCATTTCTGAGCAGAGGATAATATGCTCAAAATAGCTGTAAACACACACAGGCACACACACACACACACACACAGTTTACAGGTCCTGTTAAAGGGCGGAGCTCTCACTGAGGCTCTGAATAAAAACACCTGCTGCAGGTGAATCACGGTATTGAACACTGCTTGTAAAACTGCTGGATTCAAGAACACAGTTTAGTCCAGATGTTCTCAGCCTGCAGTTTTGAGTCCCTCTGCAGCGACAGTGGGTAAACCTGAGGGGCCGTGAGAGGATTTCATGGAATCGAGTGTGAAGTTACATCTTAAATATATAGGGCAGAGCAGAATGACTGAAGGAGGCAACTTTTATGTCCTGATGGGGGACGTTTTTTTTTTTGTTTTTTTTTCATATGTGATTCTGTTTAACTTTTATGCAGAAAGTTAGAATTAGAAGATAAAAAAATCATTTTATCCTTTGTGTCTTTTATTTCTGACGTATGAGTTCAATGACTGAGGCTGTGTTTTAAATAATCCTTTAGTATCTTTATCTTTTTTTTTTTAATCTCCCTAAGGCTTCATTAAAATGGAAAAACAAATCTTATAAATCAAATTTAACTTTGAATTTCTCATCATCTACGCTAAATAACTGAAAGATTCTGGAGGAATCTCTGTGCGCAATATCGGTTGCCTGTGATCTTCAGGCTGTTCTGAGGTCAGACAAATCAGAGTTTTAAATTCTTTTTGGAAAACACAGATGCTAAATAGAAGAGGGGCCACCAAGCTTGTTATCAGCGCTAAGTTCAAAGCCTGCATTTCTGATCATATTGGGGTGTATTAGTGTCAATGGAATTAGCAGCTTTCACATTTGGAAATACATCACCAATGCTAAAAGGTATACACAGGTTTTAGTGCAACATCTGGTCCATGGGACAATATTCCTCTCCCAAAAGTTCCAAAAGTGTTCTCCTCAGTTCCCAGATCTTTACAGATTGGTGGACCAAAATTGTCAACAGTTTCTACAGATGTGCAGTTCAATGCATCATTATCAGTTCAGTCACGGGGTGGCATTGAAGCCCCTCTGTTCAGGACAGGAAGTATCTCCAAGAGAAATTAAAAGCTGCCTTCCTATCAACACTGGACATTATCCCTGATGACTGACTGTCACCTCATCAGTGCAATCATTAATCTTATCTCTCCAAGTCAGTTTTTTTTAAGTTGACATCTTCTTGCCTGTTCCTCCTGCCTGGCAGCTCCATCTTCAACATCCTTTATCTAATACAGCAACTATCCCTCCTCTCCACATGTCCAAACCATCAATCAGAGAAGGTCAACATCTTGTGAACCTCTCCCATTCACTCTTGCTGCTATCATTCTATTACTGCCTCACTGTTTTTTTAAGCTGACCTCTATTTAACTATTTTTTAAACTATTTTTTGTGTATCACTACTGAATTTTACTGTCCACGTGATAATAAAACCTCTTAATCTGATTCTTTTTGACCTCAGTCAAAAAAAAGGAAAAAGAAGAAAAAAAGATAAAATGTCGAATTTATGACTTAAAGACTTTCAGTGAGTCGTTTTAATTCACACTTTGGAGTGTTTTATGCAGATTTTCATTTTACTTGGGGTAAAATGACCTTTTATGAGGGTTTAGAAAGACAAACTGACAGAAAAATTGGTCAAACTGTGACCTTCGACCCCGCATCGTCCAGCGCCGCTAACCCCGCCCCTCTGCGGAGAGAACGGGAGCTCCATTCAAACACACCAAACTGGTAGCCCCGGGATGCGACAGTCGCTGTAGCTGAAGAGAAAGGTGGAAGAAGAGGAAGAAGAACAGAAACACACTCTCTATCCCCGAAATCATCCGAGCAGGGCGGTCACACAGCCAGCCAGAGACACCAGAGCCCGCAGCCGGAACATCCTCACCGAGCGCACTCTGCTAGTAGGAGGCTAACAGCACCAACATGGCGAGCGCCTCGTACCACATCTCCAACCTGCTGGAGAAAATGACCTCCAGCGACAAGGATTTCAGGTAAAACAACGCCCGGGTGGAGGGATCTGACCGTCAGTTGTTGTTTATCGCATCGGAGTGTTGTTATTTTGCACTGAAAGCGGCGCTTTGCTGCGGCGGGCCTGCCGCTCTCAGGCTAACAGCTAGCATGCCACCTGTCTGATCATCGTCACATCCGCGGTTAGCTGCTAGCATTAGCAGCTAGCCTGCAGGCTAGCGGGCTAGCACCAACTTCTGTCAATCCGCAGGCTAGCTTAGCATGAGTGACGGCCCTCTGTGATGTAGATTCAAATGTGAAGGTAGCCCCCCCCCCCTACTAGTGGGATTTCTCCCGGGAGCCGGGCGGGTTTAACGTCAAAGTGTCGCTCCAGCTAACGGGGGTGTGGTGACGCCGGTAAACAGACGGAGAAGGTCGGAGCTTCAGCCTTGCACTCACATAGACTCTGTCAGCGTTAAAGGTGTCTTATTCTGATCCCATTTCTGTGGTTGTTTTGTTTTAAAACTCTCGTCAGAGCAGCTTTGCGTGAGTCACAGTTCAAAATAAGCCAGCTTTGTCTCTCACTGGGCCTCGGTACAGCCTTGCAGTTCATCCTCCCTGAAATAAGCTGCTGTAGCTCCATCAAAACAGCTTGTTTCATACAGAACATTGGCTACTTTCTGGAAGGAAAGTAGACAAACGACTTGTTTCAGACAGAAGGTAGTTGTTTTTAGACAGTAAGTGGCTTGTTTCAGATAGGAAACAAATAGGAACAATTTCTGTTAGTCAGAAAATGTCTGGTTTCACACAAACCTGGCTTGTTTCAGACAGTTTGAACAGTAGGTAACAGAGCTTCTGGGAAGCTGCTTTCTTTGATATTGAACTAAGTCAAGAGTAGAATATGAAACACTACTGTCCCCCTGAGTGGTCAGCTTTTAGAAGCCTGCTGTGGGGCAGCAACCAGCACTATACATAGTGTATTTAAAAGATGGTTGTAGCTAGAGTGGCAGCACCTTTTGGCTACTGGACTGAGTTTTTATTGTTTTTGTTGGAGTAAGAAGAGACCATATTCAGAAACATGGAAGCTGCATCAGTGCACTGTACAGGGTCAGCATACCTGCTAATTAAAATCCAAATTAAATCTTCGATCTAGGTTCGTCTTTAACCTAAACTGGGGCTCAGACTTCTTGGATAGTCTATTAGTATGATTAACTACACAACAGCCATATTATTAGTCCAGGGCTCGCAAAATCGCTAGCCCGACGTCCCGGGGCTAGCGATTTTTCCAGTCGGGCTACCAAAATCTATCTCTGCCCTGCCCGTCGGGCTATCGTAGGAAGGGAAAATATATGTCAATGCTTTTGCATTCTTTCGGAAATTTCGTTTGAATTTGCTTGTTTTTTTTGCTTTCACTTTGCAATCGCGCGAACTGTGTATAGAGAGCGACAGTACTGATTGGTGAGTGACGATAATTTGCGCACCAATTCCTCTGACATCGTCTTATCAATCGTTAGCTTACTATGCAAACATGACAAGTGAAATCTCCCGCAGCAAGCTTAAACATGTGAGAGGTTGATCGCGCAGAGAATCGCTGAGCGTTAAGTGAGTGCGTGTGTAAAAGCAGCAGGATATATATTTTAGTTCTGCTGAGCCAAATAAGACAGGTCAGGGTGAAGAAGTGACAGCCAAAGAAAAGGTTACCACAAAACGGAAAAGTTATGACAAATCAGACTATAAGGCAAAAAATAAAGTGCAGCTTTATGGTTTCATGGACAAAAGAATTTCTGTGGCTGCAATATGACAAGCTAAATAATAAACAGGGGTGCACATAAGTGGTCCGCAGGTGCATTCGCTGTCAAAATAAAAAAAGGCGCACAAGATAAGAAGTTGCAACGCGTGTTTGCGTACATAAGATTTTCTGGAGGAGGACAGACATTTGTTTAGAACTCTTAAAGATGTCGAAGAAGCAAGCTCCTTTAAGCAATTACTTTGGTGTTCCTCCACCTCCAAAGAAATGTCAGAAGGACTCCGAACCACAAAAGAAGCGCGTATTCTCGGAAAAGTAGTTGCAGGAGGTGAGCTGGCTTCAAACAAATGATGAATGCACAGAGATGTGGTGCAGAATATGCCGTGAAAATCCCACTCTAGCGGACAAAAACAGTGCATTTTATATGGACGTAAACACGCGTTGCAACTTCTTATCTGGTGCGCGTCTTTTATTTTGACAGCAAATGCGCACATGCGGACCACTTATGTGCACCCGTGTAAATAACATAATGTTCTGCCGGGTGTGTTGTTGGTTTTCCCTCGATTTCTGAGTCGACAAGCGCCTTTGTTACTGGGACCAGTAATTTTAAGAAAGACCCCCATTAGAACCCATGAGAAATGCAAGAAATGCATTATTGCTCAGTCTGCAATATCTTTCCCAGAACAAACACCAATTGCAAATAACATACTAAAAATAAACCTGAAAAATCTGTTTAGAACAGCGTACTATGTTGCAAAGAGTGAACTACCACTGGCAAAATTTAGCAGTCTTTGCAAACTTCAAAAAGCAAATGGCCTAGATCTTGGTTCCACTTGCCTCTTACCCGTGACTTCAGTGGAAATTTCAAATTCAGGATCTGACACAGACTGATTCATGTCCTACACAGTTCTTACAAGTTCATAGAAATTTCTGTTCAATTAGAACCAAGTATTTGAGTTGATGATTGTAATTTTTATACAATGTTGTAATTTGTGTTTCAACAATTTTTTGATTAATGTTTTGTTTCCGTTACAATATTATACTTTAATGTATAATATTGTAAAGGAAACAAAACAGGAAACAAAACATCAATCAAAAAATTGCTCTCTTTTTTATTCGGGCTACTTAAATTTATTTTGGGCTACCAAAAACTGAAGAGTCCCTGCCCGAAGGGCTACCAGGGATTTTGAAATTTTGCGAGCCCTGTAGTCAAATAATTTCATTAAAAATGTTAAAAAAAAATTCACAAACGCTCCAATCCAGAGGTCTAGTTCAGACAGCTAACAGAAGCCAATAATGCACACTTTAACCCTTAATTGAATTTAATGGGATTTAAACAGGGCTCGACTGGGACAAAAAATCAGCCCGGGCATTTTGACTAGAGACCGGCCCACCAGGTATTATAGGAAAAAACCATAAAGCCTTTGAATGAAAGCAAACGCTGTTGTCACAGTGATATACACTGTCTTGTTGGTATATATGTATCAATCTAATAAACTTCAAGTTTATTAAACTGATACATATACACCATCCTCCCTATGCTGGCATTCTAAACAGTACAGAAACCCAAAGACTGCTTGGTTGAGTTAACCTCCTGAACTATCTACAACACATGGTGGAAACCTGAAATTAAGACAGAGAAGACTAGAGGTGAGACATGACCATTAGTGAATATTAAAAATAATAAATGACAGATTTAGAGATATTTTCATAAACTATTCATTTACCACATCAATAAACAGCATGGCAGGGCAAGATATTTTTTCTAACACGGCAACCTTTAAAAAGTGAAAGGAGACAGAGAGACAGGTGAGAAAGAATAAAACTTAATTGACTTTTTGATGGCATTTTACACACAGTACTGGTACAGAATCTAGAAAATGTGGGAAAATACTGGCATCATATACAGTACTTATTTCTGAAGAAATTATGATGGGACCCTGAAAAAAAATTACTATAAACAATAATGGATTTCTATACATTTAGTCAGATGACCACTTTTGTTGTAAGATTCAGATAATTATGTATTCAAAGTTTTTAAATGACATAACAAAGAAAAATATTTCTTTGCCCCCCTCTCCCTGTTAATGCCCTACCTGGCCCCCCTGGCAAAACTTTCCTAGACCCGCCCCTGCACAGTTACCAGCTGTCAGCTGCTTAGAAAAGGATCCTGGCGTTATTTGTTTCTCAGAAACAGTTCATAACTTTGCTTCAACTCATTCACGTCACCTAAAAGGTAAACCTGTTTCTCCATCACCTGTTCAGCTCTGATGATTCAGTAAGGACATCTCCTGGTTTCATCTGCATGTTTCCCTCTCACCACATATCCAAACCAATATCATGACCAGCAGCTTTTACAGCTGTGGCTCCAGCAAACATCAGTTGGTACTAGAAATTAATATCAAATAAATTCTAACAACAGTTGATCAAGCTTAAACGTGCTGCTGTTGTTTAGCGTGACATCCGCTGGTTTCCTTTTTCTGGAAGAAAGTGGGCGATAACCAAACGAGAGAAAAGCAATCAGCTGATCATTGATCAGTTTCATGATTGAAATAACAACCGGGGGGCGAGAATGAGAGAAGAAGAGGCAGCTGTGAGAATAACTCCAGCTTTGTGTCTTTTTCATTGTAGCTGAAGTACGGGACAAACTGTGTTCCTTTTCACCTCAATACGAAACGCCTAATATTTTCTCTGAATACGGGACGATTCCGTTTTTAGGGGACGGTTGGCAACTCTAATAATTAACCTTATGAACAAAATAAAGTTCAACATCAGTAACATCATTGCACCCACCCAGCTGTATAGAAACTCCATCATGCTAGCTAGTACGCAGTATGAAAAAGTCAGCATAACGAAAATAAACTACACCTAAACTTGGTTTATATCTGACCCAGATAGACGGCAGGTCATAACTTCTTACCTGAAGTTCAGTTCACCTGACACTCGGACCGGCGGCCGCCTCGGATCTCTGCTCCTCCTGCCTCCCCTGCTGGTGTCCACCACTTGCTAATGTTACTGAATCTGTGGAAGCTCCGCGATAGCCACCACTAAACAACTGAGTTATTTTTACACATCTCCCAGCATCTGGCCAATCCACCACCTTTCAGTGTTTATACCGTTACGGAAAAACAAAAAACAAAAAAAGATTGGCCCATAAAAACGAAAAATCACATCGGGCATACCGGGCAAATGCCCGATGGCCAGTCCAGCTATGGATTTAAATAGGTGAGTTATATTAAATATACTCTCCATAAAGTCGCTATGGAGAAAGAAACTAGTTGTAGAGGTTGTTTATTGCTGCTGTAAATTTGGATTCTAACATGAGAGTTGGAGGAAGTGCATTTTCTGGTTTTTCGGTGTTGTCTTAAGTTTTCAAACTTTGAGGGTTGATGCTTGGCTACCCATGGCACTCTGATAAATCACATGCAGTGACACAGGTATACAAATTATCACTTGAATGCTTAAATTCATTACAAAATGCATTCACCAAAAAGACCACCTTAAGAAATAAGGAGACTGATTTAACCAAGCCTTAAATTATGACACACCTGCTGCAGGAGATCACTGAAGCTTTGAAGATGTTTAATACAAACATTAGTGTGTTTTGTAAGAAGTTGTATATTAAGGAAATAATAGAGGTGGGAATCACCATACATCCCACGATACGATATTATCACAGTACTTAACGCACGATACGATATTATTGCAATTTTTTAAAGTATTTTGCGATATTCAGATTCTGTACATAAAGGTAAACTTTATCAATATTCATTTTATCTAATATCAAAGTCTCGCACTCAGTCTTTCTCTCATTTCAGTCAGTGTTATTGTTGACAAACTGAACGGTTTGTATTACAGTCTAGTCCAACTTAGCTGAATGCAACCATCTGGTACAATTATAGCTATTCTGAACTATGCAATTTATGAAAACTATGCAGCCCATTCAGCAACTGAAGAATTTGAAATTAAAACAAAATATAATTTTACATTAAATAAAAAAGTTTTAAACGTAATTAAAATAAAACATGTCTTAAATTAAAATAAGTAAACTGTCATGTTTATTGCTGCCAAAAAAAAGTTAAACACATTTGGACAGTGTCAGGATTCTTGCTCAGAAAAAGGACCAACATGCTCTGAAGTCAGAGCACAAAAACCTTTTTTGTAACAAAATATCGATTTCTGCTGTCCCTGTATCGATACATTATTAGCAAACAAAATATCACGATACTACACAGAATCGATTTTTTTCCCCCACCCCTAGGAAATAATACCTGATCTAAAATTGACCCCTGTGGTACACCACAGGTAGTGTAAGCTGAGATGATGGTGACGGAGCATGCTCTTTGTAGAAAGAGTGTGAAGCCAACGAGGGAAACTCTTGGTCAACCTGTTCTTCCTCTTTGCTGCTTTTTAACTGATTACCAACTGCATTCCCCCCCCCCCATAGGGGTTGTAACCACAGAAACTCGGGGCTAAAACCTACATATATAAATGACAGTATCTGAAAAACAAAGGGGAGTTTACAAAAGGCCTTCTTGCTGTTTTCTGTTGCTGTTTTTCATAATGTTTAATCGATTCATCTTCAGTATAATCAGCAGGTGAAATTGAAATGCTGCTGTCGCAGCCTGAACTGAAGCTTCAGATTAATGAGTTTATTAACAGGCAGACTGAAGTCACACAGTTTGTATTGATCAGCTGCAGCTGATATCGTCTAGCAAATGGTGAAGGCAGATGAAGCGTCTGACAGGAGGTCCGTTAGCGCCAGACGAACACAAATATGCAATGATTTATTTATGTTGGAGCGTTAAAAACTGAGCTTATAAACCGATTTGACATGAAGAAGAACGTCATCAGGCCCTGCTCCAGGAGTTTGTTAATCCCGAGCTCAGGGGGAAACTGGGTTTTCTGGTTCACAGTAAACTTAAACTCTGTGCCAGTTACCATGGTAACAGACTCTGTGAACTAAAACTGTTCTCTGGCTCCTCCCTTCTTACTGCACCTGAACCAGCTGACTGACACTCAGTTTCATTTCCTCATTCATGAAGTCGCCGCCGAAGATTGGAACAAATCCATCTACAGACAATTTTACACACACTGAAATCCCAGTTTAGGTGTTAAGTGTGTTTTTGCTTTACTCGAGCGCTTTTAAGGTCAGTCACTCGTCAATATATGAGGGCAGATTCTGCGATTACATCACTGATTTATAATCAGCTCAGAATAAACTGTAGTCTCATCTTTCTGCCTCCGAGACTGTGGGCAGTAACACTGTGGGCAGTAACACAGCCGTCAGACTGTCAGTACTAACGTTTACTGTACGTTACTGAGAAACAGTGGTTAAATCAAACTAATCTATGTAAAGCTTCAGACACAGAGCCCAATGATCATTCCTTGGTTGTGTTGTAACTGGAAAAACATCTGCCACGGCTGGATTTTTGGAGATGTAAAGATGAAACTGAACTAAATTTATTTAAAATTTAAAAGTGAGTTTGTGGAAGCAGCTGCACACAGTCTGTTTGTAAACTCATTACGTGTGTTCATTGATTGAGATTCAGTGATTAAATGATGCCAAACAACATTTTAAATGGATAATTAGATTAAAAAATCTAATCAAATTAGGATTACTGCGTCATCTGTAAGTTAAAGTGCGGTTATCAAGTTTCATTCAGTCAGTGATGATGACAGAGTGAACAGAGCTGATTAAAATCACTCTCTTCTTCCCTCCTGTTTGAATATCACGGTCAGCACTAGGGGTGGGGGAAAAAATCGATACTGTGTAGTATCGTGATATTTTGTTTGCTAATAATGTATCGATACAGGGACAGCAGAAATTGATATTTTGTTACAAAAAAAGTTTTTGTGGACTGGAACATGCTCTGACTTCAGAGCATGTTGATCAGCTCCTTTTTCTGAGCAAGAATCGTGACATTCCTTCACTGTCCAAATGTGTTTTAACTTGTTTTTTGGCAGCAATAAACATGACAGTTTACTTATTTTAATTTAAGACATGTTTTATTTTAATTAAGTTTAAAACTTTTTTATTTAATGTAAAATTGTATTTTGTTTTAATTTACTTTCAAATTCTTCAGTTGCTGGATGGGCTGCATAGTTTTCATAAATTGCATAGTTCAGAATAGCTATAATTGGACTAGACTATAATACAAACCGTTCAGTTTGTCAACAATAAAACTGACTGAAATGAGAGAAAGACTGAGTGTGAGACTTTGATATTAGATAAAATGAATATTGATAAAGTTTACCTTTATGTACAGAATCTGAATATCGCAAAATATTTTAAAAAATTGCAATAATATCGTATCGTGCGTTAAGTATTGTGATAATATCGTATCGTGGGATGTATGGTGATTCCCACCTCTAGTCAGCACTAAAACATCTTCATAGCCCTGCTCATCTGGATTGAAATGGAGGCTCTGCTCTTTATTTACCTGTTACCATGGTGAATTATAGTGTTGGAGCTCCATTGATGATGGCTTTCTTTCATTAACTCAGAGTAAACATATTGAGAGCTGATTGAAGTAACTGATCAGCTGTTCAGGAACAGGAAAGAAAAGAGTTGTCAATCCCAGGTCTCCACGTTTTTGTTCTTAGACTGTGCAAGCGCAGCTTTGCATGATTCACAGTTCAAAATAAGCCACATTTAACTCATGTTCAGCCTCTGTGTTTCCCTTCATCCTTGGTCTAAAACGAGCTGTTTTAGCTCCTCGCCCTTTAAGCCACCATTGAATGACATTCATAAGTATCAGTTGGGCGGGGCTTCGCTTCCAAGAGCAGTCTGATGCCTGTTAACGTAAAACTTTGCCACTGGAGAAAGAAGTACGTAGCAGAAAATAAAAAATAAAAAAAGATCTTAGCAAAATTAGAATACTAAGATCATTTTAAACATAAATACTACTTTAGTTTTATCTGTGCGGTCTTTATTTCCCTTGGTATGTTTTTTCTTGATTGTGTTGCTTTTTGTGGTGGTCGTACTTTGAGCCATGTTGATGTGTTTGTGAGGAGTGCTGCATAAAGAGGCACAGAGTGGCTTGGATCAGACTGACCAGTAAAAAGAAGCTCATATTTAGCTTGATATTCAGAGCAGCCTGGCCCTCTTTGTGTCAGCTGCTCGGGGACGATCACAAGCTGGCAGCACAGATAATCAGCTTCATCGCTTCTGACGGCCGCCCTCTCAGAACAAGGAATCCTCGATATCATGGAAAGCTGTCAGTTTTGCCTCCTGTTGGGTAAAAATTGACCCACTTTTAGGCCTGATCTGAGCGTTTCCACACGGCTTCTGTGAGACAGGAACTACATATTAGTTATTTTATAAATGTATGGAGCATGAGGTGCTTGGTGCAGATGTCTGAAATTGCCCAAAAATGAAATAAAATTCACCGAATGCCAAAAAGAATATACTAATATTCAGTGCCCCAGTACTGTTATATGGAAGATAAACATAGGCATTAATCTATAAAATACATTCATGTAAATATAACATTTAATGGTATTTAATTTTTCATTACATTTTAAAATGTGTTTATTGTTTATTTCTCAGATTTATTCATTAATATAATAATTGTTAGACTTATTTTTCTGTTTTAATGCTAAAGTTTGCACACTGATACTCTATGAATGACCCACTCCTTATTTTCATAATTAAAAAGAAAGTAAATGTATTAAAAACATATAATGAAACATTTTTAAGGTGGGAAAGAATGCAAAATTAAATGCACAAAAAAGCAGGCAATGATTAGATTTATAATTAACTGGTTATGAATGAAATGGCGAAGATTTCAATTTATAAATGAATGAATGCCCACAGTTGGTAGATTCTATTTCATAGTTTTATTGATCTTTATTTACTCAATTTTTAAAATTCCTTAAGTTATTCATTGTTAGTTAAATAAGCAATTCTATTTTTTTAAATTAATGACAAAGTAAAGAAATCCGAGAGTAAATTAAATGTGGATTTTATTCATTATACTTTGTCACATTTTTCTTTATTAATTCCAATAATAAATTCAGCGTAATTTGTGAAATTTGAATTCATTATTTTGTCAATAATATATTTTTTGACATCACTGTGTATATTTATAATAGGTTTATTGCCTCTTTTATTAAAATTTATTTACTGATGGCACATATTTTGAATATTTTTTTACATTTTGCCCTGTACATCTCAGGGTTTCTTCAATTTTATATATATATTTTTAATTCATTACATTTTATGCCTTTATTTTTGCATATTATCTGACTTTCTCTGAGAATTTAGTACTTGGCTTATTAGGTAAAATAAACAAAATAAAACATGTATTAAATAATGTGCATTAGTACAAAGAAAAATGCAGTTCATACATTTCTTTCTCTCTGATGTTGGCAGCTTCAATCCTCTGTATTAGGCTCTATATATGTGAACCTCGGAGGACTGACAGCACCTTTGATTCTGCATTAAAGGATTTGGATCTGCAGCAAAAACGGATCCATTTAAAGAAGTTAATAAAAGTGTCCTAAAACGGCTCGTTTGTCATCCTCCAGATTATTTTTACCAAGCTTGCTTTAGAGAGACGCAGCTCAGACAAAAGAGAGGGTCTTACATAATTTCATTTATTTCCAGTTTGCTTCGTTGGTTTTTATAAAAGCTCTTTTAGCAGAGGTCGGCATGTCTGAATGAAGCACTCAGGACTTTGGCTGATGCACATTTGAGGAGCTAAAAGACTAAAACTTAAATACTCTGAAGGTTGATTTCTCAACTGTCCTGCACCAGCGTCAGGTCCGAGGGCTTCATCCTGGCACCCAACAGCAGTCAGACTTCAGGTTGTGGAGGTCAGTGTGACATCACTGACCCACTGCCAAACCGGTCGTGTTGGATGACGTCACAGATGGGAAGTCTGAGAGTTTGGTGAGAAACGTGCGGGGGTCGTTTCACTGCTCTGACACACAAACGAAATTTATTTATTTATTTTTTTATATCGTCTACTTGCTTGTTTGAAATCCTGCTGTAATGAGCTCGACCTAACGGGGTTTTGGTGTAAAAGTGAACCGTTTCATTAGGACAGCTGGAGAATAAACTGACGTGAAAACACTTTGGGAAGAACATGGACTGATGAGTCTTAAATATGCATTTTTTTCAGAGTTCATGATCTGACCTTCTAGCAGAACAAATAAGTCCTCCTTTGTTGCCCGTTTTGTCATGTCATTTTCCCTTTTAGTGCTTTCCATTTCCTGGTCTCTTCAGCGCCTCCTGTTGGATGTTTTACTCCAAGCTTTAAAAACTCAAATTAAAATCAATTCTTTTTTCTGAGATTTTCAGGAGGAAAGCTAAGACTTCAGCTCTGTCTGAAGCAGACGTTGTACTTTTTGCATCTCCTCAGCTGTAAAATGACTCGCCCATCTGTGCGTTTAATCACCGCACACTTCGACTCGCTTTATTAATTTGTTTGTTTGCTGTTTTCCAGATTTATGGCAACTAACGACCTGATGACGGAGCTTCAGAAAGACTCGATCAAGCTGGATGACGACAGCGAGAGGAAGGTCCGTGTGTATGACCTCGCACTGCTTCACCTGGTGTCTGTCTAATGAATGATTATAATTTATTGATAATTTATTGAACTTTTTGTTGACACTGATGAACAGGTGGTGAGGATGATTCTCAAACTGTTGGAAGACAAGAATGGAGAAGTTCAGAACTTGGCTGTCAAATGGTAATTTATTTGATTTTAAGTTTTACTTTCCTATTTCCTGTTTGATCGTGTCCATGTGTGTGACTGTGGGTGTGTTTGTTTCAGCCTGGGCCCTCTGGTCAGTAAGGTGAAGGAGTACCAGGTGGAGACGATCGTGGACACTCTGTGCACCAACATGCTTTCAGACAAAGAGCAGCTCAGAGACATTTCCTCCATTGGACTCAAAACAGTCATTGGAGAGCTACCGCCGGCCTCCAGTGGTAAAATATTTGACTAGTACTGATCTCATAACAGCACATATTTCATTCAGTATCACTTTTGATCTGTAAAATGTGAAAATTTTCAGCTTCCAGTGATTTCATGAATCTTCAGATCGTTAATGGTTTTCCTGTGAAAATGCGAAGATTCATCTTTTCTCCTCCTGCCTCCGTCTCAGGCTCAGCTTTAGCGGCCAGCGTCTGTAAGAAGATAACGGGTCGTTTGACGAGCGCTATCGCCAAACAGGAAGATGTGTCCGTGCAGCTGGAGGCACTTGACATCATGGCCGACATGCTCTGCAGGTACGTAGTTAGGCGGTCGCCGATGGATGGCGCTGGTGGGGATGGGTGAAGTTTTGAGTTCTTCTCCGTGTCTCTGTTTGCAGACAGGGGGGTCTGCTGGTGAATTTCCACCCCTCCATCCTCAGCTGCCTTCTGCCTCAGCTCACCTCCCCCCGGCTGGCCGTCAGAAAGGTCTGTCCAACCGCTTTGACTTTTGTGTTTTTGAGCTTTCAGGAAGCTGTTTGTGTCCTTACCTGTTGTTATTTGGGCGTTTCAGAGGACCATCATGGCTCTGGGCCACCTGGTTATGTCCTGCGGAAATCTGGTATTCATCGACCTGATCGAGCACCTCCTCGCCGAGCTGGGGAGGAATGACAACATGTCGACCACCAGGACATACATCCAGTGCACGGCCGCCATCAGCAGACAGGCTGGACACAGGATCGGTGAGACGCCCGGCCTCCACACTGTCATGTCTCTGATTTAGAGATGAATCCTCCCTGACCTCTGACCTCTCGTCTCTCTTTAACAGGTGAGTACCTGGAGAAGATCATCCCTCTGGTGGTGAAGTTCTGTAACGTGGACGATGACGAGCTCAGAGAGTACTGCATCCAGGCCTTCGAGTCCTTCGTCAGGAGGTAAAACCGTCTCAGACCGAAGAATCTGTGGCGGCGATGCCTCGTGTGCTCACTGCTTTTATTCTTTCCAGGTGTCCCAAAGAAGTTTACCCACATGTCCCCACCGTCATCTCCATCTGCCTGCGCTACCTGACCTATGACCCCAACTACAACTTTGATGATGAAGATGAGGATGACAACGCCATGGACGCTGAGCAGAACGACGAAGACTATCAAGGTACTGAAACCCTGGCTCTGGTTATCGCTGCTGAAGTAAGAAACCTCCAGTTTATGTTAAACTGTTAAAGGCTCAGCTGATTGGTGCTTTGAAATCACATGACACTGCCCACTCATTTACATCCAAATTAGGCGTTTGAACATTAATCGGTGACGCCATCTCTTCATTTCCTTTTCAGGCAGCGACGATGAGTACAGTGATGATGACGACATGAGTTGGAAGGTTCGAAGGGCGGCGGCGAAGTGTTTAGATGCTGTCGTCTCGACTCGTCATGAGATGCTCCCGGAATTCTACCGCACCGTGTCTCCTGCGCTCGTCTGTCGCTTCAAGGTAGCGTCATTCGATCGGCTTCTATCTCTGAGATGTGTAACGATGACCTTAATGTCTGACCTGCCTCTGTGTGTATGCGCGTGCAGGAGAGGGAGGAGAATGTAAAGGCGGATGTTTTCCACGCCTACTTGTCACTGCTCAAACAGACCAGACCAGCTCAGAGCTGGTTGGCTGATCCAGACGCCATGGAGCAAGGAGACACGCCGCTGACAATGCTGCAGAGCCAGGTATGCTCCTGCTGTGGACGGAGCTCTTTTCTCTTTATGCTCGCCATGCAGAAGCAGAATTTTTTTTTAAATTAATGAAATAAAGAGATATTAGAGATGTATAAAGTATGAGATGTTAGAGGAGCTTAGGAGTAGGTTATTTAGATACAGGAGATAAAAAGTTATCACCTCCTTGCAACCAATCAGTGCTCACTCTATATGAGAAATGGGTGTAAAGTTTTCTCTCAGGACAGTTTCTCACTGGTCTCTGGCTGTAGTTCAGCTTTCCTACAGCAGATGTCAGTGCTGCACAGCTTTTAGGAGCATATCTTTGGTTCTCACGGCGACAGGAAACCCTCAGCATCCTGCAAGGCTGACCGCAAGCAGCAGGAAGTACCTGCGGTGGTCTCCTGTGATTCTCTGGTAACATCTTTCGCCCTCCACAGGTCCCCATGATTGTGAAAGCTCTGCACAAACAGCTAAAGGAGAAAAGCGTGAAAACCCGTCAGTGCTGCTTCAACATGCTGACCGAGCTGGTGAACGTCCTCCCGGGCGCCCTGACTCAGCACATCCCGGTCCTCATACCAGGTGACGCTGCCGCAGGTCAAGAATAATCTAGATATGATAGAATACAGTCACCACACACAGATACAAATATTTTTCACCAGTATTTTTGTAGTTCTTTACATAATTCTGTGGCCTAGTCGTGCAGAGTTGGTGCCATAAAACTGTAAGCCCCCCCCCCCAACAGATTTCAGGGAGGACACAGGAACACACCCACAAAACAGCATCTTAGTCAGATGTCAGAATGGCCGGCTTTTCTGCTGGGGTTAGGTTACGGCTCCAAAACGTTTTGTATAGGCTCTTGGAATGTTTGATGTTTCTGTTTTTGCTGGGATTACTCTTTGGAGCGCTTTGGAGCTGTGTGAGTCTTGATGGCAGTGAGGTAATTGTGTGTGTGTGTGTGTGTGTGTGTGCGCGCGCGCTGCAGGTATCATTTTCTCTCTGAACGACAAGTCGAGCAGCTCAAACCTGAAGATCGACGCTCTAGCCTGCCTCCACGTCATCATGGTCACACACCCTGCTCACGCCTTCCATGCCCACGTCCCTGCCCTTGTCCCACCCGTGGTGTCATGCGTGGGAGACCCCTTTTACAAGATCACCTCTGAGGCTCTGCTCGTTACTCAACAGCTTGTCAAGGTGGGAGTCAAACTCACAACCTCCTCCTTTCTGTTTCTAATGTGACAGCTGATTTTTATCCTCCATCCTGTTCTGCGTCTCCACCAGGTGATCCGACCACTGGACAGCCAATCAGAAGCCAGCGACAGCTTCGATCCCTCCCCTTACATTAACGACCTGTTCACCTGCACCATCAAGCGCCTGAAGGCCGCCGACATTGACCAGGAGGTGAAAGAGCGAGCCATTTCCTGTATGGGGCAGATCATCTGTAACCTAGGTAATGCACACACTTGCCAGTCACATGATGTGATGTCACAGAGCTTTCCTCGGTTTAATGTCTTCCTTTTTTCTGGTACAGGTGACCATCTGCCTGCTGAGCTTCCGGGAACGCTGCTGATCTTCTTAGAACGCCTCAAGAATGAGATCACAAGGCTGACAACGGTGAAAGGTAAGCCCCGCCCACACACCAGTTGTGTCTCAAAGGAAGCTTGTCTCTTTTCTGCTTCCATATCAAAATGAAGTGTTGGATATTGTTCACCGGGCTGGAGCTGTTAGTGTTTGATGTGTGTGTGTGTGTGTGTGTGCGCGCAGCTCTGACGCTGATTGCCGGCTCACCACTGAAAATCGACCTGAGGCCCGTTCTTCCCGACGCCGTTCCTATCCTCGCCTCCTTCCTCCGGAAGAACCAGCGTGCCCTGAAGCTCTGCACGCTGGCCGCTCTGGACATCCTGCTCAGAAACTACAGGTAACACACACACACCAGTAAGCCCCGCCCACCAAACCTCAGCTCCACCCTGTCCACCACCCTCACCCTCTCATCCTGTGCTTCAGCTCTGCGGTGACTCCGGTCATGGTAGATGCTGTCCTGGCTGAGCTGCCTCCTCTGATCTCGGAGAGCGACATGCACGTGTCTCAGATGGCGCTGAGCTTCCTGTCCACGTTGGCAGTGACTCACCCATCCTCACTGGGTCAGCTGAGCGGAGGGAACATCCTCCAGCAGCTTATTGCGCTGGTTCGATCCCCGCTGCTGCAAGGAGGCGCGCTTTCTGCTATGCTCGACTTCTACCAGGTACTTCCAGCTCCGCTTACCCTTCGGCGTGTATGGTGGGCGTTAATATGCATATTAACCATGTGACTTCCTGCTTAGGCGCTCGTGGCCACCGACACTCCCGGCCTGGGCTACATGGACCTGCTGAGGATGCTCACTGGCCCCGTTTACTCCCAGAGCGCCGCCCTGCCGCACAAACAAGCGTACTGCTCCATTGCCAAGTGCGTCGCTGCTCTGACCAGAGCCTGTCCCACTGAGGGGCCCGCTGTGGTGGGACAGTTCATCCAGGTGAGTCAGAGTGAGCAGCGTTCACCTCTCTGCAGGTTAATTGAGCTGTTTTTTAAGGTTTTCGTTGCCTTCCGATGAACAGCGAGCAGTAAGAGCCACGAGATTTAGAGACCTTGTGTTCCTCACAGGATGTGAAGAACAGCCGTTCCACAGACTCCATCAGACTCCTCGCTTTGCTCTCATTGGGTGAGGTTGGACACCACGTGGACCTCAGCGGCCAACCAGAGCTCAAGACTGTCATCCTGGATGCTTTCTCCTCCTCCAGTGAAGAGGTAAGTACACCTGTCTACACTCTGAATCCAGATGTGACATCTCCCAGCTCTGCTGCCCTTCCTGCACTGTTCTATCTGTGCTGTTGTTTCGGTGGAGATTAAGCCACCTGCTCTCTGTGTCGCAGGTGAAATCGGCGGCCTCGTACGCGTTGGGCAGCATAGCGGTGGGGAACCTGCCAGAGTACCTGCCCTTCGTCCTGCAGGAGATCTCCTCCTCCAAGAGGCAGTACCTGCTGCTTCACTCGCTCAAAGAGATCATCAGTGAGGAAAAACACATCACATTTCCTGCGTGTGTGTGTGTATGTGTGTTTGGTTTTAACATTGTTTGTTTGCAGGCTCGGCATCTGTCTCCGGGCTGAAGCCCTACGTGGAGTCTGTTTGGTCGCTGCTGCTCAAACACTGCGAGTGTCAGGAGGAGGGAACCAGGAACGTGGTAGCCGAGTGTTTGGGCAAACTGACGCTGATCGACCCCGAGACGTTGCTGCCCCGCCTCAAAGGATACCTGCTCTCAGGTGACCCATACGGTTAGCCAATCAGATGGGTTGTTGCTGGCGATGAGGCTGATCGATATCAACACTGATTTATTGATTTCTGCACGTTTCCAGGTTCGTCGTACGCCAGGAGTTCTGTGGTAACGGCTGTGAAGTTTACCATCTCTGACCAGCCGCAGCCCATTGACCCACTGCTGAAGAACTGCATAGGTAACCCACACACAAATCCAAATGATTTCTCTTTCTTTTGTCCCTTTTGGGTTCTTTTGTTTTTGTTTACACTGTTGTCCCAGAGCTCCTCTTCTTTTTCTCTGTGATGGGTTAGTGTTGCCTGACCAACTGTCTTGTCGTATGACAGTCAGCGGTGTCATTTGCTGTCTCTGGTCTGCTTGAAATTCAGGAACGTTTAACTCGGGACCCACAAGCTTCATGTTGTTGTTGTTTCGTTTGGGCGGTGTGGACACAGAAGTTTGTGAATGTGAGCAGGAGCAGCTAAAAATCTCAGACGAGTTTGAATCCCGGTGACCTTGACCTAAAGGTCAAAGTCAGGGCTCACGTTTTCTGAAAGTCTTGTGAATTCGCTAACTTCAGAACAATGTGATTTTGAAATTGATGCCAGAGGTCTGTTTACTAGGAGGCTGAGGGGTAGCCGTGGCAGTTGCAGATATTTTTGTCTAGTCTGTGTCGTCAAAACATTGGTTGGCAAGAACAGGGGATGAATCTTTTTTCTGTTGCTCGTATCCATGATTTCATTGTTTCGGTGACAGGTGAGAAAAACCACAAATGCTAGCATTACTGCTGGCTTTCCATCACTTGTGAACACGAGATACTTCAGTTTGACGCTCTGGGTGGAAACCCAGAGGGATCGCCCCACCCATCTTTAATCTCAGACTTGGAGACGCTGATTGCCATCGCAGTCACTATACTCACAGCTGCACGAGGTGAAGGTGGCGCTCTGATGATGCGAGCAGAATCAGGAGACGCAATTTTCAGCAGTGTGTGAAACTAGAAAATGATCTATCAGACTTCTCGTCTTTGTTTTATTCTCGGGGTGGCAGCTTTTGGTTCTTGTTTTAATTTGCTGATTAACACATATTTAGTAATATTGTGGTAAAAACGCCCATTCACAGTTGTAATAAACACAAGTTATGATAGAAAAATTGGATCAGCTGTGAAAGGCTATAGATGCAGGGCTTTTTCTCCTTCTTTATGTAAACTCTAAACATGACAAGAATACCTTATTTTCTTAATTAAACACTATAAAATGTCTGAAGTTGATGTTTTTATCATTAAAGTCAGAGTTTGTCACACTCTGGTGAGAAATGAAAGTTTCCCCCTCTGTCTGTTCTCTGATTGGCTGTTTTTGTCCTCAGGTGATTTCCTGAAGACGCTGGAGGATCCAGACTTGAATGTGCGGCGTGTTGCCTTGGTAACGTTCAACTCCGCCGCCCACAATAAACCCAGTCTGATCCGCGAGCTGCTAGACTCGGTTCTACCGCAGCTGTACAACGAGACCAAAGTCCGGAAGGAGCTGATCCGAGAGGTGAGGACACCTGCAGCGGGGAATCGATTGCTGGGAGTGGGCGAGTGGGCGAGGTCATGTGTCTGACTACTGTCCTACTACTCTGCAGGTGGAGATGGGACCCTTCAAACACACGGTGGATGATGGGCTGGACCTTAGGAAGGCTGCGTTCGAGTGTATGTACACTCTGCTGGACAGCTGCCTGGACCGACTCGACATCTTCACCTTCCTCAACCACGTGGAGGACGGTCTGAAAGACCACTACGACATCAAGGTGTGTCTGAGCCCCAGGGCCTGGATCCTGAGGACGCAGTTACAAATCATAAGTGTATTTTAACCTTTAGCATTTTCATTAAATTCAGATTTAATCCTTCCATTAAAACTCAAATATGAGTGGCTGGCTTCATTTATGGTCCAGTGAAAAACCAGGAGAGTCATTTATGTATATCTGAGATCATGATGTTTAAACACCATAAGGTATTTGAATCATAGATACTGAAGCTGCTGCTGTGTTTGCAGATGCTGACCTTCCTGATGCTGGCTAGACTGTCATCTCTGTGTCCCAGTGCTGTTCTTCAAAGACTGGACAGACTAGTGGAGCCACTGAGGGCCACCTGTACCACAAAGGTATTTTTAAACCAGTTTGGATCCAATGTGTCCAACATATTTGTTTATTGTTGACTTTTAAGGATTTTTCCTGGTTAAAAATAACTTCCAAGATTCCTCATGGTGTTCCTGGAGGCCAAGGTTAAAAGGAAGAAAGTACAGCTGTAGTCAGAAGTTTTTATCTACTCATGGGTATGAATGTCATGATGATTTGGGGATTTTAATGATTTCTGTTGTATTGTTTAGCTTTTTTAGTGTAATTTATTTTCTTTAAATTACACAGGGTCATATATATATATATATATATATACACACACACACACACATATATGAATATGCGTTCGACTACTCCGCCTAGGCTGCACTGTTGAGCGCAGATCCACTGTGCGCTCAACACAGACAGCATCGTCAGAAGGAAAGTTGATAAAATAAATTAAAAATTTTGTATTGTTCGATACATATGCGTACCGAACCGAAAGCACTGTATCGAACGGTTCAATATCGATACGAGTATCGTTGCACCCCTAATATATATATAGATATAGATGGATATAGATATATATAGATAGAGAGATAGATATCTATCTATCTCTATCTATCTATCTATATCTCTATCTATCTATCTATCGATATATATCTATATCGATCGATAGATAGTCTGGAAAATATCGATCGTATTTCCCGGACTACAAAGCGCACCCGAATATTAGCCGCACAAGCTAAAATCAGGGGAAAATCCTGTTTTGTACATACATTAGCCGCACCTGACTAAAAGCCGCAGGTGTTTCAATGTTGACTCATCATATGTAAGAGAATATGCACAAAGCGAATTGTCAGGAAAGAGATGGCTGTTTGGAGACACATCACTTTTATTAATATTTTGAAAAACAAGTTATGGGTATATATTTGCATAACTTTTTAGGTATATGTACAAGTACCGGTAATTACAAGTACGAAACATGTGCTGTGCTTCATAAACGAGTAACAAATGTAGTACATAACAATAACCTACAGCACACCAGAAAAATAGATTCGCCTACCTTTTAGGCTCAGGTGCAGTGACACGGCTTTAACAAGAAGAAAAGTCAGTCATTCACCACCATCCTTCTCTTCTTCCTGCGCACTAAAACCACCAAAGTCCTCTTCTCCAGTGTCGGAAACGAACAGGCTCAGGATGGCTTCGTCATCCACTCTCCGCTTCTCTCCTTCGTTGTCATTTTCAAAACCAAAGAAATCCTCGTTGTCAGAGTCGAACACCCTCAGAAGGGCCGTGGCGGTGTCCTCCTCTCCATCATGCAGCAGTCCAGCCCTTCGAAATCCGTTGGTGATCGTGGATGTTTTCACACTTTTCCACTCTGTCAGAATCCACTGATGGAGTTGAGCATAACTTGCTTTTTGCAAGTTTATCGCCGCTCATCATCCACGCCTCCCACTGAACGCGTAGCGCTACTTTGAAGTTTGTTTTTTGCGCTACTTCGTACGGCACTACGTTGCCTGGCGGACGGACATGTGACCAACATACCACTCTTGAACCCCGATCCTTCCGCCAGGCAATGTAGTGCCGTACAACAGCGGAACAAACAAAACAAATCCTCTTACGATATCACAAAAATCATGGACAATCCATAGAAAAGCCGCACCTGACTAAAAGCCGCAGGGTTCAAAGCTTGTGCAAAAAGTAGCGGCTTATAGCCCGACAATTACTATATATATATATATATATATATATATATATATATATATATATATATATATATATATATATATATATATATATATATATATATATATATATATCTCAATATCTCACTGAAATCTCTTTGTAAATGGTGTTGAAGGTTCTATGATGTCTTCACGTCTCATGCGTGATGATGATTGACTATAACTGCCAGCATAAAAAGGATTTATTTGACAGCACTGGATTGATGATACTCAGATCAGTGGGAAAGTCCAAGTAACTCTGTGATCCATGAAGCAGAGTTGTAGATTTAGAAAAGTCAGAAAGGTCTGAGGCCATTTCTAAACAGCATCAATTTCCAAGTTCATCAGTTCTAACAAAACTGTATGTAACTACAAGTTATTCAGATTTGTTGCCACTTTGCCAACATCTGGAAGATGACCCAGACTATCACCCTCAGATGAGAAGAAATTGGTTTGGATGTTCAAAGAACGACACGAGCCACCAAGGCGTGAGCCTGGCATGCCTGCCATGAATTGGAAAAACTGCCGGAATACCTCCATCGCTGTCCACAGTGAGGTCACTTTTAGAACACCGAGAAAGAATTCCCTGCTCTAGAATCAACACATTCAGTCAACTCGGTATGAACAGAATGACATCTGCAGAAAAGCTTTATGGTTAGAGAAGACAAAGATTGAGCTGTTTGGCCTCAGTGACAAGGTATGTTTGTAGTAAACATAGAACACTTGTAGCATCATGCAGTTGGCTGTTGTTTTGTACAAAGTGGATGGAGTAATGATGGCGGAGAACTGCTTACAAATTTTTCAACTTTATCTCAGATCAACAGCTAGATGGTTGAACCTTGGATATACTTGGGTGTTTCAGCACAGCAATGATCCCAAACACTTCAAAACTGGTTATGGAATAGCCTTACCGAAACCTTGATCTCTCAAACCTTTTGAAAATTTGTGGGCTATGCTTAAAAGCTAGGTCTGTGCCAAGAAACCAACCAGTTTAAATGACCTCTACTGATTCTACCAAGAAGAGTGGTCAAATATCCATCCAGAAGTATGCCAGATGCTTTGTTGATGTCTACCAAAAGCATCTGGCTAAAGCATATTTAACCAAATGTTAGTGAGGTGTATTTGTATATTTAGTTTTGGCCCTGTGTGGATGAGGAAAAAAAGTCCAAAATATATCCAAACTTGTGCTCCTAATTCTTGTTTTTAAACTTATTAAAAGTGTATGCAAAGACATACAATACTTCCACCCAAAAAGAACAGTTAAAAAAATAACAAAAAGCCCAAAATTACCCTGAGATTTATGCCCATGATGAGTGTGTATAAACCTCTGACCATGACTGTATAATGGAAAAAGTATTAGCTCCAGCACAGAACTCTGAGGAACACCATGACTGACTTTTGTGTTTAGACGACTCATTTAAAGGAGGCATCAGAGTGCTGTTGCATTTTACTAACTGATGTCCCTGAAGTTACGATTGCCTAGTTTTTTTTAAACGGTCTCCACTGTCTCTGTAGGTGAAGGCGAACTCAGTGAAGCAGGAGTTCGAGAAGCAGGACGAGCTGAAGCGGTCTGCGATGCGAGCCGTTGTCGCACTGCTCACCATCCCCGAGGCCGAGAAGTCACCGCTGATGTCAGAGTTTCAGTCTCAGATCTCATCTAACCAGGAGCTGGCGGCTATCTTCGACTCCATCCAGAGAGACTCCAGCTCTGCCAACATGGAGTCCATGGATACCAGTTAAAAAAACCCCATGGACAAAAAGAAGTTCCCACAATGCAACACGGCACCACCCGCTGCTGGAGCGCTAACCCTGCAGCATGTTTCCATGACAACAGGACGCAAACACACACACACACACACACACACACACACACAAAATTGTAGTGACACACCCTCTCCTAGCGATCGATCGTTCCATGATGCATTGCACTGAATCAGCTGTTGGAAGAGAAAGGAAGTGGACGGACAGATGGACGGCTCACACACGGAGAAATAGGACAAAAACAAAAAATTACATACAAGGCTTGGAAGCTCCTCCCACTTCCTCTTTGTTTTTCTAGCGAGGTCATCTAACTGGTTGATCTCCTTGTTCATCCTCATTCTTCTCTTGTTTTTTTTTTTTTCTCTTTTCTTTTTTGTAATTCCTGAAAGTTCCACAGGTACTGTACTGCAACCTGATTCGCCGCTGCTGAGTGACTGACAGTTGGCATGTTATCTAAACTGACCAATGGAAGGGCGGGGGGAAACAGCCTTTTCCGCCTAAGCTGTGGTGACCAATGGGAGAAGGGCTCGCTCTGGGTTTTTTTTTTCTTTCTTCCTTTTTTGATTGATGTAGGCAACCAATAGGAGGCTACGGGGAGATGAGCAGCGGGCGGGATTTTACTGTGTGTGGACCAATCAGCATCTTTGTTTCCTCCTGATTCAGTAGATCCACCATTGACCCCTCTTAGGAAGAGAGTGGAAAGAGGAGGGATTATTGGATCAGGCCTCATCTGACCAGACCTGATTGGACCATTGTGGCTGTTGCCGTGGTATTGCAGTGTAAGAAACAAAGTAACAGTGTTCTGCTGGTTGTCCACAGTCTGGCTGCCTCAAACTCATTTCTGCTGGTTTAGTCCAGTCAGCATGGGTTTGATTTTTACTGTCTTACTGGTTTCATTGGTTTAATCCGGTCAAACTGGGTCCAGTCTAGTTCATTCCGGTTCATTCTGGTCTGGTCAGGACAATCCACTGTTGTTAATCGCCCGAGGAAAAATAAAAAGGTCCATTTCTGCCTGCCTTCACGTTCTGACTGGGGTTTTTTTTTCTGTGTTATGCGTTGCTACATTTTAGAGATGCTGGTTTTCCTGATGGTTCGATTATTTCTGAAAAGCAATAATCAGTATTTTATAATAAATTTTGTTTGATTAGATGCTTATTAAACACACAGCTCATGAAATGAATAGAGAACAATAACAAAGTTCTTGTTTCCAGGCCACAAACAGCTCAGCAAAAACATTGACTGGCCACACCTCCACAGCCAGACTGCATCCAGAAATTCAATTCACTTACAAGCTGTGCCAAATGACATGAACCCTCAACAACAGTGAAGTTAAGTCTTACTCCACCTTCTTTCAGCTAGTCTGTAAACCCAACACAATACGCATGTCTAATATGCTGAAAATGAACACTAGCTGATCTGGTTTGATAAGAGTTCTATTAGATCATCAGCGGCTTCTTGGGGTCCATGTGTGGGTCTCCAAACAGACTTTGCATAAGGTGAATTATTTCTGGCTCTTTAAGCTGATCTACCCAGACCCTCTATTACAATCTACCTTTGTACAGTTTTATTGTGAAATCATGCGTTACAGATACCCCCTCAGCTTCAGTCCTGAGCACAAACGGTACACTGGGGTTGTAGCTATCGTGACATCACCTGCTCATCTCTGAACTTCTGAAGCATTTCTGCCATCACCATCTTGGTTCTAGGAAATTGGATGTGATAAGAAAAGGCTGGTGTAGAGTACTACGTGACAAGAATTTACCCAAAGCAAGCGTCTCATAAACTGAGTGTTCAAAGAGGTCCAGCCAGAAAGTCATTTTCCCACAGACTTTTTGCAGCTGTCGCCATCTGGTGGTCTTCAGTTTACAGCACTTCTACATTGACATAATTTTTCCATCTTGGAAGCTACAATGCTGTGATCTCTGTCACTGCCATCAAATCCTTGAATATATCAAAAATATATCACAATCTTTATATAACCAAAGTGTGTATTTGCAGCAGTTTAAATTAAAATGTCAAATTAACAATTGACACACAACACAGCATAACATTAAAATCAGTGTGTATTCGATGTATACCCCCCTACAAACATTATGACCTCTTTAAAACTTCCAGTTCACTCTGAGTTGTTTTTTTTTTTCCAAACCTGTGGTGGTTGACTGTAACTGCTTGAATCGTAAAATGTTCAGAAATGCGGACCTGGATTTGGACTGTTTGTAGGGATTTATCAAAATATCTGTACATAACTGAAACTATGAGAAGACCGCCATGAGTGTTTTCAGTTTAGTTAGTGTAGTTTGTAGCAGCAGAGGGAGCCAGAGTTCAGGTCACAATATAAACCCAAGACCTAAGTGAATGAACAGTTATAAACAGGAGTCTATGCTCTGTTTAGTTTAGTTTTATGGTCAGCCTAGATCTGCCTAAAAAAAAATACTGTCTTAGACGAGCCCTGGCTAGACGTAGAACAGGCACTATGCAATAATATAGAGACTTTGGACCTGCCATTCATTAGCACAAACATGAAACAACATGTATGCTTCAAAAGCATCAACATCAGCTCTTCTCTGACAGCATGGTTGAAGTTTCTAAAAATGACTGAGTCTTCCCGTGGAAACGTAGATCCATTTGGAACAACCCTGACATACTACAGAACAATAATATGATTCATTTCCCAGATTGGAGTTGTAAAGGAATTAAATAGTTGAAACATATATTTGAAGGAACATACTTTATTATGTTTAACAGATTAGTTATACGATATGAGCTTAAGAATAGATAGTTAGAATATCAACAAATTTAATCTATAGTAAAAAAGAAAGTTAAGCCTACGCAAGTCAAATTACAAACACCACCAAGTGTGGTACAATTCCTTAATCTGAAAACCCCAAAATTACTAAAATATACGGGGCACCCTCCAAGTAGATGGATCAATCTCCCTTCCTATTGCAAAATGGGAGAGGGATCAGTCAGCTTAGACCAAAACATCTGGTCTCACATATGTTTAAAAACCTTTACATTGGTTAGAAATCCCAGTCTACAATTAATACAATACAAAATACTACACAGAGTGCACTATACAGGTCAACGGATGTTCGGGATGGGTTTTACATCTTGTAACAGCTGCTCACATTGTCAAGGGAATACACCTGACAGTTACACCCATGTTCTGTCCACCAGTTCAGAGGTTTTGGTGCTGGATATGTGAGACTTCTCAAAGTGTCTGAAATGTAACCTTTCAGCCTCCCCTTCAGTTTGCTTTTGGGCAACTTAGATGAATACAGTCCAGATGGCTCTCACTGCCTAATGCTTTGCTAAGAAGACTATCCTCATGAACTGCATCTGGGGGTTCTCTAGGGGTGGGTTTCTTTGGGGGCTGGACACGAGAGCTGTGTTCCTGACCTGGATGAGGCTCTGGTGGCTCTTGGGTAGTGATTCTCTGGCGACTGCGTGTGGCAGGGCCGGAGGAGCGTCTGTGCTAGTGGACGTAGGTTAAAGGCCAAGCTGCTCCTGGGTGGGGCCGGGCTTGGGGACTTGGGGTCCTGGGGGTGCACCACCTCTGGGCTGGCGTTCTTGGTGGGCCTGGGGGGCTTGGTTCCTGGTTTGGTGTGTCACTGGGGTTGTGGGTTGGTGCATGCACGGGGCCCTGGCCCTGGCATGGGGGCCTTCGGTGCACCGGTGGAACTGGAGGCCTATTCAGCTGGTGGCGAGGTTGTTATTATCTTTTGCATGTGGTCTCTGCTCTTGTGGCGTCCACTCTGCAGGTTGGGGGATCCAGCAGAGGTGGAGGATGAACTCAACCTGGGTGTCTATTGTCTTATGCAGTCTGAGAGTTGACTCAATGTTGGGGTGGGTGTAGTTTTTCCCCTGCGGTGGGGTCGGCGCTCTGTGGGACTTGGTCATGCTGCTGTTGTGGGCCCTGGCCTGGGCCCCCTGACCTTGGTGAATTTCAAGGAATGGGGGTGCCTATGGGGGTCAGTGGGGGAACTGGCAACAGGAAGGGGGTACCTTGCCTCAGTTGGGGGCTCATGGTTCTTGGGTCCCTCGGCCCGCTGCTTAGGTGCAGCAGGCTTGTCGCCATGGCCCCATGGGACAGGGCTGTACCTCCCCATACACACTGTTAGATACTTAAATGAAGAAACCTTATGAATAAGGTGCTTGCACACACAGGTGTATAAATGGGTAAGCAAAGATGCACACTATCTTGTCTGCTGCTGCCTCTAAACACATCATGTATTATTAGTCCTGTATGCTCCATTTAATATTTATTATTTACTGTTACTACTTACCTTGGCTGTTGCTGTGTTTTCCCTCCTGTGTTGTTTTTGGGAGGATTTTCAGCAGGTGTTTAAGCAGATTTTCAGTGTTTTTCCTCTCTATATATCCCTATTCTTCTCAATTTTTCTCTCCCTCTCCTTCTTTGAACTTACTCTGCAACGTTTCTTCCCAACTCATCCCAATAAAAATCTAATAAAATATGAATGAATAAAGTAGACTATTATAACAAAAGCTGCAATGGTCCACTTGGGAAAATAAATCTGCTGGGCATTTTTTTGACCTTCAGACAACAACTCTGATTGGTGCACTCCCGGACAGGAAAGGCAAAAAAAATCCCCAAGACCCGAGTGAATGAACCATTACAAACAGGAGTCCATGCTGGGGTCAGTTTAGCTTCATTGTCAGAAGCAGGGCTGTTGGGTCTCACCTGTTTACCCGGCGTGCTGATGTCATCACAGATCCAAAGGTGAGAATCAGAGGGCCGCACTCTGATTGGCTACTGAAATGAGGCAGAAATTCGTTAGCAGGCAAACAAACAGGATGACGCTGGTTCAGCTGGTCTCCTAGCAGCAGCTGAATTGATGAGTTTGTATTTGTGTGTGTGTGTGTTTTAGCCTGGCTGATCATTGACATGCTGATGATTTTTACCCTTTGAAGTTTAGTAATTTATTCTGCTCAGATAGACTCCCGCCTCAGCACCAACGAGCCGAGAAGTAAAACAGCTCCAAGTCAGAAAAAACTTCCTAAAAGAAACCTATTAATAGGAACAGAGGAGACAGGAAATACATACAAAAGCAGCACAGCAGACTCACAAATCAAAACAACAAAATTAAAAACAGCATATTTCATAAGACATAAAAATTTAACCTCAGTTTGCTTCTTTAACTTTGCTTATTTGGAGACAAAAAGAACATTAGCTAGCATGAAGTTGTTCGGCAGCACGTTTGTGTGTTTAATGACTGACCAACAAAGCAGGATAATTATTCGTACATGTATTAATATTATTATTGGTGCTCATCAGAAGTTAGTTTCTATTCCTGAGCCTTTCACTGAGGTCCAAGGGATCTTCCAAGAATGAGGAGCCTGTTTTCCAAAGATCTGATTGGTCAGTTGGTGGTGTGTTTACACCTGTTGATCTCTTGTCTTGAACATCACCTGCTTTGGAGCAGCTAAGGTCTGCACGATGAGTTACCCTGGTGGTACAATTAACTACACAGCAGCCATATTATCGGTCAGATAATGTCATTAAAAATGAGCCTAAAGGCTCATGTTGTCAGCTTCACAAATCTGGGTGGATATTTCCTCCTGACATTTGCACACAAAGCTCAACTACAAGAACTCACAACAAACGCTCTTCATAATTTAGAGTTAGACGAATACAAATTTATGTATCAGCCTTAATTGGATGACATATCAATGTTTTATCATACAGTTTCATTTGGAACGGCAGTGAGGTTAAATCAGTCTGAGGGAGAAAATGCTCTGCTGGCTCAGTAGTGTTGAGTGGAGCAGGTGTGACAGTAATCCTATATAAAAATAATAATAATAAATCAAAGGTCAAAGGTCACCAGTGAAAGAACAAACAGAAATTACAGAGCAAACGGTGTATTAGGGTGTGTGTGTGTGTTACTGGCATGAACAGCAAAACGTGTCAGAGCGTGTTGGAAGTACGCCTCAACACACACACACACACACACTCATGTTTCCATCATTTCATTCCAGGACTTAGACCAAAACATCACCTGAATGATTCACCTTAAGGCGACTTTTTATGATGCATAGTCAGATTTGCTGTATTGCCACACAACATGAGTAACACACGCAGGCACGCACACACACACACACACACACACACACACTGTGTTTACTACAATCATAGATACAGTACTGTGAAGCCACACCCAAACAGGAAGGAGTCACCAAGAATAGAGTTGCCCTCCACCCAAACAGCTTCCCTTTCACTGACACACACTTCCTCAGTGTGTGTGTGTGTGTGTGTGTGTATGTGTTTAGTAGCCTGAAAGCTCTGGTGCAATATGTAGAGTTCTTCACACACAAATGTAATCCGGCTCAGTCATCAACGATGATGCTGCACGGGGGGAGGAGCAATGTGTTGGTGTTGGGGTGATTGTTGTGTCAAAGCAAAGGGAAGTCCAAATGAATTTCTTTAGTTTTAAATTGATGGAAATTTTGATTAATGTTGTCATATTACAGCCAAAAACTGTTTGAAATATCAGCAGTGTGCTCAGGAATATCAGCAGGTTGTTCTATAGAGACATACTTATCAAAAAAAAAAAAAAACAACACAAAATGTTATTCGTGGTTAAAAAAAGATGACATATAAAAGTCTCCATTTTGACTTAAGGGTATCTAAATGTCCCTTTTTCATCATTAATTTATAGATTAAACAGGAAGAAGATTGTTTAATAGAGGCATAATAATAATTTAACTTTTTAATATACCAACTACAAACTTTACTATTGTTATTTATGGTGGGTATTATTAATATTAGTTTCCAAATTTGATGCTATTTACTTATCGTTTGAATTGTAAAGGACAGAGGTGAATGTAGGTTCAGAGTTTTAGAGGGGCTCAGCCCCCGGTCATAATGTCATGCGTATAGTGCCTTACAGTTAATATTAATGGAATATACCACTTTCAAATGTAGTCAGCTCTTTTCACATTTGCAAACCTTATTTCAATAAATAAAAGCAGTAAATTTAAATGCAACTTAATTTTAGTTATCAATCTTCAATCAAAGGCTCAATAGATCAGAATTTTCCAAAGTAAAGAACAACTTGTGAGGAGAAAGAAGAAACATGCATAGTGTATTTTCAGTCTCTTAACCGCATAGAAGCAGCTGACCAGATCATTAAGCACTTAAAGCAGCACAATTCAACAAAGAAAGTGGAAAATCACACTACCACTCCATACACCTCAACATGAAGTAAACTGATAAGAGAGCTGCTTTTACATTAAAGATTTTAAATTCATACAAACCCTCCTTTTATTATGCAGAATCAGCACAGAGCATCAGCATGTAGCCCCAATTCAAGAGTGGAGAACAGATTTGTAGTCTGTGACATCAGTGTAGTTTCAACTATCGTTTTATGCCATGTTTAGAGTGATATAGATCCTGTCAAATTCTACTACTCACGTCAATAAATATGTTCTTTCGAACATGCACCATTTTCTGTGTGCTGCTGGAAAGCACACAAAGCATCCATGAAACGCATGTCAACATATTTGGTAAAAAAACAATAATTATTTAATTTCAATTCAATTTTATTTATATAGCGCCAAATCACAACAGCAGTCGCCTCAAGGCACTTTATATTGTGCAGTAGATACAGAGAAAAACCCAACAATCATATGACCCCCTATAAGCAAGCACTGTGGCGACAGTGGGAAGGAAAAACTCCCTTTTAACAGGAAGAAACCTCCGGCAGAACCAGGCTCAGGGAGGGGCGGCCATCTGCTGCGACCGGTTGGGGTGAGAGAAGCAAAACAGGATAAAGACATGCTGTGGAAGAGAGACAGACATTAATAACATGCATGATTCAATGCAGAGAGGTCTGTTAACACATAGTGAGTGAGAAAGGTGACTGGAAAGGAAAAACTCAATGCATCATGGGAATCCCCAGCAGCCTACGTCTATTGCAGCATAACTAAGGGAGGATTCAGGGTCACCTGGTCCAGCCCTAACTATATGCTTTAGCAAAAAGGAAAGTTTTAAGCCTAATCTTAAAAGTAGAGATAGTGTCTGTCTCCCGAATCCAAGCTGGAAGCTGGTTCCACAGAAGAGGGGCCTGAAAACTGAAGGCTCTCCCTCCCATTCTACTGTTAAATACTCTAGGAACAATAAGTAGGCCTGCAGTGCAAGAGTGAAGTGCTCTAACAGGCTGATATGGTACTACAAGGTCCTTAAGATTTACTCACCTGGTTCTTCCTCTTCCTCTCCATCCTCCTCACTCCTCCATTCCATACATAAACATTGTATACAACTACTTTGATATCAGTATAATACAATATTTAGTTATGTTTGTCATCAACAATAAATGTGGGAAAAACAGAAGCTGAAGCTCTAGAATATTTTGCTGTTATATGTTGCCTACGTGTCCACTGTTATCTGTTTATTTCTGCTCTCTCCTTTTCTCTCCCTCTCTATCCTCCTCTCTAAGACTTTGTGCCGTCATCCAAAAGTTAAATGTTAAACTCAGTTGTTATCAATATTACGCAACACCGGGGGTGTAATTTCCAGGGGGCGGTTAGGGGGGGTTTATGACACCCCCCCCCCCAATAAATAGGCTGTTGATTTTCTTTCTTTACTCATTTCAGGTATTACTCATATGATGTTTAATCATGTGGGAATTTACCCAGATTTATTTATTTATTTGGACAGAGATCTTGCCCCCCCCCCCCAAAAGTTCAGCACAAAGTTACGCCGATGTGCAACACTGGATAGTTTTCACTCTATCCTGTCTGCAGTAGATGAGTTGGCATATATAACATTAGAAGACAACATACTATTGCTACAGT
The DNA here is from genome assembly GCF_051167445.1 of Perissodus microlepis. NCBI lineage: Eukaryota > Metazoa > Chordata > Actinopteri > Cichliformes > Cichlidae > Perissodus > Perissodus microlepis. Next base: position 20,031,785 of record NC_140477.1, on the reverse strand, counting down.
TATTTTTAGGGATGCTGTAATTAAATTTAAGGGTGCTTGAGCACCCCCAGCAAAGGACCAAGAACACAGCCCTGGGGTACTCCACAGCTCAAATGCCTCTGATACCACATGGTCACATGGAAACTTTTGGTAGTTTCATCATTTTCCATGATTGTAAATACAAAATCTTACCCAGTGGTTAGAAAAAAATATAGAAGTCTGTATTTGAATTACAGTGCACAAAAATGTCCCCTTTTCATTATTCCTGTGCAATTTGTACATTAAACAGGAAGTAAATTATGTTATAGACGAACAGTGATTATGAAACTTTTTATAATTAGTGTAGACTTTTTTATTTGTTGTTATTAGTGGATATTAGGGCTCTACAGTTGCTGTATTTGATGACATTTATATAAAATTTGAACAGTAAAGGCCCAAGAACAGAGACATGTGGCAGTTCATTTCTAGCTAGTGAATATTTGGCAGTTTCATTCTTTTCTGTCACTTTTAGAATGTTGTTTTTAATATACTTAAACAAAACCCATTATGGATGCCAAACAATCAGATGAAAGGAAAAAAAGTTTTTTGTAGACTTCAATTGGTTAAAAATGTTTGTAAACATTTCTGACCTTTTACATATAAAAAAAATACAAAGATTGTTCTAAATGAAACAATTGATGGATATATTCCCACTGAAATGTTTTCACAATTTTATCTTATTTTATCTAAAAACCTGACCTGTATATGGATCCTGATTGGACTGATGATGACATGCTGACAACATTGACAACAACAACAATAGAAAACTGAAAGTGTTTAATGTGACTTTATTGAAATAAAAGCAGAAACCACAGAGAAACAGAGGTTCTGTTTTACAGGAAACAGGAAGCAGCTGAGAGCGAGGCTGAAACGTCACAAGAAAAAAAGAAGAGGGGTCTTGAACCAAAGCTGTGACGAAGCCTAGGAGAAATCGGAAGTAAATGCAGTCTACCTTCAAAATAAACATATAAGCCGAGGACAAGAGTGGAGAAAGTAATTTGGTTTGATATTAAATAAATGTGTTTTGAATGGCTTCTAGTGAGTAAAATACAAAAATACAAAGTCTCATCAAATCATACTAATCTTCAGGTTCATGGTTACAGTTAGTTAATGTAAACATAGCATTTTTGTTTGTGTTTAGTTGTTAATTTAGCTGTTCATAACAGAATTTAAATTATCTTCTTGTGCTAGTTCATTTATAGACATTAATTTGTTTTTATTTCTTAGCTTATTAGCAATAAAGACTTCTTGACTTCTTAGCTGGTTTCTTCACTAGTTCTATATTTTTAACTATTTATTACTAGTTAGTTACCGGGTATTAGTTATTTGTGTTTTGTATTTTGTATTTTTTATTTTGCTTATGAAGGTGTCTTTACTTTGAAATTCTGAAGAAGAACATCAGTTCTGTGTTGTATTATATTTATTTCATTCTGGCTGCTTATTGTCATTTTGGGGTTTTTTTTCAATTATTTTCACACCAGTAAATTTATACAACTTTTTCTCAGCATTTTGTACTCAATGCTCAGAGGAAAGCTTTATATTGAAAATACTGACATGAAATGCCTGTTTTTTGTTTCATGCTGAAAATAATTTCCATGCTATTTATGCTTGAATCATGTTTTTAGTTCATTTAATTCAAGGCTCACTTTTTAAAAAAAATTGTAGCTTTCAGCCATAGCTCACTATCGTGGCCCAATTCAAGTATACAGAGCTACCTGCGGTAGCAACACCTTGTAAATAAGCTGTCACTATTTGTCATTAGAGGTTTGATTCAAATAGAATTCCAACATTATATTTCTTTATTTATTAAGGTATATAAATTTCTAGTTATTTAATGCTATTTTTTCCAAATCGTTTTTATAAATAAAATATATCTTATGTTATCTTGTCTAAAATAAAATATAACAACAGAGATATCTTAATAATGTATAATGAAATCCAAATTATTAGAAATTAAAGTAAGAATAATATGTTATTTATATTTATTTTATGACTTTATGATATAATAATATGTAAAAAAAAAAAAAAAAAACCTCAAGATGAAGCAGAATTATATGTTTAAAACTACAATTTATTTCATATTTGAACCAGTTTTTTAGCGTCTTTTATTTTGAAAAGTCGGACAGGAGGCTCTTGCGTTCGCCGCGTCGAACTTAACGTCAGCGCGTCGGGAGCAGGAGGGAGCGGCTCTGGTCGAGCGACGTTCACTGCGAACAGGAGAGAGAGTGAGCGGCGGAGAGCGCAGCGGAGCGGACGGGTGGATGACTGTGAGTACTGCTTCTTTTCTCCCGTTTCGCGCTTTTACCTCTTTTTCCTCGCTTCCCCCTCCTTTTTCCTCCCTCTTTCATGTAGATATGAGCTAGCCTGGGTCGAACCGGGAAATGTCCCGGCTAGCAGGGACAGGAGACAGGCCGGTCGGGAGCCGCGCTGGGCTGGGTTTGCGGAAGCAAGCGACCGGCGGACAGACAGACGGATGGACGTAAAGGCAGACAGACGGACGGCGGCTGTCCTGATGAGAATACAGTTTATATCAGACACGGGCTGACTGCTTCACGGCGTCACGGCGGCTGTCTGTCCGTCTGTGAGTCTGTTTCCGGTCTGTAGAGCCCGAAGTCCGCTTCTGCTCGCGTTTTGTCTCCGCTCTTCTGAGGCAGCGGGGCCTGCTTGCAGAGCTTCCCGGGTAGGGAGCATTGTGAGGCGGCCACAGAGCTGCGGAAGCCCCGTTGCTCCCCCGGAGGCAAAAAAAAGAAAAGAAAAAAAGAGTGGAAGTGATTGATGAGAGGATGCAGAGTTTGGGAGCTTGAGGGAACCTGCAATCAAAGCCAGTTTGGTTGCACAGACACTGCTTGGTTTTATTCCTCTCCTGTTGTACTGCCTGTCAGCAACACACACACACACACACACACTGAGTATTGACAGGCCCCACCTAGTTCTGCTTGACTCAGGGATCTGTGCGTATTGTGAGTCCATCTTTCTGCTCTGACAACTTCACTTTAGTAGATTAACATTATTCAGTGATTGCTGGAAAAAGCAGAAGTGCCCACTGAGTGAGCAAAATACTGAAATATAAGAATAAAATGCAGGTTTCAGGTTGGGTTGAACTGTGTGTATCTGTGCAGTGACGCTCTGGTAACTAAAGATTAATGTATTTATAGCCTATAAATTAAGGCCAGCAGTCTATGTTGATAGCAGCAGATCCTCTTTTTGTTCACATGTAAACAAAACAAGCAGGAAGCACTGAAGTATGAAGTTTCAGGTTAAAGTCTTCCTTTCAGTCAGCGTTTATGTGGTACAATCACAATACAACATAAAAGCCTCAGTGACGCCTCATTTTACAGTTATATAATAATTTGCTGTGTAGTTTGATTGTAGTTGTTCATGCATTAAGTCTGAACTGGAGTTAAACTTAAACAGACCAACAGTGAGGGTTCATTTATAAGGAAATACACTCATAGTGTGCAGAAAGGGCAGTATTTCTTTTTTGAATTGTTACAAATTTGGACTATAAGGAGATATGGGAGCTTTCTACTTCTGTGTATTGTTGGGACATGACTGTGTGTTGCTTTCTCCACAGACTGTGTATAAAAGATGGTGAAGGCGCCATCGTTTGTGTTTTGTGGTCGTTTTGGAGATATTATTGGAGTCCAGTTCACAGACTCCAATTAGCTGAAGCCACCTGCCTCTCCATCTTTCTATAGCGAAAACAGTGTCTGTTCGATATTAGGGAAACTGCAGCTTTTTTGGTACTTCAGGTTAATTTTCCACGTCCTGAGGTTCCTGTTTGGCACTTCCTCTGGGTTTGATGCCTGTGGGTGTGCCAAACCAGGTTTAGGCAGCCTGAGCTGTAAAGGCAAATATTTCATGAGCAGCAGTGTTGGTAAGAGCAAATCAGCTGATATTCTTTAAGAAGTTTAAGAGAAGAGTGTGTCTATTTTGATTTGCTCACTTTGCTCTGACCCAGAAGTGGATAAGTGGAAGTATATGGATGGATTATGAGAGCTTTTTAAATTAAAGTACTTTCTGCGCCTTAGTTCTGATTTATTGGAAGACGTGATGATCTTTTTCTTCCTGCTGTTGCTGTGTGTCTGTGCATGTTTCTGTAACGTCTCATTATATTTCGTCATAGCACAGCATCGTGAAGCATGAGGGGGAAAGTCCCGATGCAGGTGCTCTCCCGCAGAGGCAGGTTTGTGACAGGGGGACTTGTAAATGTCCAGAGATAGGGCTTCAGGTGTGATCGAAGGGTTTTAGATGTTTTGGCTCATCCAGCTTTCCCCTTGATGGCCTCACCTCTGCTGCTCCAGTGAGTGACTTCTCGCGAAGCGTTGAACCCGTCTGGACTTGCTGCAGAGCGTTGTAGTGAGGCAAGCCTGTTCAGACCCTCAGGCGATGAAATCCATTACTGCTGATGCCTTCACTGACAATAGGGTAGATAAAACCTGAGATTTGAACTCCTCCCAGTCTCCACCTGATCACTTGTGTGCATTTAGCGCATTTATACAGCTGTCGTGACTGGAGATGGAGACATTTAACATTTTTAGGGTTTTTTTGGGGGGTTTCTGTGACCCATACACCACACTAGTTTTTATTTAAAATATGAACAAAAGCCCTGAACAATAAAATCCACTGGGAGTCGTTCTCTTCTTGTTTCTTGTCCCCAAAATAGAATAGATAAACTCTGAAAATAGGATTTGGGCAAAAGTTTCAAGCAAGAGTACTCACTGAGTGCGATTAGTCACGACAGGAGTCTTGCCATGACTTAAATATTAATATAACTACATGAAGACATTAATAGTCCCATTATTTGAGATAACGGATTTACCTAAAAATTGTAAACACTTGTTGCCTCCAAAATATTAAGCAACTTTAACTTAAGCTGAATGTTTGATGGTAACTTGTTTATTATAAGTGTTTATTCTCAGATTGGTTACCAAAATAAAAGCTTTAAATTTAAGAAGCACTTTGTCCTGAGTTAGTCTTGTCTTGGGTCAGTTAAGAGTATTTGTGACACAGTATTTACGTTTTTGTTGTTTTCCTGTGACCCGTACACTGCACAGTTACAGAAACCAAACTTTCATGCATGCGATTCTTCTTTTATATCCCTGCAGCCTCTAAAATTAAAGTAACAGCTTCTGGAGACCTGATCTAACATGGTTTCCAGGTTGCAAGACTTTTAAGTCACCTTTGTTCTGATTGGCTGCCCCTCGTAAACAGAATGTATGAACCACAGACAGGATATGAGATGGGTGTAGCCAGTGTTACATCACCAGCTGATCAGTGAAGTCTCCTAATGAAACCTCAAACTCGGTAATGAAAAAACAGAAGCCTGTTTGTGGCGAGGAGCCGCCCCCTGGTGGTCAATACATTTCTGGTTTTAACAGCAGGCAGGTTGAGCTCTGGAGCCTGAGATGATCAGATTAGGGATATCTGCACTCTATGACATCACAGAGATCTGATAATAGTGGAAACTGTCTGAATCAGAGTGTTTAGAGTGCAAGCTTTTGGCTCAACGGGCTTATTTGTACATATGCTGACCTTATTAGAAACTTGGCCATGTTTAATATGAACATCCACCATCGGAGCAGGAGATATGTGGCAGGGTATAAGGGTCGACTTTAAATATTAGATTACACCTGGTGTTACTCATTTATAGAGTCTTTTCTGGTTGTCAGTTAGTAGCTGTATTTGTGTTGTTTACAGGCTGTGATGGTAAAATTTGAAATGGTTTTAGGGTCTGTAAACACATCATGTCAGCGGGGGTCCTCATGAACAATCTTAAACGTGTGTGTATTTGGGTGGCACGATCTGATTTCCTCGTGTTGGTGTTGTTCCCAGATCATCATACTAAATGTTGTTCCAGGATCAACATTGCAAGTGACCAATCAGAATGTTGTGACGTCATACTTTTGCGACTTCGGGAAAAACCGGCGTAAAACAAAAAACTGTACTTAAGCTGCGAGAAACCGCCTCTGTCCACCGATCAACGGACCCTGACCCTAACCCTAACCCTAACCGTAACCCTTTAATAAACAGTAAGCAGAATTGATATTGTCCTTGCAACATTGGAATTTCATAAATGCACGAATGGCTTGGCGCGCAAAAGAATAACGTCACAACAATGTGATTGGTCACTTGCAATGTTGAACCTGGAACAACATTTTCATGATGGTCTGGGAACAACACCAACACGAGGATATCAGATCATCCATTTGGGTGTGTGTGTGTGTGTGTGTGTTTGTGCATCGTGTTGCTTCTTGTTGCCGTGACAGTGAAGGTTTGCACACACATGGCGAGGAATGATTGGTATGCATCCACACACTGAGACATGAACGCATAGCAACAGTAACCAGGAAGGATTCCATAGCAGTGACATCACCACCAGCTGTGAGATCATGTGACTCCGCAGTTTTCAGTAACTTACCGCATGCATGCTGGGTAATCATTATCTCCCAGTGAGGGGCAGGAAGCCTTCATTTGTGTGTTTGTAATTGATGGTGTTACATCTCCAGGTGCATCATAGGAGGAGGTGGGGCTTACTGTAATCCTGCTGTGTGATTGGTAGCTGTGACTGGATGTCCAATAGCGACCTGTTAACGGTCTCCTCCTCTGTGTTTGTGTCTCTCACCCAGCAGACAGACAGTCAGGATGCGTGAATACAAACTGGTTGTTTTAGGATCAGGAGGCGTCGGCAAGTCAGCTCTGGTAAGTAAAAAAAAAAAATCCACTCTAATCATCTGTTTGCATTAAAGTGAGAGTCTGATGTTATTCTATTTAATGTCAGTGAGTGCCAAAAAAAAAATGTAATCAACACTGAAATTATCCTGCTGATGAGCTCAGAGCCACATGGCAACACCTTGTACTTTATTTTAACTCAAATATTCAATGTGGATTAATCCGCTGCTGAAAATAGTCCCCACCAAAAACTAATAAAGAAATAGAAAAACTGAAAAAAAATACTTGTAATATGTAAATAAAATCCCCCACTGAAGTAGTGACAAATATTTATATAAAATATATAAAAGAAAAGAAGAAAAATAGATAAATTATTATTTTTTAAATATTTTAAATAAATAAAAATTGATAAAGAATGAATAGGAAGATAGAAAATATATTTATGAATACTGAATAAGATAAAGATTAAAGATAAAAAATACAATATAAATAGACAAATAAATAATATAATTAATTATATAAAGATATAATAAAGCTTATATAAAGATAATTATATTCAAAATGTGTGTATGAAAGACTAGAAAAACAATTTTCAGTCATTATGTTTTACAAAACTTTATAAGAAGAGTCAAAAATTAATAAGAGGTGATGTAACGTTGCGGGAAATCGCGTTTCCTGTTCTTGCACTAGTGTTTGTATTATTCATATACTGATTTTTGCGCATTCACGTTTGTACATTGAGGTAAAACTGTGTTTGCAGCTTTGGGACTTGCATGGCTGGAGTGCTCCAGTGCAGATTCCTGTGTAAATGGCTGCACAGTGATGTCACTGTGCTTCGTTTTTGCGCCCGGCCATCACTGACACACTAACACGGCGGTGTCAGTCACACTACAATGAAGTGCTTTACTCCCCATGATATAATGGAGACGTGTCACAGTGTCACATTAATTCCGCTCTAATGACTCCCAATGGGGAGCTGAACAGAGCTCCATTAACACTGCTGTCCTACTTCTCTTTGTCCCGCTACTCGTGTCCGTCCGTCTGTCCATCTCCAGACTGTCCAGTTTGTTCAGGGAATCTTTGTGGAGAAATACGACCCCACGATAGAGGACTCCTACAGGAAGGTAGGACCTCTTCATCCTCACTCGTTTTTAGAAGCATCTATAGTTTAATTAGTTTTAGTTATAATCCACAGTTATGATTCATTCCTTTTGTTTCTGCAGCAAGTCGAGGTCGATGGACAGCAGTGTATGCTGGAGATCCTGGACACAGCAGGAACAGTAAGACCTGGCTCTGTCTACATACTTTTGACCATGAGATGTGCCTGACTGAGTCCTGACCACCTGTCTGTCTGTCTGTCTTTAGGAGCAGTTCACAGCAATGAGAGACCTGTACATGAAGAATGGCCAGGGCTTTGCTCTGGTTTACTCCATCACGGCTCAGTCCACCTTCAACGACCTTCAAGACCTCCGAGAGCAGATCCTCAGAGTGAAGGACACGGAAGATGTAAGAAACCACAGCACCCTATACTTTGCCTAAACTCACCCTAACATGCAGTTTTAAGTCATGGTTTCAGTTAAGTTAAGCACCTGAAGCTCCTCTTAATGTTTTCTGGAGCCTTCTTTGTCAGATGAAGGAGTCTGTAGCATAGTTAAGGAGCTCCTGAGTAATTTGTCCGGTTGTAGTTAGTCAGTTGCTGATGTTTGTATTTAAAAACTCTTGTTTCTTGGCTCAGAGGAAGTTGCCTAGAAACCAGTGGAGAAAGGGAGAAGTTTCTGGTGGCAGCCAAAAATAGTTTACAATGACATAAAAATGTAATTTGAGATAAAGCAGTTAAATCTGAGTTTAAGAGGAAGTGGACTCTATCACCTCCACATAATCCTGCTGTCAGGCTTATGCTAAGCTAGCTAACTGACTGCTGATGGGTGTATGTGTAATTTATTCTCATGAAACAGAGGTCACTTGTTTTAACACGCCACCATCAGCCAGCCTGTGTGGAGGCCTTTAGCATTGCTCCCCCTGCTAGACATGAGTTACATTACATAGGTTCCAAAAAGTTTTATTTTTAATCAGCATCTAGTGGGGAAAGAAGAAAATAAAAAAAACTGCAAATTTGCAATTTAAATGTAAAAGAATAAAAAAGCAAATTTGTAATTTAAAAAATAGAAAATGCTTCTGAACAAGCTTTTAAACAAATAAAATAAAACAAGCAAATGAATTTATAATGTCTACATTTAAAATGAGAATAAAACAAAAAAAATGAATTAAAAAAGAAAGTATTAATAAAAAGAAAACATTGTTTTGTACAACATTTTTTAAAAACCCAATATGTTTAATATGTTTTAAGCTAGAAATGTATTTATATTAACATGAATTTAAGATTCTGCATTGATTTAGTCAATAAAATGACTGAATAAAATTTCAAACATGTTTTTATTATGAAACAGATGATTTACAAAATGGATAAATATAAATAAAAAAATTAAGGAAACATACATTCTGAGTTCATGTCAAACGTTACAGATTTTTAAAACCAGATGAAACACTGATGTCCTCTTTTCTGGTTTTCACATGATTTTTCTCCCATTAAAATAATCCAGTGATCATCTTTGAATGTGCTGCAAACAGCTGTCTGAATGTGAGTGTTTGGCGTGCCACTTTAGGTTCCCATGATCCTGGTTGGAAATAAATGTGATCTGGAGGTGGAGCGTGTGGTGGCCAAAGAGTCAGGCATCGGTCTCGCTCGCCAGTGGAACTCCTGCGCCTTCCTTGAGACCTCGGCCAAGAGCAAGATTAACGTCAACGAGGTGACAAAACACACCCACAGCAAAGTTTACACAGTTACTCAGAGCTGTATTTAAACCTAAATATCTTTGGGCTTCTGAGTTTTGAGCACCATTGATTCTGCAAAATGATGTACACATCATCTGGAGTTTGTAAAAAACTGAAATAAAGCTTACAGCGTGCAACACGAGAGAATCACTGTGATGTGTGCGGTCCTGGCTCAAAAACGCTGGAAGCTGTAATAATACAAACATCAGACTATTCCTCCAGAGTTTTTGTCATAGACAAAGAAAAAATGGATTTCATCGTTAGTTTCAGACATTTTGAAGCCTTAGCATTTGTGTTTCAGCTGCTGCTCTGTTGGTTTTGGGAATATGACCATTTTAGGACTATTATAGTCTAAATATGCATTTAGACTCTTTCAAACCATCTGTCCTCTCTGTCCAAAATGTGTACATTTGAAAGAGGAGTAAAAGAGGCCATTTATGTCCACTGTGAGCAACCATCTTTGATCAGAGGCGGTGGTTTACAACACCAACTGTCTGCCATTTATAATCCAGTTTTGAGATCCCTCCCTGACGCCTTAACGCCCACTCACATCCCGGGCCATCTGACCTCAGGAAATCACATGATAGGGTGGGGCCAGGTTTCACAATGAGCTCACCCAAAACCTTGGCTGATTGTGACCTACACCCATTTTCACACCTTGGCTCGTGTGATTAGGTAGAGGATCATTAGGGGGTCCATTGTCCCTCTTGGTGGGTTACTCCCACAAAGCTTAAATCTGGGAGTCTCCACCATTTGACCCTAGAACTGAAGAAGCTTCTCGGATGAGAAGCTTCTCAGAGGTGAAACGTCTTCGAGCCACTTAAAGAAGTCCAGACACTTTTCTTTCCAAGCTCCTTAGACTACGATGACCTGGATGACTGAGAACCTTCACAGACACATTTTTAAGTAGTTTTTGGCATTTTATTAGTAGTTTGGGGAATGTTTGGCAGTTTTTGGCAGTGTAGGTTTCATTTCTTCGTGTTCGTTTGCAGATCTTCTACGACCTTGTCCGACAGATCAACAGGAAGAGTCCCGTTCCAGGGAAAACCCGCAAAAAGTCCACTTGTCAGCTTCTCTAATGGCAGGTAGCTTCTATTGTCCCATGCGCACACACACACACACACACACACACACACACACACACATTGAGTTTATCACACACGTTGTTGTTCACACACACTCTGGTTCTCTGTGTCCAGATTCCTGCTCACCTGATAACCAACCAACCAATCACAGGACATCTTCCAGCTGGCCACGCCCCTTTAACACAACCATGTCATCATCAGCATCAGCCACTCTGTTACCATGACGATCGCTTCTCCCATCCTTCATCACACTATGTAAAGGAGACTGTTGCCTTGGAAACATTAAAACAGAACATCAAAGGACTGCTACGGTGGTGGCGATGATGATGATGATTCTGCTGTTGCGGGAATGCAGGGGCTTGATTTAAACTACGGTTCCCATCATGCTCTCTGCTAGGCTGTCTTTGCAGTGGGGAGTGGCTTCTTGCTTTTTTTTCTTTTCTTTTTAAAAAATTTTAAACTTTTTTTTTTCGTTTTTTTCGCCTTATTGTTTTCCGGCAGCCCTGAGCCAATCACACGCAGTGTGACCGTCAGCTGTGTCGGCATCGCCGCGGTGATGACGGTGCCGCCGACACGGCTGACCGTGTGTGTGTGTGGCTTTGGTGAAACCTGTGGATTCATACAGTGGTTATTATTACAGTGATTATTATTATGATTCTTTGTGAAAACAATTAAGTCATTTTATGTTTTTGATTTTTGGGGCGGGAGGGGTGGGGGTGGGGGTGAGGCAGGGTTGGGGGGTGTAGCAGCAGGTCAAGAGGTTAGCTTACTGTGCTGATAGCAGTGCCGTAATTAAAATTAGCCTAAAGTTAACAAACTGGGCGGAGTCAGGAAGAATATAGATATAACGGGAAGATGTTAGGTGGCTTGTTGCCATAGCAGCATGGCGAGCTGACTCCTGATCTGCTGCTCAGGGCGGACATGTTGCCTTTTTGACAGCAGACTCACACTGGTCCAGTACCTTAACTCTGTGTGTGTGTTTGTGTGTGTGTTTGTGAGTGTATGTGAGCTACGTAACAACAGTGAAGCAGGCCACTTTCTGTAATGATCGTTTTTTGACCTGCGGGGTTGAAACACTGAATTATTGGTCCTTTAGTCACTTTAACTGATAAGATATTAAAGGGGGCCTGTCATGCTCTTTTTCAGCTCTATATTATTTCCACTAGAGCAGTTTTACCTGATTTAAAAGTAAATTAATGCCCTTACTGTCCTTTCCCGGCCCTTTTTGGAGCTTCTGGGCTAATCTGCTTAAAATGAGCCATTTCAACCCGTCGCTTTAAGGGCATCCCCATCCCTGAAAGCCCGCCTTCTTCTAATCGGTCCACTGATGGGAGCCTGCAGAGGGGCAGCACCAAAAACAAACTGAAGCCTGAGCTTTGTGTGTACAAGTACAACTTTCACACGTTTTCATCCCATTATTTAAAACTATGGCCATGTTTAAAATAAATATCTGGCATTAAAGTTTAGAAAGGAGTACCAGGACCATATTAGGAAAAAAATGTGTTTGTATTGTCAGAATAAAGTTGCAGAATGATGTAGGTATTTCAACAATAAAGTCAAGAGTTTGAGAATAAAACTGAAATAAGATTTTAATTAAAAAAAAGTCAAGATTTTGGAAATAAGGTCAAAATTATGAGAAACAAAGTAAAGCTTATGAGAGTCAAGATTTCAAGAATAAACAAAAAACTAACACAGCATAATCGGTCCCCTTTAAGCTTCTGATGGATGGATTCCCAAATACAACCAGGAGAAGGCGGAGTTTCTTGTATTCTTGGTACGTCGTGCTAACACTTTAGCGTGCACCGTGCTGAGTAATACTTAAATGTTAAATTGTTAGCATCGATGGTGGTGTTTTCTTATCAGTTGAAGAACAAACTTAAAGTCTCAGTGTTTCAGTTTAATAGTAGCATGGCTGCAGTCCAGCCGGAGGGGGTTAAACCCACACAAATCCTTTGAATATGTGTTTGTGGGCGTGGTCAGCTCACGGGAAATGCTTGCTGGACCCGTGACCTCTGTGAGTGCTGCTGTGCACAGTGTTGTACTATCAGCGGGGTACTGCTGTCAGTATTCTGGGTCTCCTCCAGTGTCTTCAGTCATGTAGCATGTTGATGTTTCTGCCAGTACCGGGTCTGACCTCCAGGAGGTGCTGCTGCAACAGTTTGCATGACACGAGCAGAAGCTTCCGGGCCGGAGGGCCGTTTGTGGCTGCAGCAGGCCGATCGCCAACTGTTTCCTGCAAGCACGTTATGATGATTCCAGCTTTATTCTTGTAATATCAACAGAGGAAGGGCTCATTACTGCCTCTGTTGGTCGTAAAGCAGAAAACACCTACTGCTGTTATTTCTGAAAGCTGCAGGTATAATAGGTGTTTCTGTGTACGCCACAAGGGGCAGCGCAGAGCACCTTTTATAGCCAAAAACAAACATGGATTATAAAAAATACACCCCATCGTACTCTTGATAATGTTTATAAGCCACTTTCATGACAGTTTAAAACAATATGAGGCCATTTTTAAGTATATTTTATCACTTCTCCTACACAGTATCCATAACTGGTGTATTAGCAGTTAATGACTGATGATTAATGATGATTAGCAAGCATATTTAGTTACAAATAATGGTGTGATTATGTTTATTTTAACTGTTTATTCACATATACATTGAGCATTGCAGTGTATTCTCAGTGTTGGAAAGTATTTCTTCATGTATCAATAGAGACGCTTCATATTATGTATTCATTTATGTGATTATAGCTGATTATGGTTATGAGTAATTCATTAAGAGGGGAAATGAGGTGATAAATGCTTGAAATGTCCTTTTATCTGTTTAGAACTGCTTCAAAGTGAGTTTGTTAAGGGTTCTGGCTTTAAAGCGGGAGTTTCATCCTCAGAAACAACTTTTAGTCATTTCGCTGGCCAGCCGTGGCTGCACTCTGACCTTTCGGGCCTTCGCCAAGAGGCTGTGGTGCCATTCGTCATTTCCTGTGACTTCTGAAGGCGTCAGTGTGGTTTAAGAAGAAGAAGAAACAAGTCTGATGTTTTGGAAAAAAGTTCTTTAGATCTCTTAATCGTGTGAGAATCAACAGAAGCAGCTGTGTGAAAACACGAGAAAGGGAGCTAGGCCTTATTTTCACACATCTGCAACGATGCTGCAGACTGAAAAGTAGCTGCAATTGTTGCTTTGAAGACGCGAAGCCAGGACTGAGTGTTTGGACAGAAACAGACGTGTGTTAAAGTCTTTACATACTTCATTTAAAGTGCACTGAGGTCTTGACAGCTACAGTAAATAGGTGCAGATGGTAACACTTCACTTTAAGTGCCCGTATTTGGCATTTAAGAGCAGCATGTAAACATTTAATAGAAGTGGTAATGCTGTACGGCAGCTGTAAGCAGATATGAACATGTAAATGTGACTAAAAGCAAAATCTGACTACATTTCATGTGTTTAAGCATTAAAGTTCACTCTTACAGCTGCATTACAGTGTGTCACAGACCATGTGAGGCACATTTACATACTTCACTCTGCTTTCCAGTCCTCAATCTGATGTGAGGTCCAAGTGACCATGGCAGCCACAGCCGAATGCAAACTGGAATGAGCAGTTCACAATACGAAGAAATTATTTTTCTTTTTTTTTCTCAGTACTGATATAATTCTGCTTCTTTTTCTCTGTATGGCATGATGACCAGTGAAATGTAAAAGAAACCAGTTCAACCAGTGATGTATCAGCTTTGAAAAAATAAAGGAAAAAAAAAACACCCAGTAAGCTGCTGGGAGATTAAACACTGGTGCTGAAATGGTCTGAACTGGTTTCTTCCCAGTACGGAAACCCACAGTGGCAGCGGGAGGCAGGGGGAGGGGAGGGGGCAGTGAAGCCAAATGTAAAGTTAAAAACTAAAAAGCCTTAAATGAATAAAAGTGGTGCAATTTTGTAACAGCAACCTGTGATGTGGAGTCATTCTGAATTTCAGCCACTCGTAGAAATCAAACGGCGCAAATCGCTCGAGCTCTAGTTACCATCTTCAAAGATCTGTGTCAACGATTGAGCTGCAAAACCAAGAAATGGTCACTGGGACTTCTTCAGCATCACAGACAAGGCAGTGTCCTATCTCTGCTCCTCTTCTTTGTCGCCCTGAAGCTGTTTAGAAAGGCCTCAGCGACCTGGACTTTGGCCTACACCTCGCTTTGTACAAACAGGATGAGATGAAGCTGCTAGATATGACAACCAAGAAGCCACTAAGATGGACATTAAATACTCAGAGAGCACTTCTAACTACTGGACATATTCAACCAGTCACACACTCACAATCTGAAGGATGCACCAGGGGAAACTCTTGAGTTCAGCATCAGGAACCATCCGCCAATCTTCCAACTGGTAGATGACCTGCTCTACCACCTGAGCCGCATTGTGTGCGGATGTGGAGGCAGATGTTGGGGATCTGCATCAAGAGCATATATGTCATGGCCTGAAGTTGGGGAGTGTGCATCAGTGTGAAACATGGGTATTGGAAGGTGGCAGCTGTGGGAACTAGAAGCTTAGTGTCATAGAATTCATAAGATCTAATACTTCTATCACATCACCACCAAAGTGGTGAACAAGTGGTTTGTGTAAACCCCATATTACCGTCACCAACAGAAGACCGACTGATCCGTAACATCTTCAGCGTGGAGAACCATCAGATCTGGTGGTACTGAGATCAGAATCTCTGTTTGAAGATTAATAAATGAAATAATATATGCTTTAATAGATTATGACCTGAATCATTAGTGATGTCAATGCTGTCAACTGTTCCTGCATTATGAAGCCTAAACATTACCATCTTGTTCACTTTTGGAGCCTGAAGTGAACATAAATCATTGTAAAACATAATTCTCTGCAAAGCTGTTGTTAAAAGGAAAAATGTTAATAGAGGCAGCATGTTTTTTTTAACCAGGCTGTAAAGTGGATGGTTTTAAATGGGAGCCTCTGGTGGACGTTGGAGGAACTGCCGGTTTTGTCTCTTCAGCACTTGCTTCAGCTGGATTTAACGTGTCGGTTTCTGTTTCTATATAAAATACCAGATGTCTATGCTGCATTTCGACTTTTCCAGTAGGAGAAAACTAAACACCATGGTATGATTTTTCACAGGTGAGTACCTCCTGTGGGACATTTCACTGTTATGAATATGTTAAAATATCACAATAAATAATAGTCATTTTAATCCGACTAAACTGACTTAAATCTTGGTTTACGTAAACGGAATAATTAAAATAATGTAACCAGGAAATTCATGAGAATTATATTTGTCTGTTGAATCTGTTACCCATTTATTAGACCTTCACATCTGAGCTGCAGCTGTCCAGTTTTCTGTTTAGCCGTTTTGACGACTTTGAGCCACGTGATTGATCTGCAGCTCTCACAACTTGACAACAGGTCAGTACACGTGTTGAAATAATTACGTTATTTTAATTTGATGTTTACAAGCTGCAGGATTGTAAAATAAATATTAGGCAATATATTATTATACATAATTATATAATAAGTTAAAACATTTTTTATTTAAGTAAACTTCCGGTTTCGTAGACAGCGCTGTAGCATTTGTAACACATCCAAGTGCTTTAATGGTGGTTTTACCCTGTTTGGACCTCTGCCTTCATAAGCTACCCCGGAGCAATATGTCGGTCCAGTGACGCACCGTCCTACGCCGCCCCGCTGTGGACGCGCCTGCGCACGACACTGAGCTGCCATGGCAACCGGGGTAGCTTGTTTCCGTGATTTAGTCCGAAGAGAGAAGCGGAGCCGGTCGTTAGCAGCGTGTTGGTCAGGCTAGTTAGCTAGTTATAGCACATTAACCGACTAGTTAACGAGTTAACCTGTCGCGTGATGACAGAGGGGTGACTTCTCGCGGTGTCTGGAGAGCAGCAAGCGCGCCATGACCGTCCGATTCAAGGTAAACAACGCAACAGGTGTTAGCATTAGCAGCAGATGCTGCACAGTGAGTTATCCTGACCCTCACTCTGCACGTGATAGCAGAGGAGGGATTAATCTGGATTTAATCCGATGAAGTCAGATCATCCAAATCATTCAACACAACATACACCTCACTGCAACACCGAAACACGTCGACCTGAAGCTGTTTCGCTTAAGAGTGCACCATATTACTGCTTTTATTTTGAAAGATGATTTTTCAGATAAAGACGTGAAGAACTGGCGCTGAACTTTTATAAATTGCAGAGTTTTATTTTGAAACTAACCGGTGGATGTAATGACCTTAAATCTACCTGCAGTTTTTTCAATCATACCTCGTACCTGTTTCCATCCTGTGAGCTTTTGCATCTCTGTGTCTTTGTTGTAGAGTCAGACTGAGTATCAGAAGAGCTTTGGTGTTTCCCGCTCCAGAAATGCGTCTCCTCAGCGCTGCATGCCGTTGGCCGGTCTTCGCTCTGATGAGATGGGTAAGAAACACGAAACCACCACAATAAAACAAACACAAGCTGCACCTGAGCTCTGACATGAAGTGGTTGAACACATGAGATGTTCGTCTGTCAGGTGTCAGCAGGGAGCCGGGTCTTCAGCGCCTGAGGAGGCCTCTGGGCCCAGCTCAGTCTTCCACCTCTCTGCTCCATCCTCCAGGTGATGAGCAGCAGCACTCTCTGGCTCACAGAGCAGCGCCCTCTGCTGGTAGGAACCCCATGCTGCTGCTGCATAATGAAGGTGTATATGAAGTAGAAGAGGTTGCAGATCCAGCTTTGACATCCAGCTGTGGCACAAGTGTCTTTAATGTGAGCGTCACACTGGAGTTCAAGGATGACTGCATTCAGTCACAAAGTCCTGTTTACCTTCATTGCTCTTTCCAACAGCCTCCACAAAGAGGCCAATTTGAACAGCAGGAGGAAAGCAGAAGTCGTTCACACTGTTCTCTGACTACAGATTAAGCCTGAAGTTTAGTTCATTTTGCTAAAACAGCTTTAACTAAAAGGTCAGAATCTCCAGGATGTTTCATTTGATCGTGTTTGTCTTATCAGTGAAAGAACGAGCCGGAAATTTTGATGATTCTCAAACTGCCAGGTTTTAGGAGCCACTCAGCCCACAGGAGGATGCCCTCCCCAGAGCCCAATCCACCAACAGCAAATCCCGGATCCCCCACAGAGCCGAAAACTCCAGCCGGACCACGACCTGCTGAGGAACCGGCAGCTGATGGAAAACCTGGTGAGTAAATACATGGAGCAGCAGCTACGTGATGACTGATTCAAATATCATAAAGCAAAGAGAAACTAAACCAGCTCCAGATGACCGACAGACCTTTAATGTTCTGAATGTTCAACACGCAGTTTCATGTTCTTTTTCTCCTCAGTGAAGCTCCGTCCCCTGCAGCCTGACAGCCAACCACAGCCCAGCCAGTCTGTGACAGCAGCAGCTAACGGGCAGCCAGCGCCATCAGGGTCTGAGGTGAAGTCCGCAAAAACTGACAAATCCTGATTGTTTCTTTGAAGACTATCCAACAGCATGTCATGTACTTGTCCTGTAGATCGATTATGCGCTGAGACAAAAGGCGGGGCTGAGATCAGGAGGTCAAAGGTCAGGAGGGAAGCACTCAGAGTATCACAGACAATTTGGATGGGAGAAGCCAACAGCTGCTGCTGCTTCGCCCATACTGACTGCAGAGCAGGTGAGACCAGATGCACACCTATGTTTGAGCTCCCACAGATCCAGGTGTGCTGCTGCAGAGCAGGCCCACCGACGGCTCATAAACCAAACATGCGGTGCTCCTCAGGTGTGACCTGGACGTTACCCTGAGGAGCCTTGTGTCCAGCACACTCCGATCAATAAAAACTGCCGAGTGCAAGAAAAATAAAAACTGTAAATATATTTCCGGTAAATTAGTTCGAGATCATAATTTCAAAGACAGTGAGTTTCATAAAAGTCTCAGCCAATCAGAGTCATTTTGTAGAGTTTCTAACATGCTGCATTTTTTGTCTTGTTTTTATTAGTCGTTAAATTTATGAAAGCATCTTATTTTTAAAAGTTGCAAAAGTTTATCATCTGTGTACAACTGTAAATAAAACACAGAAATAAAATAAATAGAAAAATTAAAGAAAAAGAGTAAAAAAGTTAATAGATAATATTAGGAATTATGCTTGTTTCATTGTGGTGCATTTAATGATAAACGTACAGTTTTAGTGAGTCATTTGAAACAGTATCTAAATAAATGGATGAATGGGACTGTAAATAAATGGAAGCATTCATAAAAGTAAAATATTCACATCAAAGAAATGAAATGAATTTGTATTCGTAAAGTTTTTTATTTCACAACTGGAACTGAAATGAAATTAAGTCAGAAACGTTAATTTCTGTAACATTTTATGATCAGATCAGTCGCACATGAATGCCACAAAGTGCTGATACTGTGTAAATCAAGTGTTTTGTATAGTTTTTTACTGTGGTAATCATATGTGGTTGTCACAGATTTTACCCTTTGATGAATATGCCACTGCTTACTCAGAGTTTCTGGGTGGTTTGATAGCACGCTGTGTACTGCTGTGCACAGCAGGGGTCAGCACTGAGCTTTAAACACAGATACAGGGGCGCAGAGTGAAAGGTGGAAACTAGATGATCACACCTGTGGATGCTGTGGATCCAGTTGATCTTTTCATTGATTGATTATCACTTCTGCTCTCCAGGTGCTGCACTCTAGCAGCCGGTCTGTCCCGCCCTTCAAGATAAACCCTGTCTCCATGAAAACAGAGTATCAATGCAGCTTCCAGGGTCTGGCGCCACCTGCTGGCCCCCGGCTTCGGAAACACCTGGAGGGTCAGAGAGTCCCGCTCTTCCAAACATACAAGGTACAGATGTGTGCAGATGTGAAGACCTACTTAGTGTAGTGACCTCTGCCCTGAAAAGTCACATAGCATTTTGAAGGTCACACACCAACCTGATGGTCCTCTGCCTGAAGGTCAACAACCTAAACCTCCGCTTGGCACAGGCAGTGTGAAAGGTAGAGGCTCAACTCGAGGCATCCTGATGCTGATTTCTGCACTTTATACTTTGGTTAATGGTGGGTTTGGACCCCCGAGTGTTTTTGGAAACCAAACCAGTTCATGTCTTTTTTTTTCTGTCTTATATCTTTGAGTTTATATGTAATTCTGCAGTAGGAAGACTTTGCCCCACATTCATTTGCTGTTCTGCAGGCGAGACGATTCTTCTTTGTGTCCCGCCAAGCATCAGCCTCCAGGGCTGACTGGGTTAGATTTTATTGGTTTTGTGCAGGAGACTAGGAGAGAGAGAAGAGATGAGGAGGAAGTGAGGAGTATGACAGACAGAGTTGCTGGCGAGGTGAAGAAGAGTGTCAGATAGGCAGATAAGACTCCATTACCAGTGTGTCACAGTTAAAAGCTCTGCTTTCAGAACAGAAGCGGGAGAAATGAGACCTGTGAGTGTCAGTTTCCAGGAAGTCTCGGGCCATAAATGAGCAGGAATGGTCATGCAGAGCAGACTCCAGGTCAGTTAAAACAACCCTGAATGCATTCAGTGAAGTCGGCTCTGTGAAATTCCATGATTTCTGCGTGTGACTCAAGCACAAAGACCTGTAAATGTGATTTTTTTTTTTAAAGATTTGAGTATAATGGCACTTTGTAATGGATGTATGTCAGACTAAGAAAGTCACTGTAAATAAGCAGAAAGCAGAGGTTGAGTCGAGGAAGGGACCAAGCAGAGCATTTTGACTGTGTACTCTATTTTCATATTTTTTAAAGCTTTTGTTCCCAGAGGCATTCATACCATTACTCATCTTTAAAGCCATTAATCAATGATGGTGTAGGTTTAAGTGTAACACCTCTTTAAGCAAACAGCCACAGCTGCTGATGAGCTGCACACACACATCTGTTCTGTTTCAACCTGCAGACCACCAGGAGGAGGAAGGAGGAGTCACAGAAGAAGCCCCGCGTCCAGCGGGACGCTCTTCAGAGAGATATGCCCCCTCCGCGCCAAGTGCGGAGAGGATACAGGTGTGTGTGTGTGTGTGTGTGTTGCTGTGTTTTTTGTGCTCATGAACTCATTCATTAAATCGTTTGTGTGTGTCTGGCAGGATGTTAACAGAGTATGAGTCGAGCTTTCGTTCTCCCCTCTGCAGGATCCCAGAGGGAGGTGGAGCGATGGACAGCGCTGCCCAACAGGTCAGGATCCGGCGAAGCTGTTCACAGTGCTCAGCCTGTTTCACACATATTCATTTATGTGTAGTTATGCAGGTGGAGACGGTATCAGACACTGACCAGAGGTCATAGCAGAGCACAGAAGAGAGAGGTTCAAAGTTTGTTTCTTACCTGGTTTATATGGAGGACCAAAACTGACAAAACCACAAATTTACAGAAATAAATCCTACAAAATGACCCAATCACAGTGCCCATCCTCTACCAGTGGGCCCTCTGCTCACAGTGCAGCTCAACCTTCCTTCACAGAGAACACCAAAGCTTGTCGGACCTCCAACGGTGCCTTGTTCTCTGCACTGAGGAGAGCTCATGTGACAGGCCTGAAAGTGTCTGGAGATGCCTGAAACCGTTCCCATTCACCTCTGTCTTGTTATCTTTCACAGAACCTGTTAACTGACTTCCTGAGTCAGGGTCAGATCGGGTGCTTGCTCTGCACTGTTACACAGCTTCCCCTCACTCTGAATTTGACATTTTCCACCATCCAGCAGCGGACAAACACACCAGAGGATTTAAAATAACGTGTTCAACATTCAGTGTTTCAAACAGTATTTAACCATGTTTAACTGTAAGCCCCAGTCATCAGCATTGATCACTGATCACCCTCAATGCTGCCTGAACAGAGTGTGTGTTTTCCTGTTTTGTGTTTCTGTGTGTGTGTGTGTGTGTTTGTATGTTGCTGATAGAAAACCAGAGTGCTAGTGTCAGCAGTAAAACCACAGAGCTTCATTTCAGGGAAACATGTCAGACTTAGTCATACACACACACACACACACACACACACACACACACACACACACACACACACACACACACACACACAGGTATGCTCCTACCAGATGGATGGAAAGCGTTGTCACAGCAACATGAAACACTTTAAACTTTCCTGAAGCTGTTCCTGCAGCTCCATCCATGCTGCTGCTTTGCTGCTCTTATAGTGAGCTCCTGCTTCCCCCACAGAGAGCATCTGCTGCCTGATGGAGGCAGTGCCCAGAGTCTGTGGTGCAGCTGGCTTTTGGGCCGCTCCAGCTTTGGGTGTTGTTGGTCCATCAGCAACGTGTCCACTGCAACCGCTGTCTCTGCGTCTCATGCCGTCTTTTTAAATCTTTGACGTTTCATTCGAGCTTCTCCTGTTCCTCTTCAACCTTGCGGTAGCTATTTTGGCTTTTCCTACTCCTCAACCAATCAGCATTCAGCTTACACAGCGCAAGTGGGTTTCAGGAGGAAAGGCCTTTCTGCAGGCAAGTATCTACAAAAACACTCTGCACAAAGGCCTAACTGTTTGAACGATGGGTGTGGAGTCTAGTGATAAAGCGTTTTCACCATCACCATCTTTTCTGCACACTTGCTGGCTAACTAGTTGTCAGTCAGAAGTTTGTCTGACACTTAAAAAGACCAAAACAAACCAAAATTGACTTTATATTTGATTCCAGGGGCATCAGACTGATCTTTGCTCGTGGGCAGCATGCAGCCTAGTTTGATCTAAAGTGGGTCAGACCAGTTCCATTTATAAATGGAAATAACCCACGCACGACTACAAAGGTGCTTCAAGGTCAAAATGTACACAGATCTTACAGCGTCGGGCACATATTTCTGTCCCTTTCTTTAACGTATGTATTGCATAACTGGCTGTAAACAGCAAGCATTTACAAAAGTCTTTTAATGTGGTTTGATTGTGAATTTCCGCCCTCCTAAAACCAGACCTCCACTCTTCACAGGAAACTTTGTGAAGTAGCATTCAGGAGTATATTTTTGAGGGTTTTGTCTCATAAAGTCAGTAGATGATTAAAGCTACCTGTGCTTTCACACAGAAACAGCTGCTCAGTGAAAATAAGATCAGTGAATCTGTGGGAGGTGTAACCATCTGGTTAAGCATTCCAAGCCTGCGGTGGCTTTCGAAAACTTCCAGTGTGTGCAGGGAAGTTGTCGGCTGGCGTCACAAGCTGTGAATTCATCAGGGCGACAGTTGTCAGAGAGCGGTGCAGCGTCAGGCTTACTGCTGCTGGGTTGCTCGGTTAGGTTCAGACTGGAAACATTCTGAGGTTTCAGAATAGGGTCAGGGTTATCCAGGGTTGGGCTGGGGTCAGGGTTTGGTGACTTTTTACAAGAATCTACTGTGACACATTACACAATCAGAGCAGATCAGCATCTTTATTAGCAGCTTCATTGTTAACTTTTGATCCCAGCGTGATCTGAGAAAGGCAGAAGAACTTTTGAGCAAATGCACATTTGGTTGCGCAAACCTTTAAATCATTTCCCATAAATCTGCAGGAAACTCGTTGTTCAGCACTTCCCTCCTGCTCACTCATTAATTTGCTAATGTGCCAATCACGTGCACCAACCAACACACTTTCTACGAATTTGTGTTGTCTTTTGATCCACTCTATTCCGATTATGCTCTTGTTGCCTCATCATGTTGCTGCGTTCCAAGTAACTTGGGCATGATTGGACTGCAGCATTCACTGTCGAATCTGTCAGGCTGCATAATATAGTCAACGTGCAAGTATTTAAATTTGTCATCTTTGTGTAACTTTTAGGACAGAAGGGTTCATTGAGCACATACAGATCTGGAAATGTTTGGACTGGTGACAGAGTTTTCTGAGTTTTTATTATACCACTCAGAGCACATATGAAACAATCAGCTGAAGCTGAAGTGCAGATTTATCAGATTTCATGTCTCTAAAAAGGCTCAAAAGATGTGGAGGGTCTCAGGATCAGTGGATGCAGTATGAGCCAACAAAAGAGGACACCACACTGAACATGTGCCTCTGTAAAGTTTAGCAGTGAATGAAAGGGACTCAGGCATGGCATGACCCTATGTAGTTTGAGCTCCTCTTTGTACTCAGATTGCAAACTGTAGAATTTTTTGAGGGTCTAATGTTGTTGGTAGTCAAAGACAGCAGAGGGGGATGGTCTTAGGATCCTTTACATGAAAAAAACTCTTCAGAATATAACACTGTCAAGCTTTAGGTATAATAGTTCAAGACTCTTTGAGAGGTACCAAAGTCACTAATGGTTATTTCTATACGTTGTTGAATTTGTTTGGGATCCAGTGGTTCCTGGTCAGTCTTGTTGCTTTAACCTCGTCCTGTGTAGAAACACCTTGATAACAGTGTATTTGACATCAACAAGAAAAGTCAGGAGGTGCTAAATCATTAGGAGGCCGCCTCAGGCAACCCTGACGCTCTAAAGGCAGTCTGGTGAGTAACTGCTGGACTGAAACTATCTTCAGCCAGTCTTAATGTAAATGTATAAAGTGTATTAAGAAATATTGTTGTAGCTGCTGCTTTTGTTGGAGCTCCTTTAGAGTGACAATTAGAAAGTTCTTTCCTAACAGGGAATATTTTTGACATAATTTTTGCATCCGTCTTCAAAACCTTTTGCTTTATCCCTGCCTTTATCCCACTGTGCAGATGCTATAGAAAGGACTGATGATGTGACATGATGCATTTCTTGCTTATTACCTTTTTTAGAAGGCAGGATAAAGCTGCCGAGGCTTTGGCTGCTTACGGTTACTGCTCAAGCTTAAAGATCATTTGTGGTCGATTGTATGCTGTCACGGAAGTATCTGTCCGTGCTGTTTAAAGCTGTGGTTCTTGTATGATAGCTGTGGTGTGTCAGCACTACACCACAGGAGTTCAGGGATACAGAAGCTTCCACTAAGACTTTAACTGATGTGTTCCAGTTAGGATATTAACACCAAACATCGTCACAGTCAGTGAAGACTACCTGACTACCTGACAGTCACAGCTGAGACAGTAACTACGCGCTGTGGTCACAAACAGCTGCAGTTTTCTGCTAAACACACAATGCTGTATCTCAGCCTTTTTATGTGGTCACAGACAATGGAAACTTTACTTCAAGTAAACAGAGAAATTATCCAGAAAAAAGAATTCCCCCTCTGTGACCATAAGGGGGTTTCATAGCATTCCTATGCAAACTTCAGAGTAAAGAAGACAATGTGCAATGGCAGCAATGTTAAAAGTTCATCAAATTAATCTTAATTGGCCCATAAAAAAGTCAGATCAGTAACCTGAAATATTCAACTCATGATGGTAAAACAGAGAAAATCTATGATACTTTAGAAGCTGTTACCAGTAAAGGTTTGACATTTTTGTCATTGTGAAAATTACTTTATATATTATTGGACTGTTTTATCCCTAAAATTTGAAGTTTACGTCTGTCTTTTGAGAGAGAAGACCATGGTCTTAATTACGTTTTCCTCTCTTACCCAGTTAAAATCCTCGAGGTCACCAGGAACCTGTCAAGTGTTACATTTAAGTTTTGTTTTAGCTGCATGCTAAATTAGCACATTTTTAAAAACTAGATATTAACATTTATTTCAACTTTAACGTTTTCTGCTTAAAGCTTTTCCATATGCGTGTTCAAAGCCTTGCAGAAATGGCTGGAAGTGAACCCTAACCCTAGATAGGTTGGCGGTGACCTATGTGTGTGGAAGTTAAGTTGAAACCACTCCACTCTGGTGTTATATACTTTTCAGAGGCATAGAAATATGGGCTTTGTACTTGTACTTGTTTGTAAAAAATATTTACACAAGTTCCAATTTTTTTTGTTAAGGTCTGCTTACAGATACAAAGCAAAATACTATGTGTAAAACTCTGCGCTCAGGTTCCCTGGCTGTGTGTGACTTTCAACTTGCAAGTACAAATTTTGACCCACTTTTTCTTCCTTACAGCTGATTGGTCAATGTCATGTCAATCACAAATTTAACAATCCAATCAGAGAACAGATGGATTTGGCTGTTGGTAGAGTGCTTTCCTGAGCTTCAGGTCCTGGAAGGGTAATACAGTTTAAAGCTGGAGGATCTCTATATTAATACAGTGGTCCCTCGTTTATCGCAGGAGTTAGGTTCTCAAAATAATCTGTGGTAGAAAGTGCTTTGAGTATGGAGCATTGAGTTGAAAGGCACTATAATAATAATATTAATGATGGATTGCATTTATATAGCGCTTTTCGAGACCCTCAAAGCGCTTTACAATTCCACTATTCATTCACTCTCACATTCACACACTGGTGGACTATGTAAGTACCAGCCCATTTACCATTCATGTCTGGATTATATCATCTTTATTTTGATTTTTGAAAGTGGATGAAGTCATGGGAAGAAAAGTGCACCACAGTTTGGTCGTTTCCTCTGAGTGTCTGACCTCTCAGGACGTTACAGAAGAGTTCCACACTGACAGCCTCAACCTGGAGGATGAATCCCAGTGAAACAATCACAACCATTTTCCTGGTCTCGCTCCTCACCTGATCTTCTGCTTTCAGTATTAGATAATGTAAATTTTTCTACTGAAAACTTCTAGATTGAAGTAGAGGTTTTATTGTCATAAGCACAGAGGAAATAAACACAGCAGTTTACACGGTACAAATGAGAAAGTGCAATAGCAGATAATAATAGTTACAGCAGTGATAGGGTAGGAGAGGGGCAGTACTGATTGTCTTATTCAGGAGTCCGCCCTTGATTTCAGACCACTGTAGCATGTACTGAAGGGCAGAAGTTTGGGTAGGCGATGTTATGGACACTCCCTACAATCCTGTAGGTGTAAATGTCCTGTAGTGACGTCAAGGCTGCTCCTGAGATGTACTGAGCTGCAGGAGATAAGTCTTCCTGTTCTGAAGCTGCACTGTGACTGAGGTAGCGACTGCACATCTGTAAACGTTGCTAAGGACTTTGGCCGATATTCCAAATTTCTTCAGCAAAGTTAAGTCTGTGCTGTGATTTCTTTAGAAGCTGCTGGATGCTGCAAGACCAGGTGAGATCACACATGTACATGCCTTGATCTTATCTGCACTTAGGGAAAGGTTATTTTCCACCTGGCCTCCAGTCTTGCCTCATCTCTGCACAATGACTGTATTGTCATCCGCAAACTTCATAAAGCTGGTGTCAGACTCACCGCGCACACAGTGTTTACAGTTCTGATACTCATACAGTTTCTGACCAACTGGCGTCTGTGGCCAGTTATCTGAAGTTCATTTAGATAATGCTTTAAAACAGCTATCCAACTAAGTTCTTACGGGAATTCAGTTACAGTCTTAACCTCCATGAGCTGCTTATTACAGCCAGCAAAAAATGTCCGGAAATAAAGACTTCCTCCTTAGAAGGTGGGATGATCCATTTATTTGTTTCCAGTTGAAGGAGTTGAGGCAGAAGGCGTTGTTGTATCGTCATCGCGCCTGGGGGACCAACTTTTCCAGAGACCATCTGAGCCAGCTGGTATCCGAACACAATGCTCTGTGGGAGCCGACGGACACCACGGTCTCAGCTAATGACCCCGCCTCCCCTCGCTTTCCCCCCGACTCCTCACCTGACCGCAACAGCTACAGCACTTCCTGTGTGGAGCCTCTGGACCTGGCCAGGTGAGAGATGCAACTGGTTAGAAGTAAAAGAAAGAACTGAACGCTGCTCTGTGCTGATTTCTGTCGTCTGTTCAGTCACTCCAGTAAGAGATCCTCCACAGCAGGCTCAGAAACACAGCAAATGAGCAAGGACACACGAATAAAAAAACAAGCCGTACCGGGACCTCCTGCTGAACGCCGTACAGCCTGGGGGGAAGAAGAAAAAGAAGATGAAGAAGAAGAGGAAAAACAGGAAGAAGAAGAAACTACAGATGAGTGAGTTTCCTCTTTACAATCTCTCTTTTCTCTCACTGTTCTCTGTGAAAGGATAGCGGAGTAATGGAGGGACTGTCTCTACTGGATTTGACAGATAATCTCAGGAGTTTATTGAGAAAAAAATAGAAGAAGAAATTATTTTAAAAGGTCAGATTGAAGTTTGAGTTATCCAAAAAAATAAAGGAAATAAGCCTGATGAGGCTGGTGACAAATGAAAGGAAAAACCAGGATAAACTGTCAGAGATCCTGGATACTCGTCTGGTTTTTTTGCCTTCAATCTGTCACCTCTCTGTAGATGAGAACACACTACAACCAATCAAATGCAGCACCAAGGAATGACATCATCAATCATAAAGACCAGGACAGACCCACAGGTTAGATGAGGTCTGCTGCAGCTGGTTTAAAGGTTCAGTCGTCTGCTAGCATTAGCTGGTTAGCTCACATGAAACCGACGTGACGTCTGAGAGGAGACAGAAGGGCCTCGATTCAGCTCCATTTCTGCTGAAGAAAACAGTGACTCAAAAGTTTGACACTCAGATCAAAGCAGCCTCGCTCATTCTCAGGAACTGTGTGTGTGTGTGTGTGTGTGTGCGTGCGTGCGTGCGTGCGTGCGTGCGTAGAGAGGAGGGAAGGCTGCCAACTCCCAAGATAAAAATGAAGCCGGTTCAGAGGACTCATCATGACCTGACCACCCCTGCTGCTGGTATGCAGACATCTTTCCTTCACATTAGATAGATAAATTTCATATTTAATAAGTAAATAGATGCAGTGTAACCTGTAACAATAAGCTGGTTCGAGTCGAGTTCGAGTTCTGTGACCTAATCACATTTAATCTGGCATCAACTGCATGCAGGTTTAAAAGGTTTTTTACCAGATCTTAAACCCACTGGCTCCCATCTGAGCTTTTTATTTGCTTTTTAAGTGTTTGAGGTCCAAGTCGTCAGGAATCCAACACCAACCCTACCATTTGTAGAAAAGCAGAATGGTCATGTTTTGTCTCCCGATTGCCAAGACCTGGGAGAAGAATATTAACTAAACTGAAATTACACATTCTGAATGGATTGAAGTTCATCGGAATCCATGAGGAAAGACCAACACGTAAAAAAAACTCGGATATCTGTCAGCTGTAATTCTCATTCATTTATCCCAAAGACTTATGCATATTCCCATTACTTACTTTGACATTTATCTTTTGTTCTACTGATGGATTTTATTATTAAACATGACCAATGTTTCAGGTAATGAAGTCAAGTAGTCAGTGTGAGCCAGAAGCTCAGTTTATCACAGTTTCTTTTTTGCTTTTAGGGCTGTGTGATGTCAAAGAGCCTATATATGAAGGGCTTACCAATCAGAAGAATGTGTTAAAGGGAGAGGAGCTAAAACAGAATTTGTCAGACAGAGAATGAACTGAGGGGCTGCACTAAGGCCCTGTGTCAGATAAAGAAGGATTATTGTGATCTGTGAATCATGCAAAGCCACGCTGGTAGAGTCAAAAATAAATTGGTGTAAATGAGCAGATGTTACTGCCAGCACATAAATACATTAATGCCTGTGATTGTCCTGCAGGAGGCGCTATATTGGTTGGGAAACTGAGGAGCACTGATGGCTCTTCTCCACTCAAACATCAGGTAGTGATGAAAGTATAGATCATCTGAACTTAAATGATATCGGCTTATGACACTGATGTGATTCTTTCTGTGTTCAGAGATGTGGGTCGGCTGTTTCCATGGCAGCAGGGTCAGAAACACCAGCCAAACGTAAGGAAGCGTGGTCAGACAATATCGCTGTCTCCTATAGCCCAGCCCATGACCACAAATCAGCCTCCAGCCCTCCGTTTAAACCAACCAGGATGAAGCAAACACTTTCACCTGCTGCAGCGCCACCGCCTCTTGTCCCGGCCCCGCTGCATGGTTTCCAGGGCACCCTGAGACACCCGGACTTTCAGCACAACGGTGAGCATCAGAACTGGAGTTAAGGCACTTGATTGGGCTGTGCAGTGGTGTGGAAAGACCTGGAGAAAGCCACCAGTTCTGTTACTGAGCAGTTAGAACAGATTTAAAGTACAAGCTCATCAGCAGGCAGGATGGCTCGAAATAAGCAGGTGTCATTTTATATAAACTGCCTCTAAGTTTTGATTGGTCACTCAGTCTATTAGTATTCCTGCAGCCTATCAGGATCAAGTTGTGTTAAAGGATTGGAAGTGGCCTCAAAAACCGTGTTAGGATTAGAGATCATCGTCTTCTTCAGACCTCTTGGCATGTTCTTATCCCCTCAGCAAGTGGATGAGACCTCAGACCTTCATACATATGATTCATAAACTATTCATAGTTCAGTGAGGAGTGATCATTTGGAAGAGTTCAACTTGATTTATTGCACAACAGAATTTAGTAATAAACTCTCCGGTGGTTAGACCAGGGTGAAGAAGAGATGGGGAGGTAGGTCTCATGAATCAGTCTTTGAGTTTGACAGGCAGACTGATAGAAGAGTGCTGAGATTGAAAGCATGACGGCTCATTGGCTCACAGAATGTGAGGGAGACACTGATTAGACCAGACCAGGGGTAGGCAACCTTTCTGATGGCGAGTGCCATTTAAAATTTCCTCAGAAGTCAGTGTGCCATATGATTGCATTAGCAATAAATTTAATAACGCTCTATATGAACAGTTACACAATATATAGAACCACTTTATAGAATTATATTTGTTTGCAGATGTTGGCAGCTATCAGCGAATAGTTATCAGCTATTTTGAAACAAAAAAAGACACTTTTTATCCATAACTGCAAATGAACTGTACAACAGAAAATGCAAATGCTATTTATGGTCTCCTCACAACAATGATAAGAAAAATAAACTAAGCCAATATGGCATGTCTGTTAATACAGAGATACACATGTTAATGTGATCTCTGGTCTCCCACTCAGAGACACAGGTCTCCGAGTGTCCAGCATTCAGACGGCTACCTGAGGACACTCATGTGAGAGAAAATCTGCTCACACAGATATTAGAGCCAAATACTGTCAATAAGGCCTCTGCAATGTTCTGAAGACAGTTAAACTTGTCAGGTAGTGATGTCCAGCAGGTGAAAATGCAAGTTCCATGAACACGCACAGCTGTGGATTCCAGCTGCTTTGATGTTGCATTAACTGGCATTAACTCAGCCAGTTAATGCGAGACAAATCCAGCTGCTCATTAAAGATTTCTGGTTTGTTCAGAAAATAAAACATTGGTCCATACAACTGAAAGTCCCAAAAATGCATTGTGTCTCGAGTCTACGGATGTATCCGTGTATTTCCGTGGTGCTGATGCTGCGCTGAGTGGAAAGCTCCTGAAGCTTTTGAAGTGTCGGAATGTGGAAAGCTAACAACGTCCCTCTCACCAGTAGGCTAAGTTATTTTTAGCCAATTACAACTTCAATCTGGTAGTTTGGGTTGTTAGCTAAGATACTGTCATTAAGAAGAGTCACAACTAATGTGTCTATGCGAGCTGATTTGCGATGTGCACCACTGGCGCAGCTATTTATTTTTTGATGCACCTTCTCAGATTAATTCACTGCGTGTCGTGCCCAGGGCTGGACTGGGACAAAAAATCGGCCTGGGCAGTTTGACTAGAAACTGGCCCACCAGGTATTACAGCCATAAAGCCTTTGAATGAAAACAAACGCTGTTGTGACAGTGATGTACAGTCTTGTTGGTATATGTATAATTTCTATACATTTTATGTCAGATCAAAACTTTGGTTGTAAGCTTCAGATAATTATTTAATAACAGCCAGACATTTTAAATGAGAATAAGAAAGTATTTCTTTGTGCCCCCCTCTCCCTGTTAATGCCCTACCTGGCCCCCCTGGCAAAACTTTGCTAGACCCGCCCCTGCACAGTTACCAGCTGTCTTTTTACAGGACGGTTGGCAACTCTACTAACTAACCTTATGAATAAGATAAAGTTCAACATCAGTAACATCATAGCACCCACCTAGCTGTATAGAAACTCCGTCATGCTAGCTAGTACGCAGTACAAGTTATTGTAACTGACTGTGAAAAGTCAGCACAACGAAAATAAACTCCACTTAAACTTGGTTTATATCTGACCCAGATAGACTGCAGGTCATAACTTCTTACCTGAAGTTCAGTTCACCTGACACTCGGACCGGTGGCCGCCTCGGGTCTCTGCTCCTCCTGCCTCCCCTCTCCCTCATCCACCTGCTGGCCTCCACCACTTGCTAATTTTACTGAATCTGTGGAAGCTCCGCCATAGCCACCACCAAACAACTGAGTTATTTTTACACACCGGCCAGCATCTGGCCAATCCACCACCTTTCATTGTTTAAACCGTTACAAAAAAAAAATCATCGTCCCACCGAGCAAATGCCCGGTATGCCCGATGGCCAGTCCAGCTATGGTCGTGCCATCAGTTAACCCTTCGCGTGCCAACTGTGGCACGCATGCCTAGGGTTGCCGACCCCTGGACTAGACCAATGATGTCACCATTAAGTTTGGCAGTATGGGAAAAAGAAGAATAGACTAGCAGCTGAATAGCCAAGTGAGCAGGGAGGTGAGGGATTACAGGTCTTCCTTCATGAAATTACACATATGGTTAATCATTAGAGACTGTAAATTAAAGATGGAGTCTCCACTTTGGAGATTTAAATGTAGCATTCTGGCTACCACGTTGTTGTTCTCTGTAGCTGCAAGTGACTGTGTTTGAGCAACAGGTTGGAGTGCTAAGCTATTAGTTAATGCTGGCTAGTTAGCATAGACTTACTCATCAAAACTGGAGCTCAGAGTTCTTGGACGATCTTTTGGCACAGTTACAATACAGCAGTCATATTATTGGTCAGATAATTGTATTAAAAATAATACAAAATGCTCCAACAGCACAAACATGGTCTAGAGGTAGAGCTCAGTGACTCCAGTTAGATGAGGTGAAGTCTAGCAGACAGCTAGCACCTTTCAATCAATAAAATACATGCCAGTCAAAGAGGCCAATATAATAATAATAATACTAATAATAATAATATAATTAAAAAAATATAATAATACAGACTGTAGGCCTTCAATTCAACCGGGGTAAGCTAAATAAAGGTTCAGCTCCTGTAGATTTGTTATGAAAGAAGACAATAGTTACAGAGATAAAACAGTGTTTGTATCAGGCTGTGAACATGTTTATTTCTGCTGTAAACAGATTTTTATCATGTGAGCCTGTGTTGACTGACTGACTGCTGGAGCCTCAAGAGGAGTTGGAGGAACTACATGCTTTGGCAGTTTTTGAGTAAACATGAAAAGTGTTACATTTAATGTGGAGAGCGTGGCAGAGACATACTCCTCTGCACAGCTGCAGGTGTAACACTGGAGCACTTCTATGAATTACTCCTCAGTCCTGATTATACAAGCAGCTCCTCCTGCTGCAGACAGACGGATGGCCTGGCCTTCCCCTCCGCTCCTCACTTCCTTCTCATTTTCTTTTCAGATTTCATTTTTCTCAACAGCTCGGATTTCATATTGAGACCTGAACACAGGGAAAGATAGTGTACCACAGGAGGCAATCTGTGCGTGTGTGTATATGTGTGTGTGTGTGTGTGTGTGTATGTCTGCGCGTCTTTGCCAGCGACTGATCAATGAATCTGGTTGTTGTGCATGTCCTTAGGTGAGCTGGGGTTGAGGTTCAGGGAGCGTCCGTGTCCGGGCGGAGGCTGTGGCTCAGACGAAGGTGAACCAAATGTCTTTTAAGATAAACTCCTTCTAATTAAAATGACAATTATTTGACTTTTTTTTTCTTTTTGCATCTGTTACCCAGACGACAGGGTCTCTGTGCTGTCATGGCGCTCTGGAGCCTCCTGCTCCATGGCATCTGCCGTTCTGGAGCGCGCTCAGAAGAGACGGGAGGACTTCTGGGGGAAGAGATGACCCAGCGTGTTTTTTAATGTATGAGGTTTTTATAGATTAATTTAAATAGAGAGATAATCGTGTGTTTTACTGATTTTACTGTAATCCTTTGACCTTTGAGAGAAATACAAATGAAAATGATAATACACTGACTCAATTTTGTTTCCTTTTACTCGACTTTCCTTAAAACTCCAGGACTTTAAAATCTTTGAAAAAATGTAGACATGTTGGTGTGAAACAGGCTGGACATGAATTCTTCCTCAGGTTTTGAGGGAATGAGGTCAGACCGGTCAGTCGGACAAAAGTTTCCACCAAAGTCATGACAGTGACACACTTTGAAGGGACACACAGCGACAGCTTATTTTAGTTCCTTATGAACACAACTGTACATAGCATTCAATATAATTGAGTTCAATTTTATTTACATAGCGCCAAATCACAAACAAAAGTTGTGCTTTTTATTTTAAGGTAAAAACCTACAATAACACAGAGAATTTTATTTTTTTGTTTCATGTTTTGTTACTAATAATAAAGCTAAAAACATGAAGTTTCTTTTGAGGTTGGCATGAAAAAGGTTCCTATGAATCAGTCATGTCGCTTTGTTTCCTACAGGTCACATGTCTGATTTTATATTAGTCACTTTCATTAAACCAGGAAAGAACAGAAAAATTCCTGAAAACCTTTTTTTTTTCCACACCTAGTGTTTCTTCTTTAATGGTCTGTTCCTCTGTAAGCATTGAGGTGATGTCACCCTGGGAGGAAAAGCAAATATTTAAATCACTTCCTTCAGTCAGAGAGGATACAATACCGAGCAGCTTGCTTTGTACAAACACAATGGATGTACCAAAACATCAAACAAGCGAATAGCAGCTACTGAATTCCCCTCATAACAATGTACAGCACAGAGCAAACAATGTAAAGCTGAAGGAGCGTGTGGGTGTTAGCTCTCCTGCGATGTCATCATACTTTGTGAAAGTCCTGCACAGAGGAAAAATAACCTGCATGGTGGGTAATTTTTCCTCTAGATCAGATTAGAGCATTTTTCCTTTTTTACTCATTGGGTCACTGGGTAAGATTTAAATAAAAAGTGATCCAATTAAAAAAACAAAACAAAAAAACAATATATATTTCCCAGCCACTTTATTAGGTGAACCTAAAAAAGCTTAATTGTCTCATTTAGGCATGTAGAGATGAGTTCAAACTGAGCATTGGCTTGAGGAAGAAAGTGGCTTGGTTTGTGGTGTCATACGCACAGGTCTCAGTGATCTGCTGGGATTTTCCTACATGACCATCTGTAGTGCTTACAGAGTAAGGCCTGAAAAAGGGAAAAATATCTAGCAGCAGTTCCCTGGGAGAAAATTCCTTGCTGATGTCAGAGGTCATTAGACAAGCAGCAGCAGAAGACCACATCCGTTGGCGAAGATCACCCTGCAGGGCTCCCTTGTCACTGACAAATCATTACCGTAGGAGCATGCCGTCTCTCATGGCTTTTGGTTGCTTAACCTCTAATTTGTGAAGTTCCATTTTTGGAACTTCACAAATTAGATTTGATGTCATGGCGTCTACATCCATCAGTGTGTGAAAAGTTATGCTGCGACACTGAGACGTGTGGCATGAACAGCATGAAAGGGTGGATACATCCTGCTGTATATAGGTCCATTCCTTTAAGAACAAAATACATCTTTTCTGTGCTTTAAATTGCTTGATACGATATGAATTGATATGAGTAGTTAGGAAAGCTTTTTTTAAAATGATGACAAACAGCAAATGCAGATTTTTAGAATAAATGCAGCTTCTGGAGCAGCTTCCTTGGTTATTTTTAAATGCATAGAAAAATCCTGTTTGGATCCTTGGATTTGTATCAAAACTCCCAGCAGTTCTGCTGAGATGTCATTCACTTCGAACGCAATTGTGTTTGCAGTTTTGCTGTCATTTGCAAAAAACAAAAACATGTCGCAACAGGTCAAAATTGTTATGCAAGGCTGATGCAGTGCCTCATCTGATGCACAGCTCCTCTATTTCACAACAAACTCAGCAGCTATCAGAGGAAAATGCTGAAGGTAAAAACAGAAAAAAATTACTTTTGTTATAAAAGTCTTAAATTGTCAACAGATGACTGATACACTCAGCACCTTTGTGTTAGCTGCAAGTCTTAATCCCATCATCGGTTTTGGAGGCATTCTCACACCCACGGCCAACAAAAAAAAAGAAACCAGATAAAGGAGCAGGCCACTTGATCCCTCATGTCAAAGACGGAAAATATAACATCCCAGAATTCAGTAAGCGCTGAGGGGAACTGGGTGTTGGCATCTATCAGATGACCCAAGGTCATTATTCAACCACTGGAGAAGGCATGATTACAATATCCTTGATCTGGAGCTAGATTGTGGAGCAGTGTCTCACTGATACAGAGACACAGCCAATGTTAATGGTCCAGTGTGTCATGGAGTCCCTCAGGGATAGACTCGGGGGCCCTTTTTATTCTCTCTGATTTACTTGTTTATTTATAAGCTTCCCTTGGGGATATCGTTTGCAAACATGGATGTGCAGGTAATATTCTCTTGCACACCCTGAGAAAGGATGTTGTTAATCTGTTGCATAATAATGGTCTAAAGCATGCTGTCATCAAATTTCCACCAAATGTAGAACAAAACGTGACCTACTTTTCAAAGGAAATGTTTAAAATAAAAAAATGTTTATTGCCTACTTAAGCTGGTGGTGCAATTTCCAGTCAGATACTTTTAGACAGTTGCCAAAGTTTATTAATTAGAAGAAGGCTAAATACTATTGCAGGACAAATAAAGTCAAGTTTTTAAACTAGTGTTTTTTTCCCCAAAGTTTCTTTTCTTTTTTTTAATTGTCTCCATTCTGACCTTTTATATAAATTTTCAATTTGTGCAAAACAGGCAGAAGAAAAAGGTTTGCTGCTGCTAAAACATATAAAAAAGCTAAAACAGCTACAAAATCTTGTTAAAAAATAAATTAGCTAATACTAAAATAATAGCTACAAATGCAGATTTTGTTAAAAACAAATAAATAAATAGTTACATTTAGATTATAGGGCATTGATAAATGGCTATTATTAAAAAAAAAAAGCAAATTTTCATAGCAATAGATAACAAAAGTTAGATTTTTGCTCAAACCTTGAAATCCATTTTTGTTTTGTGTAAAAAGGAGCATATTTTAGCTTTGGCTTTTTCTGCTATGACTAAAATATGCTAATATTCTTCAAAAAGATTAATATATTTCAGCTACTTTATCAAGTTTTAGCCATGCTAAAACTAGCTGTTATCAGTCTGTTTTAATCCAGACTAAAATGTATCTCATATGTTCCAGAGGATGAGCTCCCTAGCTTGTCCATATGATAGTCCCCCAAATCATTAGGTGAAATGCTAATCTAGTTATTTGTTTCTAAGCACTAAATAGCGGTTATCAGTGTGTTATAGTCGATAGATACAGCAAGCTACCCTAGCTAGCTAATGTTAGCTGATAACTTGGTCAATTCTGCCACCAGAAAAGCAACATGGTGGCAAACAGAAAACTGATATTGATGCCTACTTGGGATATTAAATTGTGTAACAGGGCAGCTCTTAGTGGAATCACAGTGAGGCAGACCAAGGCAAGTGCAGCGGAACAATAAACATGTATTTGCCATACAGCTTTCCTTACAAGCAATTCACTCCCCATCTAAAGGCAACTGACAGACTTAAGTACATTCAGCTGTCACAGACTAAACCATTATTCCACTCACAGGTAAATTCTTAAATCCAATCTTCCACCACAGTATACAATCAATTTGAATAAATAAATAAATATATATATATACATTTCACATTTTCATATTATTAAATATTTTACACTTTAATTGGACACCATACCCATTGTTATAAACCCCCCAAAACCCAAGCACAAAAGATTCCCCACACTCACTTAACCCACGGTCTCTCCCAGAACCTTTAAATGGTGTCTGGACCCCCATTGAAACATTTGCCCAAACACCTTGGAGAGAACACAGGAAACACAGGTGAGGAATCACATCTTACAATCGCTTCTTTGCGCCCCCATTAATTCTAGACTTCCACACACACATCTCCATTAGTTCTCCTTACTGGTAAACTTTATTTTCTCTCAATCACAACCTTTTCACAGACAACCACCACAGTCCTTAATGAGGAGCAGCTGTACAGGACTTGAAACAAAGGTTACCAACTGATTTTAAAATACCCCAAAAATATTCAATAAATAGTTAAACTTCTTGTGTGGAAATGTTCTCCTGTGCAAATCCATGCTTAAAGTGCGATGCTAAACAAAGTGCTAGATAAGGTGCTTTTTAATCATGTTAAAGGTGCTCCTAAAGTGCTATACAGATTATAATGTAAATAGTAGTAGGGAGTCTTCTTCCTTACAAAATGGCTATTTTTATATGCAGTTTGTGTTATATATATATATATCAATAAACTCATTTGAATCTATTAGTGTAATATATTTTATTCCAGCAGTTTGAGCGCCCACAATTTTGTTGCAATAAAAGGCTATTCTATTCTAGTGGATGGAAAGATGCATTAATTTGTATTTTTTTTTCTTAATTTGTTAATTAAAATATACACAATTTTTCACCATGTATCACAGGTCTAATATCTGACGGTGCAGCCTGGGAGTGTTTAACCATGTCTTAAACATATACTGATACTCCTACAATATTAAGAGTTATGTGAGCTGAAGTCGAAGATTTTCTATACAGTACACATTTTCCTTAAATGTAATTTTAGGTGCAAATATATATATATTTTTTTATCAAGGACTGAAACAATTTTACCATTTATGATGAAAAGTCATGCTTTAAATGTGTGTAATATCTGTAGAAGCTGGTCTATTTGAAGTGAATGATGAATGACGAATTCTATAAACAAGTTTTTGTTTATGGCGGCCCATCCGGCTGAAGAAGAAGTTTAAAGCATAAACTTAGAAAAATGTCCATGTTGCTAATGAAAAGCTAGGATGATGCTATTGATATTATTAATTATTCCTATATGCCATTATATTTCCTCTGTCACAGAGTGTGAGATGCTGCATTTGCTCTGTCCTGGAGTTCTTATGCCTGTTGCATCTTAATGCATACATTAGAAAACAAAGCCTATCCACAGCTTTATTTAAATTGCTTTATTAAAACATTTTACTACCCAGCCTGCATGTCAGCGCTTTTTGGTAAGTGTTGCATAATACTAAGATAATAAAGCAACATCTAAACAGGTGTACCAGACCGGTTAGACGTGTTTTTTTTTTTTTTCTTCCAAGCAATTGTGTAAATTCCAG
Organism: Perissodus microlepis; assembly: GCF_051167445.1. Lineage (NCBI taxonomy): Eukaryota > Metazoa > Chordata > Actinopteri > Cichliformes > Cichlidae > Perissodus > Perissodus microlepis. Next base: position 19,993,174 of record NC_140477.1, on the reverse strand, counting down.
TTCTTAATCCACCAGGGACGACGACAACACACACACACACACACACACACACACACACACACACACACACACACACACACACACACACACACACACACACACACACCAATACTGAAAGAAGGAAATGATGTCACTGGATAACTATAATTAATGTCTCTTTGCTGATCCTGAGCAAGCACACTTTGAGTGAGAGTTAATTTCCTTTTTGTGTGACAGTAAACACACTGACCTGCGTGCGTGCGCGTGTGTGTTTGATGAGGTTTTTTTTGATGGCCTACATTCTGACGAGGGGGCGGAGGTTTGAGGTGTATAAAAGATGTCTCAGAGTTGCCTTCTCTCCACAGCAGCACCTGCTAGCAGGTCAGGGCTCTCTCTGAGAAGCAAAATTATTGCTTTAAGGTGAAGCTTCTTCAGGACTTTGTTCTAATTTCATATGTTTCTCTGTTGCAGGTTGAAACTCTCAGACTCTCTCTGCAATCTAAAACGACTGAGATACACCTATCCACCTGTACTATGAAGCGCAACACTGCCACTGTCGCCTCCTTCTTCCGTCCCGCTGCAGCTGCAGTTCTCCTCCTGCTTTTCTTTGGCTGGGACGAGCAGGCTTGGGCACACCCTGTGGACCGTCCACTCAGCCCGGTGCTCAGACATCCGCAGACCTATCAGGACGTCCGACAAGTGTCAGAACATGTGAGTGGTCAATTTGATTGTAAATTAGAGACAAGTTACAGAAACATAATTCTGAATTACATTTGAATGTAGTTTTACATTAGAGAAATTCTGCATTTAAAAATTTTTTTTTGGTGATATTCTTCAAATTTACTGCTGCCTTATGAATGACCGCAGTAAAAATATAAAGGGACGCATCAACTTTAATCCAGAAATTTTGGCTTTAAGTCTCACACAGAACTTTAAAGTAATAATAATAATTTTAAAAATATAAAATAGAAACAGGGTTATAGTTTTGGCATTATTTGTACTCCACAGTTTGCAATCAGGAGCTAAAATCTGTAAATGTGTTCACTTTAACCCACATGCTGCACAAACTTAACCACTTTTAAAACAAAATATATAAATGGAAGCCTATTTCATACATCTCTGATACATATAAATGTTTTACTAATTTGGCACTAATCTTGCTCCGTAGGGTTTTAAGCATTGATTCACATTTTAAAACATTTGAGTGAACCACAATTAAAAATCAAGTTGATTCAGTTCAATATTTGAGAAAAACAAATTGGCCTGATTATCCATCACCATCAGCGTTTAGGATCCTGTTTTGACTCAGCTTGAATGCATGAAATGAAGAAAATCCAAATAAACGTCTCTGTGTCTCTGCAGTATCAGAGGATCCAGCCAAAAGACGACGAGGACGACACCAGTATGAGAGCGATACCCAGAGTTAATACTAACGATGTGAGTAATCTAAACTTTAAGCAGCTTCTTTGTATCAGTACTTTGACTTGAAAGCAGTACTTGTAACAGAGTACTCTGAATATGTCCACCCAAGACGATGAAACAGCCTGACCTCTCATCTCCCTTCATTGTCTTTAGCACCACTTGGAGATCTGCTGCCTACACGCCAACATCCTGGACTATTACCTGACCAACATCCTGCACCACACCAACAACGACCACGCCCACATGCACCGGCTAAAGACCAACCTCCACCGCATCAGCACCGACCTGCAAGCCCACGGCTGCGTAAGTGTTTCACTTGATGGATTACTTTAGCAGACAGTGCAGGAAGCAAACGCCTTCTATGTATAACAAATTACCAAGTTATAAGTAGGTGTTATAACCGGGGTGGTATTTATTGGAAATGTTAAACGAGACGTGCACAAACTCCACTGTAAAAAGGACAAAATCCCACATCACTGCATGCTTTTAAAGTTCTCCTCCTTCATGTGGAGGATGGAGCTACTACAAACTTTTTGCAGCCATGTGTGGCGGCGCTGTGGTTGATCCTAAAATCGATAACAACTTTCTGTGGTTTCGTGCACACATAAATAGAAGAGATGGGACTGATAACAGTTGCTAACTTTCTCGATGTACCTCTGCAGAATGTCACTCAGTACCACGACCACAAAAATGCAGTGGATTTTCGCACCAAGCTTGAGAAGGTAAGATTGAACTTTCTTTTAAAATGCCACTTTATTCTGAAGGTTTGTTTTTATAAAGAAGAAGCACAGAAGGAATAAAAAAAAAATCATGAAATCAGGAGGCGATTAACTTCGGAGGAGGGCTCAGTAATTAGAGTGGACTTGTCATGCTTTGACCTGCTTTCTGTAACGAGGTCAAGAAGTCCCTGGGTGGTTTCAAACTGCTCCAAACACTATCATGGTCATCTCAGATGCAAGAGGGGCAGCCAATCAGAAGAAAGCTGGGTAAAAGAGATGTGGGGAGGGAGATAAAACAGCTTGTTTCAGAAACAAAGGGCCGCTGTAAAATAAATCAGGGTTATTTGAATCCAATAAATCATGCAGAACTGCAAAAGAGACTTTTAATCCGTAAATGACAGAAATTTGTCAGAATTCATGTTTTAAGGGACAATATTTTATGATCAGCTTTGAGGATTTACATTTTCATAAGTTAATTCCAAACTGTTAGTTGGACACAGTGAGTAATGTGATGATTTGTACAACTTGGTATTCACCAGATGGCAAGTGGATTAAAGATAGAAGATAATCCGCATGATCATAGAACAGGAATTTAACTGTCAGCTTCAACCTGATGAATCTGACAAAGAGCCCACATACAGATCTAAATACCTGAAAACTGCAGCAGGGCTTCCCTTTGGCTTCTTTTTGGGACTATTTGTAACAGCGGACTGATACAGATTTGGTGCTCTGCTGCATATTTGGATGTCCTATAACTCACCCTGTGTTTGTTTCTGTTTGTTTCAGATGGAGAAAATGAAAGGCATCACCAAAGCGATCAGTGAGCTTGACATCCTGTTCAGCTACCTGCAGGACTACTGCGTGGAGCCGAGGAACAGCACTGACGCCTAACACCGCCATATTTATCACCAAGTTTTATACCAGCAGCTTTTATACTTCTATTTATTCATTTATTTAATTTGAGGACATATTTAACATTTTATAAATATACAGTTAAAATATTTATATTGATTGAAGTATGATTAGTCAATGGTCTGAGTTGATTTATTTATTGATGATCATAACATTTATTGACAATTTTTTAATGCCGGCTGTGAAAGGACTCTGGCGTTTGACTCTCACGTTGCCATGTTATGGCTGATTGTTACAGTATTTAAATGCTGATGTTGTTGCTGTTGGCTGTAATGAACTGTATGTTATAAGATTTTGAAATAAACATTTTTAAGATTTTATCCCCTTATTTCATTTTTTAATCATATAATGCAATGGCTACATGATTTCTGTTCACTTTTACACGAGTTTTACACGTTTTGGGGGAAAAACCAAAAACATATTTGACAGAAAATAAGAAAAACAAAAACTGGTCTCCTTGTAAGCTTCCAACCTGCCCAAAAATATGCCAATGAGAGTACCAAATGTTAAAGGAAAATAACAGGAAAGCAAAGTTGAGAAACCGACCGTCAGAATCAGAATACTTAATTGTTTTGTTAGGTGCTCTATTCAAGCTTCAGGTAAATATTCCAAAGGTTAACAGCAGTGATACAAACTGTCCAGGTGTCACAGAGAGGAGGTCTAAAGTTTGAGAGCCGCAGGTAGGAAAAATGTCCCGTGTTGGAATGAGTCTGCTGCTCGTCGCGCTCTTTTGAAGATCCAGCACATCACGGAGGCGCCGCGAGGGACTTTCCAATGTTGTCCGTAGCGTGGACAACATCACTGTCACCAGTGCCACACCCATTTATTTTAAAAATACACAGAACCAACAAATGCTAAAACAACAACAGTACCCCCCCCCCCCCCCCAAAAAAAAAACCAAAACAAAACAAAACAAAAACAAAAAACAAGCATAAAGAGTCACAAAAACAGAAAAATCATATGGCACGCATTAGCACATTGGTTTATTGAGTTTATGGGTCACCTCAGATGTTGACAGTCACTGAAATGAAAATGAAATTAAACAAAATAAAAGCTAATAAAATGTTAAAACCTACATCACCTCTGTGTGTCTATTAGCTTTCATGGTATGGGCATATTAAAATGCGTCACACTGATCTGAATCTTTGCGACAGCCAATCAAATCTGACCCAGACTGAATCAACGCCATTTTGAACAGAATTAGGCATCTTTCTTGGCACGTATTTGGCCTCTTAAGTGTTGAGAGGTTACGGGTAACAGTCATAGGCAGGGTGAGCAGTGGTTAAAGCTTATTGTAGCATTGGCGCTTGGAAAATAGGACAGTGGAGAATTCTGACGTGTTCTGGTGCATCGAAGCGCTGCCAACATGCAACACCGCGACCTAAGCGAACAATAAGAGTGGGTGTTTGTGACTTGACTCATACGCTGTGTGAATGTACAAAGCCCTTTAACATCACAATGTTGACATTAAATCAAAGACTGGTGGGTTGTCTGGTGAAATACATTTAGATATTCATGTACTTTCTCCACCACTGGTAAAGCAGCAACACCTGAGCAGACTCAGGCCTTCTGGCAAAAAGATTTGGGCCTTAAAATGGGTGAAAATTGACAATTTCTTAATAAAATCCTAAAAACAAACAAACACATGACCAGAAAAAAAAAGCCTACAACACAAAACTACCAAAGAACAATTCCAGAAAAACAGCAACCAACTGATAAACAAAACCCCAGCAGTAACAATGTAAGTATTTACTGCTAAACACCAAACAAAGAACTAAAGAGCAGCAGACGATGAATAAACAACAATGCTGAAACACACAAAAAACAAACCACCTAAATGACCAAAAAAAGAGGGACAAAACTAATACACAGAGCTAATTATACACCCAAAACTTAAAAGAACAAACAAACAAACAAACAAAAAAGATGAAGTGAAAGAATAAGAAAGCGCTGAAAACCAACGACCTTTACTCTACAACAAATAGAAATGACATAAATCTTACCCCCAAAAACAAATAAACAGTGCTAAACTGCTACACAACAGGTAATAGTGCCAAAGAACTACACAAAAAACAATACACAGTGCTAAAAACTGCAGAGAATAAAAATGCCACAAAAAAAATTAAACCACAGAAAAAAATCCAAAACAACCAGTGACGAGTAACGAGAACAATCCTGAAAAATTCCCCAAAACTGACATTATGGCTGAAAAAAAAAAAGCCCTGTGGTTGGATCTTATTTCAAAGCTCTTTACGACACACTGCAAGCTGCAGGTCTACTAATTTGACATACTTTACATGAAATCAAAATTTCGTTTCATAACTGACTTTTTTTATGAGATTAGATTAAATATAAAATGATGGCCTCTTATTCTCAGGGTGACACAGCCATTTTAACTGGTGCAACATGTGCAGAGACCGCACACAGACCTTGCAGACCTACTAACCTACTATCAGAGCTGCAGGCTTAGTTTCAGCTCTCTGCTAATTCGTATATGCAGATACTTGGTATGAGGTGTGTGTGTGTGTGCGCGTGCGCGCGTGTGTGTCGGGGGGTTGGGGGAGGGGGGTCAGTGTGTTGATCTGAAAAACAAATCTGCAGATATAACTTGGTTGAAGGTTCTCCAGCTCGTGGATTTGCTGTTACTCTTGGTTTCATGTCATCTCTTTTTGAAGCAGTAAAAAGGCATCTCGGTCTGATAAAGATAAACATCTTATAATTTTTAACTTTCTGCAGTGCTGTCTGACATGTGGATGCAGGTGCTGCAGTTTTTTTTTTGTTTTTTTTTTACATGAAAACCAGCCGTAAATCAAAGCCCGTAGTTCCTTTAACATCACTTATTAGGCTGCATCTCAAAACAAATATCTTTACCTTTGAAAGTGTCCTTAGTGTAAGTTCCTAAAATTAAAATAACCTATTAATCATCCCTATTAAAGGAGCACCTTGAGCTTTATTAGAAACGATGACTGTTCTCACTTGAGCTACAGCTGATCCTCACAAAGGTAGAAACACTCTTCCCAGTTATTTACCTCTCAGTGAGGGGGAGGGGTCAGCATTGCTCTACCTGTGTGATGTCATCACAGGGGATTTCCTACACATGTCACCAGGTAATGCAGGAAACTTAGCAAACTTTCCCCCCAATGTGTGTGAGAACTGAATTTAGCCATTGAAAGAGATGCTGAAAGAAAGCCATGGATTTCAAACAATGATGACTCAGTGCGCTGTGGTTATTTATATAACTTCAAGGTAAATGTCTAAGGTAAATAGTGCACATAGTGTCTCAATGACCAGTAATAGAAGGGCATGATGACTTGAGGTGACGGTTGTTGTGATTTTGTGCTATATAAATAAAACTGAATTTAACCGTTTGCTCTGCTGCCACATTCATCTACATCTACACTGCTGCTTTGTTGATGTGTCTGGGTTTAATGCAGATAAGACTTTCATTTTCACTCAGACCCCTGTATAAATGTGTCTCAGTCAGATCGGAAATCAGATAAGAACCTGTTTCACCGTCATATGCAAAGCAAGCTCAGTCCACAAGGAGGCATTAATGGAGCTGACAAAAGTACAAAGCCCAAAAGAACAACTTCTGATCCATAATTACAACAGTAACAGTTTAGCTTCAACCATTCGGTCTGGGATTACGTGATAAAACAGAAAAGTTTAAATCCACAGAAGAGTTATCACTCCAAAATATTTCTAATTGTGTTAAATACAACAACCAGAAACAAAGTCTGAAACCAGAATACAGCCAGCCCTCAATCAAGTCTCATATCAGTCTAAAACCTCTTTAAAGCCAAAGGTAAAACACTTTAAAACCAGTCAAGAATAGTGTGAAACTAGAAAAAAAGTCAATCTAAACCAATGTAAGAAGGACAGAATTAAGTATATTGAAAAAAAAATCACGTCAGAAAAGTGTCTAAAACATCACAATACCCGAAAGACCAATCTGAAACTCAGTCCAAAAGCAGTCTAAAACTACTCTAAAACCAACAACTAAGAAAATGTTTAAACCAGTCTAAAGTTAGTCCAAACAGATTTACAAAGGATAAATTTGAAGCAATGTCCAAAAATGACCCTACATCAGCCGATACTGCATCTAAAATTCAGCTAAAAAGCAAGTCAACTCAGTCCACAATTATTCAAAACCAACTCTAAAACGATCCAAAGCCAAACCAAAATGATTTTGAAACTGGTGTCAAACCCCTTCAAACCAATCTGCGAAAAATCACTTCAAACCAAGGTCCAAAGAACCAAATCATCTAAAATCAGTTTATACAACTCAAAAACGAGTCAAAGCACAAAGCAAGTACCAGTCATCAAGTATATATCGGCTGAAATAAACCATAGATGTCCATAAATTATGTGTAATAATGAGAACTGACACAAGGAAAAGCCTTGGTAGCCGATCAGTCCTCCTGGACCTCCGCTTCTGGCCACCGCCCGGCTCACAATGCACCCGACCCCTACGCTGCCTCCTGCGGGTGGTGGGCCTGCAGGAAGATGGGCCCACGTCCCTTTTTTGGGCTGTGCCTGGCTGGCTCCTATGGACTAAGGCCTGGCCACCAGATGCTCGCCCTCGGGCACCCTCCCCGGGCCTGGCTCCAGGGTGGGGCCCTGATAACCCTATCCGGGGCAGGGTAAACTGTTCCCTTGATGGTCTTGTCATAGGGGTCTTCTGAATTGCTCTTTGTCTGGTCCCTCACCTAGGACCAATTTTCCATGGGAGACCCTGCCTATTGGCAAAACAGCCCCCAGAAGACATAGCCCCTGGGATCCCTGGGACACACAAACCCCTTCACCACGATAATGTAGCGATTCGCGGAGGGGGGGGAGGGAGCCGGCAATAAGTCGGACTCGTTCCTGGTGGGTGATGTGCTCCGCCAGGGCTGTCCTTTGCCACCGATTCTGTTTACAAATTTTATGGACAGAATTTCTAGGTGCAGTCAAGTGGCGGTAGGCTTTCACTTGGGTGGTCTCAGAATCTCATCTCTGCTTTTCGCAGATGATGTGGTTCTGTTGGCTTCGTCAGGTGGTGGCCTCCAGCTCGCCTTGGAACGGTTCACAGCTGAGTGTGAAGTGGCAGGAATGAGAATCAGCACCTCCAAGTCTGAGGCCATGATCCCTAGCCAGAAAAAGGTGGAGTGCCCACTCTGGGTCAGGGACAAGTTCTTGCCCCAAGTGGAGGAGTTCAAGTATCTCGGGGTCTTGTTCACGAGTGACGGGAGAAGGGAGGGGGAGATCAACAGACGGATTGGTGCTGCGGTGGCAGCGATGCGGATGCTGTACCAGTCTGTTGTGGTGAAGAGAGAGCTGAGTATAAAAGTGAAGCTCTCAATTTACTGGTCGATCTACATCCCTACCCTCACCTATGGTCACAAGCTGTGGGTAGTGACTGAAAGAAAGAAATTGCGGATACAAGCGGCATTCCTTTGAAGGGTGGCTGGCCTCTCCTTTAGAGATAGGATAAGAAGTTCGGCCATCTGGGAGGGGCTCAGAGTAGAAAAGGAGCCAGTTGAGGTGGTTCGGGCATCTGACAAGGATGCCTCCTGGGCGCCTCATGGGTGAGGAGTTCCAGGCATGTCCCACCGGGAGGAGGCCCTGTGGCAGACCCAGGACACGCTGGAGAGATTATATCTCTCAGCTGGCTGGGAACGCCTTGGTGTTCCCCTGGACAAGCTGAAGGAGATGGCCGGGGAGAGGTAGGACTCGGCTTCTCTGCTTGGGCTGCTGCCCCTGCGACCCGGCCCTGGATAAGTGGAAGAAGATGGATGGATGAATGGACACAAGGAAAAGTATTGAACACATGAAGAAAGGGAGGTGGAAAAAGGCATGGAAAGCCATGGCACCAGGTGAAATCTATCAGTTATTAGAAATCAATCCTGACACTTTGTGCAAATTAATCTCAGCTGGTTCTGTCCTAACTGATGGCTTAAAAAAGTGTCTAATTACTGAGGTGTCACACAGAGGAGAGAATTATTAAAGTTTCTTTCTGGGCAGAGTGCATAAACTGAACATTGACTGCAAAATGATCGGCAAAGAACAACAAACAAACAAACAGAGGGAGCAGAATGGAAAGTAATCGCTGAATTCAACGATATCTATCTATCTATCTATCTATCTATCTATCTATCTATCTAGCTATCTATCTATCTATCTATACGTATGTATGTGTGTGTGTGTGTGTGTGTGTGTGTGTATACAATATGTCCTTTACATATTGTTGTGATATACATCATTGTTGTGCTTGAGAGACAAGCTTCTACCGGAACGAAATTCCTTGTATATGTTTGCGCATATACTTGGCCAATAAACGCAATTCTGATTCTGAGTATGGAGGATGTTCAGTACAAAAAGAAGAGATTAGGATAGGATTCAACTTTATTGTCATTACACATATATAAATACAGGGCAACAAAATACAGTTTGCATCTAATCAGAAGTGCAAGACTAGTACGAGTTCTACTCCTGCACCATCGAGAGCGTTGAGGGCATTGCACAGCAATAAGCATTTCACCACATATCGTACTGTGTATGGTTGTGTGTAGGACAAATAAAATTTGAATTTAGTAAGTGCAATAAGAGCAGATTATATACAGATAAGTTAAGCAAATATACAGATGTAGAGAGCATATATACAGATGTACTACGGGCAAATGTACTGATATATACCGATAAGGGTACTATAAAGGGTGGAATAGTTATGAAGAGATTATGGACAGAGAGACCAAATATACAAATGAACTACAGACAAATGTACAGATGCACTGTGTATACATATGTACAGATATACAGATATGCAGATAATCTGTATAGTATACAGATGTTCTACATTGCTATACAGACGGGCAGATATACAGATGTACTATGAACAAATATACAGATTTGCTAAATATATACAGAAGTGCTAAATATATACAGAAGTGCTATATATATATATATATATATATATATATATATATATATATATATATATATATATAGCAAAGGTGTACTCTCAGTGGCAAGGGAACAATAAGAGAACAGCACCACCAAGGCTGGAGACGGAGCAATACTGGAAGAGCATATGGGAGAAGGACGCAACCCATAACGGCAATGCTCAGTGGCTAGTGGATCTGAGGGCAGACCATAGCGACCTCCCTGAACAGGGACCAGTAACCATCACAGTGGCAGATATCCAAGAAAGGGTCTCCAGTATGAAGAGTTGGACAGCACCAGGGCCCGACATGGTTCACGCCTACTGGCTGAAGAAGCTGACTGCACTCCACAAGCGTCTGGCAGCACAAATGAACCAGCTGCTAGTTAACGAGAGACACCCGGAATGGCTAACCGAAGGTCGAACGGTCCTGATCCCCAAGGACCCCAAGAAGGGACCGGTCCCATCCAACTACCGACCAATAACCTGCCTCAGTACTACATGGAAGCTCCTGTCAGGCATCATATCGGCTAAGATGAACAGGCACATGGGTCAATACATGAGTGGGGCACAGAAAGGGATTGGCAAGAATACCAGAGGTGCAAAACACCAGCTACTGGTAGACAGAACAGTCAGCCGAGACTGCAAGACCAGACTGACCAACCTGTGCACTGCCTGGATTGATTACAAGAAGGCCTATGACTCAATGCCCCACAGCTGGATCCTGGAATGCTTAGAATTGTACAAGATCAACAGGACCCTAACAGCCTTCATCAGGAACTCAATGGGGATGTGGCGTACAACACTAGAGGCCAACTCCAAGCCCATAGCACAAGTCACCATCAAGTGCGGGATCTACCAAGGAGATGCTCTGTCCCCACTGCTGTTCTGCATAGGCCTGAACCCCCTCAGTGAGATCATTAACAAGACTGGCTACGGATACCGACTACGGAACGGAGCAGTTGTCAGCCACCTCCTGTACATGGATGACATCAAGCTGTATGCCAAGAGTGAACGAGACATCGATTCACTGATCCACACTACCAGGCTATACAGCAATGACATTGGAATGTCGTTCGGACTGGAGAAGTGTAGTCGAATGGTAACGAAGAGAGGGAAGGTAGTCAGAACTGAGGGGATTGAACTACCAGAAGGCAACATTGCAGACATAGAGGACAGTTACAAGTACCTGGGGATCCCGCAGGCGAATGGGAACCATGAAGAGGCCGCTAGAAAGGCTGCAACCACCAAGTACCTGCAGAGGGTCAGGCAAGTCCTGAGGAGTCAGCTGAACGGTAAGAACAAGATCCGGGCCATCAACACCTACGCCCTGCCCGTGATCAGGTACCCTGCTGGGGTAATAGGCTGGCCAAAGGAGGAGATAGAAGCCACTGACATAAAGACAAGAAAGCTCCTTACCATGCATGGAGGGTTTCACCCCAAGTCCAGCACCCTGAGGCTGTACGCTAAGCGGAAGGAAGGGGGCCGGGGACTGGTGAGTGTCAGCACCACAGTCCAGGATGAGACAACGAACATCCAAGAATACATTGGGAAGATGGCCCCAACTGACCGAGTGCTCAGTGAATACCTCAGGCAGCAGAAACCCAAGAAAGAGGAGGGAGACGAGGAACCATCATGGAAGGACAGGGCCCTGCACGGTATGTACCACCGGCAGATAGAGGAGGTGGCTGACATCCAGAAATCCTACCAGTGGCTGGACAAAGCTGGACTGAAAGACAGCACAGAGGCACTAATCATGGCAGCACAAGAACAAGCTCTGAGTACAAGATCCATAGAGGCTGGGGTCTATCACACCAGGCAAGACCCCAGGTGCAGGCTGTGTAAAGATGCTCCAGAGACAATCCAGCACATAACAGCAGGGTGCAAGATGCTAGCAGGCAAGGCATACATGGAACGCCATAACCAAGTGGCCGGCATAGTGTACAGGAACATCTGTGCCGAGTATAACCTGGAAGTCCCGAGGTCAAAATGGGAGATGCCCCCAAGGGTGGTGGAGAATGACTGAGCTAAGATCCTGTGGGACTTCCAGATACAGACGGACAAAATGATGGTGGCTAACCAACCGGACGTAGTGGTGGTAGACAAACAGAAGAAGACGGCCGTAGTGATCGATGTAGCGGTTCCGAATGACAGCAATATCAGGAAGAAGGAACACGAGAAGCTGGAGAAATACCAAGGGCTCAGAGAAGAGCTCGAGAGGATGTGGAGGGTGAAGGTGACGGTGGTCCCCGTGGTAATCGGAGCACTAGGTGCGGTGACTCCCAAGCTAGGCGAGTGGCTCCAGCAGATCCCGGGAACAACATCGGAGATCTCTGTCCAGAAGAGCGCAGTCCTAGGAACAGCTAAGATACTGCGCAGGACCCTCAAGCTCCCAGGCCTCTGGTAGAGGACCCGAGCTTGAAGGATAAACCGCCCGCAGGGGCGAGATGGGTGTTTTTTTATGCTAATGTATCGGTGTGAGGTAAACAGATCACTAAACTTGCAGCATCTTCTTTAGCCGTCCTATGAGTATATATCTACAGCAATGGGAGCGTAGTGCTCTGTGTTGAGTGTGATGGTGGTAGAGTAGTTATGGCCTGACCTAAAATGCTGGGGTCTGTTGGTCAGAAAGTCACAGCCAACCTCTCTCGCTCCATCTAAAAAGCAAAGAGTGCACATGCACAAAAGATACAGTTTGTGGCAGGGCATTCAGGCCGTCAAACAGTACAAGCCTGCACCAAGCAGCTGTGATGTAGATACCACACTTCCTGAGGAACTGAACAAGTTCTACGCACTGTTTGATGCACTGAACAACACTCAAGCAAAGAAAGCCACGCCCCCCACCACCGACCAGACCATCTCAATGCCCGCAGCCGACGTGAGGAGGTCTCTCACCAAGGTCAACCCATGGAAAGCTGCTGGACCAGACAGCATCCTAGGTCGTGTGCTGAGAGACTGCGCTGATCAGCTGGCCAATGTCTTCATAGACATTTTCAACTTATTGCTGAGCCAGATGATCGTCCCAGCATGCTTCAAGTCCACCACCATCATCCCGGTGCCAAAGCAATCCTCAGTATCCTGTCTGAATGACTACCGTCCCATCTCCCTGACCCCTATCATCATGAAGTGCTTCAAGAGACTTGTCATGGCACATGTGGAAAGCAACCTCCCCTGCACACTGGATCTGCTGCAGTTTGCATACTGGCTGAACTGGTCAACTGAGGATGCCATTTCCACTACTCCTTACCTCTCCCTCTCCAACCTGGACAAGAAAGACACCAATGTCAGAATGCTGTTCATAGACTTTAGCTCAGCATTCAACACCATTATCCCCCAAAAACTGTTTGACAAACTCAGCAAGTTGGGACTGAGCACCTCTCTCTGCAACTGGATACTAGATTTCCTGTCAGAGAGCCCTCAGCCCGTCCGAATAGGCAACATCTCCAGCACCATCAGGCTCAGCACAGGAGCTCCTCAGGGCTGTGTCAGCCTATGGTTGTTCAGTCTCCTGACACACGACTGCCCTACACAGTTCTAACCACATCATCAAGTTCACTGACGACACAATCGTGGTTGGACTCATCAGCAGCAACGAGGAGTTGGCGTACAGAGGTGAGGTTCAGAAGCTGGTGTTCTGGTGCAGCGAAACCTGTCACTGAATGTGGACAAAACCAAGGAGATGATCGTCGACTTCAGGAAGACTCGCTCCACCCACACACCACTCAGCATCCACTGTTCCACAGTAGAGACTGTTAACTGCACCAAGTTCCTGGGAGTTCACATTTCAGATGACCTCACCTGGACCACCAACACCACCCCTATCCCCAAAAAGGCCTAGCAGTGCCTCCACTTCCTGAGACGCCTGAAGCGGGCCAACCTTCCTCCTCCCACCCTCACCGTGTTCTGCAGGGGCACCATAGAGAGCGTTCTGACCAGCTGCATCCCCGTGTGGTTTGGAAACTGCAAAGTCGGCGACCTCAGCCCGCTACTTCGGATCGTCAAAGCAGCTGCCAAGATCATCGGAACATCTCTCCCTCTGCTACAGGACATCTTTCACAAGTGCTGCATCAGTAAGGCCTCCTGCATTGTGCTTGACCCCTCACACCCCTCACATGGACTATTCTCCCTCCTCCCATCTGACAGCTTTTTCCCACAAGCCATCAGACTCCCGAACTCACTACCAGCTCCCCCACTCCCCCCACCACACACCCCCACAGAAACCATTAACTGACTCCATTGCACTCCACATACGACTGCCTTTGTAAATACAGATGCTGCTCTATGGACAATCCTAATCTCAGGAATCCTGCTCATGTTGGTGATCAAGATGCAGCGACCCAGAGTCTCCATTTCAATGTGGGTCAAAAGTGCGGACTTCAAACTATATACCAGTTTTAAAATTGTCTCGATAGGCCAAGTAAAACCAGAGTTATGATAAAAAATACACGCAACATTTTATTTCTGAACAAAACAGTGGTGTTTACAGCGAGAAGAAACGGTAAAAACGGCGTTTTCTAAGGACAGCGCTAGCAAACACTCTCTGCTTGCGAGTGAAAAAAGAAAAAGAAAAACACCCCTTCCCTATTGGTGTTAAATTGTGCCATGTCAACCAATCAAAAAAATGATATGGCAACATGTGGCATTTAGTGTTTAGGAAGAGGGGGCAGTTTTAGGAGTGACGCCAGTGAGAGAAAGCGGGTGAGCGAAAGAAAGAGAGAGCGCGAGTTTTCACATGAGAGACATTAGTGATGTTTTAGTGTGTTTGGAGGTTATAGTTAGTGTGTAGTGTAGTCATTGTTTTGTTTTGTGTGTCAGTTATACTGCTGAATGTCACATTTGCTCCAAAAAAAGCCACCAAAGGCAGATTCCAGTGTAAACGCTGTTCCCACATGGAAAACAGGACTGATACACCTCCTGTTGTCAGACCTGCAGGGTTTAGACCTGTGGTGTTCTCCTCTGTCTTATAGTGGACAGAAATTATTTTTTGAGTTGCATATATAATTTGTGTGCCTTCCTATTTGATGCAGAACACCTGATTGTTCTGTAAATAGTTTTACATGGTTATATAAAAAAACGCCTGAGGCCTTGGCTGCATTTTTAGGTAAATAGTACCATATAACTTTGTTGTTTGCAAAACTTGTGCATAATTTTTAGAAATGTACAATTTCTATTTGCATTTCAAGTTATGAAAATGATTCGTTAAACATGTTGGTGGTCTTTACAATGAAAAATATAACTTTTTTCTACTTGGATTTTAAATTTATTGTCTGAATTTAGATCAATTGTGCTAATATAGTATGTCAAAATGAAAAAATAACTCCAATTTCAGATATTTGAGATTGTGCTGAAAATAATGATACCAAACAAGGCAAGATGAACAGTTTTTAAAGGTGAAATATAGAGGTAAAAGCAAAAGTAGTCAAAAACAGCCAATTATACCCTGGAGCCCAGAGGGTTAAACCAATTCAAGGCCACTTTAAATCTCAATTGAAGACTGTTATTAACCCTTTTTACCTCAAAGTGTATTCCCCTTACCTTATTCTTAAAGTGTGTATATTTATTTCTTACTCTTCCTATATTTATTGTAGTTCTTTTGCACTGAATAGAACTGGACTCACATTGTCTCATCTCTCTATATACTGTACTGTATATAGCAGAAATGAGAATAAAGTTTACTTTGACTTTGATTTGTGAGTAAAGTGAGTAAAGCGAATCTGGTGGTGTTCATCTGCCATAATGTTAATGTTTCTTCACAGCTCAAAAAGAAAAGTGACAAAATAAAACCATTGTAACAGCGGCTGGAAGATTTCTAGAGTTCAGAGATGCTAAAGCTGATGAGATTCATACAGCTGCTAACACCAGGTAAAGTCAGGGAAAATAGAAATATTGAGGATTAACCCTATAATCATGGTACTGACCATACTGCTCATAGTCTCATTGCTGATGGTCAAGAATTCAAAAAAGATGTTCATGAATTAGAAATACTTCAGCACATTATATTCATTCAAGACAATTGGCTGCATCCTCAGCTAGATTTTATTATTACAGGATTTGATTCCATGAGCTGTGACAGAGAAAACTATCAAAGTGGTGGAGGATGTGTTAAAAATTAGTTATCTTACTGAGGTTCCATCACCCCAGGATGTCAAATGTGTTATCTTAGAAATGTGTGATACAAATAAAGAAGAAAATATGAAGTTGGTTAATTTATGACGCTTATGCGTAAGTTCAATAAGGAAGGTCTGTGGCCTCAGATCTGTCTGCTCCCAGGTGCTGCTGGCTAAATCTAAACTTTATCACTCCCACTTTCCCACCCTGTCAAGCTGTTTGTGTTATCACTGGTCTAGTCGAATCATCCTCTCCCAGCATTCTCCAGGCCAATCAGCATTCATGCCGCGTACTTTAATGGTCACTGTGCACCTGCCATTCTCCTTTGCAGACACCCTTCTCCACCTCCCCCTCTCCTTCTCCACCTCTCTTCTCTCAATAATTCCATTCAAGTCACCTTGATCTCCACCACCACCATCTAGGCTCCGGGGCTTCCTTCTCTAGTCCCTTTCAAAGCTCGAGTTCTGTTCTGCTGAGATGGGACATTGGAGTCTAACCACCAAACACTTCTATCTATATTCTGTTTATCAATAAATCATGTTCATTCTTTCTAATTCTCTCTCCTTACTGAACTATAATCTGTGCAAAAATAAAATCTTGATATGGTAAAAAGAAAATTGGCCGGAACAATAAATAAAAAAAGAAAATTTGAATAGTCACAACAGCTTATGGGGAAGCTGTCACGCAGACAGTAATGGTGATGTAGTAGAAGAGCTGATTGATGACAGATCACTGTATGCCTTAATAATGGTGAAGGAACAAGATGTTTAGATCTTACTCTAGTATCTAGCAGTTTATTATTTCTTCAGAATCGTAAGTTAGGATGGTTTCCACCAAAGGAAGTGATCATTTCCTCATAATCACTAA
Organism: Perissodus microlepis; assembly: GCF_051167445.1. Lineage (NCBI taxonomy): Eukaryota > Metazoa > Chordata > Actinopteri > Cichliformes > Cichlidae > Perissodus > Perissodus microlepis. The sequence continues at coordinate 19,976,248 of NC_140477.1, read as the reverse complement.
CTTTAACATTAATGTGTTTTAACAAGAAGGAAGTTCATTCATTCATGGTGCTTTGAAAATGGGGGCTTGGAGAAATCAGAAGACTTCAGAAGACTTTGTATGCAAACAGCACATTTGGTGAAAATATAGATTACAGGACATATCCTGCTGCAGCACTTAGTATACCAACAGGAACTACATAATGACATATTTTCAAATCTAGAAGTATACATTAATTCTTCATTATATGCAGAAGTTGCTGCAATTTGAATGAGGGGAAGGACTGTTCAACACATAGTCAAACATTTGCAAAAAGCAATAGAAAAAGTGGAGGAGTGGCCACATGACTGGGGATTTAATTCCTGTTATATAATTATCACAGAAAAGCACAAAATCGATGCTTTAAAATTGCAACTATATGCTCAACCAATGGTTGAAGTGACTTAATGTAAATATGTTGGTCAGTGGTTAGCAGTGATGGGAATAACTGCGTTAAAAGTAACGGTGTTACCAACGGTATTACTTTTTTTAGTAATTAGTAATCTAACTAATTATTATTTCTATTGTTACAATTCAGTTACCGTTACTACCAAGAAAATGCGATGCGGACGCGTTACTATTTTTCAACACACAGAAAGTTGAAGGTGTCTTCAGCTTACTGGGAGCTGGGGGGCAAACCAATCGCATGAGTGCTGCTGATTGGCTGTCTCCAGGTTGGAAACAGGAGGAGTGATACACCTCCTGCTGTGAGGCCTGCAGGTATGGCTACCTCCACACTAAAGCGTTTTCATTTGAAAACGCATTGTTTTCTCTCCGTTTTGGCCTCCCGTCCACACTAAGACGGGCGTTTTCACTCATGGAAAACGCAGCGTTTTGAAAACGGTCTCCAAAGCGGATACATTTGAAAACGGTGCTTTTGCGTCGCAGTGTGGACAGCGAAAACGATGACACATTTTAGTCATGTGATGCAGTCAAGTGACCAATTAAACTAAGATAGCGGATTATACAGCAGTTGTTTTGTTTGCTCTCAATTTTAAAGATTAATTAAAGATTACAGTTTTTCCTCAAATGTTAAAACACAAAAGCCAATCCTGTAACCCAAATGACCAGTAGTCTAAACACATTTACTAAATGTAGCCACCATATTCCAGTACCATAAACACATGTCACATGAAGACACAATTCACAAAACACAACCCTCTGTACTCATAAATCTAAACACATTTTTCCTTGCTAAAACACATGTTGCAAAACAACTCTGCTCATATTCTCAAATGAAAGCCCATGTGATGCAAAATGCTTGCCACAGTCACCAATCTTTGAACACAGGGAACACACCTGGCATCAATCACTACACACAACGACTCAAAATTGAAGACACCTGTTGCTACAGTTTTTCTCAAATGCTAAAACACATGTCACAAACGTTACCACCAGGTCCCCCAATGTCCAAACACAACACCCTTCTCTAAAGCTACATAAACACAACCACACCTTCCCACTGCAAAACTCAAACTCCCACACCAAGAGAGCAGCTCGAAGCTGTCAAAACTGTAAACACTATACACAGCATTACACACTACAGCAAAACAATTGAAAACACAATGCTCAATTTGTGAGAAGGTTCTTTGGTTCATAACTGCCAATGCATATTTTTATAAACTGTACAGTAACGGATCGTCATAGAACCCTGCAGAGGATTAGGCATTTAGATTTGTGAGTGTCACATGAAGACTATAAATCTATAAAAACATCCTGCATGTACGTACACTACTGTAACACATAGGTGGGGTCACATCATTAGCAACAGGTGTCTTCAATTTTGAGTCGTTGTGTGTAGTGACTGACGCCAGGTGTGTTCCCTGTGTTCAAAGATTGGTGACTGTGGCAAGCATTTTGCATCACATGGGCTTTCATTTGAGAATATGAGCAGAGTTGTTTTGCAACATGTGTTTTAGCAAGGAAAAATGTGTTTAGATTTATGAGTACAGAGGGTTGTGTTTTGTGAATTGTGTCTTCATGTGACATGTGTTTATGGTACTGGAATATGGTGGCTACATTTAGTAAATGTGTTTAGACTACTGGTCATTTGGGTTACAGGATTGGCTTTTGTGTTTTAACATTTGAGAAAAACTGTAATGATGTGACCCCACCTATAAAAGCATAGTTTGGTGAAGATGCCAAACAATCACAATGGATGAAGGCATTCGAGCGTGCGGAAGGAGAAGAGCTGCAGGCCAAAGAGGAAGAGGGGTTGAGATCAGAGGAGGAAGAGGTGAAGGCCTAAGAAGAAGAGGAGTTCGGAGTAGAGGAGGAAAAGAAGGAGGCCAACAAGAGAGAGGAGAAGGTCCAGGTGGGAGAAGAAGACAACCTCGCACCATCATAACAGATGATATGCGAGCAACAGTAATTGATCATGTCATTGGCCATGGCATGACAATGGCTGAAGCGGGACGAAGAGTACATCCAAACCTGAGTAGGTTCACCGTGGCCACCATTATCAAGGCATTTAGACAACACAACAGGTATAGTACGCTATTGCTTTCTTTGTCACACTACAGTTTTACAGGCCTGTGAAAGTGGTCTGTTACTTTACATGTAGTTTTACATATAAATCAGTCAATTGACAACACATGTTTCTTTCTTTAGAGCTGAAAGGATGCCACATAGAGGTGGGAGGGTTGCCATATTCACAGCGGCACAAGAAACCCTCATTGCAGATATGGTCCGTGAGAACAACTGCATTAGACTCCGAGAGATCAGAGACAAAGTCATTGCAGATAATGTAAACTTTGAGAACATTGATGCTGTCAGCGTGTCCACAATAGACCGAGTTCTCCGGCGCCAACAGATGAGGATGAAACAGGTCTACAGGGTTCCCTTTGAGCGCAACTCTGCGCGACACATAGAACAACGTTACGAGTATGTGCAAGTACGTATACATCCATGTCCACAGTACAGTTAGTGGACATACTGTGTTGCTTAGTGGCCTACATTACTTCTGGACAATACTGTGCTACCTGATTGACCGTTCTGAACACCTGTACGCTTTTCCATGTTCACAGAGGATAATGCAGTTGGACGCGATGGCCAGACCCCATGAGTACCTCTTCCTGGATGAGGCTGGCTTCAACCTCCAGAAACGAAGGCGAAGAGGCCGTGACATCATTGGCCAAAGAGCCATCACTGAGGTTCCTGGCCAACGGGGGGGTAATATTACTCTTTGTGCAGCTATGGGTACGGAGGGGCTTGTCCACCGGCATGCTGTCCTTGGGTCTTACAACACCCAACGTCTCCTCACCTTCCTAGAGGAGCTAAAAGACATCCTCCTGGACCGTCAACAACACCATCCTAGGCTAGCACATCACATGTATGTGATCATTTGGGACAACGTCCGCTTCCACAAAACACACCAAATCAGAGAGTGGTTCACCACCAACAGTGACCACTTTTTAAACGTCTGTCTGCCACCCTACTCCCCTTTCCTGAACCCTATAGAGGAGTTCTTCTCATCATGGAGATGGAAGGTGTATGACAGACAGCCATACACAAGAGAGAACCTCGTACGGGCAATGGAGCTGGCCTGTGCTGACATCCCAGTGGAGGCCTTCCAGGGATGGATTCGCCATTCCAGGGCGTTTTTCCCGCGGTGCCTAGCAAGGGACAATATAGCCTGTGATGTGGATGAGGTGATGTGGCCCAATGCAGCTCGGCGACATGATGCCGCACAGTGACTGTGTGTAATACTGTAAAAAGACCGTGTAGACAATAAAAAAGACTTCACACCCTGATCATGTTTCCGAGAGTACTGTTGTGTGCGATAGATTCTGTTTTTGCATTGAGTTGTGTTACAGTAGTGTACGTACATGCAGGATGTTTTTATAGATTTATAGTCTTCATGTGAAACTCACAAATCTAAATGCCCAATCCTCTGCAGGGTTCTATGACGATCCGTTACTGTACAGTTTATAAAAATATGCATTGGCAGTTATGAACCAAAGAACCTTCTCACAAATTGAGCATTGTGTTTTCAATTGTTTTGCTGTAGTGTGTAATGCTGTGTATAGTGTTTACAGTTTTGACAGCTTCGAGCTGCTCTCTTGGTGTGGGAGTTTGAGTTTTGCAGTGGGAAGGTGTGGTTGTGTTTATGTAGCTTTAGAGAAGGGTGTTGTGTTTGGACATTGGGGGACCTGGTGGTAACGTTTGTGACATGTGTTTTAGCATTTGAGAAAAACTGTAAGATTAATCAATTAAAGATTAATATCAGTCTGTATGCTCCAGATAGCTTTTTTTCCAAATTCTTTAATTCTCATTCACTTTTGCAACTTTGTACTTTTGTGTTACTCGCAACAACAACTCCACCTCATTTTTAGTCCATTTAAAAAACTCGGTGCTTTTCCTCGATATTTTGCCACGACGTTTCAAAGAGACGGAAAGTAAATAAGCAGCAGACAGAAATGAGGCAGGTCGAATCTTCTTGCGTTTCACACATGCACAGTACTGGAACGTAAGTGTTTTCGGCCGTTTCAATGTGGATGCACAACTCTGTGAAAACGACTAAAAATGCTAGTGTGGACGCGGAGCGTTTTCAGACGAAAACGCCATTTTCAAATCTATCCGGGCTAGTGTGGACGTAGCCTATGAGGCCTGTGATGTTCTCCTTTATCTTATAGTGGACAGAAATTATTTTTTGGAGTGGCACAAATAATTTCTGTGGCATCTTATTTGATGCAGACATCTGATTGTTCTGTAAATACAGGGTGGGCCATTTATATGGATACACCGTAGTAAAATGGGAATGGTTGGTGCTATTAAAGTCCTGTTTGTGGCACATTGGTATATGTGAGGGGGCAAACTCTTCAAGATGGGTGGTGACCATGGTGGCCATTTAGAAGTCGGCCATCTTGGATACAACTGTTGTTTTTTCAATAGGAAGAGGGCCATGTGACACATCAAACCTATTGGTAATGTCACAAGAAAAACAATGGTGTGCTTGGTTTCAACGTAACTTTATTCTTTCATGAGTTATGTACAAGTTTCTCTTTGTTCACAGCCATTGACATGTCGAAGAGGTTAACACGTGAGGAGTGGATCGAAATTGTGTTGATAGCTGGTGAACGCAGTAACCGGGTCATTGCAGCAGATTTCAATGCAAGACACCCTACGAGACCACCCATCTCCCATGCTACAGTTAGCAAACTGCTTGCTAAGTTTCGTGAAACTGGTTCAGTATTGGATTTGCCAAAATGTGGATGCAAGAAAACTGTCACTAATGAAGAAACATCAGTGGCTGTCCTAGCTTCATTCAGCAAGAGCCCACAGCGTAGCACTCTCCGCATGTCACTGGAGAGTGGCATTAGTCGAACATCCCTTTGGCAGATAAGATAAGATAAGATAAGATAAAACTTTATTAATCCCTCGGGTGGGTTCCTCTGGGAAATTCGGTTCCAAATAAGCACAGCACCGACAGAAGTTATAGAGTTACAGAATATTATATATATATATATATATATATATATATACACACACATATATAAATACAAAGACATATATAGATAAAAATATACAAAGGGGATAAATAGAATAAATAGGAATAAAATAAAAATAAAAATACAAGTGGATTGCACATTTCAAGTATGGAGTCTATTGCACCGTTGACTATTAACAAAAAGTATTGCACAAAGGTAATTGCACAGTGAGGTGAAGAGGCACTACAGCTTAGTTGTTCCCCCCTCCTTTGTCCTCCTGTTTCCCCTCCCTCTCCCCTCCAGAGAGGAGTTAAACAGTCTGATGGCGTGTGGGACAAAGGAGTTTTTAAGTCTGTTGGTTCTTGTCTTGGGGAGAAGCAACCTGTCACTGAACAGGCTCTTCTGGTTGTTTATGGCCGTGTGCAGAGGATGCCCAGCATTGTCCATAATGTCCAGCAGTTTCTTTAGTGTCCTTTTCTCTGCCACTGTCACCAGAGTGTCCAGCTTCATGCCGACCACAGAGCCAGCCTTCCTGATCAGTTTTTCCAGCCTGGATGAGTCCTTCTTTGCTGTGCTGCTCCCCCAGCACACCACAGCATAGAAAAGTACTCCAGCAACCACCGACTGGTAAAACATCCTCAGGAGCTTCCTGCAGATGTTAAAAGACCTCAGCCTCCTGAGGAAGTACAGTCGGCTTTGGGCTTTTTTATACAGGTGCTCTGTGTTGCATGACCAGTCCAGTTTGTTGTCCACCCACAGCCCGAGGTACTTGTACTTGTTGACCACCTCCACCTCCTCCCCCTCTATCTGAACCGGCAGTGGACCTGCTCTGGACCTCCCAAAGTCCACAACCAGTTCCTTAGTCTTTGAGGTGTTGAGTTGCAGGTGGTTTGTGTGACTCCATGCGACAAAGTTCCTCACCAGACTTCTGTACTCCTCTTCCTGATCATTCCAGATACACCCCATGATGGCTGTGTCGTCTGCAAACTTCTGAATGTGGCATAATTCAGAGTTGTAGCAGAAGTCAGAGGTGTACAGGGTGAAGAGAAGTGGGGACAGCACAGTTCCCTGTGGTGCTCCTGTGCTGCTGACCACAGTGTCAGACGTGATGTCCTTCAGCCTGACGTACTGTGGCCTGTCGGTGAGGTAGTCAGAGATCCAAGCGACCAGGCAGGGGTCCACCTCCATCCTGTTCAGTTTTTCCTGAAGCATACAGGGCCGGATGGTATTAAAGGCACTGGAAAAGTCAAGAAACAGGATCCTGACCGTGCCTTTTCCCCCATCCAGGTGTGAGTGGGCTCTATGCAGGAGGTACAGGATGGCATCCTCCACTCCGACACCCGCCTTGTAGGCGAACTGTAGTGGGTCCTGGGCATGTTGTACCTGTGGTCGGAGGAGGTTGAGGAAGAGCCGCTCTAGAGTCTTCATAAGATGTGACGTCAGTGCCACCGGTCGGAAGTCATTCAGCTCATTGGGCCGGTTCCTTTTGGGGACCGGGACAATGCAGGATGTCTTCCATAGGGCGGGCACTCTCCCCAGTCGCAGACTGAGATTGAAGACTCGTTGTAGCGGCTCCCCAAGTTCAGCAGCACACGCCTTTAGCATCCTCGGACACACCTTGTCTGGACCTGCTGCCTTTCTGGGGCGAAGCTTCCTCAGTTGTCTCCTGACCTGATCCACTGTGACACTGGGAGATGATTGGAAGGAGGGGGGGGGAGATGTCTTGCTGTTGAGAGAGGGATTGGAGGAGGGGGGTGTCATCATAGTGTCAGGAAGGGGGGGGAGCGAGGGAGGAAGGAGAGTGGGAGGAGGAGATATTAGCTACTCACAAATGGCACCCTTACAAACTCCAGCTACTGCAGCATCTCAACGAGGATGACCCAGATCGGCGGACAGAATTTGCAGAATGGGCAAAACAAAAATTGGAACAGGACCCTCAGTTCACAAAGAAGATTTTGTTCAGTGATGAGGCAAACTTTTATGTGAATGGTGAAGTTAACAAACAAAACCACCGCTATTGGTCTGACACTAACCCACATTGGATGGATCCCTCCAAGACTGTTGGAACAACAAAAGTGATGGTTTGGTGTGGTATATGGGGTACAACGATAGTGGGTCCATTCTTCATCAATGGAAACCTCAAGGCCACTGGATATTTGAAATTGCTACATGATGATGTGTTTCCCTCTTTATGCACTGAAGCTGGCACATTCCCTGAGTTTTTCCAGCAAGATGGTGCACCACCACATTATGGGTGCCAGGTCCGAGCATTCCTAGATGAACAGTTTCTTGGAAAGTGGATTGGTCGTCGTGGGCCAGTTGAATGGGCCCCAAGGTCTCCCGATCTGACCCCCTTAGACTTTTATCTTTGGGGTCATCTGAAGGCAATTGTCTATGGTGTCAAGATACGAGATGTGCAGCACCTGAAACTATGGATACTGGATGCCTGTGCTGGCATTTCTCCTGCGGTGTTGCTATCAGTGTGTGAAGAGTGGGAGAAGAGGGTTGCATTGACAATCCAACACAATGGGCAGCACATTGAACACATGTTATAAGTGGTCAGAAACTTGTAAATAACTCATGAAAGAATAAAGTTACGTTGAAACCAAGCACACCATTGTTTTTCTTGTGACATTACCTATAAGTTTGATGTGTCACATGCCCCTCTTCCTATTGAAAAAACAAAAGTTGTATCCAAGATGGCCGACTTCTAAATGGCCACCATGGTCACCACCCATCTTGAGGAGTTTGCCCCCTCACATATACTAATGTGCCACAAACAGGACTTTAATATCACCAACCATTCCCATTTTATTACGGTGTATCCATATAAATGGCCCACCCTGTAGATTGAAATGGTTATATAAAAAAAATAGCCTTGGTTGCATTTTTAGGTAAATAGCTACAAATAATTTGTTGTTTGCAAAACTTGTGCATAGGTTTTTAAAATGTACAATTTATATTTGCATTTCAAAAATTATTTCGTAAACTTGTTTGTGGTTGTTACAGTAAAAATAACTGTTTCCTACTCTGATTTTATGTCTTTTGTCTCATTTTAGATCAATTGTGTTAATAAAATATGCCAAAATGAAAAACTAACTGTAAATTCAGACATGTGAGGTTGTGCTGAAAAACATGATACCAAACAAGGCAAGATAAATAGTCTAAGGAGCTTACTGTAACAACTACAAACATGTTTAAAAAAATCATTTTTGAAATGCAAATATAATAATAATGATGGATTGGATTTATATAGCGCTTTTCAAGGCACCCAAAGCGCTTTACAATGCCACTATTCATTCACTCTCGCATTCACACACTGGTGGAGGCAAGCTACGGTTATAGCCACAGAAGCAAGGCTGCCATATCGCGCCATCGGCCCCTCTGGCCAACACCAGTAGGCGGTAGGGTAAAGTGTCTTGCCCAAGGACACAACGACCAGGACAGAGAACCCGGGGATCGAACCGGCGACCTTCCGGTTACAGATGCGCTTCCCCCTGAGCCACAGTTGCCCCCCACAATATAAATTGTACATTTTGTACATTTTAAAAACCTATGCACAAGTTTTGCAAACATCAAATTATTTGTAGCTATTTACCTTAAAATGCAGCCAAGGCTATCTACACCTGAGCAATGCATGTGACCATACAAGAGGCGTCTTGAAGCTGTCATCACCAACAAAGACTTATCCATGAGTATACAATAAATTTCAGTAAGTGTGTCATTTCTCATTATTACACTAAATTTCTGGACATTTATGGTTTGTTTTCTTTGTATGTGCAGATTGGATGGGTTGTTTCCAACATGATGTTGAGCTCACAGTATCGCGACTATTAAATTATAATTTTTTTCCTGGTTTTTGTTGGCTTAGAGGAAACTCGCTCTCCTCAGGCTAAAGTTAGCTAGCACTAACTTAGCTGCTAATATAAAGGTAGCAGCTAGCAGACTAACCTTCCTTCATAATGTAGCAAAAAGCCAGATGGGCTTCTGTGTTTGTCTTTATATGCAGTTGTGTGGAGCCTGTGTTGCGGGTTAGTGTGAGAACAAATGAGCTTTAAAAGGTGGAAAATTTCCAACTTTTACTTCCACTTTCTTCTGAGCTCCTGTTCAGTGACATACCTTTCTGCAAACACCCTGTTATCAACTCACATTCAAGGCCGCAGGTATTTTACAGTCACTGATTAACCTGTTTGAGGACACTTGAGCACTTGGAGAAAAGTCCATGTACACTGACAGAAAACCCACAAACTCCCCTCAGGAATGTCCAGACCCTAACTCCAAGAATCAGGGCCTTCGTTCTGAGGAAACCTGCTGAGGGGCCCTGACAGCATTACTAACTTAAATTCTGAGCTGGCATGGAAAACGTTCAATAACACAAAAGAAAACAGACCACTGACCCCAAAAGTGTTTGCTATTTGAGTCAAAAAGCAGTGTGCCATTTCTGTAAACTGCTACTTGGAAAAACAAAATGCTCAGTCACGGTTTCCCTGCTAACTCAACAAAGCCACAACCTACTTTTATTCCATGCATCTATACATTATAATCTGCTGACTGAAAGATGTAACATGCACTAAAGTATGTCAGCGATAACGCAATAATTGCAGTTTGATGTAAAGGATATGAAGAAAAAGCTCAGAGTTCCTGATGTTGATTCCTCTTAGTTATTACCCAGAACATCAACACTGGACAATTCTGCACAACCGTATCAGTCAATATCTGCAAATGGGACCTTCTGTATGGCTAAAATTAAAGAAATGTTCAGCTAATAGAAAAAAAAGAAGCTGTTAGTCTGCAGGTATGCCAAGCCCTCCTTGTATCCAGGTGATTTGATCAGCAGGTAAATACAAACCTTTGTGCTGATGAGAGAAGTTGTGATTTATAACCTATTTTTTCAGTTTTTTAAACGCTGCATATAACTGCAGATTCATTTTTGTTTGTGGTATTTTATTACCAGTATCTGTTGCACACCAAAAACTAGTCTATTCTATTTAGCTTTTTGTGAGAAATTATGGAGCCCTCAAGGTTCATCCAAATACCAGGTGCAGTGGAAAACTGTAAGCAGGTGTGCTGTGTCCAATCCCAGAACAGTGCGGAAAATGCAAAGGAACACAATGATCACTTTTCCCTCCAATAGACTGAGGGCTTTCTTGTGGTTCCAAAGATATTTGGAGAATGGGAGGCAGAGCCTTCAGGAAAACAAAAAAACAAAAAAACTGTGACAGGGATACATTTTGTTTAACACCCTAACTCAAGATTTAAGCTGCTTAGCAGTTTGGGTTGTATTTTTAGTTTTACTACTTTACATCCTATTGGTTTGGCATTATTTTGCTGAAATAAGCCGAACTTCATGTCCCATCAAACCTCGCTATATATATATCCATTGGATATGATAGAAACCGGCATGGCTCAGTAGCGAAAACTGAACCGTAGACTAAAGATGCTGATGCTGGAGGTCTCATTGTGGCCACAGTTCTTCTTCATGTGCACAGACCTGTTTGTGCACATGGACAGACTCGTCCTTCCACTCGACCTCGGACCTTCTTAAATGAGCTCCAGAGAGAGCGGGAATCGCCCATATATTTCTTTCCTAAACAACTTTAAAGCCAAAACCAAATCAAACATTGATTTACTTATGGGGAGGCTCTGGTTAATTTTGATGAGTCATATGATTATAATTCATATCAAATATCAAAGTGTGTGTGAATCATGACTTGACATAAGCTCTTAATCCACCGTGCACCTTCAAACCGCCGCAGTAGGTGGATTTACTGAGCCTCGCTGTCTTTGTGGCAGCCTGACCTGGTTACTGCTCTGACTTCCAGGAACAACTCAGTGTTTTCTCCTGACACAGAAGCTACTCAGCTTTGTCTTCTGCTTTTTTTCCTTTTCTTCTACTCTTCTCCTGCAGTGCCGGCGCGTTGACATTTTTGATAAACTGGGTCGATTTATGAAACCCATCTAGTCAAGGGTGCCTTGGCTGCCTCGATCAAAGGCACAACCTAGTTTTATCTGACCACACATCTGAACATCAAAACCCAGGTTTTACCCCATGAAAGTGCCCATCTTCTCAGGAAGGAAGTGACATCATCATCATTACCACTGTGGGATCTGCTGACTCAGCAGGAAAAAAGAGACAGAGAGGAGGATAAGGGGAGCACAGAGGAGGGAAGGATATAGGTGGAAATTGAGGAGAAAAAGGAGAAATAGGAAAGCCCACGATGATGAAAAGGAAGGCAGGTTTGGAGGAGAGCGAAGTAAACAAAAATGTTTTTAAAATGAGGAGAAATAAAGATTAAGAGGAAAAAGGTGGAGTTATTGGAAAAAACTAGGCCGGAAAACCTAAAAAGGAAAAAAGTAAGGGGGGGCAGAGTGTGATGGTGAGGAGACAGTGGAGTAAAGGGGGAAAGGGGGAGAAAGAAAAGAATGCAGGAACGAGAAGAAAAGGGGAGGAGCCATTGGCTGGGAGACTCCTTGGAAATTTGCAGTGTGACTCAGTGATGTTTTGAAATTGAGGGAGGTGACGAGAGCGAGGGGGGAGAGAGGGGGGAGGAAGATGATGGGGGAGGAGATATAAATACAGCAGGGGCGAGTGAACCCGCCACAGTCAAAGATGCCTCTTCTGCTCATCAGACTCTCTGCTGTCGTGCTACTCGTCAGCCTCGTCTCCGCCCAGCAGCGCCTCACCTGCCCCCAGGACATCCACACGGGGCTGATGAGGGACCTGTGGAAGCACACCAGGCTGCTGATCAATAGGCTGCCGGTAAGTTCAATAACTGCTTAATACTGCTTTAGAGTTAAGCTCCCACCAGTCATTCAGTGCATCATCAGTCTGATCAGCTACAGCTACTCAGTATTTCAGTTTGTAACACTTTTACTGATTTGTTTGCTGATCAATATCAATATTCATTTACTGATGAGTCTGCAGATGAAGGCAATCTTGATACATTTTTAACATCAAGACATTAGTTAAGATTATTTATGGTTAATTACAGTTATTGATTAGTACTTAATTTCATTTCAGTAACAGGATTGATGTTCTATCGATCAATATGTGAATTTATTATCAATAAAGACTGCAGCGTGAATTTGCCCAGCAAATCAGTTTAGCAGAATTAATGATCAGTAATCAGTAATCAGTACTGGGGTGGCTGTAGCTCAGGCGGTAGAGCAGGTCATCTACTGATTGGAAGGTTGGTGGTTTGATTCCTGGCTTCCCCTAGTCTGCATGCCAAATATCCTTGGGCAAGATATTAACCTCAAATTGCTCTCCGATGCATCCATCGGAGTATGAATGTGTGTGAATGTTACTTAGAAAGCACTTAGAACAATGTGAATGGGTGAATGCACAAGTTGTGTAAAGCACTTTGAGTGCTCAGAAGAGTAGAAAAGCGCTATATAAGAACCAGTCCATTTACCATAATTCTTTTAAAATGACTTATTTTAAAATATTGATTGTCTGTTTGATACTAATTGGCTTCTAATAAGGTCAGAATTGCAATATATTGATTAGTCTCTCAGTCATAACGTTACACTTTTTAAAGTCAAAGTCAAAGTAAACTTTATTGTCATCTCTGCTATATACATTACAGTATATAGAGAGACGAAACGACGAGGCTCCAGTTCCATTCAGTGCAAAAGAACAACAATAAATATAGTTAAGAGTAGGAATAAGAATAAATATAATGACTGGGGTAAGGGGAGTATAAACACTTTGAGGGGTCAATAACATTCTAAAATTTACAATTTATAATCACGACTTCTATTCAATCAAATCATAAATGCAAATTATTGATTAGCAAACATTCATTTAACATGCATGCATCATCAATAACTTATAAATTAGTTTGGCATTTTGTGAGGTTTTGTGCTATCAACCAAACATGGGGACCAACAATGGGGGTGAGTTTTCAAAGTAAAAGTCTGTTACTGAGTGATATGCTTTGTTAAAAAAAAAAAAAAAATCTGATCTTATTCACAGAGGACTGTGAGCACTGATATGAGTAGGAGTAGTATGAGTCGTCAATGAGTAAAAGCGAAGCTCCTTTTTTCCACAAAGTGAAAGTCTGAAAAGCTGCCGTTTTTAAACCAGATCAAAGACATGAAATCACATCTGAAAGAAACGGGAGCTTGCGCTGATAATGCTTTAAATGTATAAGGCACTACTTTGAGTCACTGACGAGGCTTTTAATACCTTATAACACATACTTGAAACAAGCTTGGGTGTTTTGGTTTTGCGTGTTTAAAGCTTTTATGCTTTATTTTGAAAGAAGAAAATGTGTCATGTAAATTAAAAATAAACTACCAAAACCTTTTGTTATGTAATAATGAGTTTCACACTTTCAATTACAGACAGAAAACCATTTCTCCCGGAGGTTCAGACTTCTGCCCAACTTCTGTGTCAAATGTCAGGAGGTCAGTAGTTTCAACTCGTCTACAGCTGAGAATGTGATGTTTTCTGAATGGAGTTTGGTGCTGTAGACCTGGTAGCGGTTTTTTCTGAGGTTTCACCTTTCAGGCATCATGGTGTCCGCCTGGTTTACCTCAACCACAGCCTCCACTCCCCTGTGTAATACTTCACCAGTCCTGAGCTGAGTGTTGCTTGTTATGTTCACACAGAAACACAATAACGTCTGAGCTCCACCTGCTCTGTCCCTCACACACACGCACACACACACACGCACACACAGGCATTTCCAAACTTCTCGCAGGTGACATTCCTGTTCAGTCGAGCATTTTCTTCGACAGAATTAGTGACGTATTCTTACCCCACAGAGAGTTTCATGAGTGAGCTTCCACATACAGATGTGGGGGAAAGTCACGGTGCAGCATGTGGTTATATGGAATTTTGTGAGGTGGACAGAAAGGCCGTGATGTTGCTGAAACTCTGAAAAATCACATGAAGTGAAAATTCAGTGTTTGTGTGAAATAAAAACTGGGTTACAGCTTCAGTGAAGCAGAAGATCATGAGATCTTCGAGTGCAGCTGAATGTGTACAAATATAAAAGTTTCAGTCATCCTGTAACGTCTTCACCTCTCTGTCATGGGTGTATGACGATGGTTTGGTACCTGATGATGCGCAGTGTGTTATTGTGCTGCTCTTGTCTCCTCAGCACGCGATTGGCTGGCTGGAGATCAGAGAGCTGATCAATATCTACCAGAGGAGCGTGTTCAGCAGTGAGGTCATCCAGAAGCTCCTCCACCCGCATTACAACGACCTGATGTACGGACTGCAGCACACACTGCGGCACTGCGTGAGTACACAACAGTAACACACATACAAGCGCAATGTGGTCCTGTAACACACACAAAAAATGACCACTTTATTCCGTGTGCTTCTTGTTCAGGTTTCCTCCTCTGAATCTTCAAAATATTCCAAGATCATGAAGAAGCTGGAGAAAAGAATTAACAAGGTAAAAATGTACACACCCTACAGCCCCACCAGTACTACTGCTGTTACCACTACAACTACTGTCTTTTCTAATCCTTCATAGTAACCTTGCTTTGAAGTATTGTGCTGCTTCTGCTGCAACTAGCAGCAGCATACTCATAAATGTATTTATATCACTTGAGATATTCACTCTAACTGAACCTGATGTGCCCGATTGTCTGCAGAGGAGGAATGGCGAAGGAGATGAGGGAGACGATGGAGCGCTGAAGGCCATCAGAGAGTTCACCTACATCCTCAGGTGGATCAATGAGCTGACACACCACCACACGCTGTAGAGCTGCTTCATCATCATCGTCATCAGTATTTGTATTATTACAACCACCCCAACCTCCACCACCATCATCAGCATCATCACTGAGGATTATTCTTTGGGGATCACTTTATGTAGCAAAGAGCTTGTTATTAATGTTTTTATTTATTCTTTTAAACTGGAGTTTTGGATGTATTTGATTTTCTGGCACAAGCGCGCCAAAAAAAGTACGACTGAGAAGAACCAGCAGCTCGGCTCTGAGTTGTCTTTTTGACCCAACACACTGATGGACTGAAGTGATGGGCTAAGGTTTGTGTAAGTGGATCTTCTTTAACAGAAGAACGTCCAGCAGAACCTCAAATTTGCTTTGCAAATGTTTGAAAATTTTGATTTTTAAAACAAGGAAAATGAGGTAAAACTAGTAAAAATATAAGTTGTGTTGCTGGGAGCCTCTTGAAAGATTGTGAATAATTTAAAGTATTGAGAATATTTTACATGTGTGATGAAACATTATGTACAATATAAGTTATTTTGGATAATTTATTGTATTTGAGGACTTACTGAAGAATCTGAAGGATTAAAAATACTTGAAGCTTTATTATATCAACCTGACAGAAGAATAAAATAGGATATTTTTATATTTTAACTTTATGTATATGAATTTGTTATATTTTTAGAGAAATAAACTAGTTTTTATCTTAATCACTGGTGACTGGTCTGTTTCTCAGAGTTCCTGAGAGTTCACAGAGCTTTATCTCCCTCTGCTGGCCTGGATTTGAAGCAACAACAGTCTGCAGAGCCTGGGAGTGAAGACTGTTCTCCTGTGTTGATATTCATAGAAAAATTGCTCCTTATGAATGATTTCAGCCTAAAATCCAAGATAAACATTATGAATTATCTGAGAGATGAGCTTGTACTGGGGCGACCGTGGTTCAGGGTGTTGGGAAGCTCATCTTGTAACCGGAAGGTTGCCGGTTCGATCCCCAGCTCTGTCTATCTTGGCCGTTATGTCCTTGGGCAAGACACTTCACCTACCGCCTATTGGTGATGGCCAGAGGGGCCGATGGCACGATCAGGGCAGCTGTGGCTACAACTGTACCACGATGCACAGAGTGCTACTGCTCAGTGTCTTCGGTTTGCTGCAAAAATTGGTGCACAGAAGACGTATCCTGAATCAAGGGCTCGTGTTTGTTGTCAGCGTTTAGCTAACACTAAAGCAGGACACCTCAGAGCTGCACCACCAAGGAGGAAGCAACTACACGAACTTCAACCCCGAACTCAAACCCCTAAAATCACTGAACGCACATCATGATTCTCCAACTGAGAGAAATCAGGAAGGTGACAAAGTCCAGAGGAAGTGGACGTCACAGCAATAACCGGACGGGAGGCGAATCGACTCTGTGCACAGACACAGGTGAAAATAATGAGGGCGAGCCAATCATAAAGGAGGGGAACCAATCAAACACCTGGAGGAAGACAAGAAAACATGGAAGGAAAGAAGGGGGTAAATCAGAAAGGTTAACTGCCCCACTAAGGTTTTTACATCCTCTCCTGTAAGCACAAACATCTCTCAAATGATTTTAAAGAGTTTAAACAAACTCAAAGTCCACTCACTGGGAGATCAGTGGCTGGCTGTAGCTCAGGATCTGCTGATCGGAAGGTTGGTGGTTCGATCCCTGGCTCCCCTAGTCTGCATGCCAAATATCCTTGGGCAAGATACTACGCCCAAGTTGCTCTCCGATGCATTCATGGGAGTATGAATGTGTGTGAATGTAGAAAAGTGCCATATAAGAAACAGTCCATTTACCAAAACTCAACAAATAACCGATTAACACTCTGTTAACAGCGACATTCAAACATCCAGCATGTGAAGACTGTTAGAGGGCAGCTGCCATTAATCAAGTGTCTGCAGCGAGTGGGTTTGAACAGGAGGACTGGGAAGGTTTCAGGAAGAAGGCGCTTAGCAGCATGATGGATCTTTCTCTGCTTCAGAGAAAAAAAAAGAATCCAAAGCTGTCAGGATCTCCTTATCCTCCTGTGCTGACCTGCCTCTCTCTCCTCTGTGTGTGTTTCAGAGTTCAGTGATCACTCACCTGTGTGCAGTCTGATGATGACTGACCCAGACATTGTGGGTCTGTGGACAGGAAACAGACCCTGTCCCCTGTGATTTCGTCTATAATGTCTGCGAGTCCAGAAAATGTCCCCCTGAAGACAGAGTTAGAGATTCTATTTGGAGTGATCGTACTGATTGGCTGTTGTGGGTGGTGGTTAGCATGTTCACCCAACACACCAAAGACCCCTTTTGAGACTGCGAGGAGACACAAACTCAGTGTCAGTGCCTAGCCTGGATAAATGCGAGGGTCGTGTCAGGAATGACAAAATCCAAATCCTCGTTGAGGAAGAGTACAGGCTGGTTGGCTGCTGAATATCAACATCCTCCAAAGAGTGTGCTGTATCCCTTAAGTGCAGATATACATATTTTGAGGATGCCCATGTTTACATTCTCGGCGGATAAAGAGCAGTAAAAGAAGCCGTCTTTGAACAAAGGAGCTGGCTTATGACACCAACACTCAGCCACCTACAATGCAGTTTTGAGATCCCTGCCCAGGCACCTCCACTCCTGCTCACATCTCGTGTCAGGTGACCTCAGTAGGTTACATGATAGGGTTGGGCGAGGTCTCATGGTGGTTTCACTTGTAACCTCTGGAGGTAATGACCCACACCTTGTTTTACAAAGTCATGTGACGAGTTACATGATTAATAGTGGATCAACGACCCTCTCAAAGCACAACGGCCACCAGGGTTTAAACACCTGGGGCTCTCCAGCAGTTGGTTTTAGAACTGAAGAGGGTTGAATTAGAGGTGAATATCTTCCAGTTGCTTTTTTTCAATCTCTTAAGACCACCATGGCGTGGATGACTGAGGACCTACACAAACACGTTAAAGCATGCAGTGCTTTTCACAACATGTCACATTCAATGCTTAAGGATACCTTGGCATCCAGACAGAAGCAACCAGGTCGAACCACCAACCTTTCAATTAGTAGCTGATCTGCTCGACCTCCTGAGCTACTGCCACCTACTGCAGTTTTACTGCTACAAGGAAGGTCAGCTGGTCAAAAAGAGATACTATCACAAGCTTCGCATTCATATTTGATACCTTCCCAGCTAATTTAGTCCAGCTTCAACAAAACTGGGTCAATACTTTTGGAAAGATGGTCATCTGAGAGTTAGCAGCTTCCCACATTTGGCACGTTTTTTTTTTGTGCCAAGATTCAGGAATTGAAACATGTTTTAATGACTTCTTTTCAGACCCAAAGTTAGTGACATTTGACCACACTTATTCGGCGGCATAACGGCTGTAGACCAGTTTAACTACTATTATGTTGCAGCTAACACCTTCTAACCTGTCTAGAAACATGAGGTTTGACAGTTTATAATCCCTGTTTTATGGTCCATCGGTAACTTTATAAACCAAATACAAGAAGAACACATAAAAATAAATGAAATTAAAGGGAAATACGTTAAAACAGGATTTGGATTTCGAGGCTGGAATTTCATTTGAATTAATGGAAGGATTAAAGAAAAAAACGACCTGAAAGCAGCTCTGAGTCACGATCCCTCCCCTCACCTGTCAGTGGAAACTCCCACAAAGACATCTGGACCATCAGCAGAAGCCACAGTGAGATTTCCACCCCCACAGTGACACAATACTGAACTCAAAGCGTTGTCATTGTCAACTGCTGAGTCAGCCCCTCTGCAGCGGCTACCTTACTCATGTTAGAATTAAACCAAGACAAGAAATCATTTCACAGTTACATCCCTTTAAGCTGGTTGCATCTTCAAACTTTGGCGCGTTAACACGACACTCTCACATCAAACATGTACAATAAGTAAAGAAAAAAATAAGTAGCCATCTCAATGGTTTTATAGCCTTTTGTCTCAGCCATTTTTTCTGTAGTAGTTTGACTGTCAATTACAGGAAATTGCTGCTTTGACATTATCGAGCAGGTTTCCTGACATATAGAATTTCATGATTTGAATATCACTGCTGAAGTTTTAATGTCTGAGTTTAAATAACTAGAAACCTCTGTGTGAGCGACTAAAGGTCATTAGCTCAACATCTACTACACATCGGTGGCTGTAAGACGACCCCTGTGTTCCACTACCTGTTTAAGAGACAAACAGTTTTTAAGGCCTTGAAGGCTTTTTCTTTTGTTTTGTTTAACAGTGTTTGGAAAACAGCTGAAACTGGAGCATCTCATTAAATACGGCGAGGCCCGCGAGTCACAGTCATGTGAAAAAGAAAGTACACCTCATGATTATTTACTTTTTGCATGTCTGTCTATATCCTTCAGCATTAATAGTGCCTTCACAGAGCTGCACTGATGTCCCCCATGCCATGACAAATACTTTTAAACTATGAGCTGGCATAATTTTGGCTGACCCAAGAGCTACTCATGTGAAAGAGACTACAGACCTCAGTTAGCATGTTAAAAGTAAAGTCAGTGAGATTTCGAGGTTATTCAACAGAAAAAAATAAATGTAGAGTACTCATAAATATATAAAACTTAGTTTGTAAATATGTCTTCCAAAAAAATTGATGCATTCTAAACTTAAAATTAATTTATCAAAAATACATAGGAGCGCATTTGCAGATGTGAAACCTGCCGTGTCCACTATATTGGAGTACAGTAGCCAGGAAGGACATCTCCCTTCCAGCTATTCACATTTTACATATGTGGCTAGAGACTGGCCAGAAGCCATATGGTTTCGCATGTCACAGAGGGAAATTTCAATTCCTGTCGGCTCCTTCAGACTCAGTATATGAAGGATTGTGGAAGAAGGAGTCCCCTTCACCAAAAAATTAAAATGTGAAGTGGCTAAATCACATCCTCTCCCTCCTCACATCAAGCCTCATCTTCTGAGCTGAAGTCATGGCTCTGACACACAAAAACTTGCATAAACATGCTCATTCATTCCTGATATTGTCACAGTTACCTTTGGTCAGCAGATCACACATGCAAACTCCCCATCTCCAGACAGCTAACAAGAGCTGGCGAAGCAACGACAGCTTAATATAAGCTAACATTAAGCTCAAATCACTTTCCCTCTGAAAAACAGTTTGATTGCCTTCTCACATCATATGCAAGATTATTTAGTAAGTTGCTTTATTCAGCTGTTAGCTGCTATCAGCTGGTGTTCGCTAACACCATCTGATAGCAGCTAACAGGATCTAACAGTAATCTTATGGACAGAAAAGTTCAATATATCCTCAAAACTCATCTCAGTATGGCTGTCATCAGTCATGACTCAAAGACTCGTATCAGACGTATTCGTATTTGATCTTACCAGGCTGATTATAACATGCTTGTTTTTCATAGGCCAGTGTAGCTAAGATTATGCTCTTGAATTTGAAGGGATAAGAAAACAACTCAGTTAACTGGAATATGCAATTTACACTGAAACACTGTAACTTTAAATATTAAAGTTCATGACAGTAGATGCAGAAAAGGACTGAAGAAGTGTGGCTTATTTGGAAAGGCTGTCAGAAGAAAGCCTACGCTCAGCACAGCTCAGGTTTGCAAAGTTACATCTGATCAAAGCACAATAACAAGAGATGATTGGACAGATAAGACCAAAGTGGAGATGTTGGTCCATAATGCACCACCACAGCATATGAGCACAAAAACCTCATACCAAACTTTCAGCCCAGTGGTGGAGGAGTCATATGTGGGCTTCTGCAGAGACACTTTGACGACTGTGCTTCCTTGGAAACAGGGTTGTAGTTGTGCAAAGCTAACTTTCTGAAATGGCAGGCCACCCAGCGGACCAATACAATAAAAGCTTCAAGCCCTTAAAGTTTCATTTATGCAACAGACCAGCTGTACAGCTGTTAATGATCATTAGTCAGTGTGATTGATGCTTTCCAAGTCTGTGTAGGTGGGAAATTCAACCCTCCACCACAAAAGGATGTGGTATGTGTTTGTATTTGTGTTACTGATGGTTGGCCCAGAGGCACAAAAAGAAAAAGAAAAAAAATCAACAAAAAAACAACGCCCAAGCTAAGACTTCTAGGAAACACAGGCATACAGAGTGGTTTAAAAAAACACACACAACCAGCTAATTCCATTGAATTAACATTTACCTTGAAAGCTTGCATGTGTGTTTTAGGGGGTGGCAAGAAACACTTTCAGCCCTACATCCTCAGAGACATGTGCATGATTTTATTTTTAAATATTAAAGCTAAAAGTATTTGTTTGATCAAATTTAATCTATGTTGACGACACACACTTCTATACTTCCTTTCAGCCTGATCTTATTACCTCTTTTTTGACTGCATTTTGTTAAATGCCTTTTTCCACACTAAATATATACGTATTAAGTTTGTTTTGCAGTTTGGGACCATGCCTTACTCTGTGTGCAAGCAAGCATCAGCAAAATCAGTTCTATGTGCTTTACCATGTATGCGGTACAGCAACTGAGCCACCAGAGCACATGCTGTATACCCGAATATAAGAAGGCCTGTAACTAAAAACATGCCAAAGATACATGTGAAAGACACAGTCACCTGGCACCTTATTAGGTATAGCTTGCCAGTACTGGGTTGGACTAAAGGTCAACAAGGTGTGTGAAATATTCCTCTAAAGAAGAAACAGTGCATCATAGGAATCCCCCAGCAGCCTAGACTTTTTGTAGCATAACTAAGGAGAATTCAGGGTCACCTGATCCAGCTCTAAGTGTATGCTTGGCAAAAAAAAGTTTTAAGCCTAAACTTAAAAGCAGACTGTCTGTCTCCCAAATCCAAACTGGGAGCTGATTGCACCGAAGAGGGGCCTAAAAACTGAAGACTCTGCCTCCCATTCTACTTTTAAATACTCTAGAAACAATAAGCCTGCGAGAGTGAAGTGCTCTTATGTGGTGATATGGTCATTAAGATAAGATGGAGCCTGATTATTCAGGACCTTGTATTTGAAAAACAGGATTGGAAACAATGAAGAGGAGGCAATGTGTAGGCTAAAGTCCTACATATTGTCAGGGTTCCTGGGTCGTTGACCCAGTGCTTTCAGTTTTGTTCATGTTCAGTTTATTTTGCCACTTCCATGTTCTCACTTCCTGCTTTTCCTGTGTCAGCTTGTCTCGTGTCATTAGCCAGATTATGTTCAGCTGTGTACTCACCGGTCTCTCATTATCATCCTCATCAGTCTGTGTATTTAAGCCCTTCGTTTCTACTCGTTCACTGTCGTGTCATTGATGTTAATGTCGTCTCTCCGTATGTATGTTCAGTCAGTCAGCCAGCCAGCCAGCCAGTCAGTCAGTCAGTCCTTCAGTCCTTCGTTCCTGCCCTGTTCATCCACGATTCATAATAAACCATCTTCAGTTCTTCACTATCCACGAGTCCTGCGTTTGGGTCACTTCCTCGCCTCCACACACGACACTCCTGACACATATTTGTGCATTTGTACATTGAAGGACATATCCTGGTCAAAAATGACTGGAGGCAAAGGTCACGCCATCAACAGTAAGCACCTGGTTAGATGCCATATTTGTGAGAATGTTTAGGGCGAAGTACAATAGCTTCAGTTTTATCTGAATTTAGAAGCAGTAAAATTAGAAGTCATCTAATTTTAGTGCGAATAAACTGCCAGTTACCTAACATAGACCTAGGTAACCTTCTTTGTTTTTTAATATCGATGATTTTTTTATTCATCAATGTCAGTTTTTTGGATTGTGTTTTCAATTACTGTTGTGCTCTAGCAGACCACAAACATCGTGTCTGCTGGTTTTTCAACCTTCTCATAGAAATGAATCCACAAGCTGCAACAGAGAAAGTTGGTGAAGGTTTCATTTTTAAGCTCGGTTTCAATCTGTACACAGACTGGCAATAAGCAGGCATGCTGCTAGCTGCTACATCGTGCTCGTTTTACTTTGCACAACAATTAGAGTTGTAGCAGAAACAGGATCTGCACTTTAAGGCCTACTTTTCCAAATTCATTACTCGTTATTCTAGTAAAGATGTGTCATGTAATTCAGAGAAACAGTGATGAGCTTGTCCACTTAATTCTTGGTATTGTTCATACTGTTGCCATGATCACTCATTAACACAATAAGTTGGGTAAAAAAGATAGCAGGAAAGTGAAATTTACAATCTCTGTTTCAATAAATGTGAACTTTGAAATCTGCGGCTCTGTCTGTTCGTAAGGATAAATGTTAATGCTTTTAGTTACTCCAACTCAATTAAGATCAATTTAACGGGGAATACCTAGAAATTATTTTCGTATGCAGTGCAACGGCGTTTTCTCTCTGCACTGATGATTCAGATGTCACTGCACGCCCTGTGGTAGCGTTTCCACCAGAAGAGATGATGCAGGGACAGCGCATCTTCCTGCTGCAATGGCATTTCTACTCTTGGCGGTAATACCTTAACCTCCAGTGGTGATATTTCCACCGGTGCAATGGCGCTCCAACCCACGATGATGATTGCATTTCTTCCCGCCACAGTTTCGCTCCCAGCTAATGTGGACGTATGAATATTACACCCATGTATGGTTGATTTACATATTTCAAAACCAAAGGTGTTACTCCATTGCCCCCTTAAACTCTGGACTATTTTTTTATAGTTCCACCTGAAGTGAATAATAGCTCTACAGCAAACCTGGGCTCGTTGAATCAAAAATAACTTCAGACAGTTTGGCAGGTGTGGCAGTAATCAGGACATCTGGGTGTGGGTAGAGAAACTGAACTCAGATAACCAAAGATGTGATACACCACAGTTACGTTTGTTTGCCCCCTACCTATTTCCTAGTTTTTGTGTGTCTGTCACAGATCATCACTTTTTCACACCACTATAACGGTAGGGTGAAAGAGAGCAACTGTGGTGCTGTATGAAGGGTCAGGGTGTAGCGGGACATGTCTGAGAACAGCAGGACAATGGAGAGGTGTGCGGCAGGAGTGACAGATGGCTTGAAGGTGGGGGTGGGATTACATCAGGGATCTGCTCTGAGCTCTGTCTTGTTTGCAGTGGTCATGGAGAGGCTGGCTTCTGTGTATACCAAGATGGGAACAAAGCAAACACTACCTACATCACTTGCACTGTTGTTCCATATATTTTTGATACTGCTCCCAAGTGGCAGAAGAGAGCTACAGCATGCCAACATGGGGCACCAAACCTCTGTAGCACCAATCCAGGACCTTCAGAGCCTTTGGAGTCATCTCTTTAGCCTCTTTGGAGTCTAAAACATTACTGAAAGTCAGGTTCATGCACATCTAAATAGGAATGTCTTTAATTTATATATTATGTAGATTTACCAACAAACTGTTTAACTGTTTAACCTCCCATCATTCACCACTTTCCTGGTGACCTTGATCATCTCTCATCTGTCAGATGTGAGTTAGGGGTTTTTTCTATCCCCAAATATGGAATTTTCACCTGTTTGACATTCTTTTAGAAGAAGAACTATTTTCATTCAGCGCTCGGCTAAAATGCAAACCTAACCCTGCCGATCTGCTGGATGTTAAGAGGATAAACTGGAGTAAAAGACTCATTCAGCACTATAAATAAACAAATCAAGATTAGAGACAGATGGTGTGACTGATATGAGCTGCAGAGGAAAGATAAGAAAGGAAACTCAGGCTTCAAATCTTTCACAATGAGTGCTTTTTAACTACATTGTAGTGAAAACACAAAGGGACTTTCTCCTCACTTTACTAATCTCTGTATAACTTATAAAGAGCTTTCAAGGTCCACGTATCTTCAGAGTGAAAGTTAACAACAACCTCACCAACCTGTTTACAGCATCCAGCAGCCTGAGCGTACAATGTACAGAGATGACTATTTGATGTCGTCAGATGTGGCGCAGCATGTCGCTGCTCTCAAAATAGCACACAGAACGGCTGAATGAGGGCAGCTGCTTTTAGCAGTGATAGCATCCCATCCATTCAGACCGTTACTGTCGACTGAGTTTGCCGCTCAGTGGGTCAGTCGGTGCATCAGTCAGGCATAAAACCGCAACGCTAAAGTCAAGTAAAAAGTAAAAACTTTAGTTATTCAAGATATTGATCACAAAATGCTGAACAAAAGAAAACAAAAAACATTAGACATCAGTACATTGAAACGGTTAATTACAAGCATCTGTAAAAAGATGAGTCCCAGATGCTTCTGCAGTGCTACTATTGAGAAGGCTCTGTCCTTGTGCCTCGTATGGGACAGAACCAGCAGGTATGGGTCACATGACCTTAGAAAGCCACGAGCTGATGAATGAGCAGATGAATGTCCTCAGACACTATACAACCAGCAGTCGATGCACCCTCACCTGATCTTTATCTTGAGATCAAGGTTACCTAACCTTGATTTGAAGATAAACTCTGACTGGAAGTTACTCAGTGAGCAGAGTTGTATCTGTGTCCATGACTGCAGACACAAACCAGCAGTCACACACACACAGATGGTTTAGTCAAACTATAACCTACACCCAAAAGGTTTTTTTCTTTTCCTAAAATTAATCGTATTGCTCTCGTCCAACTTATAAAACATTTTATCTGCTACAGCAGTAATATGTTTATAAACTCCCAGTGGTTGGGAGTTTAACATATGTATACTGTATATATTATGTACACTGACCTGACACTTTATTACACATGTTCAACTTCTTGTCAATGTAAATATCTAAGCAACCAATGACATGACATGGTCCAGATGACCTGCTGAAGTTTAAACCATCCTTAAAGGCGAACAAAGGTGATTGAAGTCAACATGTGTGGTTGCTGGTCTGAATATTTCATAAACTGCTTATCTGCTGTGATTATCCAGCTCAAACATCTCCAGGGTTTAAACTGAGGCTACAATTCACACAGAATCATCATCAAAAACTGGACAGCAGAGGATTGGCAAAATGTGAGCGAGATTTGATTTCTGAAGCAACGTTCACATGGTAGGGTCACAACACAATGGCATGGATCCATCCTGGCTTGACTCAGTGGTTCAGGATGATGGTGATGAAATGGTGTGAGGGATATTATCTTGGCACACTTTGGGCCCCTGAGCACCAACTGAGCATCACTTAAACACCACAGCTTACATGAGTATTGTTGCTGACCATGTCCATCCCTTTCTAACCACAGTGAACCCATCAAACTGGTTTCTTGAACATGACAATGACTTTACTGTACTCAAACAGCCTCCACAGTCACCAGATCTCAATCCAGTAGAGTACCTGGTGAGTGTATATATATATATATATATATATATATATATATAATTTTCGCACATTCACTAGTTTCTGTAACCACTACATTGCTAACGATACTAAGATGCACTTTGCTGTTAAGACTAACAACCTCAAAGGTCTCACCAACCTCAGTGAATGTTTCACTTTGGATCGGCACAGAGAGTTTCACTTAGCAGTCAAATAATCTGCTAAAAGTCTTAGGTTTGCCCTTCAGTTGAACTTTAAATCTCACATTTCTGAGTTCATCCACTCTTTGTTTCTGTCAACAACGAAAGACAAAAACACGCAAAAATAAAACCTACGCCGTCTGCTTTTAATATATTTATCACATGCCTCATATAACGTCATTCAGCAGAACTGCTCAGATGTGTTTACCCAGCGGTTGGTCTTGCAAACATCAGATCTGAAAATTCTATCATGTGATTATTTTAAATCCAGAGGCAACCACACTTTCCAGGTAGTAGCGTCTTAACTTTGTATCGGCCTTCCTCAGCCCATCAGGTTGGCTGGTTCACACCAACACTTGCACATAAAAAGTAACCTTTACTTCTATGTATCTGTACTGTATATTTGCATATGCATATTTAAATTATGGATTTTATCAAGACTGTGAAGCACTGTGCAACGGTGTGGTTTAAAATGTGCTATACAAATGAAATAGTTGTTATGATTACACATGATGGACTTTGCCACTGTGATGTCAAAGTAAAAAAAGGTACCAGCAACATAAAAACAGCAGTGAGGCAACACTAGCAGCAGCTGCCTGTGTGTGTCAAATAAGCCGTGCCCCAACTTCAAACCATAATAAAATTCAAAAAGGTGAATACGGTGTTTGTAAAGGGAAACAATCCACAGCCATAAAATGTTTCTTGCAGCAGACTGGACGTTTTAGCATGTTAGACCCAAAACAGAGGCGAGCGGCTTCTTGAGAAGCTGTAAGCTGTAACCACATAATGCCTTTTCTCGAAACGTAACACAATAAACTCACTTATGTTTCTCTATAAAAGCAAACTGAAATGAAATAAAGGTCACGTAAAGTGTTTTATTGTAGGAACAATCGTTCATGATAGTTTGGCCTGTTATCTGTTTAGTTTTCAGACATTTTGTAGGCCACTGAAAGATGTGCAGATAACCTAAATTTGCAAACATTTACATGCACACAAGGTTGCGCAGAGACACAAAAAATCTGTATAGTTTCATAAATCTTACATGAGGTTTGTTGCAACCCTGGAACCATTCATGCACATCAAACAAACATTTTCCACTTAAATTAGAGTGAGCAGGTCTTTCTCTGACCAGGGGGTCCCCTCACCCCGTGCATGCGTATGCATTCAGAGAATGGAAGTGAACTGAAACCTGACCAGGGAGTCTCCTGTGTGTGCACGTTTAGCAGCAGCAGAGTTGTTTTAGAGGAAAAGTCATGTTGATGCTGCTGTTTCTGGTTCTGCTGCAGAACCCACAGCCCACAGACCACAAGAATAGATAGCTGTATATATAGAACCTCAGGTCAACGGAGAGTATCAGTAACTAGACAACACACTGTTGCACTTTATCAGCCTCCTTGTGAGAAGACACTTTTTGCTCTTTTATAGCAGTTTGATTTAAAGTTCCTGATAGAAGATGTCGCCATGCAGTACTTTAGCGTGTCTACTGGTCTTACTGGGAGCTGTGCTGGCAGCTTCTGGGTTTCCTCGCCATCGTAGGGCTCCTTGTGTGTCAGTTTCTCAGCATGTCTCTGAGAGGATGACACAGAAGCAGGCGCTCATAGCGCACGAACTGGTAAGTTTACCTGTGGAGTCCCGCAAGGCTCGATTTTAGATCCTTACGTGTTTTCGGTCAAACTTTGCGTTGCCCTTTAAGATAAAGCGCTAATTTGAGATTTTAATTTAGAAGTTTGCTTCTTTAAAATTAGATGAGAGAAATAATCTGTGAGTATTTTCAGGTGTGTGACCAAACATGAAAATGTCGTAAGGTGTTGTACGGTTTTTCGTGTATGACAAGGATGCCTCTAGATTTCAGATTTACGTTAGATTGATTTTTAGTGTAGACTTACATAGAATGTTTTTTACATTACTTCTAAGGCAGAGTTGATGAATTGCATAAATTACTTGGACTTATTGATTTATTATTACAAGAAATCAATCGCATGACTTAATGGTGACTTTCACGAAATCTGACACACTTCTCAAACTTCACAAGGAGATGAACTGAAACCAGTTCATGTGCTTGTGGTTTATTCTGATTACCACCATGTTTCAAAGAGAAAGAGGATATGTGTAAACGTGCTTTTTTTAAAAAATAAAAAAACAACTTTGATCACCAAAAGAAAAAAAAACTTTAGTTTTCTGCAAATGTAACCAAACTATAATATCCCTGTAAGATACTCATTGAGACCAAGGCTAAATGTCTGCAGGCACATCTAAACAACACTGACATTATGATATTGACAACACTGATATTATGTTGGCCTGAAGAGGACAATGTGTATATACATGTATTTGACTGTAACATTTATTTATTTTGCCCATTTCTTTGTGTTTGTTTTTGTTGTAGGTCTTTCTAAATATTTTTGATTGTATATTTGTGTATATTTTAGGGGCTGACGCAGCCAGAGGTTGGCAACATTGAACTCTTCAGTTTTGTCAACAGTATTAACACCTCCTGCCAGGTAGGTTCAAACAGTTCATTCACACCTGATGCCTTATTACTTCCCAGTAATAACAGCGCAATCAGATTTTATGAGCTAGATCTTTTAAGTCAACTGTAGCCTATATTGGGAGAAATTTGTGTTAAGAGCAAAATGTTTTTACATTTATAAGTAAATTCATCCTTACTACATAGCAGTGAAGACTGAATATCTTTAGCACAACCTCCTTTCATTAGACAGGCCTTTTTCTAGAAAATATTATATCCAACTTGCTCATTTTTCCATCTTTTTTACACATTCTTTTGAAATATTCATCGTTTTATTCAAAACACATGTTTTCTGTGAGGTGATTAGGTTTGATAGTGCCCGTGTTTTGTTTTAACACTCATTGCTCCACCAACCGAGTCCAAATGCTAAAACTAACCCTAACCCAGAATCATCAGTGACCTTGGTCAGGACTAGTTATTGGTACAATGACCATGAATAAATTGGCCACCTGAGTGAAAGAGCCTAACTGCTTATGCCGTTTTTACTTCAGGAGAAAGTTTTTTGCTAGTAAAAGAAGATAATGACGGGAAAAGCTTAAAGACACTTAAAAAATGTTGCAGACGATATTTAAGGTGATGACGTCTCTGTTTCGGAGGATAAACTTTCTCTTTTTTTTGGTATTGCTTGTCAGCTAAGGTCCTGGTCACTGTTTGCCACACTGTTAATCTGTAATCTGTTTCTTGTTGTTGCAATTAAATCTGTGAACAAACTAAATGCTGGTCTAAAAAGCCTTTCTTTGCTCCACAGAGAAACGACGTCATAGAGCTGATACATACTAGTTTGGATGTCTACAAACGCATTTTCTCCAGCATCCTGGCACATAGCAACCACCATCACCACACCCAAGGAGAGTCCACGGCCTCCGTGGGTCTGCTGGATCAGGTCTCCGATTCCAAGAGGTCTGAGGTTGAGTCGGCACTTAAGAATCTCCAGGATAAGATGGAGGAGCTGAAGAACCGCCTGACTCACGTGAACCACAACAAAGAGGAAATACTCCACAGGCTGAATCAAATAAAGGTAACAGGCTACTGATTTTTAGTCTCATTCATGAAACACTCAATGTTTGGGCAGTTTTCTGGGTCAGTCCCACCAGAGTGCAACACAGAACTCAGAAGAAGGGAGGTCGGTACATTGGTGTTTTTGTTAATCTTTATTATCATTCATGCTTTTATTTTTGGCTAAATCACAACAATAGTCCATTCAAGGTACTTTATCTCATGAGAGAAACACTCCAACCATCCAACAAAGGTTTATGAGCAACTGCGTGGTGACATTAGAGGCGAAGACCTTTATTTTAAAAGGAAGAAATCAATAGACGTGATGAGGCTGGCCATGTGCCAGGACCAGCATCAGATGAAGGACTAAAACTGAAATTAAAGAAACAATCTATTAAATAAATATGTTATAAGTAAAAATTAAATAAATAGAATATAAAAATTTGCAAATAAATAAATAAAGTGAAAATATTTATCACACAAGAAAAATAAACATGGAAGCAAACGCGATATATAATTTAACGTATTGTCACATTAATTTAATTTAATTTATGCCCATAATTAATAAACTAAATCCCGTATTTATTTATTATCTTTTTTTCAATATTTACAATTTCACTCCTCCACAAAAGTGAAATTGCAGTATGCACAATTTTTTGTGTGCATACTGCATTGTGAGATTGTGAGATCAAACTTTAGCTGGTTGTGTTTTTAAAGTATCTGTGTGTTACCTTTGACTACCCAAAAGAGTTATTAAAAATGAAACTAAATCTGGGTCAAAGCCACCGGCTGGTGCTGCTGGAGTTCATGTAATGCTGCAATAGTACAGTTTGAGCTTTAACTGTGGGTTTCGAGCAAAAACAAAACTAGTGCAGCGATGAAGCAACAAGGAGGGTTTTATTTAATCACCACCAACAAACGCACACACTCACACACTCAGTAGTGTATTCTGCCTTAATACTGATGCTACTTAAATAAACTAGTGGTTTGTTCTGCCACTAAAAATGGTCTCTGGGAAAAGCACCATTTCCTGCTGATTAATAAGTCAGACTTCCTGCAGCAGTTTTAACTCTTTTTAAACTTTACATCAGAGAGAAATAGTAGATTTCAAGCTGGCAGACTGTAGGTTTCGGCTTCATTCAGGTAAGATCATTTTGTTTTCCATCAAACTGGCCCACAAACAGTGTTACACGGGTCTGCGCCACAGATGTTAAACTGCAACTAAATAAAGAGATGCTGGTGTATCGTTGAAGAGATTACGCCCACAAAAAGAAAGAAGCCCATAAAAGAAAGAATTGACTAATATAGAAACTTTGCAGAAGAGAAAATCTAAAGTCATGTGATCTTTTCAGTTAAAGGTTAATGGATGCAATCATTGAAGAACTTCAGATGTAGTTCAGAAATTGAACATTTCTAGATGATGTCACTGGATTGCTGTTGGCACTGGAGCAGGTACTAAGGAACAGAGTTCATTTGAATGTATTATTTCATTTAGTAATTAAAACCTTTTACATTAAATGCATGAAGATGATTTGTTTGGGCAAAACAAAAGATTTCAAAGCACTCTTGTCTTTCCCTCTCAAAATACTAGAGTCAGAGTTTTATTGTCACTGCCAGACAGACCTCACACAGGCGACAGCTTTAAGAAGACTATAAGAAGCCTGTGCCATGATAAAAAAAAAAAAAGCCTGAAATGATTAATTTCACATACTTTGAGACTTTAAAAGCCTTTCATATGTGTTGTAATTTTGGGAGCCAGCGTCCACAGACCTGCGAGCATTGTAGAAAGAGGTTAATGATTTATTGGAAGTGTATCTGATATTGGTTAGATAATGATTCTGTGGAGGAGGCTCCACCCACACTTGTCAGTGTGTTCCCCTGATCATTAACTGGAAGTCGTGTCTGTTTTTGCAGGTTGATGATCTGATGGCTCAGAAGAGAGCTCTGGCTGAGTACCTGGGGGTCTTCCAGGCAGCTTCTGTGATTGCCCACGCCAGCTGTTGATCCCACACCCCTTCATCTGAATAATGACCAACAATTTGGACTTTAAATCATTAGCTTGAATTTTCGGTTTAGAAATCTTTTTTTTTTTTTTTGCTCTTATTTGTTATCTTCGTATTTATAACTTGGTTAAACTGCCTCAGGTTGACCATTCAGTTCTACTTTTACAGTTACTTATTATTTATTCTCTTATTTAAGACCATGCCTCAATCCACTGCTCCACTTAACTGAGTTATATTTGTTTTGGTAGTAAATTAACGTGTGCTATTTATGATTTATTTATCTTATTTATTTTTTTTGCTGTTATTTTAAAATTGTATTTTGTTTGTTTAAATAAAATCAGAATTTTGCTGACCCAAGGCTTAAAGTCTGTTTGCATGATGAGCTTTTTGTCTTTTTCTAACAGAAAAATATCTCGGTCCAATCTCCTCAACCACATGTTATATGAATTCATTATCAGGTTTCACAGACGTTGAAAGCTGTTCACTTTGATTGCAATCTAATACTGTGAATAATAACAATGATGACGACATTCTGCAAAACAGAAACACCACAGTTGCTTTACTGTTTCAGTCTTTCCATCAGATAATGATGCAGCAGTGATGCACATAACTTGCAGACAAATTATTACTGCTTAATATGCACCGCATCACTGCTGACCCATCTACGGTTAGGGTTAGGTTAGATTAGGGGAAAAGCTCAGATATATTTAAAAACCTTTAAAATGACTGGAAACCCCAATCTACAATTAATACTAGGGCTGGGTATCGTCACTAATTATTAGACTTGATTCATTTCCGATTCACAAGGTTCGACTCAATTCAATTTTGACTCAGACAGTCAGAAATATCATAATTCTGATCATTTATCAGTATTGACACTTGTGAGACTTCATCAGAGGTGCAAGCATGACAGCAGATGCCTTTGTGTCACGCAGGTGGAATGGACTCAGTTGCAGACAAGCTGAATTTAGAATGGAAGTCACAAGTTTATTTACAATCGCACCAGGCTACAGTGGCTTGCAAAAGTATTCGGTCCCCTTGAACTTTTCCACATTTTGTCACATTACAGCCACAAACATGAATCAGTTTTATTGGAATTCCACGTGAAAGACCAACACAAAGTGGTGTACACGTGAGAAGTGGAACGGAAATCATACATGATTACAAACATTTTTTACAAATAAATAACTGAAAAGTGGGGTGTGCGTAATTATTCAGCCCCCTTTGGTCTGAGTGCAGTCAGTTGCCCATAGACATTGCCCGATGAGTGCTAATGACTAAATAGAGTGCACCTGTGTGTAATCTAATGTCAGTACAAATACTGCTGCTCTGTGACGGCCTCAGAGGTTGTCTAAGAGAATATTGGGAGCAACAACACCATGAAGTCCAAAGAACACACCAGACAGGTCAGGGATAAAGTTATTGAGAAATTTAAAGCAGGCTTAGGCTACAAAAAGATTTCCCAAGCATTGAACATCCCACGGAGCACTGTTCAAGCCATCATTCAGAAATGGAAGGAGTATGGCACAACTGTAAACCTACCAAGACAAGGCCGTCCACCTAAACTCACAGGCTGAACAAGGAGAACGCTGATCAGAAATGCAGCCAAGAGGCCCATGGTGACTCTGGACGAGCTGCAGAGATCTACAGCTCAGGTGGGGGAATCTGTCTATAGGACAACTATTAGTCGTGCACTGCACAAAGTTGGCCTTTATGGAAGAGTGGCAAGAAGAAAGCCATTGTTAACAGAAAACCATAAGAAGTCCCGTTTGCAGTTTGCCACAAGCCATGTGGGGCACACAGCAAACATGTGGAAGAAGGTGCTCTGGTCAGATGAGACCAAAATGGAACTTTTTGGCCAAAATGCAAAACGCTATGTGTGGCGGAAAACTAACACTGCACATCACTCTGAACACACCATCCCCACTGTCAAATACGGTGGTGGCAGCATCATGCTCTGGGGGTGCTTCTCTTCAGCAGGAACAGGGAAGCTGGTCAGAGTTGATGGGAAGATGGATGGAGCCAAATACAGGGCAATCTTGGAAGAAAACCTCTTGGAGTCTGCAAAAGACTTGAGACTGGGGCGGAGGGTCACCTTCCAGCAGGACAACGACCATAAACATAAAGCCAGGGCAACAATGGAATGGTTTAAAACAAAACATATCCATGTGTTAGAATGACCCAGTCAAAGTCCAGATCTAAATCCAATCGAGAATCTGTGGCAAGATCTGAAAACTGCTGTTCACAAATGCTGTCCATCTAATCTGACTGAGCTGGAGCTGTTTTGCAAAGAAGAATGGGCAAAGATTTCAGTCTCTAGATGTGCAAAGCTGGTAGAGACATACCCTAAAAGACTGGCAGCTGTAATTGCAGCAAAAGGTGGTTCTACAAAGTATTGACTCAGGGGGCTGAATAATTACGCACACCCCACTTTTCAGTTATTTATTTGTAAAAAATGTTTGGACTCATGTATGATTTTTGTTCCACTTCTCACGTGTACATCACTTTGTGTTGGTCTTTCACGTGGAATTCCAATAAAACTGATTCATGTTTGTGGCTGTAATGTGACAAAATGTGGAAAAGCAAGCCACTGTATATACAGTGCACGGGACAGGGATTTCCAGGGGATGGAGGGGAAACAGGTCCAAAACACACTCCACACGGCCACTCCTCACTCTCCACTTTCACACTCTTCTTCGGCACTCACGCTCAAGTTCTCTCCACACCTCACTGGCAGACTCAGGGAAACGGGTCAGGAACCAGGGACGGGTTCAGGAATGAGAGTTACTC
Source organism: Perissodus microlepis (assembly GCF_051167445.1). Classification (NCBI taxonomy): domain Eukaryota; kingdom Metazoa; phylum Chordata; class Actinopteri; order Cichliformes; family Cichlidae; genus Perissodus; species Perissodus microlepis. The sequence continues at coordinate 19,941,393 of NC_140477.1, read as the reverse complement.
TCAATTAGCAGCTCAGGCAGTCAGGTAATCATGCAGATTCACAGCAGGTGGGTGACTACAACAGGTGCGTAGGCCAGGGGCGGAAGCGCAACTGAGCTCCGCCTTAAAAATATTCTGCAGTAGATCAAAAACTGAAGAAAACCATGAATCAAGATGTGAACATTACCTGATGCTGCTGAAGTGATGCAGAACAAAGTTATAGAGCGATAGAGCAGGAGGAGGGAGGCAATTAGGGATGGGGATGAATGGACCAAGGTTCATTCATCCCCATCCCACATGCAGGGCCTAGGGGCTGGGCACACTGAACAGTGTTCATTCAGCCTCACGTCTGGTGCCGGTGCCCACTTCTTAATTTTAAATCGCATGTTAAGGGTTCATGGGAGGGGCTCAGCTGACACTAGCTGTTATCTGCCAGAAGGCTGTCTGCGCCATGCCCCTCCCCTGTTTTAAATGCACACAGGTGTAAAAACAGGTACTCACAGACACACTATCTTGGGCATCTGCGGCCTCAAAAAATATGTTTTATTATTAGTACTGTGTGCTGTTCAGTAACATTGTCATTTTTATTTATTTATATGTTGGTTGTTGCTGTGGTCTTTCTGCTGTTCTTTTCCCTCTCATCAAGTTGTGAAGTAGATTTTCAGTGGTTTTTTCTCTCTTTGTCTTCCTGTTAGCTTTCTCCCCAACTTTATTTTATTTCCTCTTCTTCTATTCTGTCCCCTGGTCTTGTCCGTTGTTGTTGTAATTACTCAAAATAAAAAAAATCCTAATAAAATATGACTATAAAGTGGACCATTATAGCAAATGCTGCAATGCTCAACTTGTGAAAGTGAATGACTTTTTGGCCTTCTGACAACAATTCTAATTGCTACACTGCTGGACAGGGAAAAAAAAGATTAGAGGTAAAGTCTTAAATGCTCAAGTAGATATTTACCTGAAGTCTGTTTATTTGGTCCATAGTTAAAATATATTTTTGAAAACTCCCATCTCGACTGTCAGAAAGTTTTAATTCAGTTACAACTTCTCAGAACTTCTCTATCCTTTTCTTTGTACTTGATCCATTGTGATACTTATATATATTACATATATTGTATGACAGTTTCTTTAAAAGTCATCTTGGAGAAAGTGTGTGGAGAGGGCAACTTTAAAATCCTAAAGTGGGTCTTTACTGCATCCATTATCCTCCTCTGTGGTCTTTCTTTTTTCCTTCTGCTTGGCAGCTCCATGTTCAACATCTTTTGTCCAGTATATCCACTGTCGCTCCCGTGCACATGTCCAAACAATCTTGGTTATTTTTTTGTTGGTGCTTCATTGTGTTTGATGACGTTAGTGATCTAAAAATGTTAGCCCACTACTGAGGCTAGAGCAGAACAGAAGCGTCACTTTGTTGAATTTTGCAGAAAATGCAGAGTGAGTTTAATTAGTCCATGACCTAAAAATACCATCCGCACTTAAAGTGGTCCATACGTGAAGGGAAGTGCCCTTGGATGGAAAATCTTTCAATAAACTCAAAAGATGCGTCTAAATTCAGTCACTATTTCTGAGGTGGTAGCGAAACGAGTGGAACGTGTTCAATGAAGGAAACCCCAAACTCTGCACTGTCGCGGTAATAAGTTTCCCCGAGCAGGATCATCTCAGTTTGTTACACTGGAGCCGGAGCTCTTAAGCCTGATTCAGTTATTTAACTTGAGAACAAAATGTGTAAAAGTGAAAAGATTATGTAATATGTGTGAGACTTATCTGAATAGGAGGTTTCACTAGTGACACATGTAAATGATGTGGGAGTGTACAGGACATAACTGCCCACAATTACATGTATACAATCTCTAATTTAAACTATTTATTTAAAACTAATAAAAGCTTGGATTTAAAGATTCATATTTACCTGTTTAGATTCACAGGAATAACTGTAGCATCAATTGTTCTCTTTACTGGAGCTAAAAGACTGGAAAACACACCAAAATATGTATTTACATTGGGGTGTCTACAAACTTTTGGTTGTCCAGAAATAAACGTGGAATGTTACATGTACTTCTGTTTCTGCAGCGTCACATTAAAAAACGAACACATTTTGTCAAGAAAGAAACAGAATAATAAAAAAGGAAATAACGGATAAGACGAAGAAAAAAGCAAGTGGTACTCGAGATATTGGAAGAGGACAAAGACATTTTCTAAATGGAAATACGCTTATGTGTTTCCTGAGACATCACGGTGTATTCTCCATCTCTGAACCAATCACACAGGGAATTTCCCCCCACCTGATGATGTCACGAAGAATCGCAGGAAGGATCAGCGGTTAAACTCTGAGCATAGTCATTCACACCTACCTACCTGCACACTAATAACAAATACATATTTTACAAACCTCAGCTTAGTCGGTCACAGATTTTCACACCTATAAGGAGGAAAATCTGCTGAGTCAAAGTAAATGTGAGTTAGTTCACAGGTTAATTAAAACATTCATTAATTAAAGACTGAAAGTGACCATCTATGCAAGCCCAAGTCATGTTACCAGCTTTGTTATATTACTGTCTTTGTGAGAACTGTCACGTAAACACAACCACAACACAAAGGTCATGACTTTACAGACAGATATTTCATAATAATACAATAACACACACCTCATATCACTTTGGCTTGTTTCACAACTTACATCAGAAGGTGTGAAAGGTCTTTCGTTCCAAGACATTCATGTTCCTGAACACAAAGTTCCCCATTTTTTTTTCTTTACCTCAGCGTGATCTCACATTTACTGACTTTTACTGTCCATGTATGAAAAATTAATATTTTCCACTTTCAGACGGTTAAAAATTTCACATGTTGAGACTGAAGGGACGGGCAGTGACGTCATTTCCATGTAATTTCACATTTCACACAAGAGATGTTAGTTGGAAAATATTTCAACACTGGAATTCAGAATGTTTTTCTTTATTTTTTTTTATCTAAACCTTGTTACTCTAGGTTTAGATTAAAAAAATCATGGCTCAAAAGAGCTAAAATACAACTGTTGCTATTTTTTAAACTTCTTTTTGGTTGCCAGGTTGATGACAAATTATATACTTCAGTTATGAAATGTACTTCCTGTTGACTTAATTAAGAGACTGATAGGTACCCTGACAATCACAAGGCACTAGAATGGAATTGACCTCTAACTTTTTGTTTTTAAACTCAGATAAAAGTGAGGTTATTGTACTCATCCTAAAAGTCTTAGAAATGGGGTATCTGACCAAATGCTTACCCTGGATGGCATCACCTTGGCCTCCAGTAACACTGTGAGGAACCTTGGAGCAATTTCTGACCACATATTAACCAAATATGTAGGACTGCTTTCTTCCATTTGCATCTTGTCTCAGAGTGACACTGACAAACCAGTTCATGCATTTATCATTTCTAGGCTGGACTACTGTAATTCTCTATTATCAGGATGTCCTAAAAACTCCCCGAAAAGCCTTCAGTTAATCCAAAATACTGCAGCAAGAGTACTGACAGGGACCAGAAAGAGAGAGCATATTTCTCTTATATTGGCTTCCTTCACTAGCTCCCTGTTAAATCCGGAATCAGATTTAAGACCTTGTAAGACTGCAGGCCTACTTGTTGTTCCTAGAGCATTTAAAAGTAGAATGGGAGGGAGAGCCTTCAGTTTTCAGGCCCCTCTTCTATGGAATCAGCTTCCAGTTTGGATTCGGGAGACAGACACTCTCTCTACTTTTAAGATTAGGCTTAAAACTTTCTTTTTTGCATATAGTTACAGCTGGATCAGGTGAGTCATTGAGTGTTTCTTCTTCACTCCCCCTTTTTCACTCACTGTGTGTTTATACACCTCTCTGCACTGAATCATTAGTCATTATTAATTTCTAGCTCTCTTCCACAAATTTTCTTTGTCCTGTCCCACCCTCACCCATAAATGTTCATATCCGCCTCTCCCTGAGCCTGGTTCTTCCTGTCTGTTAAAAAAAGAGTTTTTCCTTCCCACTGTTGCCAAGTGCTTACTCATGTGGGGTCATATACTTGTTGGGGTTTCTTTCTAATACTGTAGGGTCTTTATATGACAATATAAAACACCCCGAGGCGACAGTTGTTGTGATTTGGTGCTATATAAATGAAATTGAATTGAACTGATCTGATTCCTTTGGTTGCTAGCACGTTGCTTACTTAACATTCTTATAATTTTATTGAGTTTGTTCTTAACTGCAAATAAAAACACTGAAGAAAGTTAGGATACTAACAAAAATAAATGATAAAAAGAAGACGAAGCAAGCATCTATTCAATTCAGACAGCCACAGCTTCAACATGAAGTCATAATGACACTTTCGTTCTCATTAGCTGATCTCAGTGCAGTCAGCACTTGCAACTACATGTTGGTGTGAAATAAAAAAAACTTTACTTCTGTTTTCTATATGAAGTTGAAAATTTTAAGCATAACACCAGTAAGGAACTTTCATTCATCTTCTGCCAGCCCTGTGGTTTATGATTGTGTGGGTTATTGCATGAAGTAATAGTGTGTAACCCACGGCATTCCCCCCACTCCACCCCAAATTTAACCCCACATTAATGAAATACGTAGAAACTTTTGGGTGTCCACACGATATTTCAAATAAATGACTGAAGGTGTGAAAACAGCATCTGTGGGCCTAAACCTTTTGAGGAAAAGGAATATATATTCTACACTCTACACATTATACACTCGCTCTTCCTTCTGGACTGAGGTGCCACCAGTTTTGGCATTGTGGTGTCCTGTGTGATGCGTGAAGGGGTTACCCCTAAACCCAACCTAAGAGATGGGACTTTTCTTACAAGAGAAAATGTGATGATGACTGAAGAAAAAAAAGGTCCAGGTTTCTCCAGAGTTTAGAAACTCTGAATCATCGTGTGTCAGATGAATGTGGACAGAGGCAGGCTTGGAAGATTCAGCCTGAGTTCGCACCTTCTGAGTCAGTGGGCAGTCCTGTCCTGAGCTGCAGACCACCCTGCACATAACCTTTCACACACAAACATAAAAAAACGCTTTCTCCATGAAGTAAAAGTAAGATTCACACGTGGTCCTGACCACTCATACTAGCCTGAACAAAAATATTCTTTATTTAGGGGAAAATCACAAACTGTATATAAAAGATGGATGTCGCAATCGCAATCATTAAAACCACACAGTTTTGTGGACTACTGTTTTGACTCTTTGGGTTTGCATTTCATCCATGTCCTGTCTTTTTTCTTTTCTTATGAAGACACACGTGACCATATTTGGAAGAGAGTGTTGCCCAAGCACATGCAGCTAATGCTGCATTTAGCTAGCCAGCTTGATTAATAAGATTTATTTTTAATTTGCTTTGTTAATAAATGAGGAGCTGAAAACAGCGGAAAACTAAATTTAATCAACTGAAATGTCGCTTCTTTAGAACATCTTTAAGTACAACTAAACTTTGAGCAAGACACAGCAGCATCCACTCAAAGTGTCATAATCCCTAAAAATACACTTCATATGATAAATGCTGAGTTTTAAAATAAATATCTCCTTGCATAACTTTTAATAAAACAATTATTAGATTTAGAGATCAAAAATAGGTCTTATAGTTTGAGTGCTTAAGTTGGTTATTTTGACATGGGAGTCAATGACACTGCAGTTCCTTTAATGTCAACTTAAGACTGGCTACAAAAGTGACTCTATTTCCACAGATTTCCATGTTAAAATTGAATTGAACTTTCAATTCAACTCTTTATATAGCGCCAAATTACAGCAGCAGTTTGGAAGGCTTTGTTTTTGTAAAGTTTCAATAGGCTCAAGGCGCTTTATATTATAAAGTAAGACCCTATAGTAACACAAAGAAAACAGAGAAAATCCCAACACTCATATTACCCCATATGAGGAAGGAAAAACTCCCTTTTAATAGGAAGAAAACTCCAAACAAATAACCACAAAACCCAGTGAACTGAATCTATGCTGTAAAGAAGAGTGGGCCAACACATCAATGTCAGAAACTGATTAAATCACACAGGAAATCATCACTTTGGTGTATTGCTGCTAAAAATTATTTTGCAAGCTACTAAACCACTGGGAGTACTAAGGACTATATGCACAGATTTTATATTTATTTAAAAGATTGGATGTGACATTTTCAAGTTTTATAATAAATAATTACAATATTGGGGTCAATGAATTGAAAATGTTTTACTGGATCAGAAAAACCTAAAACTTTACAATAAGTTTTAACTTTAAAGCCCAAAACTTTCAAAATGTAAGACATTTCCTGGAAAATTCAGTTTAATTTCAACAGAAATTCACCATTGACAAATCATTTAAATGCAGACTGTTGCTTGATAAGAATCTGTCATGACTTCTTTAAAACTGAGACAAACTTCTAACTGTGAAACCCCAGACCTTGTTTTTGTCTACGCATGAGGCTAGGGGATACCCACATCATATCACACCTGAATGCAATCACTAAAGCGTACCTGTCTGCTTTCCTGTCTGTCTTTCCTGTTTCCTGCATTTCTTTGTCTCCCTCCTGCAGACCTTGGGGCCTCATCTGAACTCAGCCTCACTCATGGCAGTCGCTTTAGATCAGGACAAAGGTTGCTTCTTGCTCGCTTTAGCTCTTCCTGTGTTAACAAAGGTGGCAGAAGTTGCAGAAATTTGCAGACTTTCAGGACTTTCACCACTTGCATTGGTTGTATTTCATGCACCATGTTTAGCCATAAATTCTGTGCTGCATAATTTACACAGAATTTCCTGTTGGGAAAACTGCTCTGAGATTACATTAAACTGGATTGCAAAAAAGGTCTTGTTGTAAGTTGTATTTTTTTCCTATAAGTAGAATAGATGATAAATCAGGATGGACAAATAAAATAAATTGTAAGCAGTGTTGGGGAGTAACAGAATACATGTACCGCCGTTACGTATTTAAAATACAAAATATGAGTAACTGTATTCTGTTACAGTTACCATTTAAAAAGGTGGTATTCAGAATACAGTTACTTTGTTGAAATAAAGGGATTACACGGCAGTCTTTTCCTGTTTCATATGTTAGGCTATGCCCTCTCTATTTTTGGAAACCCAAACAAAACACACATTAAGAGGCTCTAATGCCCGTGTCTCAATCTCGCGTCTCATAATAAAGTGAAGAAATATTTTTAAAAATGATTTAATATGAAGGAAATAGGTAGAGTGTTACAGGCATAGACCTAAAGAATGTAGCCTGATGGGCAGTGTAGTCCGTGCTGCAGGGAGAATGGACTGCTGTACCTGTTATGTGTCTGTGAGGAAGAGGAGGGAGAAAAAGGGGAGTGGAAAAGTACGAGTTGTCACCGACCAGAAGCGGGAGCTGGAAGCATGTAAATATAATAATAACCACTGCAGCCAAAAAGAGTGGCTGACGAGCCCAGTTGTAAGTAAACCGTTAAGACTCGACTGTAAACTGTGTTCGTGTTTTCCTCTGAAACAATAAGTTCCGTTGGAGCAGCCTGTCAACGCCTCTCTCTGTCTCTTGCTAGCAAAGTTGACCCAGGCAACAAGTAAAGCAAGTTTTCAGCTATGAACCCGACATGAACCCGACATGAACCCGACGTATCAGCCAGAGGTCCCTTTACTACGGTTCGGAGCTGCGACCCTGTTTTATATACGCGCGGAATAGTTTTCTATATGAGATCGCTGCAAAAAGTGCAGCCTTACCTAATGTCCACCCTACTGTTACTCATTTTATATTAAGATTTAAAATTTAGTTGCTTTTGGTATGGCGAGTAACCTTCAGTACTAGTAATAAATCACACAGCAATAGTACATTCATGCGGTTGTAAAAAAGCATGATAATGTATTAAGTAATCCAAAGTATTCAGAATACGTTACTCTCATTGAGTAACGTAACGGAATACGTTACAAAATACATTTTGGGGAATGTATTCTGTAATCTGTAGTGGAATACATTTTAAAAGTAACCTTCCCAACATTGATTGTAAGGCTCCATATGACGGCTTCAGAAACCAGCGAGTGATTTTAAATTCAGGCTGTGAGTAAAACCCACCTCTGTGTATCTGTCTTATCACAGGTAAGAATGCAGAATAATCGTCTTTGAAATCATTTCCATATCATCTTTTTTTTTCTAACTCATCGTCTGTGGCCATTTCTTCTGAAACCTCTGCTTTAGGTTGCATTTTTCTTCCATGGCAGCCAAACACATTACAGGTGCCTAGGGAAAGTCCTGCAGGTTAAACTGGGCTAAAGAAACATTGGAAAAGGGTTTGCTGGCATAGCAACACTGGGGAGTACAATAAAACTCTATTTTTTGTTGTTTTTGTCTTTGCATGAGTGTTATACTAGTTGGTGCAACACAGACATTAAGGAATTTTAGATGCTGAGCTATAGAGATATCATCATAATAACAACAAGAATAAACATAATTTTGCAAACTGAGCAGTCTTTTTTAACTAATGGAACAGCAGAATGCATTTTTTTCTACGAAGACCTCTTTCCTCACTTACAGTAAATCTTTTTCCCTGAAGGTCAGACCCTTCTGTGGTCACGCGTTATTTTCGTTGGTTTCACTTGATATAAATTTCATCAGGGTTTTTTCCACACACTGCATGCTGCACTAATATTTTCAGTGTTGCTACTACCGAAGAATAAATATATTTGCATGAACGGGCGTGGAGCTAACAAGAAAACCCTTACATCACGTCTGTTTCCTTTAAACTGAATGGGGAACTGCTCGCTATTCTGATTACTCAATCGAGGCCTTCACACCTAGAATGACATTGTTTCCTGTCATCATCTTACCTGACATTCTCTTCTCTACTGTCCATTGCTCTGTATAATAAAATACAATGCTTCAGCTTTTTACAGATTTTTGAATTTATAAGCAATCAAGGCCTGATATGCAGCTGCAATATGAAAACATAGCATCACATTACAAGCTTGTACAGACATTTTCAACAGTAGTAGCCTTCCTAAGTTTTTCAATGAATCTTCAGACACAAACCTATCTTAACAGAGGTGATTATTCCTGATTATTCCTTAAAAGAAAAATAGCACAGCTTTCATGATATCTATGAGCTAATTCTCCTTTCGGATGTAACCAGGAAGGGTCCAGCTTGGAATAATGAATTTATTTATTTCAAATTCAAATTTTAATACTTACATTATTTTCAGTCTTTATCTGCTTTTTCTTTGCAAACAAACTGTGAATTCTTGGAGGTCTTTAGGAAATTCCACGGCTTCATTGTCTTAAATATAAAAATGGAGCTTTGTGTAGTGAACAATCTTTTGCTTTTGGGAGATCAGCATGCTCACATGGTTGCCAATTCTATTGTATTTCACTTATATTTGAAATCCTATTAATCATAATTGTCTGCCTATAATTTTTGAGTAAAACCTTTAACCCTGTGAAGACTGAGTCATTATCAGAGCTGCATAGCCCAAAACAACTTTATTGGAAAAACACAGAGAGTTTTTGATGCATTTCTGTAAGAACTATTTTTGTAACCTTACATATTCTCATCCACATTAGGGTTGTGGTCATCATGGAGAATAACTTAAACTGCAGTTATATCATAAATGATCATGTCTGTAATCCCTTTACTTTGTCGTCTATGAGCTGGGTTGCAGTGTAATTGGGGGCTTGCCCAGGATAGTTTTTACTTTGAATTGCAGTTTTGTATATATGGGAAAAATTAAGTGAAATTAAAATTTGCAGTGTGATTTAACAGTCTCTTTTAGTTGCTTGAGTGTCCCAGTTGCCAAGTTTTTTTTCCTTCGACTCTTTATTTACTGTTACTGTTTACCCATTACGTTTAGCTAATATTTCTATTTCGTTTGCTTGCCAACTGATTTTCACACACTCACAGCTGCAATACATAGTGTCATGTGACTCAGGTAGCTGTGTATTTTCATTTAGTCTACTATTCACATGTGCATTGCTATTGAGTGGTTAATTATCTTCCTTATCGTGTAATTTTAACTGATATAAACTGCTGCATCTGACAGAACGTAGGCTACTCTGGGTCTTAACAGCATGCAGATGTTTCAAAATACAAGTCAGGTGATATTTTATATCTTGTGTACATGATGGTTTGCTTTGTGGTTTGGAATCTCTCGCCTCATGATAGTTCACTGGCCACTCAGAAGCCAGGAAACCCTATAGTAATCCTATAAAAATGTAGGGAATCCAACTAGGCAGATTCAATGCATACTTATTACTGCTTTGAAAGTGCATGTGTAAACATTCAGATGTTTAAACATGTAACCAACAAATGGGTACATAACTAGCTCTATACCCCTCATAAACACCTCTGTGTGCATCAAATGACTAGTCTACTTCTACACTCTACACTTGTTTTTCTCAACAAATCCAATAAAAGGAACAAAAATAAGTAACATCTATAAATAGTTTCTCAAATAAAGCTACAAAAAATAATGAAAAAAATTGAAAGCCCCCCTTTATACAGAATATTCATGTTATATGGTCCTTAACCATAAATAAACTAGCATATTAGTCTGAATACAACATCACCCAGAAAATAGATCAAATATCATTAATGAAGCTATAATGGTTGTTTGACAGATATCCTCGCTTCTGCAGTAAAGACATCTAAGATCTAATTTGGCCTCCAGTAACACTGTGAGGAACCTTGGAGTAATTTTTGACCAGGTTATGTCCTTCAATGCACATATTAAACAAATATGTAGGATTGCTTTTTTTCCATTTTCAGGATATTTCTAAACTTGGAAATATCCTGACTTAGAGTGACATTGAAAAACTAGTTCATGTATGTATTACTTCTAGGCCAAACTACTGTAATTCATTGTTATCAGGATGTCCTAAAACTCCCCAAAAAGCCTTCAGTTAATCCAAAATGCTGCAGCAAGAGTACTGACAGGGACTAGAAAGAGAGAGCATATTTCTCCTGTTTTGGCTTCCCTTCATTGGCTTCCTGCTAAATCCAGAATTGAATTCAAAATCCTGCTTCTCACATACAAGGTCTTAAATAATCATGCCCCATCTTATCTTAATGACCTTGTAGTACCATATCACCCTATTAGAGCACTTCGCTCTCGCACTGCAGGCCTACTTGTTGTTCCTAGAGTATTTAAAAGTAGAATGGGACGCAAAGTCTTCCGTTTTCAGGCCCCTCTTCTGTGGAACCAGCTTCCAGTTTGGATTTGGGAGACAGAAACTATCTCTACTTTTAAGATTAGGCTTAAAACTTTCCTTTTTGCTAAAGCATATAGTTAGGGCTGGACCAGGTGATCCTGAATCCTCCCTGAATCCTGGAATTTTCATTTTCAGTTCATAGATTGAAAAGATTTCCTGATATTCTGAACATTTCCTATCCCATCAAAAAAAAAAAAAATCCCAGCACTTTTTAACTTAATTTCCAGAAAAAATACACTCTTAAAGTACTGTGCAAAAGGCTTAAGCCACTCATTACGTCTTTACATTTAGCTTCAAAGAGGCCAGCTTTCTTGTAGTTTTGGTCTTGAGCAATAGTTTGAGAACTGTCAAGAAGATCTTTTCACATTTGTCTTTGATATTGGCTGTCCTTATAGCTGACTCTTATCAGAGGAAATTTCTTGTTTGTTAAGCCACTTCACACTGACCTATGAATCATTCGAGCCTAAAAAAGATTCCTAACTCTGAAAGAACCAGTATTGTGTCTTAACATGCAGTATATCTCAGAAAAGTGAGTACACCCCTCAAATTTTTGTAAATATTTTAATATATCTTTTCATGGGACAACAATGAAGATATGACGCTTTGATACAATGTAAAGTAGTCAGTGTACAGCTTGAATAACAGTGTAAATTTGCTGTCACCTCAAAATAACTCAACACTCAGCCATTAAAGCCTAAACTGCAGGCAACAAAAGTGAGTACAAAGTGATAATGTCTAAATTGTGCCCAGTTAGCCATTTTCCATTCTGGTGTCATGTGACTTGTTAGTGTTACAAGGTCTCAGGTGCAAATGTGGAGAAGAAGTGTTGAATTTGGTGTCATTTCTGCTACTGTAACAGAAATTTGTTATTTTGTTAATTTATTTATTTCAAACATGTAAACAATATGCAGGTACATTTAGAAAATAAGAGAGAAAAAAATACTATACAAAAGTCAATACATTTCAATATTGCTACCGTTTTGATTCATTTACATGTTGAAAGGGACAAAGGAACAGACAAAGGAAGTGGTCGTAGGCTTACTAAGCTAGCTACAGCAGGTGAACACTATCTGCAAGTCATGTCCTTAAGACTGACCCTTTAGTTAATTCCTTTAATGTTCACTGAAATCTCATCATAATGGTCTTAGCGAAAGGTTTGTAAAGAAAGGAAACAGGGAGAAAGGCCTAGGAATGGCAAATTAGACTAAGGAGTGGACTGAAAGTCAGTGGCAGAGTTCATTGTGAAGAATAAAGGTTTAATACTAAATATTGACTTTGAATCACATTAGAATTCCACTCATTTTTTGCCTAATGTTCTGTATTTCCATGTATGCTTGGACATCTTTCAGTAGCACCACAGTAAATGTCATGCACATCCACAATTAAAAGTTAAAAAGAAACTAAATAGAAAATATTTGCTATGAAAAACAATGAGTGCTGTTTAAATGATAGAGGGATCAAAGTTCTTACAACTTATTGCAGGATGATGATATTTGAGTTCATGCAGGCTTTATTTGTGCCTCAGCAGGCCTCCGTAGCAATACACACCCTCAAAAGTTTTAGAGTTTCCAATAAAACCTGAGATACAACCAATCCAGAAGCAACTTCAATCTGTGCAATGCGTCGCTTTGGTTTCTGTCCTGAAGAACCAGTTTCATTGAAACGATGTGCAAAAACGGGAAACGGGCTTTGAGGTGCGTGTTTGGCAGATGTGTCACAGAGGTGTTACCCAGTCAGCAACAACAGGCACATATATTCCACCATAATACAAAGGCCATGCACGCAATGGATCAACTTTCAACTGTTGTGAATCCCAACACATGCATTACCAGGACTGTTGTTTCTGTCAGTGCCATCACTGATGATGACCCTAACCCTGACTCTGATCCCACAGTCTATCCTCTCACTTTCATTAGTAACTTTAACCCAGAACTTTAGATGGAGGAGAATAAATTAGAAGTATAATAGACCCTAAAATTTGATTAAACATGTTAAAATAAAAACAGACCATAAAACAGAATAAAATAAAGGCAAAGAGAAGATAACTGCATGATGACACGAGCTAGCCAGTGTCTTAACTTTGGAACACTGAAATCATCCACCCAGTAGTTGGAGCTCCCCCTGCTTTAACCCTCTCAGGCTCAAAGTAAACTTTTTGTTGCTAATGCACAACCAGGTCCTGCAGTGGTACTTCTGAGTAAAAAAAACCTCATAAAATATGTATGTGGGGTAATCAGGTTGTTAGTTTTTAACTGTTGCAAATCTGCAATGCCTGCCTGGAGAGGGTTAATAATCTGGGAATTTAGTACAAAGTGAGAAAATAAATTAACTCTGACTGTTATGAGTTTAAAAAAAAAAAGTAATTTAAAAAAGAAAAATCAAGAAAAAGAAAACACTCCGATTTGGGAGGAAGTTGTAACCAATGATGACGTGGACCTCATGGAGCTGAAAGCCATTTGAAGTGATTATTAAAACAAGGAATGTTCACTGGAACTCCAAATGGGGCAATGTGCAAATGAAATCCACAGCAAGCATGCTATTTCCTCCTGTCTGATTTTTTTTTGTGTGGAGATATTTTAATCTTGTAAAATCTACCCAGTCACCAGCTGCCTAACCCAACCCTACCATGGAGGATGAGGGGTCGGTATTATCTCAGCCACACTCTGAGCATCCCAGCATATGTTTCCTTGCAGATCAGGACTCATTCAGCTTTTGACCTTACATTTAACTGTGCTAGTGAGCATATACAAAATAAGTTAAGAGTGTTAGCTCCAAACAGTTTATCAGGTCAGATGAATATTACGGAAGAACAACCCTTGTCCTAAATATAAACCACTTAGAACGATTACTTTCTTTGGGCCCTAACTGCCAAGATTTGAAGAAAAGTTTTTAAAAAAAGTCTGACTCCTCAAATGTGATGACCTCACAGGCTTTTATTAGATCAAACTATGAATCTGTACCCAACACTAATAGATCGATAGATGGGTTTATCAGCACGACGTGGCACATGTATGGCCCGCGATCAGAAACCGTCAGAGGTGGCTGTGAAATCCCAGATGCAGTGGATTCAATGGAGGTGTAATGATTTCCGTGACGGAATCGCTGGATCTAATGGTTTCTGACGCAGGGTGCCACCTCACTCTTTCACGCAGCGTGCTTTCCAGTCATTGCTCCTCGAACCTCAGTGCACGCTTTGAGAGGTTAATGCAATTATGAGAGGTCTCATGCAAACTATTATACCCCTCTGCAACTTCAAGTCTGACCAGCAAAAGCGCAAATTTTAATAAAACAGCTGGGAGACGCAAAATTCTGCAGTGAGCAGATGATTTGGGTATGATATGCATGAGTGGGAAGCCGACCCCTCACCCTCTTCTATGAAGTTGTTGATTTAAAGGAAACTCAAAACCACAATTTCACACCTAGATCATCGCATCTCTCTCTCTCTCTCTCTCTCTCTGAGTGCATGTCTATGTCACTCTGCCACTTTGCCTCTCTCTCTCTCGCAGAGTTATAAATAAAAGCTTTCATGACAAGTCAAACAGTTCGCACCAACTTCAGGGTAAGAGAGACACTGTCAGTCAGATCATCAGTCACTCAGTCAGGGAGGACACTGCTCAGCCAGAATCCGTTCTCAAATTGAAAACACTCGGCCCGGATTGGGAATCAAACCGAAGACTCAACTACACTCAGGGGTAATACAAACAGAGACAGGATGGCTACCACAGTGAGGGCAGCAGTCTGTCTGTGCCTCTGGCTTTTTGCCTGTCAGGTCAGAGGATCCCACATCCCAGCAGAGATGAACAGGACCATCCAGAACCTCTTGCAGCACTATGTGAGTATTCACTGCACTTCAACTGCTACTTAGTACTTGAGTAATACTAGACTGTGCAGCTCTACAGACTTTCTGTTTCCTCCTGTTTGTCACAGTGATGCTCTTACCACAAACACACACACACACATGCGCAAAGATGCCTTTTTAAATTTCCACTTAAGTGTGTGGTTAAAGGACCATTTTAACCCACGAGGCGCTAAATACTACACACCCAGCCTGGAGCATCTCACATACGAAACTTTATGTGAATGATATAATTTTTCATGTGGTGATGCAGAGGCGAGCAGGGACACTTCCTGGAATGGTGGATTCAAGGATGAGACAGAGTCACATCACAGATGTGGGAGTGTCCTTGAATGCACCATCAAATTTTTCTGCAAAGTACGTGCTCATTGACCCCCCCCCCAATTATCATTTTCCCTATTAGCAGCTTGTTTTTGTAATTTGTTTAGTTTTTCATTGCTGGTTGGCAGACGTTCTTAACCATCCTTTAAACTTCATGACAGACAGTCCTTGAAGGCACCAGTAATGATAGAAAGCTCTAAACACAGAAACAGCTGAACTCACGCTGTCTTTTATAACTGCTGTTGGATTATTGGCCTTCTCATGTTTATCGCTGTAAGAAAAAAAAAACACTTTTAAACTGTTTTTGTCTTTTTCGGACAAATTTCTCAATTTCTTTACAGTCTCCATATTTGACATCAGACACAGTGTGGCCGACAGGCTTTAAACGCACCATTCGTACCACTTTCTAAAATTTTAATCTTCAGTTATCAGTTTCAGATCAAATTCCAATTTAATCCTGGATTGTTGGTCTTTAGTCGGTCCTGAATAGAGCAGCTAACCTGCTAGCAACCGGCTAGCAGGCTTCCCTTCAGTGGCTTCCAGTGAAATTCAGAATCAGTTTTAAAATGCTGTTTATTTATATATGAAGCAAAGTAGAATGAGCAGTTGCCCTCTCCCGTCAGCCAATCGGGGTTTTTTTTTTTTAACAACAGCTCGGCTGAATCATTGGTTTCTTTAAAAAACTAAAACTGAAAACCTTTTATAAGTTAGTGATTCCTTGCACCTTATTTTCTGCTCCAGTTCAAACCATGTTTGACAATGTTTGTGAGGTGGGATAAAACCCAATACCGATACCGATTATTCATTATTAATGTCAAACATGATCTGAAAATATCTTCTTTTTTTTTTGTCTTTTGCAGAAAATTTCAAACCGGGAAAGATATGATGGGAAACCCGTATTTCCTAGTGACCAGAACAAAAAAATTGAGGTAAGATTCATGTGATTAATGGGAACGCGTAGTTTGTCCACAAAATGTAAAATGTCCATGCAATCCAAAGAAAAGGTTTCTTGTGGCAAATGAGAGTTTTGCTATGGCTATGGCCTTACTATAGCCTCAAATGGATAGGCAGAATTTAGGAAACACACTTGTGGCTTAAGGTCCATGTGGTAAGCATCAAGGTAGCTTAGCCTAAAGCTCAGTATTAATACTGGAAACCATGCTGTATTCCATCCCTACACAAAGAAATGAGGAACTATTTCTATCCATCCACCCAGTGTCTTCAGCATCATCATCACTAAAGTGGATTTCCAGATGGTGTAAAGATAATAAAACCACCACTTTGACTTTTGCATGTCTATGAAAGAGTGAAGACACTGATTGGTAATCAGGCGTCTTTAAAGTTGTTAGCAGGTGTATTTCTGAAATCTGGAAAGAATCAGGATACTCGATGGAGGCAAACCTCCTGTTGAGCTCCTCCATCTTTGGCTAACAGGCACTGCCTGAGTCAGCAGCCAGCTGGTATTTCCAGGTTTTGTCTTTTACATTGAGTTGAGGTTTTTGTGGGGTTTTCCTTCACTTTGCTGGCTCTGCAGGATGCCACCTTTCTGCAGCTATTCTCAGTCTCCCGATCAAACTTTCACTTTTCACCAACATCACTTACAAGGCCGTTTCATGGTTGGTTTCAAGTACTGACATCAAGCCAAGAGAGCACAGACTGAGGAGCTCTGGTCGGCAATTTTTTATGTCACTCTGTTTGAAGTTCTGTGTGGTTAGATGGCTATGAGGTTCAGGTTAAAGCTTCTGCAAATTTGGAATAAAAAGGAATGTTTTTTGAGGATGTATATCTTCTAACTAATTATTAAAAGTCTCACTGATATTATTGTAAAGTAACTGTACTAAAACTGTAATTAAAGCAGTCAACAGCAACAAGAAAAAGGAAAAAAAAATGGAGAAAATCTGAAGCAAAACAATGGAAATTTTGTTGCACTGCCTCTTGAGGAACAGTTAAAGATATTGCTAGTAAAAGAAGAAAAGTATCAGCGCCTTTCTAAAACTGAATGTTCAAGTAGATTTTCTGTGGTCACCACCTCCTATAGCCAGCAATATCTTCCAGCACTCAGAAACATTTTGACAGGTTAGTCATAACAGTTGGAAATTTAAAGTCAAGATGAGTTTCTATTATAGCTTAACACATGGTGGTATGCAGGCTGTTGTATGGAGGGTGGTATTTTGCATGAACTTTATTGCAACCCACCAGGTTTTCCTATTTAGAGGTTTCTTTACCACCACACCTACCCCAGTGCTGCATTTCATATATTTTAGAGATATCTAATGACTCATCTGAGCTTTAACACCATTTGCCCCCTCTCATTCGAAGGAAACGTCTTACATCTTTTAGCCTGCTTCTGTCCGGTCAGTTCATCGTGCTGTTGCCTCTCTCAGGTTTTAAAGCTCTTTAAAAACACTCTTGATGGTGCCACTGAAAGTGTTTTGTCAGGGATCCCACAGCTTTTGTTGCTTCTGACATGAAAGGTTTTTGGTTGTCACCAGAAATTACCACAGATTATTCAACAAGTGTAAGTGAATCGACCAAATTGAAAACAAACACTGGGTCAAACATTGAGCCACAAACTCTCATTTCTTACATCCAAACTAGTAGTTTCAGTCCTGTTAGCAGTGCATGGATATGACATTCAGGTTTAACAGCAGTCAATGAGTGGTATTCCCCTTTAAGGCCTTCTCTGTTAGCTTAACTGTTGTGTGGGAAACCACAGAGTTTTTTCCATTGTGCGAAAAGTTTTTAGCACCTAAGGTTGTAATGTTTGTGAAGCAACCTTTTCCTCACATCTCAGTTTTTCTTCAGGTTTATTTACTACAAATGTATTGTGCGTTGTTTCAGTTTTTTGGCTTTTGGTACCCGAGTCCAAAATGCTGAGGAATGCTGCGAAATTCAGCATTTTGGGCATTTTCAAAGCCATATTTGCACAACCAGATATATTCATATTAAACAAATATAAGCCATTTGTACTTTCATGTCATTACCTCTCTGTTTCTCGTTTTCAGACCAAGTTGATCTTCATGGGTGGTGTTTTGGAGTCGTACGAAAAGTTGCTTGGCCACATGTTGAAACAACTGCCCACTCCGAGTCCCCAGATCGCCGTGAGCAACGCGCAACCTGGCTCGGCCATCACCCCTGCGTCCAGCAGCCCCAACAACGCAGGCTTGGTAGCGGGCAGAGATGTCAGATCAGAGCTGAATTACATCCTGAAGAAGGTCCAGGAGCTAAAGAAACGCCGCTACCATGAGCAGGAGAAGCTTCTGCAGGGACTGCAGACCCTCAGAGATATCAAGGTAGAGAGCATTCTGATTGCTTCTTGGCTGTGAAAGCCTTAACTTGACTTAGGACTTATGTAAACCCAACAGTGAGGTTTCTGTAAAGTCTATGTTGAGGATTGTGCAGTGATTAAGAGGAGCTCACAATAAGCCTTGGGATGGGTTGAGCAGCCCATATGAATGGCTTATGTAAAGCCTGAAAAGTTAGACTTGAAAAGATTTGACCAACCTTATTGAGGGCTTATATAAGTCCTAAATACATACTTAAGGACAAATGCCTGGGTCCTACAAATGTCTTTGGAAAGCTTACCCTCTGAACATCCAGAGCAAGTCCCTGGCTGCCCATCCGGGATTTTGTTTTAGTGAAAAACAGGCAGATTTTGAGGATTTCAGATCATGTCTCATTCATTTTGGCAATACAGTTTTTGTGTTAAAGACTTTTGCATTTGGTTTAAAACAGACAAAAAGAGAGAACTCATGCCCTAACCTAAGATTAGTCATCAGTGACCTGCAGGATATTATGAGGTTTAATAACGCATCCACAAAGGATTTAAATAGAAACTAGGAAAAGAAAAGGCAGAGAGAAAGTTTAGGGCCTAGGTGAGACTTGAAATAAGGTTTTATTTAGGGCTTAAAATAATGTGTTTTTTGCAGGTCTTAAATTTGTGATGCTTACACCACGGGACGATGTGCCTTAGTTATTCTAAAAGCTCACAAAGGTCTTACATTATTTAAGGGTTTTAAATGTTGATGTCATTGTGCTGAATCTTAACAAAGGTCCTCTCTGTAACTGTGTGATCATCATCATTAATGTCAAACTTGCCTTTGTCTCTCTCTCTCCTGTAGATGAACGACCGCATCATCCAGAGCAAAGCACTTTGGCAGCTGCCACAGCTGTATGAAGAGGCGAGCTCGCTCCCCGAAATCAAGATCCGGAGGAGACGCAGACGGCGGAGGCAAACAAAGGCTAAAGATCGCACCAGAGCCTAAAAGGCGACCTTAAGGGCATAAAGAGAAATAACAGTAAAACAAGGACGCAGGATGTTTAAATTATACAAAACCAAAAGATTCTCAGACTGAAACCAGTGTGTCTAGTTGTTAGGATTTTGTATTCTATTGAAAATTTTCATCTATATTTATATTTAAATTAACAGTGAACCAGCAGCCTAAGCCTTATAAGATCGTAGTCTCGGAAAAATATTTTTATATAATGTTTGGTGTGTGATACTTGAAACCAGCATAAAAGTTTGATCCTGTGGAATATTTTCACTGAAGGATCCAGAGATTATACCTAATTGTTTTCAACATGGAGTTTCACCCAGTGGAAATACTTGATTTAATGTTGTTGTTTTTTCTCGGCTTTAAAAACTTCACATTATTAAAAACCCACAAAACAAAGATATGTTTAATTGTGGTTAAAGTTTATTTTTTACTGAATATTTTGTAAATTTAGGTCATTTCTTTCTTGTATTTTGTTTTAAGTTAAAAAAAAACCTGAATTCTTTCTGAGTGAAACTCCCTCTTGTTGCACTGAGATTGGACTGTGGTGGAGAAATGGGCGGTTCCACTGATAATTACTGATAGGCAGTTTTCCAGATTTATCACATTTTGTTGAGGAATTACATTTATGCAAAGTAAATGTGTTAAATCCCGTTTACGTGACAAATTTAACGAAGTTTTCACTTAATTGTATTCTATAAGTTGATTTTTTTTGTCTCAATGGGAACCCTGACCTAGCTTCTCCACTGCAGTGCCAATGAGAGCTGATGGTGATGATGTTTACAGTACAAAGTACTTCAGTGTACTACTATTCCTCTGAACAGTCAGGTTCAGTACTGTAGTATTAAAGTAGTATTACATTTCTTTGTAGTTGAAGTACTAAAACCTTCAGGATGTTTTGTTTTTATTTTTACTGACATATTGTAGTTTTCTTTATTTATTTTGTATTTAAGTTGTTGATTGTTGATTATTTATTATTAATTTATTGATTGGCAAATGCACCTGAATAAAACAGAATGACGCTGATTATGGCTTATGTGCAGTCTCTTATAGATTTAAGATCTTGGTTGTAAAGATTTTGGTTTTGGTTTTCCAAAAAACACATTTCCCACACCTGGATGTAAAACATCATGAGGAAGGAAAGTTGTGATGGAGAATTTATAGGAACAAGCTCAGAGAATCATGAGTCATGACTTTTAATCCACTGATTCCTGTTGCTGAACACAAATTTTTACTTTGTTATTATTTTGTCCCTGAACATGACTTTTTATCAGTGGAGAGGAGGCGGAGGAGCGAGTCGCCTCACGCCACAGAGCTAAAGTCATGCATGTCTCAGTTTTTTGCACATCATTTGTTTGAAGTTTAAACACCAAACCAGGTTAGCTCACTGCCCATTTTCTCTGCATATACACACACACACACACATATATATATATATATATATATATATATATATATATATATATATATATACACATACATATTAGGGGTGCAACGATACACAAAATTCACGGTTCGGTTCAATACTTTGGTGTCACAGTTCAATATTTTTTCGATACAAAAAAATGTTCATGCCTTTTTAATTTGTCATTTATTAATATTATAAATATATATTTCAACCCTCAGAAGTACCGTTTTTAAATTTAATGTTGCTGAAACAAAAAATAATGGGAAAAAAAATCTGATTGAGAAATCACTTATTTTTGGAAAAGAGAGTTTATTACAGAGAAATGGCTCTTTCCAAAATAAAAGCTATACTATACGCTTCTTCTGGGCTATATTCTCAGCAGCATATTAAACATATCAGGTCCCCATAAGGAGAATCACGTGCTAATGGCTGTCTAAATGACTCGGGTAAAGTTTGTAGCATGCATGCTTGTTGTTTTTGTCTGCTTCCACTTGTCTTCGCACTAGGATGATGTCGGCGTAAATGTGCAGTCATATTCGTTGTGTTCCCACTAGTGCTGTCAGCGTTAATCTCGTTGAAATGACGTTAACGCCATAACGCGGCAAATCTCCGTTAACGAGTTACCGTGGATCGCTCCGTGCGTGGGGCTGGACGGCGTCAACACGTTAACAAGCTAACAGTGCTAACGCACTAGTTCCCACCAATTGAGCATTGCGTGGCACATCCGACATACTGTTTTACTTTTGTCCATGAGGCGCTTACCATCAGGGTCATACTTCACATGAAAACCAAGACAGTTCCAAACGCCACATCTGAATGAGGGTGGGGGAGGTTCAATTTCGGGTAGCGTTGAGGCAGTTGCCATGTTGCAACGAGCTTAGCTTCTGTCTTGCTAGCTTGCGCTGCGCTCAGTGGATCTGCGCTCGACAGTGCAGCCTATGAGGAATAGTCGAACGCAGATCCACTGAGCACTCAACACAGACAGCATCGTCAGAAGAAAAGTTGATAAAATAAATAAAACATTTTGTATTGTTCGATAGATATGCGTACCGAACCGAAAGCACTGTATCGAACGGTTCAATATTGATACGAGTATTGTTGCACCCCTAATATATATATATATATATATATATATATATATATATATATATATATATATATATATATATATATATATAAGAAATATATGACCTATTTAAATGCATTACTTTCACATTTGTATTCTCTGATACGAAACAATAAGATGAACACAAAATGACTGATTCATTCGTTTTGTGACAAGTTAATGAACTTTTGTGAGACTGGCGTGCCTGCCCACAGACAGACCAATCTTACAAAAAAGAAGTTTCATTATCAATGGCAGGCGGTAACTTCTGCAAAGTAAAATGAAATGTTTGTCACGTTGATGTTGCTCTTCATATCCTCTTACATCATCTCTTTCTGCTGCACAGATGATTCCATGTAACTCCTACTTTTGACGAAAAGCGTAGAAGGCCCAGGTCAGCTGCATCAGCTAATAATTGACGTGACATCAAGAATAAATTAAGAGGAAATGAAGCCAAAAAATTCTGTTCCAGTTTTGAGTTTATGAAATCTGTTTGGTAGCTTTTAGTTTTGTTTGTTTTATAAGTTTTATTTACTCAGTTTAACAAGCCTTTTGTTCTGGTTGTGTGTATTTATAGAGTTTATCCATCCCCCATGTTTAGCTCATGTTTCTATATTTCCATTTATAGTCCTGGTTATGTTTCAGTTCCAGTTTGTGGTTATGGAGTTTTATTTAGTCCTCTCCTTCTCATCCTCCTGTGAGTCCCCCTCTCGTTGAATTCTCTTATTTTTTGGTGATGTTTGTTTTCCGTTTCCTGTTTTATTTTGGTACCTCAGGTGTTTTACATTTAGTTTTACTTCCACATAGGCTAAATTTGTTTCGGCTGCGTCGCGATACTCTCCCTGATTATATCATTAGTGTATAAATAGTCCGGTCTTTCCCCTTGGTCTTTGTCTTGGTGTCTGTTTCATTCGAGGATTCACATTACTGCTTTGGACTTCTGTTGGTTTGATTTTGGATTATTTGTTTTCTGAATAAACTTCATAAATCAGTTTTGGTTCATTCAGTTTCAGTTTTCACTCTCAGGTTCCCTTCCCCAGCAGCCCTGGATCCAGGAGAAGGGTTTAAGGGTGAAAGAAAACTGCTGGTAAGAGGAGGCTTAAATGGTAAAGTGACAAACTGGTGTCTGGAGCAAAATGTTCACTAATGTATGGTTGGTAAATAAAGCTATACTGGTAAATGCATGCAGTATCTAATACTGCAGGGAGAGTGGGGTTGGAGGGAAATTACTTTGAACACATCCAAGTGCAACTCCAAAGGTTACTCTGTGATAATTATCAGAGCTCATCTCAAATGTTGGACAGGCCTGCATCTAGAAAACAAAGACACCATACTACTTTGCCAAAACTCCAACCTGAACACCAAGTTAGAGAACTAAAAGTTTCCTCAAAGCAAAGGAAAACCAAAATGCCCCAAACCAAGAGGAAACCAAGTTTCACCAAACCCAAAGAATAAGCTGTGGCAATGACATAAAAAAAACAAGTAATGATAACACGTAACAACACTCATTCCAACTGTATTTGTCATATTCACAATTATACAAGTGTAATGCACAGTGAAATGTATGTACAAGACTGGCTGTACAAGTAATGAGGAAGGCATAAATAGAGAAGAATTCCAATCAACTGTTTTTTGGAACACATTACACCTAAAATTGCATCTGACTAGAATAATTTGGTATGCAGAAGAGTTCATGGTTGACTCAGTGACTACGTTCCCAGGTACTGTGGCTGCAGAACAAGCAGCCCTTTACCACTGTGCTGACAGTTGGTATGAGGTGTTTGTGCTTATATGCTGTTTGGTTTTCTGCAAATGAGGTGCTATGCATTATGGACATTGTTCCAGAGGTCTTGCGGTTGTTTCAGGTGCAGATTTGCAAACCTAACCCATGCTGCCATGCGAGAACAGCTTTCTCCTGGCAACCCTTCTAAATAAGCTAAACTTGTTTGATGTCTTTTTCTAATTGTATTGTCATGAATTTTAACATTCGATATGCTAAATGAGGCCTGTAGAGTCAGACTACATGGAGTCATGTGAGATCTCACTCTCTTTTCACAAGATTGTATACTTACTATTAGAGATGGACCGATCCGATATTACGTATCGGTATCGGTCCGATACTGACCTAAATTACTGGATCGGATATCGGTGAGAAATAAAAAATGTACAGGGGCGGATCTAGCAAAGTTTAGCCAGGGGGGGCGATAGGGCATTAACAGGGAAAAGGGGGCACAAAGACATACTTTTCTTTCTTATTCTCATTTAAAATATCTAGCTTTTAATAAATAATTATCTGAATCTTACACCCAAAGATTTAATCTGATGTAAAATGTATAGAAGTCCATTACTGTATATAGTAATATACTAGGGTATATTAGTAAGTCTAATATACCCTAGTAAGCTGTAGTACTTTTTCCTTTGGGAAAGTACCATCTGTGAATTCTGCAATTCTGTTGAAGAAAGATGTTGAATCTATTTAATTATTCTTGAAAAATAATTTATTTCTGTGCATTTTTTTTCACCCTGCATCAAATTAAAGTTGATTACATCGATTAAGCATCATGAGGAAGAGGGTGGGGGGTGGTTCCCTATTTTCTTTTGCTGGGAGTTTGCAACCCTATTAGTTAGGTTGCTTAATAGTTCTGCTAAGTACTCTTTAAAATATCAGAATAGGGAGGATGGAGTAGGTTTAACTTTATTAGATTGATCAGTGTTGCTGAACTACGAAATATTTTGGGTGCAGTGTGTTTTTTTACATACATGTATAACAGAATAGCTTTAGTGTTGTTGTTTATTTAAACTTGAGTATGAACTTATACAAAATGCAGCAAGATATTAAAAAAACTGTTTTATTGATTAAAAAACACACTATATCGGATTCATATCAGTATCGGCAGATATCCAAATTTATGATATCGGTATCGGTATCGGACATAAAAAAGTGGTATCGTGCCATCTCTACTTACTATACATTATTTGAGGCATTCAGACACATCTTATGTTAGTGAAATACACTGGGGGAAAAATTAAAGGAACAAAAAAGGAAGAAAATAATGCTGGGTATCTATACTGATATGGACTGGGTAAGGTTTCGGAATGAAAGGATGCCACATTGTTTTTTTTGGAATGATAGTTTTTGACCCACAAACGGGTCAATAAAGACACCCCGAAAATCTAGTCCATTTTGCTGAAATTTCATTGCAGCAACTCAAAATGGTACTCACACAAGTTTGCATGTATGTCTGACAATGTGGGGCATGCTCCTAATGAGATGGTGGATGGTATCCTGGAGGATCTCCTCCCAGATCACGACCATCGCTGAGTTTCTGGACAGTCTGAGGTGTAACCTGGTGATGTCAGACTGATTGAAACGTAATGTCCCAGAGGTGTTCTTTTAGATTTAGGTCAGGCAAACCAATCAGTGCCTGCCTGTATACGCTCTCCACTAGAGACCGGACATTGGGTTGCACCGGAACCGAAGACCCACTGCATGCGGTGTGACAGAAGGTCAAAGGATTTCATCCAGATGCCTAGCCTGTGGAGGTCTGTGGCTCTCTTAATATTATAGGCTTCTCCACATGCTTCCACATCTGTCACATGTGCTCAGGGTGAGCCTGCAGCCATCTATCAAATGCCCAGGGCACCTGTGGTGGACCTGCTAGTTCTCGTATTCTTTGGCAAATACCAGTCAGGCTTCACAGTGCCAGGCACTGAGCAGAGCGCTCACTAGAGGATGTCAGGCCCTCAGGCCACCCTCATGAAGTCTGTTTCTGATTGTTTGGTCAAAGATATTCACACCAGTGGCCTGCTGGAGGTCATTTTGTAGCTCTGGCATTCGTCATCCTGTTCCTCCTTACACAAAGAAGCAGATACAGGTCCTGTTGATGAGTTAAGAGGCTTCTACGGCCCTGTCCAGCTCTGCTAGAGTAACTGCCTGTATCCTGAAATCTCCTCCATGCTCTTAAAACTGTGCTAAGAGACCACAAACCTGTTGGCATATACTGACTACCTGTCCAACTCTCCTCATGCTGCCAGTAGTGACACTGACCCTAACCAAATGTAAAAATAGGGGAAAATAAGAAAGGATCTGGAGGGAAAAGATGTCAGTTGTCTCTAACTGAATCAGTATCTCAGAGGTTTAACTGACATGATGGTCAGTTAAACCTCTGATGGTCACGATGGTTTTGAGCAGCATAATCCCAACCTCTAAGGTAATTTCACCTGAGTAAACTTTCCATTTTTAAAGTGTGAAAAAGTCCATATTTGGCAGCTGGATGAGCTGCTGGTGGAGTGAATCAGTTTAGACTTTTTGCACTTCATTCGTTTTATCTTTTACTGCATTATTAATTTACAGTTAGTTTATTAAAAGGGCTTTATTAGGTTTAGACAACAAAACTACTTGCATAGCCTGAGAAAACTATTTTTCTGGACAAAATGCTGCTGACATGAAATACACTTTTTATTAGAGTTATTATTTACAAACCCTATATCACAACTCATGTACGTGAAAAGCAGGTTTCCTGTGACTATTTCATGTTTTCTTATGAGAGTGGCCCGAGCAATGAAGGCCATGACACTGACCTGAAACTCCACTCTTACCTTTCATTGTATAAATGAAACCATGACATGTCATTTGTATCACAAGTATGGAAATTAGGAATCTCGTGGTTGAATATTTAATAATACTTTGCATTTTATAAGCCTATTATTCTCTTTATCTGTAACTTTACACAGTTTTTAAAATCTTAATATAAAATTTTAAAACAAACTAATTCAGATGGAGTTTAATGTTTGTGGGCTTGCATAGCCCAAACAATAAACTTCTGCAAACAAACAAGCCACAGAGACCATGAGCCTCTGCAGGCAGACAGGCGGCCCTGAGTGTTTAGACCCCCACCCTGCAACCCACAGCTGTGATGTCACTTCCCGTGACATCACTTCTGGTAAATATCACACAGCTCTTCTTACAGTAAGTGCAGCACTCTCCCACAATGCACTGCGAATTGGCTGCGTGTTTGTGTGTGAGGCTGTGACTTCTAAGAACCAGAGCTGTGCTTCCCCACAGAAACTGGGGTTGCAGCTTTGTGTGTGTTTGTGTGTGGTCAATAAAGAGTCTTTGAGGCACTTCACAACCGTTGTAGAAGACAAACAGGCTGCAAAAACTACTTTTTATGGGGATGAGTTTTTACTTTCTTTTTGTCTTTCGTTTTTCTGTACACAGAGTGAAGACTCAGCAAACCAACTGTATGAGTGGAGTTCCCCAAGGTTCGGTCCCTGGGCCTCTTTGGCACATGTACATGCAATCATTTTAAATCTTGTTGTTGACAACAAACTGTGTAAGCTGTTTATTATGTATTCATGTTTTCGTGCTGGCGACAATTTCCTCAACAATTAGCTACCAGGATAGCTGAGTGACAAGGTACATGGTACATCAATTGTTACGTCGAAACAATTGGTGTGCTTTAAAAAAAAACTGTAAAAAATCTGTATTTATAATTGTGCAGATAGCATAAACATTACATTGCCGTTACAGTGCAGCTGTAGTAATACAGAGGGCTTTTTTCCCATTTATTTGATTAAATAAAAGCCTGATAAAGTATTGTTATTGTCCATATTCTGGAATATTTAAATTCCCATGAAAGTCTTTGCAAACTTGGCCAACTTTTTTCATTCATAGAGTACAAACTCTGAATGCATGCAGGCATTGTTGAAGCCACCTTTGTGTATAACACCAGGAAGCATGCCAGTAAGCAGCTTAGATGCAGAAATGATAACAATAGCGAATACACTGTAGGTGGTAAATGAGAATCCTGGCAGTTATAAATGACAACACAGGCCACCAGATAGTGTGTCTCTGTTTGGACTGATGGCTATGTTTGTGCTGTTGCATAGTGGGTGGGGGGGTATTGTAGTGTCAAGGGGGGGCTGGACTGCTGCATTTCTGCAGGACTCCAGTGGAAAACATGACAAAAAAGACAGACACAAAGACTCAACTTTTATCCCCACCTCTGTTTCTGTGGCTGCTCTGTGAGTCTTTGTGTGTGTATGTGTGAGTTTCAGAGTGAGTCAGTGTGTTGCAGATGCTAGTGTGAGAAAATGGAAATGCGTTTTTCGTGTCTTCAAATGGCTGAAAATATTCAGAATGAATTATCTCAAAGCTCTGAGCTGCTGATGCTGCAGAGACCGAGCGCTGTGGAGGTGTGATGGAGCAAATTTCCTTTTCAGTTAGCAGTAGCTCATTTAACCTTCACTCCCTTTCAGATCTGATGGAGAGGAAACCACAAGAAGATGGTGGCAGATTGTTTGGAGGGAATGAGAGTCTGACGCTTAAGATGAAAAGAACTCATCAGATCTGAAAATAGACAAAAATTAGGAAAAAAAGCTACTTCAATTGAGGGTCAATGATAGCATGTTGTCCTGTGAAAAACAAAGTACACCAACACTGGTTTTATAAGAACTCAGAGGGAGAAAGTAGCCAGGTGCTGCTAATCAGATGCACTTGATTAACTGTGAACTTAACTGAGCACTTGCTGTTTTGGCAGTTTGCAGGTTTAGAGCATTCAAGTGTGTATTAACACAATGCTATAATCTTTTTAGTATACAATGTCCCAGCAAATTCACTTGAAAACAGTTGGTGCAATGCAAAGAAGTCAAGAGCTCCATCAAGCCTGAATTAGCATGTTAAAGGTTAAAGTTCATGACAGTATAATTAGAAAAAGACTGAAAAAGTACAGCTTGAAGCCTGTTCCTTCAAAAAGAAAAAAAAAAGTACAGCTTCGGTTTGCAAAGGTGCGTCTAAACAAACAACAAGACTTCTGGAACATCTATTATGCACAGCACCACATTTGCAAAAAACGAAACACAGCATGTCAGCACTAACACCTCTTACCTACTGTCAGCATGGCGGTGGAGGACTGCTGATTTGGGAATTGCAGTCAATGAGTCAACCATGAACTCCCTGATATAAAAAAGTATTCTAGAATCAAATGTGAGGGCATCTGTGGAACAAAAATATGGTTGAAACTGAGTCAAGAGGATAATCAAGGTCCAGTGCAAGTCCAGACCTCAAATAAGAAATGTTTAAAAGTAAAAAGGGTGTCTGTTTCCTGAATCCAAACTGCGAGCTGGTTCCTCAGAAGAGGTTACTGAAAGCTGAAGGCTCTACATTCTACTTTTAAATACTCCAGGAGCCACAAGTAAGCCTGTAGTCTGAGAGCAAAGAGCTCTATGGGGTAC
The DNA here is from genome assembly GCF_051167445.1 of Perissodus microlepis. Lineage (NCBI taxonomy): Eukaryota > Metazoa > Chordata > Actinopteri > Cichliformes > Cichlidae > Perissodus > Perissodus microlepis. The sequence continues at coordinate 19,912,054 of NC_140477.1, read as the reverse complement.
TATTAGCTCTTTATCATAAGGTAGGGCCTAATTATTCTTTAAATTGTATGTAATAAGAAGGATTTTTAATTCAATTTTGGATTTTTAACAGGGAGCCAATAAAGAGAAGTCAGTATTGGATAAATATGCTCTCTCTCTCTCTCTCTCTCTCTCTCTTTTGACTTTCCTGCAATTTAACTAACTGTTAAATTTGTGTGTGTGTGTGTGTGTGTGTGTGTGTGTGTGTGTGTGTTTGGCTTCATGGATAGATAAAGTTGGGTGTCATCTGCATAGCAGTGAAAAGGTATGCTATGCCTTCTAATGTTACAGCCTAAAGAAAGCATATATAATGTAAACAGAATTGGTCCTAGCACTGAACCCTGTGGAACTCCATAATTAATCTCAGTGTGTGAAGAGGACTCTCCACTTACATGAACAAACTGGAGTCTATTAGACAGATATCACACAAACCACTACAGTGTAGCAGCTTTCATACATGCAGCATGCTATAATAAAATATTATGTTCGGTGTTGAACTTTACATAATATTTCACTGAGGTCTAGCAGGACAAGCACAGAGATGAGCCCACTGTCAGAGGCCATAAGAAGGTTATTTGTAACTTTCACTAAAGCCGTTTCTGTGCTGTGATGGGCTCTGAAACCTGACTGAAATTCTTCAAATGAATCATTCCTCTGCAGATGATCAGTTATCTGTTTTACAACTACTCTTTCAAGAGTTTTTAGATAAAGGGAAGATTGGAGTGTCGTGCAAAAAAAGGCAACAAAAATAGAATCTAAAGTACAACAGAGCATAGAATGAGCCAGACTGAAAACAAGCTAAACACTAGTGAAATACAGAACTCAAGACTAATACAAAGCTAGAACTTAAACCCAAAGAAGTAAATCAAAAGTCCAGAACTCACAAACTGGGTTAAAGACCCAGGATGAGGACATGGCAATTCCCCTTTAGCTAAGACAACAGGGTCAAGTGATGGCTTTTTTAGTAATGGTTTAATTACTGCCAGTAGCAACTGCAAAAATGAATGTTGCCGCAAATAGAAGTGGGTCAAAACTCTTTCACAATGACGCACAATACTGATAAAGTCATACAGGAAACCATTATTTAGAGTTATTACTGATAAAAGGTGGTTCTACTGAATTATGGGGTGCACTTAGTTTTCACAGCACTTTATAATATAAACACAGTTCAGCACTAAGCACAAACACAGGTGATATTTAATAGGAATGCCTCTGCTTTTGCAGACATTTGGTTGTAAAGTTGCAAAATAGCCGAAAAACCTAAATGTTGACATGGTGATGGCGTTCAGGGGAAGAGCAATGGTATATCAAACTCTGTTAAATGCTGTCATTAGAAAATCAGTGCTACATTTCAAAATGAAAGCACTGCAGAAGAAAAATCTAATTTAAAATGTATTAAAATGTTTCTTCTTTGTTGTTCATATTAGTAACTGGAAATATCTGACACATAGACAGACACATCAGAGATCATTATCTAACCACTGAAGGTGGAAGTAAACTGAAAAACACCCAAATAACTAAGAAATTAACTGGAAGAAAGTTAATTATATGTGAAATGGAAATAAAAGATTAAAATGCAGTCAGACAATGACCCTTGAGCCTTGATGTTTAAATGTGACACTGCAGATCTGACAACTGACACGATAATCTTTGAAGGCTTCTAAAGAATTAAAAATTAAGAAAGGAAGTTATTGTAACATCAGTGAGAGTAAATAGTGCATTAGAGAGAGCTGACACTAATCTGGTTATCTGGGTGGGAGGATATCGGTGGTTCAAAGCTGTGTTGCTAATTTTCATGTATTAAACACTTACTAAGATTTCTTTATCTGTTATTTTGTGTAATTACAGAGAGAACGGCCTGTAAGCCATGTGAGCATTTGCATTGCTTTGTGAGTTGGAGATAAGTGACTCTCAGCTGTTTCACTACACATTCAGAGAAACTCTATAGCACCTGGGAGGAGAGTTGTGCAAATACAGCAGCTCAGAAACCAACTCAACTAAACTAAGGCCTTTATAGTCAACAGCCCGTGTTGTTTATGTTTATTGAATAAAAGTTTAAGGGAAATGCATCACTTTCTCTTGTATTTTTATTAGGGTGGAGATTTAAGCTTGAGTGGACCCAGAATTTAAATAGACAAATCAATAACAGCACACACCTTGAACATGTGGTACATTATGACCAAAGATTCAAAACAATGCGCAATACAGGGCATAACAGCTTGGTGTGTGCTGGAAACAGGAGGACTGGAGAGTAAGTGAAGCCTACCAAAACAAAAACATTAAAATAATCTCATTATACCGAGCACTTCAACTAAATAAGAAACACACAACTAGGGATGGGTACCGGTATCCGGTGCCATGATGGCACCGGTTCTGACATAAACGGTAGTAACCAGACCGAAAAGCAGCGCACATTTCGGTGCTTTATTTCGGTGCTTTTTTTTCCTGAGCTGTGACACACTTTAGTTTCTAGCCAATCACTTTACGTTTCCGAGGATAGTAGGCTGGTCCAGGTACGTACGTTCTTTTAGAGCAGAGCTCAAATGCCCAAGGCGAAGCAGTCAAAAGTCTGGCTGTACTTCACAGCAAAAGATGCAAACTCAGCAGCCTGCAACAAGTGTTTTAAGGTGATACTGTCAAAGGAGGTAACACCTCGAATCTGATGAAACACCTGGCGACGCGTAGCGGTTTTTTTAAAAGCCGAGAAATCCGCCGTATTTGATAGCTTGCTGCGAGACCTCACACCGAGCACATCTACTGCGGGTGTGGTGCCTGTTATCGGACCCGGAGTTAGCAACATCCCCCAAAAACCCGAAGAGTAGAGTCCTGGCCCCTAGCCCTGCCAGTGTAGCAGAAATGATGACGGATGATGATGGCAGCAGCAGCCGTTCTTCTCTGCGTGAGTAGCTTAATGTTGTTCGTGTGTAATTTACGTTGAGTAGGCTAACCACGTTATTACATTAATGCATGTAAGGTGAACTACCAAACATCATCATAGCTACATGCGGCTGTCTTCTTGTTTGATGGCAGATACTCCCTTCACCCTGGCCAAAAAGGCTAAAATGACCAAAGAAAAAGTGGAAAACAGTTAAACATGAGAGGTTTTTGGACAAAGTTTGTGTTTTCTCCATTGTTTAAGCACTGCTTCCAGCCAAGAGTGATACCATATGTGCCCCATAGCTGCAGAAAAGGCTAACATTGTTATCTTTTTACAAAAAACAGCTGAACATGTGAGGTTTTTGGACCAATTTTGTGTTCTCCATTCTTTAAGCACCGGTTTGAGTACCGTTTAAGCACCGGCACCGTTTCAAAAGTACCGGTTTGGCACCGGTATCGGATAAAACCTAAACGATACCCATCCCTACACACAACTAACTGTATAAAAAAGGAATAGGAAAAGGACTTGGAAGGTAATATTGGAGATAAAGACTGGTGAAACGTGTGTATAGTACACCATACAACCACCAGTTCAAGGTCCTGGAGGGAATTTGCCTAGAAAAACATGGAAGATTTTATCATTCCAAGACTCAAAAGTAAACAAAGAGAACAGAGAAATGGTGGATAGAATGTGGGGAACATAATGTTGGACATGCACACATATTCTGGAAATGCCAAAGACTGAATGTATTCTGGGGAGAAATATGCAAACTGTTGAAACAGATACTTAAAATACTGTACCTCAGCTAGCTTAAGGAAGGAGTTAGCTCAGCATTAGCATGCTGTCTGTGCTGTTGTTTGCAAAGAGCTGAAGTTGTGTTAGCAGCACAATGCAGCTGTTCCTGTCCTTGAGCAGTCTCCACTTTAACATCATGCTCTCGTCCTTTTGTGCAATAAAAATAAAAGTAATGTCCATATTCACGCTGCAGATTGTGCCACTATTTTCCTTCTTAGATACATGTACTGGGATTAGCTGATTGTTGCACAAATGCAAGTGGAACTGATCTACAGGCGAACAGACTAACAATTCCTACTCGCAACTGGCTCTCTGCAAGAACTGGTTAGCAGTGCCGGTCAAGGAGAAGAAGTCAAAATCAGAAGCAAAGGTTTTTTTTCTAGAAAGTCTAAAAATGTTCAAACTGTCTGACCAGGACTGCCTTAGGTCAGGTGTTTCAGGCATGTCCTACTAGGAGGAGGCACCAGGGTAGACACAATGGAGAGATTATGTGTCTCACCTAGGTTGGGAACTCCTCAGCAGGGCTGGAGGAGGTGTCTAGAAGATGGAGATCTGGACATGTCTGGGTAGATTACTCCCTCCACAAGATTTCCAATGAAGTCTCTTAAATGTTGCCAAATGTTTTCTATTCTAAGTTTTTCCATTTTCGTGTTCCAAACAGCAAAAAGGAGGTAGACAATAACTAAACCACAACCATAACCTTCAAGCTAGACAGGCAGGCAGTTACCTGGTGGATGCAGCAGGTTCCTTCTAAAAGTAAGATTACCCAGTGCTTTTACAGATGGGGGGCCTTAATTTAAAACCCAGAGGCATGTTTGATGGAGCGTTTCATCTCGCCCTGCATGCAGTCCCAACATCAACAAACTACTTGATGCACATTTTATTCTCCCATGGCTGTCATGTGTTTAATCTTTATCCACACAATAATGTGGAAATAGAAATTCAATTTTTGTTTTGTTGCTGTTAAAATTATTACCATTAACATGAAGACAGACACAGATGGCCCAACTGAGCTTTTAAGTCAAACTTGTTTTTAGTGCATTTCATACAGAATGAAAACGTCATTCGCATGCATCACGTTAGAGTGGAGGCGGATATTTTAATGGGGGTAAAAAAGAGGAAGCCTATCTGCCCTTTGAGGCCAAAGCTCGTGCATTTTATTTCGTGAGAACGTGAAATAAAAAGATGATTCAGGCTTCTTCCCACTTTGTTTTTAATTTGTCTCAGGATGTTTCACGGTTTCACTGAAAATGCTGACTGTTGAAAAGAGATGAAAAAAAACGCATCATCTAAGTCCCATTATACACACACACACACACACACACACATACACACAGAGCTCATTAGCATGTAACACTGAAACTCATTGTGGCATTTCCATGAAGTTGTGTGTTGTTTCTTGCTGCAAAGGAAGCTCGCAGCGGGTTAACAGCAACCACACACACACACACACATACACTGAACTTACGTTTAGTTTCACATTAACAGTTTACAAAAGTAAACTAGAAATAAGAGTAATTTGTTGTATTTGCACCCAAAGCAGGTTGATGTTGGCCTGTTGTTGACCTACCACTGTTTAGCAAAAGTCTGTAATTATTATTATCATATTAGAATGCAACAGAAATATTTTACATTGCGTGGACATGCAGCATGTGAGCATCCTGTGCTACTTCACTATTTATTTATTAATTTTCACTGTCTTACTGCTAAGTTCCATCAGTTTTTGTCAATGGTGTCAATGGAGTTAAGGGACTGCTTTTATTTTGAAAAACGTACACAGGAACAAGGCCTACGTGCAAAATCAAACTGTGTTTGCAGCAACATCAGGGGCTAAAAAATTTAAGCCAACATGCAAAAAACCCAAAAACTGCAGATCCTCTCTGTGTACCCTGCAGCTACAGCTGTGAGTCAGTGCTCACAGATAAATGTCCAACATGTTTACAGCGGATACAGAAACTGTTTTATCTCTGAGGATAGTTTCTGTGTTTTCATGTTTCTTTTAATAAAAGGTGTGTTTCTCCTGATTGACAGGCTGTCCACCTCAGCTAACTGGAGCCCCTGATTATCTACTGTGTTGTTGGCTGTACTAACGGGCCATCCAAAAAGTGTGTGCTCTGTTGTTAGGGAGTGCAATCTTAGCTCTAAACCTTTGATCCACAGCTCCTCCAGTCTGCATGCTGCAGCATCCTTGGGTCAGACATTTCAAGCACAGCTTTAATCTGATGGGAGGCTTCCTGGTTTGGACCTACTGGTCGGCTGGGCTCTTTCTGTGTGGGTGCTCTGGCTTCCTCCCACAGTCCAAATACAAACATGTTAACTGGTGATTCTAAATTGATCGAAGGTGTGAATACAACTGAAGTGCAAAAAACAGTTCTGAATGAGTATGTGTGGAAAATGTAACGTGGCTTGAGTGGTCAGTAAGACTGGAAAACCCCTAAAAACAAAGCTGCCAGTCTACTCCTGATGTTCTCTGAGAACTCAGTGCAGATCAGAGGAACCCTCACAGACACAAAATGACTTTAACATGCAGTTCCTATAATGGTCTAAGGAAAAAAAAAGCTTCTTCTTTAAGTTGCTTGAAACAAGCAACTTAAAGAAGTCCAGACACTTTTCTTTCCAAGCTCCGTAGACTACGACGAACTGGATGACTGAGAACCTTCACAGACATAGTTCCTATAATGGCCACTAGATGCTGCTGCCAGAGAAAGTAAAAAAAAAAAAACAAACTCCATCACCTCTCTATAAATATGTAACCCCTAGCAGTTGATTGCACTTGTGTTTGTGATGATGTTTTTAGCATCAGTGAACATATTTTTAGAGAAACGGCTTCCTGGCATGGTTCAGTCTGCTGCTTAGTAGTGACCAGAACGGTGTCCTTATTCGCTGCTTCCTGTCCCACATTTTAACTGGCTCTTCTTTAGATTCCTCCCCACTGGAACGCAAAGTGATTACCAGACAGAAAAGCAGCTAAAATAACGGTTTGAAAGATATTGCAATGGAAAGTGGGATTGACATGTGTGCAAAGACTTTAAAAACAAACTTCTCTGTCCTCCACATGACCCTGCAGAGTCTCTGTGTGTGTTGGTTTTTGTTTTTATATGTTGTCCTCTTGGTTGCACATCTCCGTGGGGAGATGTCTTTTGTCCTGTCTTCCTTTTCTCTCCCCAACCGGTCACAGCAGATGACCTCACCTCTCTGAGCCTGGTTCTGCCAAAGGTTTCTTCCTGTTAAGGGGAGTTTTTCCTTCCCACTGTCGGCAAAGTGCTTGCTCAGAGGGGGTTATATGATTATTGGGTTATTCTCTGTATGTATTATTGTAGGGTCTACCTATAATATAAAGCCCCTTGAGTCAGCTGTTGTTTTGGTTTGACGCTGTGTAAATAAAATGGAACTGAATTGAACAAACACACTTCTACCCACATTCAGTCTGTTAGAATCTGATCACTCTCGCCAAACTCAGACTTCTTCCCTGCAGAAATCCGAAATGCTGCAGCAGCATCGGGAATGTGGACAAACTTATGACTGAAAAGCACTGAAACACCAGGATTTCTGTGCTTTTTCTGCTTAAATGCACTCAGTTCAAATAGTTAAACAGGACCTGACTCTCTACAGCAGGGGTGTCGAACTGCAGGCCTCGAGGGCAGGTTTTCGATATGTCCTTGATCCAGCACAGCTTATTTGAATTGCTAAATTACCTCCTCAACATGTCTTGAAGTTCTCCAGAGGCCTGGTAATGAACTAATCATTAGATTCAGGTGTGTTGACCCAGGGTGATATCTAAAACCTGCAGGACACCGGCCCTCAAGGCCTGCAGTTCGACACCCCTGCTCTACAGGGCCTTACAGGCTCATTCATCTGAGGCTACATTGCAGTTTTTGATCTTGAGAAATTAAAAGGAATCAATGCTCAGGTTTATAGACACCAAGCTACTTCAGCTTGAAGCCTGGTGAGTTTAGCTTGGGTTAGATGTTTGCACTTGTCTTTTAACCACATAAGACATGATGTGGTTAAAACCACTTTATCAAGAGATATCGTCTTGGATGAATTATGGCAAGTCAGCGTCTGGTTTTCGCAACACCACGCGCCTGAGGGTCTGAGAGTCTGAGTGACGGTGAAGGCCTCCCGGGACGTTCCTGTTCTGGGGTCGTGTGCAGCAGGTCGTAAACCGGTGTTTTTAAATTGGACCTGATGGTTTACTGAGCATAAATTCTCAGCCTGGTCAGTTTAAAGATGTAAAGGTGGTCATTTTTATGCAGCTTTTAACACGAAAGGAAATTTAGCAGATGAAAGGAAACTGATGGAGGTGTTCTTCCTGTGTCAGAGATTTGCCTGAGCTGTCAAACCCTTAATGGCCCAAAGCTGTCACATTAACAGACATAACTCAGTGCAGGTATGACATGAATAACACACACAGTTAACGTAGTCCTGCTGATGAGATCTAACCAAATTCCGATCAGGTCATAACATAAATAATCCTTAATTTGCAAATTCTCAGAAAAAACAAACAAGAACCACAGAAAACCCAATTTATCTGTCAACCTTCACCACAGAGTCCGAACATTAGTGTGTCAGAGCTGTTCTGGAAACACTTATACAAAGTATGAGTAACAGGTCAGACTGATTGTGGCTCATTGCTGTGAAACTGCAACGAGAAACTTTGACCTGAGACCAGACTGACGATAATAATGACGTGTGGCTTAAACGTGGTCCCTGAGCCTATTTGAACCATTTATCCAAAGCTTCCGGTGACATCTAGTGGACAGAATGTGGAACTACACCCAGAACACACCAGGGAGATCTACAGCAAATAAGAATGAAACTATTTGTTAGTAATAATAATAATAATGATAATAATAGTAATAACAGCAACAACAACAACATGCTTCACTTTAAGGGCAAGACACAGTCAGTGTGCTTAAACAATACACCAGAAGTAAAAATTAGTTGATTAATCTGCCTCCATTTCTGGTTTCAAATCATTTGTAACTGATTGTAGTCACGTGATAACTTTATTAGTTTTGTGAGATGTTGTAGAAGTGAACTAAAAGAAGAGTACTTGTTTGCCAGATGTTGCTGTACTTGAATAAGTTTTGATGGGAAGTATGTAAGCATGTAGCAGTTTCTCAAAGATGCATCAAGGTTTGGGTTTCGAGGTCTGAATGTGTTTGTGAACACCTCAGTGGTTTATCTGTGCAAAATACAGGTGCGAAAATATTCATTTGAGTCCCTCATACAGATATGGAACATATTTTGGTTCAGTGGTGTAGGTCACTCACAAATTTGTGATGAATTAATTTATCAATTAAATTTTATGGACAGGATTTCTAGGCGCAGCCAAGTGGCGGAGGGCTTTCACTTAGGTGGCCTCAGAAACTCATCTCTGCTTTTCGCGGATGATGTGGTTCTGTTGGCTTCATCAGGTGGGGGCCTCCAGCTCGCACTGGAACGGTTTGCAGCCGAGTGTGAAGCAGCGGGAATGAGGATCAGCACCTCTGAATCTGAGGCCATGGTTCTCAGCCGGAAAAGGGTGAAGTGCCCACTCCGGGTCGGGGATGAGTTCCTGCCCCAAGTGGAGGAGTTCAAGTATCTTGGGGTCTTGTTCGCAAGTGATGGGAGAAGGGAGCCGGAGATCGACAGACGGATTGGTGTGATGCGGACGCTGCACCGGTCCGTCGTGGTGAAGAGGGAGCTGAGTGTAAAAGCGAAGCTCTCAATTTACCGTTCAATCCACGTCCCTACCCTCACCTATGGCCACGAGCTGTGGGTAGTGACCGAAAGAACAAGATCGCAGATACAAGCGGTGGCTGGCCTCTCCCTTAGAGATAGGGTGAGAAGTTCAGCCATCCGGGAGGGGCTCAGAGTAGAGCCGCTGCTGCTCCACATCGAAAGGAGCCAGCTGAGGTGGTTCAGGCATCTGACAAGGGTGCCTCCTGGGCGAGGTGTTCCAGGCATGTCCCACCGGGAGGAGGCCCCAGGGCAGACCCAGGACACGCTGGAGAGATTATATCTCTGGGCTGGCCTGGGAACGCCTTGGTGTTCCCCCGGATAAGCTAGAGGAGGTGGCTGGGAAGAGGGAGGTCTGGGCTTCTCTGCTTAGGCTGCTTTCCCCGCGACCCTGCCCCGGATAAAGCGGAAGAAGATGGATGGATGGATGAAATTATCAATCCATCTTCTCCAGCTCCTTCGGGGAAACGGTGTCCTCCCTCTTGGTAGGAACACCTGCACTGTGGAGCAGCAGTGGCTCTACTTTCTCTGAAGCTGCGCCCTGCCACCCTTCAGAGGGAGCTCGTTTCCATGAAATATCTAGATTCAAATTACACAAAGCAAACCGGACAGAAGGCGTTTTACAGTTCAACAGCAACTTCGCTGAAAAGAAGCAGAAAGAAACTGGCTGCAGGAATGCATTTAAACCACTCGATGGCAGCAGAGTTCTCCTCACGTCACAACATGAAGCCATAACTCCAAAAGATGACTTTAATCTCCAGAAAATGTCCTCAGCACACTTCACAGCTAAAACATCTACCTCGGGAACTTCATGCTCTTTTAGAGGATTTTATTTACAAACAATAAGCTAATGCATTTTACAGCTCTTTAAAATAAAAATTAAAACTTGCACAAATCACGTGTGCAAACAAATCGTTGTGTTTCCAAGCTGACAAACTCAGAGGCTGCCTGCCTTTAAGCTGTAGTCTGTTCGTAGTTTTAATGATTGTTTATTTGAATTCCTGGAGTTTCAGTTTATCCCGGCCAGTCCGTGTTCTTTTGTGAGTCACTTCCTAGTTTTGGTCACCTGTGCTTTTAATTGTTTAACTTCTCTTGACTCATTATTCCTAACTTGTGATTCCCGCCTGTTTTCCTCTACACTATCTACCTTCTGTTAGCTATTTATTGTCTGAGTCTCCCCTTTGCTGCAGAGCAATGTCGTCCCACATTGCGCCATGTTTCCTGGTTCCTGGTTTTTAGTTTTCCTGGCCCTGTTTTCTTGTGTATTTTTGAACTTTGTAGCAATAAAGCTGTGCTTCACTCTCTGCTTCTCCAGTCTAGCATTTGGGTCCTTATCCCGTCTGACACTTGATCATACTTTAAACGTCTTTCCTCCAAGCTCCAAAACAGTTTCCATCAGCATCATCAGTGCTGAAGATTTGTCCAAATGTAAACTGCATTTAAACAGAATCACTAGGAGACAAATGATGGTTAGACTGTAGAGCTGCTCTTCAATTTCCACATTAAACATCCCGCTTTAAAGCTTCCTCTGACGAGGAGTTTAAGGTTCCACCAGCTGTGATTCCTGCAGAACATGACATTCATTCTGCACATGCTGGGCAGCTTTCATCTAATCTCTCTGTGTTATTATTCACCACATTATTCAAACAACAAAAGATTGACTGTCAATAAAAAACACACCTGAGTGCAAAGGTGTGACCAAAGTCCACCCTGGAGACTGGGGTCATTTTTTAACTGCTAGAGTTTCAGTTTGGTTATGTCTAAGCGATACCAAAACATGGTGGTTTGGGTTAAAATAAACTCCTTGTGATGATTAGCACATGCACTTATTCATAAGACTGCACAAAGTGACAGAAGACACAAACGTCGACTGCTTTAATTCTTTTAAACCAGGAGAGGCTGGTTGTTATTACTGTTAATCGAAGCTCATTCAGTATAATTTTTAGTAGAGCCGTGAATGACAAACTGATCTGCGTGTGTGTGAGAGAAAGCTGCCTGACGAAGAGCAATGCTGGAAATAAACTGACCTCTGGCCCGACAAATTTGACACCCTGTATACACGTGCGCACGCACACACACGGTTTTCCATTTGTCCTGAACTCAGAGACCCTCTGAGCAGATCAGTGTGTGCCTGCTGAAGTCTATATTCAATTATACAGACAGACGGGGACAGAGGCAGGTACAGAGACAGTTTCCATGGCTGGTTTTATATTTAGGGGTTTAAACCCTTGAGGGAAGGTAAAATATTTGACTGAGACCAGAACGCACAAACTCCACTGGTCACTCGGAACGTCAGAGCCAATACTGAGTTGAATAGTTTTGTGTCTGCGCTGAAACACTGAGACAGAAAGTAGACAGCATAGTTTTGTGCTGCAGAAAAGCATGGCTGCTTGTAATATTACAATGCATTCAGATTACAATGGGTTTGGAATTGGTTTAGATTGGGACAAAGGTTATAAGATATCCAACCTTTAAGGGTTTTTAGTTTAACTTTTGTATTTAGTAAGCAAAAAAAGCAGGCAAGCACATACAAATAAGTCTTGAGCTGCCCTTAAAAAGTTTTCACAGATCTCAAATGTAATGGTAGTTCCAGTGTAGAATGAGGAACCACCAACAGGTTCCATCGGTGACTCGTTCCTGTTCCACAGTTTCCAGCCCCTCTAAGTAAAAGAGAGTTCTGGGGTCAGTTTTGGTTCAGAATGGGTGTAAATAGCTATACGGAAGAAATATAATGGGGTTAAAATGTGTTTACAGATTGCAGGAAGGGCTGCGCTGTATCATATCATCACATCAAGGGTTTAAACTCAGATAAAGGCTGGGAATAATGGGTTAAGAAACGTGTACGGAGTCATGTTGGGGGTTGAATTGGTTAGCTTGGTATAGAATACATATAAAGAGGTTATGTTATCAATTTAATGGCATTAAAATGGTTTTAGAGGAAGAAAGAGGAAGAGCACAGAGGAGGTTCATGGATGTAGTGAAGGACATGCACAGGGTTGGTGTGACATAGGTGGATGCTGGGATAGGTGATGGAGGCAGTGATTCATTTATTTATTTATTTATTTATTTTTTCCTGTCCCGTTTGGTTCTTTTGCCATCAGAATTATTGTCTAAAGGCAAAGAAAGATGCCCAACGGATTTACTTTACCAAATGGACCATCCCAGCCTTGCTGTATTGGTCTATTTGATTCGCCTTTGCTTTTATTGTTTATTTTATTTTATTTTCACTTTGCTAAACATGGGACAGACTTGACTGGGGAAAAGTAAAGGGAGAAAGAAAGAGGGAAAGAAAAACAGCAGGGAAGAGGAACGGTGATAAAGGGCAAAAAACAAAAACCAATAAAACAAACAGACAAAAAATACATATATCAATCACCTGGATCACCTGTTGAGAAAGAAAAAAGAGAAAACAAGACAAAAAAAAAAACAACAACAACATCATCGCGATGATCTATGTGAATATAACAGTAAATACTAAATATTGAATATTATTGTGCAGCACGAAAGATCGACAGCGCACAGTGTGCTTTGAGGTAGGAGCCAAAAAGGGTGTGGTTTGTGTGTGTGAGCACCTGTGTGTACACCTGTGAGCATGAGCGTGCTTGTATTTAAAAGGTTCCTTCATGTAAGGATCTGCTAGAGGGAGTGGGGAGCCATAGCCCCGTCCTCCAGGGCATGAAGCAGGTATGGAGGAGATCCAGGCTCCAGACATTCAGAGACCCCCAAAGCACAAGAGACCAAGGAAGACCAACAGAGGGGCAACCGTGCCACTGTCCCGGAAAGAGCTGAGGAGAGTCCCAGTGATTCATTTAAAGACCACTAAAAGAAGCAGCTCAGTGCAAACTGAGAGAATGGAATGCTTTTTTTTAAATCTTTTTTAATAGTTTTTTTATGACTTTTGTGAGAATGTACTTAATTTCACTTTGCATGTTGCATGTTACAGTCATACTAAAGATATTCTCTTTTATGCTATTCCTTAACTCTGAGCTCAGACCTCATTCTTTCAGTGATCACCCAGAGCTTGTAACTGCAGCTGAGCCACAGGTGAGGGCTGGTGTGCAGGTCAGCTGGCGAACTGAAAGCTTTTCTTGCAGCTCTTTCTTCATCTGAATTACTGCCGGTGCTGAAATCCAATGCCACACTTTTACTTCACCTTTCCAGCCTTGGGAACGAGATCCATCCTAAATATTCAACTCTGTGCAGTGCAAACCTTCACCTCTATTGAACTACTTGTCTCACATGAGCCACGCCGGATGCACACATCAGGGGGCGCTGCAGAAAGAGGTGAGCAAGCACCTATCATGGCTGAAGGTTAGGGTTTGTTCTGCATGAATTACATTTTGGGGTAATGGGATTCAACAGATTCAGATTAGATTCAGTTATCATGGTTACACTGGAAATAAGAGGGTTTTACAGTAGTGTGAATGGTTAGTTACCGTGGCAACGGCAGGACAGTGGTCACAGCACTGGCGTCTGTTCAAGTGTAAGAGCCGTTACCAATCCTCATCTGACTTGAATCAGCTAACTCTACTTTTCTCTCCCTTTTGTCTTCATAATGTAGGTCTGTGGGTCAGAGACCCCCACCTTCCCCACCTGCTCATTTATCAGCCCAGATCATGCTGGGAGAGCTGGAGGGGTCGGGGTGGGGGGGCTGCAGAGTCATCTTTCTGACATCTACTCATATTTCTGCCTGCAGAGCGTCTGCATTCAGGATCAGTCAGGATGAAGCTTACGTATACACCAGCTGTTTGTCCCAAAGCAGAATGTAAAGACGCCTAAAATACAAGATGGAGGCAGAACCTGAACTCACGGCTGATTTAAGGAGAGAAAACATCCTGTTGGAGGTCATCATTGTTCTGCTCAGAAACAGGAAATGGTCTGAAAGGTGAAACAGTGTTGTTAGGTTGAAGATTATTAAATACAAAATGACATCCAGTTTATAAAATACATTTCAAAAGTGCATAAAGCAGGTCATGCCCGAGGATCGGCTTACTTTTCTTAAACTTAAACTTACACACTACCCTGTCCTTCCCTTTAATCTTATGTGTGCAGGAAAGCATGTTTCTGGTAGTCCGTGGACTGTGTGCTGATGTCCAGGTCACTGTGCACATCCACTAGATGTTGACATGTTCCAGTGTGAACCTCACCTAGTTTAAGTGAAAGGTCTGATCAGAAAAATCCAAGAAGGAATTCATGAAGTTTAAAAACCTGGTTTCCAGTTTTCCAATCTCTGGTTCAGGGTGATTTTCTCAGTCATGTTGAGACCGCTTCTTTCTTCAGTTCTCCAATACTCGCATTCTGCTTTCTGTGATTTCACAACACCACAAACCTCTGCAGAAAACAAACATTACCTATTGTTTAGAAACAGAGCTGTATTTCACTTAAAGGATCATTGGTGCTGATGAGAGCTGGGAATCCAGATAGAAATGAGATGTTTTCCTAGATTTTATCTGAAGATTCCAGCTTCCAAGTCCAGGAGAATGGCTGCTGTGCTTCAAGAATTCTTCAAGGATGAGCCCTTCAAAGTTGAATTCTTCTGTAGAGTCTGAGAACATTCAGAGGAAACGATCTGATCTGTGCAGGCATGACATCATCCCTCATCAAACTTTGCTTGGGCGGGTACTCCTTCACTAGCCAGCCTCAGACGTCTGGTCGAGAAGGGGGTCTTGCTGTGGTGTATCGAAGTCGGATCTATTGTCGCTCATTAATGGTCAAGAATTTTTCATCGTTTGAACTACAGCTGGTTAAAATTGGAAATAAAGATCCGTGTTACTGTGCTGTAGTCAGGGGCGGATCTAGAAGGGTGGCATGGGGTGGCAAGTGCCACCCTGAAATGATCCCTTGCCCCCACAAGTGCCACCCCAGTTTTGCACATGACAGTTTTGTTTATTAAAATAAGATAGCATTAACACTTTGAGCGTAGTTACAGTCAACAGTGAATAGAAATGCTAAAACTGAATATATTGGATAGTGTTCCCCCCCTGCACCATTAACAAATGGTTCAGCCCATAGCAGGACCGGCTTTTTTCTTGTTTTCAGTAGCAAGCGATGCTTATGATTGTGCCAGAGCACATTCTGAACAACACCATGGGAATTTTACACAGGTGGTTGGATGTTACACTCTGGAAATGGAAGGAAGGTGAGTGTTATTAACCCTCTGTGGTCCACGGACACGCTGCACCAACAAATCACATGACTATTTTAAGCTGACACAGCAAAAAGCTGCAGCCACGCTGAGTCTCTATTTCAGCCCACATTGAAAGTTCGGACTTCAAAGTTTTTAAATTTTAATTACAGGCCAGTAAATCCAGAGTTGTGATAATATATATAAGCCACGCTTTTTTCTAAATACTGTCATCACGTTTTTGTGTGTGTGGGTTTTAAGCGTTTTCTAAGGACAGCGCGAAAACAGTAAAGAAAGGGGAAAAAGCCACCTCTTTCCTATCAGTGGAAAAATGCACCATGACGACCAATTTAAAAAAAAGTCAACATGTGGGATTTGGTTGTTTAGGAAGAGGGAAAAGTTTTGGGAGTGACGGTAACGGCAGCGAGACAGAGCAAGCGAGTGAGAGAGAGAGGGAGAGAGAGTTTTTAGATGTGGGAGATTTGTGACGTTTAGTGTGGAGTGTTTACTTAGTGTGTTGTGTTGTGTTGTCTTGTGTAGCTGTTCTGTTGTGTAGTC
Organism: Perissodus microlepis; assembly: GCF_051167445.1. Taxonomy (NCBI): domain Eukaryota; kingdom Metazoa; phylum Chordata; class Actinopteri; order Cichliformes; family Cichlidae; genus Perissodus; species Perissodus microlepis. The sequence continues at coordinate 19,895,957 of NC_140477.1, read as the reverse complement.
ATTTTGTTTTGCGTGTCAGTGAGGGCACTAATGAATGTCACAAAGGCACATTGCAATGTAAACACCGTCACTAAGTAGAAAACCAGCAGAGTGATACACCTCCTGTTGTCAGGCCTGCAGGTTTATCCCTGTGCTGTTCTGTCTTTTGGTGGACAAATTTTTTTTTTCACTGGCACACATCATTTGTGGGGCATCTTATTGCAACACCTGATTGTTCTCTCATTTTAGTTTTAGCAATATTTTTAAATGGTTGTAGAAAATGAAAAAAACGGGAGGTGTATTGGCTGCATTTTTAGATAAATAGTTGTATGTTTACAAAATGTACAATTTATATTTGCATTTCAAGTTATAAAAATTTACTCAACATGTCTGTGTTTTTTTTTACATTAAAAAAATACTACTAGGATTTTAAGTTCTTTGTGTAGTAATAGTAGTACTAATGCAGTATGTCAGTGAAAAAAAATGACTAAATTCAGTTGAGCTGAAAAGATACCAAACAAGGCAAGGGGAAAAAAATAAAATGAAACAATCTGAGGGTGAAATACAAACGTAAACTCAAAAGGAGTCAAAAATGGCCGGCTGTATTTCAGACCTCAGGGTTAATCCAACAAATCATGAAAAATTAGGTTTAAATTTTTGTTCATGACAGTGCAGATTTCTGACATTTTGTGTAATTTAAGCATGTAACAATGTGATTGTTTTCTAACAAAAAACAGTGTGAAACTTAAGTTAGACTTGTGTTTGTAAATGAACCGCCCATGTTGTGTAGCTTTCTGGATTTTATACTTATTGGGCTACATATTTATTTATTATACAGGCTATACAGTACATAACATCAAAACTCATGTTTTATGTAACTAAAGTGTTTAATTATGTGGGCTACAGACAATAATTAAGTTATAGACTATATTTATATGAAAAACATGTATACTTACTGCATTTGAATCATTTTAACCATATGTAACCACCTACATATGTGTTGGGGGGGGGGGGGGGGCTTTGATTTTGCCACCCCATGTGATTTCTTTGCCACCCTCATTCCACCCTAACAAAATTTCTCTAGATCCGCCCCTGGCTGTAGTGTATCGTCCACCTGGAACAAATGGTCAGTTCTTAAAGGAGTTCAGTGGCTTTTTATCTTCCACCCTGAAGCTGTCCAGACTGGTTGTAATTGGGGATTCTAACATACACATTGATGATGACTCGGACCTCTTTGCCAGAGGTTTTTTTTTAGCATCATAGACTCTTTTCATTTTACACAGCACGTGTCTGGCCCCGCACATACCAAAGGACACACACTGATCCCTCTCTCCTTTTCTGATGTTTTTAATTTAGCCTTGCCTGTCTCTAATGATGTTGATCTTTTTAATAGTCATTGTCTCTTCATTTTAGATAATATTTGTCCTGTTAAATCCAGATTAGCTCCTGTCTTAAAATCATTCCCCTGGATAAATGAAAGCATTTGCTGCTTAAAGCGTGCATGTGGTAAAATGGAGCATTTGTGGAGAAAAACTCAGTTACAGGGTTCATCTTCTTCATTTAAAAGACCATTTAGCTTCTCTTAACACTTCAGTTCGATATGCAAGGGCTGCCTATTTCTCTGACTTAGTCTCAAAGAGCTGAGGTAACCCCAAGGTACTTTTTGATGCCATTAGTGATATTGTTGCTCCTGCTCCACCTGCTGTCCCAATTTCATCGAATGATGACTGTGAAAACTTTCTTTCATTCTTTGTTGGAAAAGTTAGCAAGGTGGGGAACAATATCTCTCCTGTGTACCTCTTGTCTGCTCTAAATTATTTTAGGCCTGTTACTTTAGAAAGGTTTTTTATCAGTGTCCTTACCTGAGGTGGTCAAATTAGTTGATTCAATTAAATCGTCTTCCTGCCCTCCTGATGTTTTATCTGGACCTTTGTTTAAAAAGGTCTTTCAGTCCACTGGTCCTAGTGTGCTTACAATGCCTCTCTGCTTTCTGGTTAGGTCCCTGTTTTTTGTAAAAGCGCTGTTATTCACCCACTGGTAAAAACAAACAATCAAACTTGATGCTCCTCTGCTTATCAACTATAGACCTATCTCAAAATTACCATTTTTTGCCAAGATTTTAGAGAAGGTTGTGGCCAAGCAACTCACAGTGTTTTTTGATGAACATTCTTGATCATTTCCAAACTGGGTTTCATAGAGCTCATTCCACCGAAACTGCAATTGATATATTGATGAATTATTACGCTGGCGAGTGCACTGTTTTACTGTTGTTGGAACTGACCCCAGCCTTCGATACTGTCGGCCATCATATTCTGTTAGACTAAAACACTGGGTGCATATATCAGGAACTGCTTTGCAGTGGTTTAAATCCTATTTGTGTGAACGATCCTTCTCTGTGGCTACCTCCATGTCCTCTCTCACTTCTCTTGCCTATGGTGTGGCACAAGGTTCTGTCTTGGGACCCATATTGTTTTTGTTGTATTTACTCCCTCTTCAGGAGATTCTTAGCACTGTTAAAGACATTTTGTATCATTGCTATGCAGATGATATTCAGCTATATATCTCCTTTAGGCCATATGATGTTTCTAAACTTCAAATCTTGCAGAGATGCTTAGATTCTATCAGAGGTTGGATGGCTGATAATTATCTTCAACTTAATGCTGAGAAAGCTGAAGTCCTAGTCTTTGCTCCTGATAAATTTGTACCTTTGGTAGTAAAAAATGTAGGCCCACTCGGTTCTTTTCTTAAATCTTCTATTAGGAATCTTGGTGTTACCTTTTTTTTTTTTTGTGTCCCGTTTGGATCTTTAGCCATCAGAATTGTTGTCTTAAGGCCAAGAAAGATGCCAAGCGGATTTATTTTACCAAGTGGATCATCATGGCCTTGCCATATTGGTCCATTTGATTGACCTTTATTATAATTACGAATTTATTTTATTTTCGGTTGCTACAAACGGGACAGACATGACTGGGGGATAGGACAGGGAGAAAGAATGAAAGAAAGAGAGGGAGAGAAAGAAAACCAAAGGGGAGAAGAGACGGTGAGAAGGGGGGGAAGAAAGGAAAAAACAAACAAACAAACAAACAAAACACCTGGATCACCTGTATGGAGAAAAAAAACAGAAGAGAAAGCAAACAACAAAGAGCAACATAATAAAAACAGCACCATCACAATAAACTAGCTAGCAGTAGATAACAGTAGATACTAAATAATAAACGATATTGTGCAGCACGCAAGATAGACAGCGCACAATGTGCTTTGAGGCAGCAGCCAAGAAAGGTGTAGTCCGCGTCTGTGAACACCCGTGTGTACACCTGTGTGCATACCTGTGTGGATCAGCACGCTTGTATTCCAAAGGTTTCTCCATGTAACGATCTGCTAGGGAGTGTGGGGAGCCATAGCCCCGTCCACCAGGGTATGAAGCAGGTATGGAGGAGATCCAGGCCCCAGATATCCAGAGGCCCCAGAGTACAAGGACCCGAGGAGGACCACCAAAGGGGGGAGAACCGTGCCACCCTCCTGGGAAGAGCTGAGTAGAGCCCCAAAGGAGAGGTCACCCTGCAGCTACGGAGCAGAGGCCAGAGGGGGTTGCAGTGGCGTGCCCGCGGGCTCTGCCGGCAGCCAGCTGTGCCAGAGAGGACCGAGCTTCAGGCCCAGAGGCCAGAGGCCTGAGGGCATCCCACCCCCCGGAAGGAGCCCAGCCGGGCCACAGGCGCCCGGCCCCGCCAATCGGCCACCAGGAGTGAGCCGGTACATGCATGAGCGCCCAGCCCCAGACGACAAGGACCACCAACACACCAACGTCTGAGGGCATCAGCCACCGGCAGGGAGTGTGGTGAGGGGAGATAGGCCTCCGTACTTTAGAGGGCCTGAGATGTACCCAGAGAGGTTGAGTCTAAGACCCAACCTGACATATAGACACAGACAAACAGGCACACGCGGACACAAACGTGCATTCCCACCCCATATGCACAACCAAATACTCGGCACTCACCCAACGTGTAGACAGACACAAATAGACACTGCATAGACAGTCGCACTCCCCAAACATACTCTATATCCCAGGTCCAGGTACCCCCGCCCCCAGAGGGGCAAGCCGCACCTAGACCCAGGAGATGTAACCCTTCTCTCTGGGGTGGAGGCAAGCGGACCACCTCCTTATCTGCAGTAGCAGGGAGGCCCCGCATCCCAGACCCCAGTCTGACGGCCAGCACCTCCTCCCAGCCCCCCAGCCCTGACGGCTAACAGAACCGGGGTGAGTGAAGACCTCAAACCTCCCTATGCCCGCTCATATGTAGTGTTGCTGTGTGCTGTTCTAAAGTGCATTTAAAACTCAGGAGAGCATGGTACTAGCTTCCTCTCAGAGAGCAGCACGGCTCCTCCCGAAAACCCTTAGTGTCTAAATGCATTTAAAATTGAGGGTAGGGCACCAGTGCCAGAGGTGGATTGGAGTACAACGACCATCCTCTGGATGCTGTAAAACGTGCCCACCCCCAAGGCCCTATATGTATGTGTTATGTGAGAGTGTGAGTAATGTGGATGTCTAGGTTGCAGAATAAAATTGAGGCACAGGCGGCCAGAAGGGGACAGAGGGGGAGTGCCTCCCCTGCACCCTGGTGACATACCTGCACCCCAAGCTCTGCGTGTGTGGGTGGGTGTGGTAGAGCGGGAATAGGGAGGCAACTGAGGATGGGGAGGGAAGAAAGGGAGGGGCAAGCGGCCCCTCCCTGGGGCCAGCTCCCCCGCTGACCCCAGTAGGCACCCCCACGCTCTGGAACCCACCAGGGCAAGGGGGCCCAGGCCCATCCGGACCGGGGCCCGCAGCAGCAGCACCGCCCAGCCCCACAGAGTCCGGGGCAGCCCACCCGACTCCACCCCAGAGAAAACTGCACCCACCCCATCATCCAATCATCTCCCAAACTACACAAGACAATAGACACCCAGGTTGAGTTCATTCTCCCCCTCTCCTATATCTCTCCCCCCACCTGCAGAGTGAGCTCCTGTAGTGAGGAGACCACCTGCAAAGATATAACAACCTCCCCACCAGTTAGAGAGCCCCCTAGTTGGGCCGATGCACCAGAGGTCCCCTGCACTGGGGCTGAGCCCCCCTGCACCCACCTGCCCACTGCTCCGGCGACACAACAGCCAGGACCCAAGCCCCCAAGGTCCGGCCAGCACCCCAGACCGGTGGGCGGAGCACCCCCAGACCCCTAAGCCTCCACGCCCGTCCCGGACCCTCCCAGGGGCAGCCAGGCTACCAGGCCAGTAACCAACGTCCGCCAGCACAGACCCTCCCCCATCTCCGCTGTACGCAGCCACAAGGAAAACACCATCCAAGAGCTCCAGAGCTTCTAACCAGGTCATGGCCACATCCCCCAGGTTAGGCCCTCCAGGGAAACGTCCCTAGGGACTCCCCAGACGCCCTAAGGCCGTCCCTACCCCCATATCAACCACAATAGCGAAGGCAGGACCAAACCATGACCCCCCACCCCCACTAGGTGATGAAGCCGATCAAAGGAGCCCAAAGGGATTGATCAAATGTGATGGCAGAGGTTGTATCAAGACTAATGTGATCTATTAGATGGTTTTTATATTGGTTAGAATTAAGATTATTTTTATTTTTCCAGTTAATGAGGACCATTTTCTTGGCAATGCATAGGGCCGTAAAAACAACGTGGGCTGTGTTTATTTCTGCAGTGACCTCATCCAAGTTGCCCAGCAAGCATACTAAAGGGGAGGCTGGAATGTTACATTTCAGACACTTTGATAAGTCCTCACATATCTCACGCCAAAATTTCTGAACTGGTGGACAGAAGCAAAGAGCGTGGATGTAATTGTCCAGTGTATTTGCTGTGCAGTGTGAGCAGTTGTTGGAAGGCGTATAGCCCATCTTGAACATCCTATGACTAGTATAGTGCACTCTGTGTAATATTTTGTATTGTATTAATTGCAAACTGGGATTTCTGATCCATTGAAAGGTTTTTAAGCATATCTGAGACCAAAGGTTTGGGTCTAAGTTGATTGATAAATCTGCTTCCCAGTTTGCAATAGGAAGGGATATTGATTCATCTATTTTAGAAAGTGTTCTGTATATTTTAGACAATAATTTGGGGGGGTTTAGACTAAAAAATTGTACCACACTTGGTGGTGTTTGTAATTCAGCTTCACTGGGATTAAATTTCTTTTTTACTATGGATTTAATTTGTTGATATTCCAAAAATCGTTTCTTGTTGATGCCATATTGTATAACTAGTCTGTCAAACAAAATAAAGTCTGTTCCTTCCAATATATGTTCCAAGTATTTAATTCCTTTGCAACTCCAATCTGAAAAGTTTATCATATTATTGTTTTGTAATATGTCCGGGTTGTTCCAGATAGGTGTACGTTTGCATGGGATTAATGAAGACATTTTTAGAAACTCCCACCATGCTGTCAGAGAAGAGCTAATATTGATGCTTTTAAAGCATTCATGTCGTTTGATGTTTGAGCTGATAAATGGTAGGTCTGAAATTTCTAGGTTATTACATAGTGCCTGTTCTACATCTATCCAAGGTTCATCTAAGAGGGTGTGTTTAAACCATCTAGAGATGAACTGAAGCCTGTTGGCTAAAAAATAGTGATTAAAGTTAGGCAGATCTAATCCTCCTTTATCCTTGGTCCTTTGTAGTGTTTTTAAGCTGATACGTGGGGGTTTATCTTTCCAAAGGAATTTAGAAATGTACGAGTCTAGAGATCTGAACCAATCTTGTGATGGCTTATTTGGGATCATTGAAAATAAATAGTTTATTTTTGGCAAGATCATCATTTTTATAGCGGCGACCCTTCCCATGAGTGATATGGGTAAAGATTTCCATCTAGCCAGGTCGCCTTCTACTGTCTTTAAAAGTGGGATGTGGTTTAATTTAGTTAATTCTGAAAGTTTAGGAGAGACATTAATACCTAAATATTTTATATTTCCACATTGCAGTGGGGAAGGAGAAGAATTATGGAAGGAGCAATTAATCGGAAGAACTGTTGATTTCGACCAGTTAATTGAATAATCTGAGACACTTGAGAAGGAATTTATCAATGCAATTACCCCAGAGATATTGGTTTGTGAGTTTTGGAGAAAAAGTAACACATCATCTGCATAAAGGCTGATTTTATGTTCTATATTCTTACATTTTATGCCCTTAATTGTTGTAGCCTGTCTAATTGCTGCTGCTAATGGCTCAATGAAAATTGCAAACAGTGAAGGGGAGAGTGGGCATCCCTGTCTGGTGCCCCTCAGAAGAGAGAAGCGGGAGGATGTTTGGTCATTTGTTCTGACACAAGCTGTTGGCGAGTTATATAATATTTTTAACCAGTTTATGAAAGAGGGTCCAAAACCAAATTTATGTAAAGTTGCAAAAAGAAATTTCCAGTTAACTCTGTCAAATGCTTTTTCTGCATCTAAAGAAAATATTATGGTTTCAGTGTTTTTACTGCATGAGTAGTCTATTAAATTAAGTAATCTACGTGTATTTGTTGATGAGTGCCTACCTTTTATAAAACCAGTTTGGTCAGGATGAATTAAAAGGGGGGTTATTTTCTCTAATCTCTTTGAGAGAGCTTTGCAGATTATTTTAAGGTCTACATTAATAAGGGATATTGGACGATAGCTTGAGGGATATACAGGGTCTTTGCCTGGTTTTTGTAAGAGACTGATATTTGCAGAGTTCATATTTGGTGGTAGTCTACCATTTTCTTTGATTTCCTGCAACATCCTGTGAAAAACTGGTGCCAGAATTGTCCAGAATTCTTTGTAAAAATCTGTTGGAAAACCGTCTGGACCTGGAGCCTTATTATTGGGCATACTTATCAGAGCTTCCTGGAGTTCACCTGGCGTCAGTGGCGAATCCAGTGCCATTGCTTGGGTGTCTAATAATTTTGGAAGAGTTATGTTGTCGAGAAATTGATCAATTTCGTTTTTAGATGGGTTTATTTGTGGTGTATATAAAGTTTCATAGAAATCCCTAAAAATTTTATTTATTTTTTTAGGATCATATATTGTATTCCCAGATAAATCTTTAACAGCACATATAGTTGTTTTTTTCTTTATTGATTTTTAACTGGTTAGCAAGAAATTGTCCGGATTTGTTACCGTGTTCATAATTTTGCAGGCGAAGTCTTTGTACTAAGATTTAGTCTTTTTATTAATAATTTCATTTAATTCTAGTTTTGTCTTGCGTATTTTGTTTAATATTTCTTGATCTTGGTGTGACACATAGGCTTTTTCTAAGGATTTGATGTTTTTCTCTAGTTCCTGAATTTTTTTGTTTTCTTCTTTCTTCTTATGTGATGAGAAAGAGATTATTTTACCTCTCATCACGGCTTTCCCTGCTTCCCAGAGGACAGATGCTGATGTTCCAGGAATGTCATTAAAGCCTAAATATAGAGTCCATTCTTTTTTAAAGTATTTGATAAACTCTTCGTCTTTGAGCAGTGATGTATTAAATCTCCAGTTTTTTCTTGGTGTAGTATTATTCATCTGTATTAGTGTTAAAGATACAGGAGCATGATCGCTGACAGCTATAGGATGAATCTCAGTGTCTGTAATGTTACTCAGCAGTGAGCTGCTGACCAGAAAATAATCCAGACGAGAGTAGGAGTGATGGACATGTGAGAAGAAAGAATATTCCTTACTGTTGGGGTGAAGGGAGCGCCATGCATCGCAAAGACCAAAGTCGCTCATATACTGTTTGATTATATTTGTGGACTGCCAGTTACGCTGAGTTCCTGCTGTATTGAGCCTATCCATTTCTTCATTTAGTCCCAGGTTGAGGTCTCCCCCCAGAACAATTGTGCAGTCTAGGTGTTCGGAGAGTGTACTAAAAAAACCGTGGAAGAATGAGGGGTCATCAACATTTGGACCATATATACTTACAATACCTAGCTTTTGGTTAAGTATAGATAGTTTGACGATTAGGAATCTGCCCTCTGGATCTATAACTGTATCGAGTACTGTGAAATTAATATTTTTATGTATTAGAATTGCTACTCCTCTTTGTCTATAATTATAACAGGCTGAGAACACATTAGGAAACTCAGGTGTTTTAAGTTTATTCAAACCTGTGACAGGCATGTGGGTTTCTTGTAATAAAACAACGTCTGCCTGTAATTTTTTAAGTTGGTTAAGTATTTTTAACCTTTTTTCCCTAGAGCCAGCTCCATGCACATTCCATGTGACAAATCTTAGCATGCCCATAGTTGTGTGTTTGTGGCTAATGATGTACGCTGTGTGTCTCGCTTAGACGGGTGAGGAAAATGGAAACACATCTTTTTTTTTTTTTTTTTTTTGGTAAGTAAAGAGAAGAAAATGCACGGCAAGAAGCTCCATAGGTCTGACTATGTGTGTGCATAATAACTAATATGAGCAAATGTGTGCATGTGTCCTATATCTGTGTGCGCTGTGTGGCTGTTGTAAATGTGTTGCCTTTAAACGCATGTGTGTGCGTGATCGTGCAGAGTGAGCATGTAGAAATAGACAGTGTCGTTTGTGGATGGATAGGGAAACAGGTGATCGACATAGTGATAGAAAAGAGAAGCAAATAAACCAAAGAGCAAGGTGCGCGACAAGAGAGAGAGAGGGAAAAATAAATAAAAACAGAAACATTCCAATTAGAGCATTGGCGGAGAGTGACGGTGACGTTATACTAAATTAGCAAACTGAAATTACATAGTTAAGCAAAAGTTAATACAAGAGAGTGTGAGTGAAGAGAATAGTGTAGCGGATTCTTATCTGGTGTGCGGTCAATACAGCCATGGAGTGGTGCCAGGGTCGCGGTAGAGCTGTCCGTCCACGTAGAGCCAGTCCACGGCGATGACAGCCCGGGAGCCTTTCTGGATAAAACTACGTCGGACTGGGAAGAGGACCCTGCGTCATTCCAGGATCTCTCTGGGGAACTGATCGTTCACGCTGAAATCCGTTTCTTTCAGCTCTCTGCCGCGACTCTTCACCTGCTCCTTCTGCTTGAAGTGGCCGAATTTGGCTACAATAGGACGTGGTCTCCCGCTTCCTGTCTTCGGAGCCACTCTATCGAACCCTATGTTTTTCACCGTGTCCTCCGGCAGCTTCAGGTGGATTTTAATGAAGCTTCTCACGGTCGTTTCCGGGTCCTCTCCGGCAGACTCTGGAATACCAGAAAACACCAGATTATCTCTCATGCTACGGGCTTGTAAATCTATAACGGTCTCTTTTATTTTTTTATTTTCTATGTTTAATTGGGTCACATTTTCGGTTAGAGATTTGACCGAGTCCCGTAGCGTGGCGTTTTCCGCAGCAAGTGTTTCCACCTGCCGCTGGCTGAACTCCAGGGATTCTTTTAGAGATTTAAATTCCCGGTGTAAGATCTCCACCAGGGACAGCCTTGCATCGAAACTGGACAATCGCTTATCGATTGACTCCAGGATGTCGACGATATCTTTGCTGGCAGGCGATGTTGTGCCGGGGGAGTCTGCCGGGCGATATCTTTTAGATGACGGCGTCTCAGCTTTGGCCGGGGAAGACGCGCTCTGGGCCTTCTTCATTACTAAATCTTCAAAGCACCGGTCGATGTATTCTTGGAGAGCGTCTAAACTCTCCTCGTTGTCCTCCAGGGTGTTAGAGATGATAGGACAGATGTTGTTAGTTATATGACAGTTGGTTAGTTTATTTGGCAATACTGAAGTTTAAAGAAACTTTGTTCAATTCTATGCTACCATTCGCTTTTTTTTTTCCACCAAATCTCCGGCGTCTGACGTCACCTACAACATGGGTCACTTACCTTTCCCCGTCACTTCCCTCTCCTCCTCCTTGGTGTTACCTTTGACTCGCTCTGTCCTTGGATATTCATGTTAAATCTCTGGTCCGCTCCTGTTTCTACCACTTAAGAATTATTGCTAAGCTGAGTCCTATTGTGTCATGTTCCAAACTTGAAATGATTATACCTGCTTTTGTTTCATCTCATTTACACTATTGTAACTCGTTGTTTACCTGTCTAAGTAAGGCCTCCTTGGAACGTCTGCAGGGTGTTCAAAATGCTGCTGCAAGGCTTTAGACCAAGGCTTCCAGGTACTCCCATGTCACTCCCCTGCTGATCCAGCTGCATTGGCTTCCCATTAAATTCAGCATCCATTTTAAGATTATAATTCTGACCTGCAGGGCTCTGCACAGACTAACTCCAATTTACGTCAGTGATCTTCTTCATCAGGGCAGCACGGTGGCACGGTGGTTAGCACTGCTGCCACACAGCAAGAAGGTCCTGAGTTCAATTCCACCATGTGGCCGGGGTCTTTCTGTGTGGAGTTTGCATGTTCTCCCCGTGTTTGTGTGGGTTCCCTCCGGGTACTCCGGCTTCCCCCCCAGGTGGGGACTGGTTAATTGATAATCCAAATTGCCACTAGTTGTGAATGTGAGTGCAAATGGTTGTCTGTCCCTGTGTGTTAGCCCTGCGACAGACTGGCAACCTGTCCAGGGTGTACCCCGCCTCTCGCCCTATGACAGCTGGGATAGGCTCCAGCGCCCCCCACGACCCTGAAAAGGATAAGCGGAAGCGAATGGATGGATCTTCTTCATCCTTATATTGCCAGCAGGTCCCTGAGGTCTTTTGACCAGAGCTTGCTGGTTGTCCAGCACACTAGATTGAAAACAAAAGGTGACAGAGCCTTTGTTTCTGTGGCTCCCAGACTCTGGAACTCTCTTCCATTGAGTTTGAGATCTGTAGACTCTGTCAGTTCTTTTAAAAAAAAAGTTAAAAACCCATCTTTTTAAACTTGCCTTTGGTTGATGTTGTTTTATGTTCCAGCTTCTGTGAAGCACTTTGTGATTTTATCTTGAAAGGTGCTATATAAATAAAATTTTACTTTACTTTAGGACCCATGCAGAGTGATCTGAAACTAACAGCTGCACTGAAGTCCAGAGGTGCACAAGAATTTTTCACTGTATTTTCCTCAAGCTAGCGTTCAATATCCCTTATAAATGTAGATCTCAAAATAATCTGTAAAGCTCTCTCAAGAGATTAGAGACGATAACCCCCCTTTTAATTCATCCTGACCAAACCAGTTTCATAAAAGGCGGGCACTCATCAACAAATACACGTAGATTACTTAATTTAATAGACTACTCATTCAGTAAAAACATTGAAACCACAATATTATCTCTAGATGCAGAAAAAGCGTTAGCTGGAACAGAGTTAACTTGAGATTTTTATCTAAAAATGTTTGCTATTTTTATCAAACCACTAGCAGCAGCAATTAGACAGGCTATAGCAATTAAGGCCATAAGATGCAAGAACGTAGAACATAAAATCAGTCTCTATGCGGATGATGTGTTGCTTTTTCTCCAAAACTCACAAACCAACGTTTCTGAAGTAATTACACTAATAAACTCTTTTTCAAGAGTTTCAGTTTATTCAGTTAACTGGTCAAATTCTACAGTTCTTCCAATTGATTGCTCCTTCCATAATTCTTCTTCTACCCCACTGCAATCTTGAAATACTAAATATTTAGGTATTAATGTCTCTCCCAAGCTTGCAGATTTAACTAAATTAAACCACATCCCATTTCTAAAGAAAGTAGAAGGCAATTTGGCTTGATGGAAATCTCTACCCACATCACTCATGGGAAGGGTCACCTCTATAAAAATGATGGGACAAACAGGACAGACAAAATATAATAATAAATAAGCTATGAAAAAAGAAAAATTAATACAGTTATACAAACTATGATTAATGAGATGAAAGGCTTGGCGGAACTAATTCTCCAACTGGGTAACATCAAACTGACTGTAGAAGAAGAAGAGGATATTAGAATAAGACACACATGCACTATATGGACAAAAGTGTTGGGTCATACCTCCCGAACTTTGCCACAGATGTGTAAGATCAAACATTAAGCCATGCTGTCTTCCAGCTTGTTCTAAATAGCTTGGTGCTGTAACAGGATGCTATGCTGAGGTGTGCAGTGCAATAAAGCTGCCAGCGTTGTCTGGCATTAACATCAGCACAAAAACTGAGTGCTGGGAGCTTCATGTGTCAGCAGCTCCATATAGCTTAAAAAGCACAATCTATATAAAGGTCAGTGCCATTTTTTGTCATTTTAAATAAAGCTCCTCCTCTCCTACATGTGTGAAACTTGTGCCCAGTAGTTTTTATGTAATCTTTCTGATAAACATCAGCAATGAGATTCTTTGTCTCTCGTCTGGGCAGAAACATGATGCAGGAATGGCATGTGGGGTAGTTTCTTCATCGCTCCACAGAGAAATTTGATGTTTTTATTTCGCTTCTCGTTTTTCCGGAGCAGCAGCATAAGTTTCAGTAGACGTCATTATCTGCCACATCTGTTCCCATCGCACTTTCATTAATGCTCAGACAGTTTCACCACAGCCAAAAGCTGTTTGGATAATTTCATGCAAAGTATCTGAAAACAGCTGGATTGAAACCCAAAACTAAAGGCCTAAAAGCTGAAGCAGTTGAAAAGAGGTGGAAACAGAGACAACAAAAGAATTTACAGCAAGCCATGAACGTCATGTACGAACAGCTGCTGCATTGTTGAGTATGCCGTCTGTTTGGGTGAACATTTGTACAGTAGGTGATATTAATTTAGACCCATAATCCTTTTCAGCAAGTCACAGCCTATCAGATTACCTGTGTGTGTGTCTGTGTGGCCTTCATGACCTCCTGCAGAGTCCTGAGCCACATCCAGTTTTAAACAGACGCACAGACACTCTTCTTTATTTGGTTCCTGCCGCAGCCACGTCTGGCTTGTCAGGCTTGAAACAAAAACAACAGAGTCCAGATTGACCTCCATCGCCACATCCCTGCTCGCCAGCTCAGAGACGTTCACTGACTCAGCAGCCACTCGGGGAAACTGTGACGGAGGTTTCAGCTTCGTCTGTCTCACATGGAAGATAATCAACATGTGTAAAGTTCCATGTGTCTTGCAAGCTGCCCGTTAATCCAGACATAAGGCTGTAAACACGGAACAGTGTGGTATGCAGTCCAGTGATGTTTAGATAAGAATTGATTGAGCAATAAACAGAACAAAGTCCAAAATTATGAGCAATAAGAGAGGGTTTGAATGAAAAATTAAAATGGACAAACATAACTCCATTTAGGTCATTTCTTAGCATTTTGAGTCAACTTTAAAATATCACATATTTCACCATAAATGAAGTAAAACAGAGCTTAGTCATTATTTATGGAACTGTACAGTCTGTGTTTTCCCCATTCGCTTCAGTAGTGTTTTTAATGCTGTGACGTCACTGCTGTCTTCTGTTTCTTGTGCATGCCAGCTGCACTGTGTAATGCACAAACACGTACATGCTGACTCACCTGTACCTCTCACTTTGCTTTTCCGACTACCACCAAGTCTGATTGGCTGATCTGGTGGACTGGGCGGGTCCAGGTAAACAATGCCACATTTATTTTGGAGATTAATCCGACAGCTGAGAGGGTGAGTCACTTCCCTCCTTCTCATCCTGATCCTCTCAAGCACCTGTCGCCTCCTGCAAAGAGAGACTCGTCACTCAGGGTGAGACCGAGCTCCTCTTAACTCACCTGTCACACCTGAGAACCTTTAATTAACTTCATTTTGAGGTTGTCAGGGTGTGAAAAAATGTGACTCCTGGTGAGTCATTAATAAACGTTCCCAAGTTTTCAACGTGCCGATGAACAGTTTAGACCTGAGACATCTATTGGAACTGAATCCATGAGTCAGTCAATGACTCACATGATCAAAAGCACCTGCAAAGATTTGGACAATCAGTTATTAATTTAAGTACTTATCTTGCAGTAACCATGTGGTGAAAAAGGTAAAAATGAGAGTAATTCTCTATTATTCAATGTTTGGGAATCACATGTTGTAGTTTTTCAAAGTCAGTGACGTCACCGGTATTTGTAAAAGGTGTTGACTGGCGTTGGCGTTGTGATACCAAAACCCACGAACAAACACTTTTGTTTGATAGCGCATCAAAGGACTCGGTGGCACCTCAGTAAGGTGCCACGCCTGTCAAATAAGAACAGGAAACTGAGCCTAGAATTCACACAGACTCACCAAAACAGGGCAACAGAAGATTGGAAAAAGTTGCCGGGTCTGATGAGTCTTGATTTCTGTTGTGACAGAATATTGTCAGAATTTGGTGTAAACAGCATCAAAGCATAGATCCATCCTGCCTGGTATCAAGAGTTCAGACTGCTATTGGTGTAATGGTGTGGATGATATTTTCTCAGTGCACTTTGGGCCTTTTAGTACCAGCTGAGTGTAACTGGATGTGTGTCCCTCTATCTATAAAGAGATTATCTATACTGCTGGCCCAAGTGCAATGTCTACAATATCTGAATCTAGGGCTCGTATCAGAAATCTCAGACCTAGGGCCTTCTAGTTTAGAGTCATCACAGGTTTCCTCAGATTCGCGCTCAAAGACCTACTAGGTTTGGGAAGGAGATTGGCAGTAGCAGACTCTGTAAGAGCAAATAAGACTTCCAACCCACATAACACGCACGACCCCAGGTTTGTGAAACAAAGTTTGCTTTATATATATATTCTTTGGATCAGTTCCCTTTGCTCATTCTCAATGTAGGGATACCTTCAAATGCAGTAACCATCTCAAATGCATCACAAAAATAATCGAAACAATCAAAATAGATGTAAGGCAAGAAAGAAAATACAATATTTCCACACCCCCAAAGAAAAGGAAAAGAAAGGAAAATGTGGTACCACTAGACTTTTACTGGTTGTCAACCATCAGTTTTTATGATATTAGTTTCATTTAGTTACCAGTTTATTTGGGTTTGAGAACAAAAAACAACCTGAGTCCCAGGCGAAGAAAAAAAAGAAGTAGCAAAAGAAAATGATAAGGTATCTCTCAGGTGGACTTCCTCTTGTTTTTTTCCCTACCGCCCTCCTGGTACGGCAGGTATCACGTGTCCGCGTCCTGATCCACAGAAGACCTCCACAGCAGTAATGGTGCCTTAGATCTGCGATGGCAGCTCCTTACACAGCACACATGGAATTGTCACAGCCTGCACAGAAATATGCAGAACATTAGATGTTCACATTCCTTAAATGTCCTTGTTCCTAATGTCCTTGGTTCTTTTTAAATATTAAACTAAATTTGCATCTTGTGGCACATTAAAAGTAAATACACTGGCATTACTGTGCATCACCCGCAGTTACAGCTACAGCACAGCTATCCGATCGTTCAGTCTGACGTCACTAGCCGTGTCTGGGCCTAAACTCTGCTGCAGGTCCATATATCAAATGATCACTGTGGCATTACTGAGAGTTAAAACACTGTCTAAAGTCTTTCATCTTTAATAAAATTATCAGCGTTCTGCTCTACCAGGTGTAACAACTGAGTTTAACATCCAGGCATCCATGAAAACGGAATTTATGACATTTAACGGAGTTAGAAGTTAGCAGGAAGTTAGCTCGCTAGCTTCCATCTAAATACAATATAGCATGTCCTGACTGCGGGGGTTTGGAAACAAATTAAAACGTACAGCTCTGCTATCGCTTCCAACATAAATGAAGACAGAAAACTAAACAGCAGTGACGTTTGTAGGGTTACTGAAGTTTGGCTAGCTGGTATATAATGATGTGCTATGTGACCGCTAGCGACACAGCTATGTTAGCATAATATAAACAAACTAACTTTTTTTTCCACTCGATAAAAGTTAATGTGAGGGTTCTCAATGGTCAGGAACAAATGTAATCGCATGGCAGGATGCTGTAAACGGACCAAATTTTAGCCAGGAGAACAACTGAGTTAATCCATCCACAATACGAGGTTAGTCATTCATATACTGCTGCATGGGCTGTGCTGTAGTTACATCCTAAGGTTTTAAAAACTGAGCTTAAATAAATGATTAGCGGTAATAAAAGCCGAGGGAGGTCAACGGTGATCACTGACTTTTTTTAGGAGCTTTTTGAGATTAAATAGAAGAAAATACAAAGCATTAAACATGTTAACAACACAAAAGCCATGTTAAATGCAGACTACTTTAGGCCCGGAAGTAGGATTCGTCACGTCATCACTTAATAATCGGATTGCACGTGAACTGCGCATAAAAACTTAGCTGAACTAGCAGGCCCAAGAAAGGAAAAAACACTAAACACTCATCATAAACTAAACTGTCACAACATCGCAATACTATGAAAACGCATCTTAAACATCATTAAACAACATTTACTACTATTCTGACTGGTTAGTTATTTTTTTAGCGCATTGAACTGCAATAGCGGTGCTAAGTGAGCTAGGCTAACTCACCAGAATAGTTCAAAAAGTTCGAAGAAACACACTAGGTACCCGTCTGCGGTTCACCGCTAACGGCAGCTCTCTCACAAATGTTAATTGAACCTCTTTTTTCCTTTTAACTGGAAAACCGTGCTTCGCGGCAGCATGGAGTTTTTCCTTGACGTTCTTTTTCCTCTACACCACACCTTCACGCACACCGAGCTGCAGGTGATGCCTTCAGGGCAAGCCCGGAAATTAAACGATCAGACAAGAACTACGATGCATTCATAGAACCCTGTACTTCTGATTGCTGTAAATCTTACCAGGGTTACATGAGCATCATTTAAAATGCTACAACCTACCTGAGTATTGTTGCTGACCATGCCCATCCTAAGACCTTTTCTCCTTGGTCTACAGTGCTGAAAAGAAACCTGGAGTTGTTCCTGTTTTACAAATGCAGTGACAAATAATAACACATCCCAGCTTTAAGCTTTTCTTTAAAATAAATAAATAAATAAATACAACGATCTTGAGTGTACTGCCTTTGCCTCTTTAGCTTGCAGCTTGTCTGCTTTTAGGTGTGTTGAGAATTATATTAGGGAGTCAAGCATCGGTGCTTTGCTGTTCTCTTTTTCAGAGGAGCCACAGGATCATACACGGGGAGGATGAAACACTATTAAAAAGATAAACGTTATTTCCACAGAGGTCAATTAAGTATCTGCTCTACATTGTGCTGTCACATGGCACTGAAGATGATAACAGTGGAGGAATCACTTTCTTAAACTTAGAGCACTTTTTGAAAGACCTCTACTGTAGTGACATTCATTGAAATGTATTATTGTAATGGTTTGTGTTGTATTTTCCTGGTACAATTTCCATGCTCAAATCATGCACGTCACAAAGCTCAAAATTGGTTTCTTGAACATGACAGTTTGTTATACTGACCTTCATAGTCACCAGATCTAAATATAGTAGAGCACCTTTGGAACATAGTAGATGTGCAGTATGATGCTATCATGCCAACATGGACAAACATGTCTGAGGAATTTTTCCACCAAGAATTAGAGCAGCTCTGAAGGCAAGGGGGGTGGTCTAAACTGGTACTAGCACAGTGTACCTATGAAAGTAGATGGTGAAGGTATATATAACCTGGAAAAAACATGCAAGCCCAAGATGCAAAATTGTCTTTTGGATTTTTATTCTGAACACTAAAGAAAATGGTGCTCAGTCAATAAGAAAAATGAGATTTAAGTTATCAGCCTGCTGTCAGTCAGCGAAAAGTCAACCTTTCACATGCTTTAGTTTGTTTTGAGCAACAACCCCTCCCAGGTGGTGATATAACTGTTTAAAGTTTATCCAGAATGCACGTTAAGTTTTGAATTATGAGGAAACCACTCAAACATCCAGAGTAGACCTTGATTTGAGTCCATTTCAAAGTAAATGAAGAGAAAACCAAGCATCAAAACTTCCACAAAATTTTAATTTCTGGTTGACTTCCAGTTGCATTATGGCTTCTCTGAACACCTGCCCTTGAGCCAGGCAGCAGCTGCTCCTGCAGGGCTTCTTTGAGCCATTAGCATGTTAGCCTGTTGCTACACCTGCTATAATTAGCAGCCATGTCCTTCCTGCTAATCTCCCCCTGCAGCCTTAAACAGAGCACAGCTGCTCCAATCACATGGTTGTACTGCGTTACCATGGCAAACTAATTATCTTGTTAATGACAGGCGAGAAAGAAGAAGTGTCGAAAATAGGAAATGTGTATGCATGGGCGCAGATGTGACAACCTCTGTGTGTGTGTCTGTGTGTGTGTGTGTGTGTGTGTGTGTGTGTGTGTGTGTGTGTGTGTGTGTGTGTGTGTGTGTGTGTGTTTAATATCATTATGGGGACAAACATGCTTTCTGGGGACATGGTGATGAACACAAACTTAACTTTTAAAGAGTCTACATGGGTGCACCTGGAGACGAACCAGCCTCGTCCTCAGAATGAACAAGGATGCCATTAGAGAGGTGGACAAACAAAGACTAGAAAGACCAAAGCAGACAGAGAAAGACAGCTGAAGAGGAGATAAAGCAATTGGGTCACATGTGGGCACTTATTGGGAGGCTGGCTAAGGAAACGCCTAATGAGCAATTGGAGTAATGGGTGAAACCAACCTCTGATTTCATTGGGAACTTGCGGAACAGCCAACTGTAAAGACTGAGAACATGACTCTGGGGAGATGAGTTGAAAAGAAGCTCTGTCTATTAGTGGACGTTTTTGAACTTCATTGTGTGTTTCTTCTGATCGTTTGTGGACATTGTGTGCACAGCTGGTTAAAAGGATTGGCTCCATAGCCATTTCCTTTGTAGAGCTCACTGGGTATAACTAAGCTTTTGTTAGACTTCAAGCATCCATCAGTCGGTATTAACTTGCCAACTACTCTGTACTACTACTGTCAGGCAGCCTGTTTCAGATTAGAAAGTTCTTAACAAGAAAACCTGTAACAACATTAAACCAACACATACTGTTACTTGGTGTAAAGAAATATTTCACACTCAAGACATTTTGTGCCCTTTGTTAAATTACAGCCTAACAAAGACATAGTTTCTGTTTGTGCTGTATATTTCCTCGTTCTGTGGAAACGTGTCTCGTGTGTCCCACACCCAGCAGCAGGTTACAGAGTCTAAATGCATCTTTTCTGAAAGCATTTCGACATCAATAATCTGTGTGGTGTAAAAATCCCATGAACATGCCCAGGATTCTGGGAGTCACGAGGGAGGCAACAATGGGAAAAATGTCCAATCTTTACACCTTGTTGGACACGCCCATTGATTGTTACTGGAAAGTTACAGCTCTGTTCATACCAAGAATGCCTTTAAGGTTTTAAAAACTGAGCCTAAAGTGTTCTTGAGACCCAATATTACAAAAAGAAACAAAGGAATCGCTAAGATTTCGATCACAACTCTTTCATAGGAAAAAATCCAAACAGTGCAGCAACCTATTAAGGACTCACCTCGTGTTGTGGATGGATCATCTCAGACTTTGTCATCACATGATGGTGTTTGTCTCCGCCCACCAAGAACTCCCATTACTTTCATTATGAACTTTTTTTTGTTAAACACCTGTCCTGTCAGGCAGTTGTAGCAACCAGAAGCATGTTCTGAATAGTTTGTTGTGCCAAACACATTTGCTTTCCAAAGAGAAGCATTAAAAACAGTCATCCTCTATCGTCCTTAAGCTAATGTGTTTATATTACTCTAAGCTGTGTTGCTAGCTACCAGATAGCATATCATTATTGAGGTTTTGCAGTCATGTGACTACTTACCACACATCAATAATTTTTTTCCACTATTTTGGACATGAAACCGTGTGGAGTTAAGTTAATAAAAGCCCAATCACAGACTCCAAGAGTCCAGTCTGCAACCATCTGGCAACCACTTATTGCTAGAGAAGAAAATACTTTTGATTGCTTTAGTCGACTGATCTGAAAATACTCAGAAACTATTCCCTGAGCAGGAGTGAAACTGGAATTAATAACATTTAAAGTAATGCTGAGGATCACATTTTACTTTGAAAAGTAAATTTTCTTCCATACAAATTACAGATGGCCGCTGCGATCGGCATCCAGTCAAAATCTTAATTGGGCAATAAACCAATACAGCCAAAGGTTCTACTATTTTAGGCACTAAAGAACTCGAAGAAGCATGTTGGTTTCATTTTTTCCCAGACAAAACAAGCAAACAAACAGCCAGTAAATGGTTAATTAATGTTGATTAGTTATCATAGATCCTCTTGTTTAATGTGAATTTGGAGGTTTGACGGGTTTTTATGAAGGTAAATTAGATATTTTGGTCCAACAGAGTAAAACATGAGAAGTACCGTACTGGTTTTAGGCAACAATAATGGTCATTTTTGAGCTGTCTGATCATTTGTATACTTGAGAATTCAATTAATTATTAATATCGGGTGCATTTTGGATGAAAACTATTACTTTGTGTGAAGGACCTCCAGTAACTACAGGCTCTAAAAATAATTCTGTTCAGTCTCTACAAGGCCACAGCACAGAGGATCTGATGGCTGATATTATGAAGAAGAGGGGTAAAACTTCTTTTAACTTGCTGCTTCTTGGCATCTGTCCTTCACATGGCTCTCATAAGTACATTTAAATGTAAATAAAGACTATTTTTTACACCTGTGACACCTTTACATCCTGTGTGTTCTGTATTCTAACACTTTGTGTTGTCGGCGCTAATCTAAACAGCGCTAATAACGCCGAGCTGGTTACCATGACAGCGTGCCTCACCGTTTCCTGGCTCCTTGTCGCATGTGATGTTACGTCCTCCTCCTTGAAAACTCTGCATTCATTAATACGTTGGAGACTGTGTTGTCATGGCAACCCCCTTCTAATCTCTCAGCTTCCTCCACAGACTCCTGCAAGTCATTAAGTGTCTGATGGATTTCTACCTGAGATGGAAGAAGAGGAGAAACACTCAAACTCCAGGCTGAATTGTTCTGTTTCCAGACTGGAATAAAAAGTTTGTATAATTCTAACTAGCTTGAAATGGATTTATTAGGACCAGTTATTCTTTAACACAACATGGACTCTTAGGCAGATGTCTTGAGTTGTCCAGCCTTCTAGAAAGACATTCAATCCTCTTCGTTGCACATTTCTGCCTTTTGTACCATTTTCTGTCATGATGATCCCACATTGGTCCAGTAATGTTGAGGTCCAGGTTCTGGGGAGGCCAATCCAAGTCTTTTCCTGCATTGGCAACTCAAATTTGATTCTTACATGCTTTGTTTCTAGTTTCCATTTCTCACCTCATTTTCCTTGATTACTTTCAGCTCTTTTTTGTTACTCCGGAGTTTCCACTCTACAGAGGTACCGGGGTTGTCAGACAAAGTCTCAGTGTGCTTGTGCACCTTGTGGGGTTGTGCTACCTTTTAGTTTAACTTCTAAATAACTCAGTGTTCTCATGTTTTGTGCCTTTTTTCCACTTTTTGTTTGCAATTTAAAAGTGGGCACAAAGAGGCACATCTATCCCATTCATTACACTCCGACTCACAAAAAGACAGAAACCTAAAGACGAACAATAAAACTGTTTTATTAATAATAATCCTTTTCTTGCACCACAATAAAATTTAACAAAGGCTCACTAGAAAAGTCAACTTCTGTGTTCTGTACAGTAGATACAGTACGTTGTAAAACTGGCTGCGGCGTGGCACATCAGCGCATTTAATTCCCCCCCAAAAAAACAACTATTATTCAAACACTTTGCACATTATTTACAGATAAAATCCACAATAAAAACCAGCTGGCAAATATCACAGAAATACAGCGCAGCTTCAAGCTATCAGCCGCTAACCTCTGGCTGCAAAGACTCCCGAAGAGAACCTAAATGGCTAATGGGATTGAACATTAACTGGCTAGCGTAGCATTGAGCTAGCAAGATAGCCAGGCTATAGTTGCTGTCCCCCCCCCAAAAAAAAAAAATCAAACAAAAAACCCAACTGATTGCTACGGGAGGTTATTTAAATCAAACAACATGAGCATGACTGCAGCCAGTGACAATATTTAGAAAAACAAAAACAAAAAGCAATTCATGCTCTTTTGATCTCAATGACAACGGCTGCTTCTCATTCGATCGCCTTTCTGTCCACTTCCCCTTTGCGTTCTTTCATACTTCCTGCCTACCTACCTGCGTGTCTATCTGAGCAGCTAGCTCTGAGCTAGCTTTGTAAAGGAATGCACTTTGGTAGAGTCAACCAAATGCCCTGGGTGTTAGTGACAGCGGTTATAATCATAATAATAACTGAGCGATCTGAGGTACGAATATTTAAAAAAAGAAAAAAAAAAAAAGAAAAAAAAACCCTTTAAAACCACATTAATGCTAATGCTAACATCTTGCACGAGCACCCTCTGTGCAGAGCTCAACGCTAGCAGGTAAAAATGTGCTACTAGCATTTATTTAGCAATAGGCTAGTGTTAGCATCACTGCAAAGAAAACAAACGTCAGTGCAGCAGCTAGCGGCTGGGCGCTAGCAGTCGAACGGCTAGTGTTAGCTTAGCCCTTTTGTCAGCAGGTGTCACTGGTCTGTACCACAGTGACAGATGGCGACAGTGGGCTGATATGTGTCTATACATTGTGCAGCCATGTTATACACCCCCTGCCCACCCCAAAAATCATCTTATCACACACACACACACCTGTGGATGTCAGTACAGGTTAGCTTAAAGCTACTTTGGCTGGTAAGTTGGCATGTTCTGTAATGCAGCAGATAGCAATAACAGGGAAACCATTCACAGGTGGATACAAGTACTGAAATATGGTGGCACGTGTACTAATTTAGTATTACTACATAGTTTTTTGATTCATTCACAACTCCAGGCCCCATATGGTCTTACCTATGGCAGGAAGTTTGCCATTTATAGTGGATCAGGACTCAGAGTGACTATTCAGAAAGCTATAAATCTGACTTGCTTACAGTCAAAAGTATTAAGAATCAAGAGTAAAACCTCTAAAATGTATCCAGGGCTTGGGATTTGAGCAAAACAGCTGTTTCCTAGATCGAAATGAAAGCCGGACTGATTTTTCACAAGAACACCTCCACAGGGTCAAATGTGGGAAATTTGGGGTTTGTGTCCACTGTGTGATCTTTCTGCTGCACTATTGTTTGCTCTGTAAACTGTGCTAAAGACATGTGTTTGAGTCTCCACTGACCACAAAACCATTGTATCAGATCAGTGAAGACAAGCTGGGGTTTAGAGGTCAAAGGTCACACGGGTTCACAAGGTGTCTTTGGGCTTTACTGAAACAAACCAGGAACTAATCAGCATCCAGACTCTAAGCCATTAAATCTCACCATGCTGGTGTGAGTGGCACCAAAGGATACTGACGGACTTCCTGGGAGGTTTTGTTGTTCATTTTTGTTATTGATGCTATGACATCACCTCTTTAAGAATGTGTGTGTGTGTCTGTGTGTGTGTGTGTGTGTGTGTGTGTGTGTGTGTGTGTGTGTGTGGTGGGTGAGACATGGCAATGAGATACTGAAGGCACACAGTTATGACTCTCTGCACTTCATCTCACTGAATTAAAAAAAATAATAAAATAAACTCAACCAATCAAGTCCTCAGAAAAAAACAAACATCAGAGAGGATCCCCCCTTTATCCTCCTCTTCCTCCTCCAGAAGGGGGACAAAGCTTCCCCTGAGATGGGTGGAGCAGGTAGTGTCTGTATCTTTTTTTGTTTGTTTGTTTTTAAACAAGAGTTCCTTCTGAGCATCGTCGTCCACTTCCTGCGTGCTACATTACATCACCAGGCTGATGGTGCACACGGCCAACTGTGGGCCAGCTTTTCTCCTAGTTGTCATCTTCCTAAGTTTTAGAGTGCGTTCAGATACAGCTCTCTGTGTGTGTGTGTGTGTGTGTGTGTGTGTGTGTGTGTGTGTGTGTGTGTGTGTGTGTGTGTAAAAGTATGCAGGGTTGAGGGAACAAGCTTTAAAAAAAATACCCAAACAAACAAAAAGACCCTTTATACTGCGCACGCGCATACACACACAAGTACATACATCCAGCTCACACACATTCAAGTATACAGTATAAACTGCACGTAATACATAGATTAGATTAATAAATATTAACGTGTCGCAAATAAATAAAAATCATCTACCGTCCCATTATAAATTTTTCAATAATTAACTCTGATCAGTGTATCAGCAAATGTACTTCTTTTTGGAGCTATATAATCAATAATCATTAAATTAATCTGTAATTTTACTGCGTCATTCAGGGCCAGACGCAGTGGCTCACTATGCTTAGGTCCCATTGGTATTCACCTTTAATTGCTCACTGACTGTCACAAAAAAAAAAAAAAAAAGCTGAACTTTAGACGTTATTGCTCGATCCATTCTGACGTAGACGCTCCTTAACTATTCTTTGTTACTTTTTTTAAAAGGGTATTCACTACATATCATGCTCCAAATGGCTCTAAAGGCTGTGATTTGAAACAACCTCGCCATACTTTGAGAAAAACCAAATGGAGGAGCTTAGTAAACCTATGGTACTTTGAAAATCAAAGTTGCTTACACTCATTTTGTTGCACATGAGGATTTGTGTATAAGTTAATTTTAGATCAACTTTTTTTTCTGGGCTCAGGTGATACGTCTACCGCGTAACGGTCAACAATCATCTTTTATTTTCTCTATACAATAACAAATTATTATTAAATACTATTTAAAATGGCTATTTAAGAAAATTCTTCACTGTCCCCTTTGGTTTACAACATTAAATCTATTTTTTTAATCCATGCTCTTTGCTGTGAGGTTTATAACGTTACTATTAAACCAGCTCCTCTGTGGTAATCCCTCAAACCCCATTTCGTGCCCTCAGTGCTCAGTTTTGATTCATTACAAAAGGAAAAAAACTGGTGCTTGTTTACTTCAAACATTCTTCTTTTCAGGCATTATTTTATCCCCATCAAAAAACAAGGTGTAGATATTAAAAACCTTTTTCATTCTGTCTGTGCTTCGTAAGGCTGGGCAGTGAAGAGCTAACGAGCTATGGCTAAAAACAGGCTAAGGCTAGCCGCCAAACTGCCAAAAAAGGCAAACGTGGAGCCAGCTATAGCTAGCTGACAGATTTAAAATTTGCTAAGCTAACTGCTAGCCAGTCAAAAGGTAAATAGCTAGCAAAGGGACAGCTAAGAAACATGTAGCTGTCCAACAACAACCAGTGACAGCTAGCAGTTAGCCAGCTGACAGGCACTATGCTAGCACGGTAAAAAAGGCTAGCTACACTGTAAAACAAAAGCTAACTAACAAAGTTAGCTACCTAGCAGGGAGTGGGTTCTGCTGGGCTTTTAACAAACACCACCAATCTACCCCTAACTAAAACCCAACAAACTTTTTTTTTTCCACTCTGACATAAAACAAAGACTAGAAAGCTAATCACTGCACAACTATACCTTTAGAATTAAAAGGATATATCAAACTTAACTGCCAGTTAACCTCATAAACCTCCTTCATAAGGCCCTACACTGTGTTTGGATATAACCTTGTAAGACTGAAGCTGTTAAATTGATTAATCAAACCAGCTAAAAAGATTCTGTACTAAAAACACTTTAAAAACAGCCTTGTTCCCCCGTCAGCACCATGTTGTTGATGTGTTTGTGAGTTTGGAGCTACAGAGCGGTATAGTGAGTTCTGATTGTCTGAGTGGCGCTGCAGTCGGGTCCAAACAACGTGCGGTTACTTCGTGTCTCACTGCTCAAAATGTAAAACTGAGGATTTGAGGCATTCCTGAACGCAGGAGTTCATCTAACTGGGTTTTGTGCAGCGGAGTAGCCAATCCGCACATTTCCATGCCGTGTTTATTCTGAACGCACCCCAACAATGCTGAAAAACCAAACGTTTGTCAAACTGGACGAAACCATTTTATTCGGCTGGTTTGCCATCCTCCCTGCAGCGATTGGGGTGCATTCACTCTCAGCTGACCAGTTTGGGCAGCACTGTCCTCGGCTGGATGTTTCCGTTGGCGTCCGTGATAGCTGCTAAGTTAGTCCTGGTTTTTGAGGAGGATGACGTGGTGGTTGAGGTGGTGGTGAGCTTTGAGATGGAGGTGATGGCGCCATCAGTGGTGGTCGTGCCACGTTTGGACGATGAGGTCTTTTCTCCAGCCGTGGTTCCTGACGGAGGCTTTGGAAGCCGCCTCCTCAGCCACGGGTGCCGAAGCGCATGACTGGGTGTGATCCTGAGTGCCGGGTCCCACTCTAGACACTGTTTGAGGAAGTCGATGAAGTGCGCGTCATCGCAGCCCTTCAGCGCCGTGCTCCAGTCCTTACTGCCCGGGGGGCCGCGCATTTTTCCCCGCCGCGAGCGCCCGCTGTTCAGCACTGTGGTGCCATCAGGTAGCGTGGTCACGGTGCAGTACCGTGGGTAGCCTTTTGATGACACAAAGTTTTTCGCTCTCTTGGAGCCGTCAAGGAGCTTCTGAGTGGGCATTCCCAGGAGTTCGATGATGCAGGCAAGCTGGTCAGCTTCATCTTCGCCCGGCAGCAGGGGGTAACCAGTGAGCAGTTCGGCAAGGATACAGCCCAGAGACCACATGTCGATGGGCATCCCATACCTGGAGCCTGGAAGAGAAGAAAGAGGGTCACCATCAAATCCAGCCTGTGTCATTATTGGGTAGTCGGTCAAACAGAAAGTAAAGCAGTCACATTCAGGAAGTCCAAAGACTGTTTCCTGCGATGAACCGCTTTCAAGAGTTTCCTGAAACATCATCAGATATATGCGAAAGGAAACGCTGCTCTCAGTTTTCTCAGTGTTTTTCTTACCCAGAATAACCTCCGGTGCTCTGTAGAACCTGGACTGGATGTAGGTGTAAACCCTCTGATGTTCATAACAGCTGGAACCAAAGTCTATGACCTGAGGAGAGAAAGAGAAGCAGTTTGAAAGGGTCTTTGAAGTGAAGAAAGGGGGTTTTCCTCTGATTCGTTTACAGCAGCTGACCTTGATGCCGCTGCGTCCCTGCTGCTTCAGTAAAATGTTCTCGGGCTTGAGATCGCAGTGGATGATGCGATTCTTGTGCAGTGCATCCAGACACTGCAGGATGGAGTGGGCAAACTTCCTGACCAGCGGGAGGCTGAAGCCCTGAAACTTGTTCTTCTTGATGAGCTCATACAGGTTCATGCTGAGGAGCTCGAAGGTCATGCAGATGTGGTTTCGGAAGGTGAAGTTCTCCAGCATGTGGATGACGTTCATGCTCGAATCCTTGTCCTGCTTCTTCAGGTGCTCCAGGATGCGGATCTCCTCCGCTGCCTGCCGGTGGAAGCGCTTCTCGTTGCGGACCATTTTCAGAGCCACATGTGTCTGAGTCTTGTGGTCGAAGGCCTTCACCACCTGCAGGAGGAAAAGGAAGAGCATGACGCCGTCATTAATCTTAGATTAGATATTCTTGATGTCAAAAAAAAAAAAAAAAAAAAAACACCAACTAAAGTCTCGGAATAGAAGAGTATGCAAAGATATTTTTAATATTCATGGTTTTCCTGGTTCTATTCTACAACTGTTATTTCTCTATTAAAAAATTCTTCTTAAAATTAAACATGAAGACTCGAAACCTGATAACTAAAAGCTCCTTTTGTTGTGGCTTTCCTTTATAATGAGACATGTTTCACCAAACAAAGCTCAGCTGCTAAGCTGTGTAATAACCATCTCTACTGTCTTTGCTACACACTACAACATCATCTGGAATCTTCTGCAGGCATTAAGGTTAAAAATTATTACCACAAAGATGCTAAAACTTGCCATCACTCTCAAAAAGTCAGGAACTAAACATAACCGCAAACAAAATTTAATAAAAAGTCAACAAAAATAATCTTAAAAAAAAAAAAAAAAAAAAAAAAAGGACACACAAGACAAAAAAATTCAGAGACTAAAAACAGGAAATTGGGGGGGTCAGCAGTCATACCTGTCCAAAGCTGCCCTTGCCGATGACCTTCAAGACTTCATAGCGATATGCGATGTGGTCATGTGGTACATGGATGTAAGACCCCTGATCATCGTCATAGCCCCCGTTGTTGGCTCCACCGAGGACCCCCTGCCTCTTCTTGGCATTCTGGCCAACAAAATACACTGAGGAGGAGGCAGATGATTGATCAGTTATTAGTGGTTCTCTCCTGTCAATACACCCGACCTCTAATCAATCAGAACGACCATCTGCAGGCGGAGTGGTCAGGGACACTCACCCTCGGGATAGCTGAACATCTCGTGTTGCTCGAATGACGAAATTTTGGACATGAACTGCTTCATGGCCTGCTCCGGGGTCATGGGGTTGACCTTCGGCTTGCTGTCCGTTGACTTGTTGGAGGCTGCGCTGCTCTGGCGGTGGTGGTGGGCAGGCTCTGACGCAGAGGTCTGCCGGTCTGGCAGCGGCAAGCCAGGTCGGGACGAGCTGATTGGAGCCAGCCCATTGGGCTGGGAGGTCAGCACTGGGCGTTTGTTGGTGTTCTCCTCATAGAGCTGAGTGACGTGGCTCTGCGACTGCGATGACAGCTGGACGGCGTCCGACATCGCAACTTTAGAGCCTCCCTGACAGAAAACAGAGGGAAATATTGGCTAAAAATAAGAGTGAGTCCTCTGCAAGTTGAGCCGAGGAAACAGAGGTTTATTTAACAGCAGTAACTAGCAGGTGGCCACTTTATGACCACTTATGATGTCTTTGGTTTAAGTTTAATAGATTCTGGGACTTTATTTTTCTCCTTTTAATGATTCATTTTCTGATGCGTGTCATCCAAATATGGACCTGGACGTGCGCTCTCAGAGAAACGTGGATAATTAACACCCAGAAATGAGTGAATTAGACAAAAACGATTCCCGGGAAGATGAACTGTGTCCGGGAAATTATCCCCCTCTGATTAACAGGCGGCTCCGTCTCATTGTCTCCCTTTGTCTCCCGCTCACTGTTGCTGTGGTGACCAGCACACCTGGGTCTTTTCAGATAACAGAGGTGCTTACACACACACACACACACACACACACAAGCTTGGTTCAAAGACCTGGTGCTTAACACAAAAACACAGTAAGTGTGTGTTCTTGTGACCCGGCAGCTGAGGACACGGTGGCACAAACATGAGGATGAAAATCAGGAGATGAAACACTCACACAAACAGGTTTGTGTGTGTGTCTCAGCAGCTACAGTGACATATAAGATGACATGTGGCTCTGCTGACTCCTCCCTTACCTGACTACACCTCGACTCAGTCAGCCAAATGTTGCTTCTTTCCTTCAAGGATTTCCATTATTCATTAATCTGCAGATTATTTATTTTTATTATTAAACATACATAAAAAAAGCTAGGTGTAATATTTCCATGTTTTTAAATGGTTTTATATAAGAGGGCTGGGAAATGAGTTCTTTCAGGTGAAAGGTTAGCCACTGGAGACCCATCTTGAATTGTTTCCAGGTACATATTCAGGCAGTTATTTTGAAGAATAATCAACATTTCTGTTCATTTCAATTGTTACTGAGAAATAAAAACTGCCGGTACAGAATTATCAGTCAACTGTGATTAAAGAATTTGCCCCAATATAAGATTTTATTTCTTCCAGGGTTCACTTGTCGTTAGGTTGCCCTCATTAATATAATGCAATAAAATTCTTAATGTTTTTATATGCTGAGCTCTAATTTTATTAATTTTTTTCTTTTGTGTACCATATTTTTCAGACCATAAGGCACACCGGATTTAAGGCACACTACTGCAGGTAAATTACTTGAGGCTGGAAGATCAGTTTCTGACAATGAATATTTGCTCCTTGATTAAACATGTGACTTTTTCCAAGTGATAAGAAGCCTCTGATTTGCCGTCCTGGACATCAATGTTAATGTCTGGTAAGAGATTCCACTGACGTGCCACAGGAAACGTCATTATCGTGTACAAAAGTGGCGATAAAATAAACAGAGCAAATAAATGATGCATTATTTCTTTTATAGCATTAGTCTTGTGTGTGCGTGTGTGTGCCCTTCACACCAGCCTATAAACCATTTAGCTGTTTAAAGCATCCTGGCACAGGAGGCTATTATTAGCCATGTGGCTACAGTGGGCTGGTGCACAGAAGTGCTGCTTCTTGGCGCTAACAGTATGCTAACACGCCAACCCTGACATATGACTTCACCAGCTTATTTCTCCCAACGATGAGCCAAGATGAACGGGACAAAACCCCGAGCTGCAGAATCTGAATCAAACTCAAAAATCACGACCTGCACGAAGCTGCTGACCACAAAGGTCTGAGCAGAACATCTGCCGCTAATCTGTTCATCCCTTTTTCTGTTATTCACCTGCTGATGACTATCAGAATAAAACCATGAACCTGAGGCACACTAGCAGACTTAATGTTTATAATTAAACTGGATCAGATTCACATTCTTCTTGGTAACAGCTTCACAGTTATTTATTTTAAAGTAGGCATTGGTGTAGTTCATCCACTTCCTTTAATCTCCTGATTGGCTGCCTCCCACAAACAGAAGATCTGAACAGCAGGAGGAGAGTGGAGCTTCTATTCAGCTCAGCAGACTGCTCAATTTTAATTTCCATGTGTATTGTAAGGTAAAGAACCCCAATGGTCAGGTGACTGCCTGTGAGCAAGCACTCGGTGATGGTGGAGAGGAAGAACTCCCTATTAACAGGAAGACACTGTTGGAGGGGTAGCCATCAACCCTGATTTGTTGAGAGCGGAAAGAGAATGGGGAAAAAAAAGAAAAAAAAGAAGAAAAAAAAAGGAGAACCACACAGTAAAAGAGGATATAAACTAGTCTGAGGTACTCAAATGACCTTATTAGTGACATTCCCTATTCGTGACATCACACAGAGCCAAGAGCAGATAAACAAATATAAAATGATTGCCCTTTGGGGATAAATAATGTCTTTCTGATTCTGATAGAGCGATCTGAATGACTTCTGCATGCTACCATCGTTGTTCAAAACCTTGTTAGGCATCTTTGTTTAAACTTTTTCTGTCATCATTATTATCCTGCCCTTGCTCTGTGGTTCATCCTCTGTGCTGATAGACTACCGAGTCTCACCTGCGTTCATATAAAGCCAATTAGGGCGGCGCATGGCTTGCTCTCTCCCCTCGCTCCCTGACAGCCTGCTGTGTGCAGGGTTCATAGTCTTTTTCTTCTTCTGTTTGTTTTACCAGGCGGCTCTTTGAAAGCTTTTGTATAATAAGGGCTTCCTAGAACTGCAGCAACACTGTCACCTCAAACATTAAAAGTAGGTAAAGCATAATTGGCATAGTTGGAAGAAAAATTTTGTATTTTGGTAAAAGAAAACACGGTTTGAGGAGTACTAATTTCATCAAAGCACATTTACACAGTTTGTGAATTTTGGTTAAACCTAAATGAGCAAACTATTCAAAGTTCATCTAAGTTTTAAAGATTCAGAGATCAGGAGGAAGAAGTCCAGATACTTAGGCATGATATCCGCTTTATGCTCTTCACATGTGTTATTTTGAACACAACAATGACAAAGAAGTGAAAATAATAAATGATAAAGCAGTGTGCAGCCATACCGTCAAATGATGGTGGTTACTGTTGCGAAGTGGGGGCAGGGCGGCGGGCGACGTGGCCTGAGAGCCGTTGTGACCGGGAGAGTAGACCGGCTCGCCCGTTTTGCCTGAAAGAGAGTGAGAAAAGATGATTATATGACAGCTTTGTTATTGTCATGTGTGTTTTAATGCCTTTTACATCATAAAGACCAATGACTGTGTTTCAACTAGTCCTGCTTGGTCAACAACAAAAAGAAAAGAAAAAAAAAAAAAAAAAAGAAAAGAAAAAAGTTTCTTAATTTGAGTGTTTTAGTCTCAGGAAGAAGCCAAGATGAATTTTTTTTTAAGTCATAGATGGGAAACCTGACGAGTTACACAACCTTTATTGGGCAGTATCACGAAAATGAAGACTAAAACTGTGGTTTTAAGAGGTTTTAGACCAACTCAGCACTGTGCTGTCTAAGAAGATAAAATGAGCTGAATTCACACCATGGTGGAGGAATGGGAAGAATGGAAAAACCTCCAGTTATTCCAGCAGCACAGGAGCTACAGTTATTAACTAAATATCTTGAAACAATATCTGTAAACATTCTACAGACGCAGCTTCACATATGTGAAGATCTGCTGATTTTTATGCAGTTTTTGCAAGAAAAGTTAATCTGTAACTTTTCTTGCAAAAACTGTCATAAAAAATATCATCATTTACTTACTTATTTTTAAATCTGAATTAGCTTAGTATATCATTTTCAATTTTTACCTACTTAGACATGCTGATAAAACTCAAACAGCTTAATGCCCCAGTTCTCAATTTTAAAGAAAGTTATCTGCATTTGATAAGAGCTGTAAGAATAAACTTAACTCGTAATCTTCTTTTTTATTTCCTGGAACAAGAGAAATCTGACTCCACAGCTTTTTTCTGTGATGCTGTAGTCTTTGACCTTATTTATGTTTCCTGTTTGTACTGTACCATCTAATCACTGCACCAAAAACCCTTTTCACGCTGCCCCAAGGTAACAAAGATGATGTTCTTCTGGTTTTTGCAGTTGAATTGCTGCGAGTAAACTGCTTCTAACATTTATTTTTATTTAATAATTTTATTTAATTGTTATCCAATTAGCTAATCACACAGCAGCACCTCAAAGCACTCAGACATGGCCAAGATGACCTGCTGAACTTCAATCAGGAAAGCAGTATTTACTCAAATAACCACTTGTTACAACCAAGGTATGCAGAAGAGCATCTCTGAATGCAAAACACGTTGAAACTCGCAGCAGATGAGCTGTGGCAGCATACCAGCAGATCTTTCGCATCCATTTCTTTAGATCCTGGGATGATGTGTTGCTTTTTGAGATCTTTTAGGCTACTTCACTTTATCATACAGGTTCTATTTAAGCAATTTAATAATTCAACAGATCTGGCAGAAATCAGACAATAACAGTTAATTTATGACTTAGAGGGGATAATTACTTTTTTCACATGAGATGAGTTAGCTTTGGATATGTTTTTTTTTTCTTAATGAATGAAATAATCATTTAAAAACTGCATTTTGTATAGAGATCGAAAATGTGGCGTCATTTCCAGGGTAAAACCGCAAAGGATTGTAGGTACAAGTGGCTAGCGCGCACGGGCTTTTACAAGACAGCAGTCACACCGAGATAAACAGAGACACAAAGAATGGCAAGAAGCTGTTGTATTATTAACTGCTATAGCCGGTCGCATGACAGCCACTGGAAGCCAACGGGTAAAGCAATTGGTTTTTATCGGATTCCTTCGTGGAAGAAAAATTGTTCAAGTCATGTTTCCGAAGTCACGAAGAGGCAACGGAGGGCTTGGATTGCGGGGTAAATCCCGAAACGCACGGTGGTACATGAAATCCCTTTCACTGGAAAGAACAGCGACTGTCGCTGCCCCCTCTCTCTTCCAGTACTCCGGAGTGAAGATAGCCTTTTCGTCAAGTCTGTCTTTGTACGGACCTGCCGTGTTCTCCTTTCATTTTGTACATAACTGTTTTCAGGGCAAATAAAATGCAGGTAGGGATTAAAATCGCAGAATTAATGGTTACTGGTGCTGGAAATGCTAGCGCTTGATGCAGTGCTTTAATTTTGCTGCCACTCGTACCTACAATGCAATGTGCGAAAGTCACGTGGTCTGTCGATCTCTATTTACCCGGGTTATTTTTGTCCACGATTAATTTGGTATCTGAAACATGTAAAGGTGACGAATGTGTAAAAACTTTGTGTTGACACATACACAAACATACACATGTGCCAAAAATAAACCTGTGGGAAACACTGCAGTCTGTACAGTACCATGTAAATACAGCATAAGAAAGCTTGAAGTAGCTGAAAGCTTAGCTACCAGTCCGCATGTAAACAGCTCATTGACCGTCCTGCTAACTGCCTTCAAATAGCTCTGGACTGGACTGACCCAAAGCAATCCTGTTCATTCTGGAGTCAGTCTTATAGAGTCTAAGGAGGATTAAGGTTTTAATTTAGCCTCGTAATCTCCAACAGTGCCTACCTCTCTGCCTCTCCCTCTGCAGCTTCACCTTCTTTAATAGCAACATGACGACAGCAACACGATGCACGGGTCAGAGGTCACAGTGTCTTCTTAACTGAAGAGCCAAAAGTTTAAACAGCCGCTGCATGATAAAGCATGTTGGACTTTAAACAAGACACTTATCAGCTTCTGCCGCTGTCAATGGTTCACGGCCCGACTCAGAGTGACGACGTGAAAAAGGAGAAGCAGGAAATCAAAACTCAGCAACCAGCAGAGTCTGTTAATTTAACCGTCATGTCATCCTTTAAAAAACTCACGTTCATCACCCTAGGGACCGTTTTCTGCCACACCCCAAAAAGTGCTATAAAAATATTATATATTCATGTTTTTTTCCACTTTAAATTAGCCAATCTTTTAAAACTACTTCTCCCTGAAATATTCATATCAACTTTTAATTATATTTCGGGGGTTTTAACCCTTTTAATCGCAGTTTAATTACATGAGCGCACCGTTTTTTTAGCCCCAAAAAACAAAAAAAACTAAATATTTTCAATAAAAAACATTTGAAGTAATATTTCACTTTTATTATAATTAGGCCTTTGGATGGTCCAAAGATTCGCACCAACATTCGTTTTGATCCAGCATTATTTTTAATGCAGGGGCAAATTAAAAGAAAAACTTGCGTCCATCGCACTAGGGACCGTTTTCTGCCACGCCCCAAAAGTGCTATAAAAAGATTATATATATTCATATTTTTTTCCACTTTAAATTAGCCAATCTTTTAAAACTACTTCTCCCTGAAATATTCATATAAAGTTTTAATTATATTTCGGGGGTTTTAACGCTTTAAATCCCAGTTTCTTTACATGAACGCACCGTTTTTAGCTGAAAAAAATAAAAACTTAAATATTTTCCATAAAATACATTTGAAGTAATATTTGATTATTGTTATAATTAAGCCTTTAGATGGGTCAAAGATTGGCTCCAACATTCGTTTTGATCCAACATTATTTTTTTGCAGAACCATAGGAAATTATAATAAAACGGTATATTATGTTTTTAGTTTTCACATATTAAGTGCTTATTATCTCGTTGTTTTCTAAAATAAAATTACAAAAATATGTTAATAACAATACAAGATCACTTTGAACCTGAAAAACATTTATTTGAGAAGGATGAACATGAACAGTTGTGTTAGGAATCGAGGAAGAATATGATTTCCGCTGCCTCCCGCCGGCTGCTTGGAGCGGTCTGCTTACAGCGGGCTGCAGCGGCGGGTCCCGGTGTCGTTCCGCGGTGACTGTTCCGGCCAGTTTGTTTTCCCAGTGTCGGGAGCACAGGCTGGGATCTAAATCACGCACAAACAGTATTCCACAATTTTTATTTTTAGTTACAAACACTTCTTTTTATGACGTTTTACGCCTGAAACGTTGGAGGGCTTAGTTCTTTATACAGAAAAGTTACAGCAGGATATAAATAATTATCAGGCAAAATATCCTTCGTTCATTACAATAATCCTGTCCGAACGTGAGAATAGTCAACATAAAATGTTTTCTTACCCTCAAATCGAATAATAAAACAAACCAACAACAAATAACTCGCTGCGTCACAATGACGCGTCATCGTGACGCATGTTCTTTGTTCGGTCCACATGTTCGATCGCTAGAGCAATAAATCTGTAGTTTTCTTTTCTAACACTCAACTTGCACGGTAATGCAACAACACAAGTTCTTCATAAAACCAGAACAAAGCATAACTCGCTGATTCATCGTGATGTGTCATGTTCTGTAGCGGTAGCTACCCCGACAGTAGCTACCGCTACGTGATCATGCCCGATCCCACGCAATCAATCTATCGTTTTCTTTTGTAACCCTCGTTGCATTGCCACTCAGTTTGAGTGGCAATGCAACGAGTTTACACAGCTACATTCTTGCCTCAAAATATGTTACACATTTATTTTGTGACCCAGAGAGAATAATAACAGTAATATTAAAACTAACTAGCAGCCGCCATAGTTGAAAACTGAGCAGGGCCGCACTATGAATTCTGGGATAGGCTGGGCCACGAAGTATACACC
This sequence comes from Perissodus microlepis, assembly GCF_051167445.1. Lineage (NCBI taxonomy): Eukaryota > Metazoa > Chordata > Actinopteri > Cichliformes > Cichlidae > Perissodus > Perissodus microlepis. The sequence goes on along the minus strand of NC_140477.1, from coordinate 19,859,151 downwards.
CGACCTATCCTTCAAATCTGGGGAAATCAAGGGCACATTTGTGGGCCGCATTTGTCAGAGTCTTCGAATTTGGACCGTCTTCGTCGTGTTGCTGTAACGTAATCGGCCTACAAATGCGGGCACAGAAGGATGTGGTTCCTGAATTTGGACATAGCTACAACACCGGACACTGCTTCTTCTTCTTCGGGGTTTAACGGCAGCTGGCATCCTTGTACATGCAGTGCTGCCATCTTCTGTTTCAGTCCGTTATTACACTCTTAAATCCTACTACTTATTCCTGCGTCTTTTGGGATCTTTCAAAGCTTCAAACGACGCGTCGACTGTTAAATTAGTTGTCTACGATTTTGATAGTCGACTAATGGTGACTAGTCGACTAATGGTGACTAGTCGACTAATGGTGACTAGTCGACTAATCGTGGCAGCCCTATTGTCAACACAAAGTTCTCCTGACTACAGTAGCCGTAATGCTCCAACAATCCATCAAGCGGTGCGGCTTCGTAGCTTACCAAAGTCATACTAAAACATTTTGACAGATTTTTGAGCGCCATGTACTACATAAAATCAGTTTGTGGTCAGTAAGCACAACCAAAATTCATACATAAAGCGCACTTTTGAGGAAATAAAAATATTTTAAGTGCGCCTTATAGTCCGAAAAGTACGGTGCTGAAAAAGTTCTTGTGCTTAAAGTGCTTCAGTGAGCTGAAATTTAAACTTAAAATATCTCAAGATATATAAAATAAACAGATAGTCAAAATTAAAAGTGCCTCAAAAGCTTCGAACTGAACATCTTACTTGGACTATCTCTGATTGGTTTAGACCACGATATGGGCATAATGTGTGTCTGTTGTTGGCCACACAGAGACTTGCTGAGACTTTTCAATTATCAGAAGATAGCATAAGCATAGCAAACAAAAGATCGCCGGTTCGATTATTGGTTACCTGTCATGAGTAAAACCCAATTAGCTTGCAGAAGTGTGCAGTCTGAAAAAGTTCCAGTAAATGAACAAAGCTGCTGTTTGAAGCCAAAGATGCTAATAAACATGACATCCTCTCTGTTTGAGTCACAACAGCATTTGAGTAGTGGCAAACTTGCATGACGGTAACATTACACTAAAAATACTTGAGGAATGCACCTTACTGTGGAGACAGAGGTGTCTGTCCCTGAAGCATCTCAAACTTTAACAACCTGTTCTGACTGACAGACCAGGCCCTATGGCAGACACAGCCAACCTGAAGAAATACATGCCAGGGCTACCCGCGGCCTCCTGCTACAAGCAATTTGAACAAGCTCAAGGCATAATCACGAACAGAGAAAAGGAGCACAGTGGCCAAAGCTACGCTAACAACAAGAATGGAAGGTCATGCTAGCAGCTAAGATAGCAGGCAGCCACAAAAAACAGCTCAAAGTTTAATATTTGTTTCTTAGTGGAAAATGAAAGCGCTTTAATACTACAGTTATTGTTGACTTTTATCTAAGAAGACGCAGTCCAACATGTAAAAGTGACAGATTCAGCCATATTAATCACATCTGGCTCATAAAATATAATAAACAGGAAATGAGCAAAAGCAAACAGCAACAACCAGGCACGACAGAAACTGTAAAGAAAACACATACAAGGCATTTCATCATGGAGAAACAACAGAGCAAAGAGAGCCCTTACTGCACATTATGACAGCATGTACACGGACAGAAATATACCTCACTGTGAAAACTGGTTTTTCTTGCATATAACCATTTTTGACATCCATCAAAGAGACTATGGATTTTACCCAAAGGAAAATCACCACGACTGTGATCACAAAACGACTTTTACATACAGTTTAATTTACTGAAGCTTGAAATACATTTATAAATAAGAGGAAACATAAATAAGAGGAAAATGCACTGATGGTTACCCCATTTTTATAAGATGGATAGTGTTTTTCAGATGTTCAGAGCAGATATTGTACAGCGATACTTTCTGAAGCCGACTTGGAAACAGTTTTAGTTTAGCTGCAGTTCATTGTAATAAACTTTGCAAACATTTTTTCTTTTACTCTGAACGTCGACAATTAGATTTAATATTGAATGCCAGTGTATATTTGTTATCAGTGTCTGATTACTTATAATCCATGTCTCTGTCAGGCCTGAAAAAACAGAAATCAGCTGACTCCTAATGTTTACTACAACTCTTACTTAACAAATTTGAAAGAAGCTTAACCCTTTAAGACCTACCATAGAACCAAGTCTGCCAGAGCTTATATTATATTTTTACATGCTGTAGTGTCATTTTTGGGAGCATTTCAAGTTGATATACATCAATACAACCATTATAGCCAAAAGATTTAATAATATGTCTGCATTAAGTGCATAGTAATTACATAAATTGCAAAAAAGTGCAATAAACTACAAAAAAATTGAAAATCTTTTTTTTTGTTTTTTTTTAAACATATATTTCTAGTTAGAGAAATTTAAGGGGCTTATCCCTCAAAACTGTAAATACACAAAAGTTGCACAAAATAGTTTCCCACCACAGGAAAGTTTTGAGTGTCTTCATAGTTTTATTTTTGAAATACACCAATTTTTATATACTGCAGGAAAAACGAAAATAAATATTACAATGCAAATTTGCAAAAAAACAGCATATGCATCAAAATAAACTATTTCCAGCAGTGCAATTTGAGTTCTAAGCATCCTAGAAACGACAAAGAAAGTCATAAAGTCATAAAGTCAAACATAACTTTTAAAAACACCAGTATAGGCTTATGAGGCCCTGATGGTAAAAAACTACATTTCCACGAAAGTGACGTCACTTCCGGTTTCGGGCAGGTAATGGCAGACAGGCGATAGTTCGGGCTGACGTCTGTTCCAACGTAGGAAGTGTTACCAACAGCTGATCGGATCAGCAAAGCGTGTTTCTGGAATATTATGTTTTTGTTGCTGCAAGCGCTTTTTATGCAGTTTTTGCAAAGCTATGTGTGGAAGGAAACTGTGACCAAGGACAAGCTGATGGCATGAGATGTAAGTACAACTCCTCCGGTTTCATATGCAAAAAAAAATTATTGCGCTAGCTTACGTGGTTGCAGTTCTACAGGGATTTAAAAATAGTTATGCAAAACGGAGCGTGCCCGCTCCGACTGGTTTTAAAGGGTTAAAGTCCTTGCTTTAGTCAGAAAAATAAAATTATCAGCCAATAAAAGCATTAAAAGCAGAGGTTAAATCTCCAGAGCAGCTCAGGCTCTAACTCAGACCATCCAGTGTCCTGCTGGGCTCTCAGCCCTTCATCAACTCTGCAGGGGCTCCTGCAACATGTACTGATAGTGTAACAGGGATCTGTACTGAAGGCGCACACAGCCTCCCTCGCTGCGAGCCCGACAAATGCATGCTACCGGAGTGGAAAAGCAGCGCTCTGAATGCAAACTCAACACCGAGCTGGAAATGCCAGAGAGCCGGCAGGCATGCTCGGCATGCTGCTCAACCGGTCGAGTGGGAAAGTCAGCGCTGTGACGCTCAGCAATGTCACAAGCCAGCAGAGGTGCTGGAGATATAAAAGATGTGGGTAAAAAAAAAAAAAAAAACTACGAAGCTCCCAAAGTCACAGCATGCTGTCCCTCACAGGGTCCTGTAAATGACTCACTGACATTTAGTTGAACTTCTACACTATTCCCTACTTCTAACACTGTAAAAATAGTGAGTGAAGTATCATAAAATAAAAAAAAAAATCATGTGTGCGACAGACACACATGGCTGGGTGTTAATGACACCCAAATTTAGCAGCACACACAGCTGTGGAGTCAAAGTCTCTCAGTTTTGAAGCTGCTGATTGGCTGTTAGGACTCTGGTTGGGCAATCCACTAATGTAGAGGTGTCAAACATGCAGCCCGGGGACCAAAAGTGCTCTGCCAAATGGTCCAACAGAACCTGGGTGGCTTTACAAAGTGTAAAAATTGCAGTAAAGCCATTAATTACTTGGATGTTTTTATCAACACATGCTGCTGTTCCTTTGGTGGTGTGCTAACATTACTACGCAGGAGGGTAAACAAGCTGTTTCAGTCATGAAGATGTAAACTGACTCGTACTGCTGCTGTTCAGTCACACATGTGAAGACTTTTCAAACTGTAATTCATCCAAACTCGACTTTTAAAGAGCGGCGGCTAAACCAAGAGCTGGACTAAAGCATCTACCTATCGCCTCAGGAGGCAGGTATGTGCTGGGTATTCATGTTTCTGTTTAATTATGGAAATCGGATGCTGTCATCATACTTATTCAGGCTGCCTCGCCTTTATAACGTTTCACTTCCCTTTCAGCAGCATCATTTTATTTTAAAGCCACAAATTCAGCCACATTTTCACTGTTTGGACTTTGAAACCTGATTTCTGGGTAAAATCACCAAGAATATTAATATCAGAAATTTCACAATTTCACCTATTTTTGCCCTTTAGAAGTCAAAACTAGGCACTTTATGGCACAGACACTCAGATACATGGAGATAAGAACAGGGAAACTGGGAAAACTCATGTTAAGAAACAAGAATTGAGGTTAAAATGTGACAATTTCAGCAGCAGTGCATTCAAATGGAAAACAAGAACAAATCAGCCCGATGACATCCAAACTTTTCCATTTCAGAATCACTGTTAATTAGCAGCAGCTGGTAAAAACCCACATTAACGAGGTTTGCCGATCTATCTGCGAGAGTGATGATCAGCACTACTTGTAAACAAGCAGCTGTGATGTTTTCAAAAACAAAAACTCTCTGAATGTGGGTATTCTGATAACCAGGCACCATCTGCTTTGACACAGATAACAGAGACAGTCGCAAACTCCGCCCTCCTCTCAAAAGCACCTTTTAAAACCCCGTGTGCTGCTGCAGCAGAGCCAGTTTAACAGACATTTGTCAGCACGCAGTGTCAACATTACGACATCCACCCCATGCTTGTTGGTGTACAGTGAGAAACTGGGACACAGATCTGGAAACAGTGCATGAACCGGCACAAACTGCCAGCACACAGCAGGAAACAGACTCTGATTCAAGCAGCTAATGAACTGATTATAAAGCAGGTGGTTAGACGAGGATGAGGGATGAGCAGGGAAAGCTTGCTACAAGTCTGACAGTTTAAATGACAAAAACAGGACTGTGATCACAGAGTAATTATGGTAAATGGCCTGTATTTGTATAGCGCTTTACCATTATATTATTATACTCTAGACAGTGACTGATACTCTGTATCAGTCACTGTCTAAACTTCATTACTGACAGCACATCGCTGGCTGTGAGCGAATGACAGCAATAATATCAGAGCTATGTTACATCTGGCTGCCTGCCTCTGTTTACATCACTGTAACTGAATACAGCAATGTGCAATCAAACTCAACTGCAATGTCTTAGTTCCTAAAGATAGCATGATACATTGCAAAGCATATACTTCATGCTACTACACATAACACCCTTACATTATCCACAAGACAAGCTTCAAATAAATTTGGCACAACCGCCTGACATACACGTTGCTGTATATATGAGGCCTAAAAAGGTTAAATTACCTGTTATTTATTTCATGAAGCACGTGATATTTCTTTTAAATATGATTATTGTAGAATTAGAGTGAAGATGAGTTAACACAGTTTGAAATAAACTTATGAAAAACAACTTAACAGTAACAATAGTTGGGTTGTTATGTAAAAACAAACAGAAACAGGCAGCACAACAAAACCTAGATATTATTACCAAAATGAGGTATATGTCAACACCAATCAAGGAAGTCAAAAGAACTACTACCACTGTGCCAAGTTAATAAGAGCAAATCTTGAAAACAAGAATTACTCGTTTCACCTGGTACAACACGTCCCTACGTTATCCTCAGATGCCATAAGGACGTACATACGTACGTACATGCATGTGTATGTATACACATACATGTGTATATATAGCCGGTTCAGTTTAAGCGTTGTTTTCAATAAATTGCATCCTCAAAAAAATGTTTTGTCTCACTCCCATTTCTTCTTGTTGCATGTTGAAGCTCTACTTGAAACCTTGTTAAGATCTTAAACTTTTGTCTGGGACTCTAGTTTGTGTATGTGATTCTACTCTTAAACATGGATTGTTTGAGACTGGTGTGACTGTTATTAATGCTCAAAAAAATCCCACAAGGATTTTTTGTTTTGTGCTACCAGTACGATAAAGAGTAAAAACAGTATGGTCCACAGTACACGACAGTAAACAACACAGTCAAAATAAAATTGCCACAGGTGACCAGTAAGGGCCTTATACTATGAGAGACTGCAGAAATTGTTCGATTTACAACACTGACAAAAAAAACAACGAAAAGTAAAAATGAAGTTAAAGGTGTAATTTGTACTTTAAAGGTAAACCTCCGTTTACGTTTTGTGTCGCACTTTTCAGCGTTTTAGCAGCTGGATGACATTTGTACACAAGTCAATTCATTTCCACTGAAACTGTGACTGCAGCAATCACAAGTTTTTTTGCCCACTAGTCGGGGTCTTTTACCCTAGCAACAGGTGAGTTGCCAGGGGACCTACGTGACTGACTTTAGCAATCATTTTTCCAACGATTGCCATAAAAATCCACAAATTGCTCACAACCATTATATTCATTTTCCACCTCACAACTGGGGTGATCGGGGACTTACTTGATCCCTTCCCTTAATTATCACACATCTAGAATGGTGGATAAGTTAAGTCACATGGTTAGTGGTCAAGAGTCTCCAAAACCTCAATAAGCAAAACATAAAGCCTGTTTTCCAAAACCCAGTAACCCTGGTTATCACCTTGTCAACCAAGCTAGTTGCTGAATAGTTCCCTAGGTAACCCCTCCTGTGGCTACCATTAGCTTTTACATCCATGTGTGTATATTTAAGGCCCATTTTCACTAGCCAAGATTAGATTTTATATCACAGTGTGAATTACATTGGTATCTCGCTAACCAGGCTAGCTAACAACTTCCTAGCTCAAATATAAACAGATTTTCCACGAGCAAAAGTTAGAACTCCATTTAATATCATGATGCTAGCAAGCGCTAACATCAGCTAACAACTCATTAATATTTTTAAATGCCTTTTCAGCACCCTATTTAACAAGAAAGTAAATTGTACATATTATACATTTTCTCCAAAATAGGGTCATGTCCTTTAAAAAAAAAAAAAAAAAACAGCAACAAAGTAGTAAAGTCTTAAAGTAGCTAACCAAATAGCTAACCAAGCTAACAATTTCCCAAGTCTGCCCCACATCCGGTTTCAAGAAAACGTCAAAATGGGCCAAAGCTGTGTCTTCAAAACAGCAGACCAAAAACCAGCGGCTGTCTATATCCAACATGTCCAAAAGTCTATGAATACACCAGCCAAAAATAGCCCATCAGCGTAAATAAAGGAGTTTATGGCTAATAAAGCTTTAAAATAACCACTATGGCCAACCTTCAGGCTTCAAAACAACAGTCCACGCACAAATGGATGGCTACGCCCTTTAATCTGTTTATACCATAAGTAATTTCTGCTGTGACTTCCTCACACTAACAGAATTAAAGGAATGCTAATATACCAATCAGGCTCATCACGCAAAATGAAACTGCCTCCAACCATCAAAGTATTTATTGACATTAAGCGTATGATAAAAAAATAAAACCAAGCACAATCGTCAAACCTCTGGAGAGCGAATTAATCTCGTATTAATGGTTCAAACACAGACACCAGGAGTGTATGGAGAGCTTCCATGCTAGCACAAAGCCACTGAATCCTTATATGAATATAAAGGCAGAATATCAGCTGTAACGCTCAGCGTGAGGCTGTCAAGCTCCTTAAGATTTTAGGAAGTGATAGGAGGGGGAAACCATACCTTTAATGTGGAGCAAACCAACTGACCTCTGACCGAAGATTTATTTCTGTCCGTGGAGCCGGAGGCCAAGAATTACCCGGCAACGGAAAACACGCAAAACACACAGAAACCAGCAAAGCTAACATCACACACAGGGCACCAGGAGAGCCAGGACACCGAGGAGTAGCACGGTGACAAAGGCAGCTTGACGGAGAGCAGGAGAAGGAATAACCGGAGCAGGGAGAGACTGTGGGAAAAGCTGCTACTGCTGTCACTTCTCATCTGTTTGCTAAAAATTAACCTGACGGACAGAGCTGATTTTCCTTCCTTCACTTCTCCCGCTGTCAGCCCAGCTACCTCCCAGCTTTTATGCTTAATTTAAAGAGCAGAGACCGAAAAAGGCGAGCCTGGAGGGCTGCTCGTACTGGAGCCACTTAGCTAGCACAGCCCCCAGCCCTCCCCGCTCTGCTCCTCCGTGTCTCACTCACTACCTGCCGTTAAAGACAGCCAGAGAAACACTGGGGCATCTCCTCAACCGTGGCCCGGCTCAGGTGCCTTCTGTCGGACACAAAGGGTATGCTCACCCGTCGGAAGGACCGAGGTTCCGGGCTTCTTGGTTAACATGGCGGCCGCTCCTCTCCTCTGGACTCAACTGTGCAGAACACCTCCTCTTCCTCCATTAGCCACCCCTCCTCTTCCTCCATTAGCCACCCCTCCTCTTCCTCCATTAGCCACCCCTCCTCTTCCTCCATTAGCCACCCCTCCTCTTCCTCTACCTACTCCTCCCACTTCTCCTCCTCTCTCTCCTTCAGACCCCGAGACAACTGAAATACCTGCGCATTAGTGCTTCCATCGCCTCATTTAAATATAAACAAACAAAAACAAATAATAAATTAATTTTGTTATTTATAATAGTTTACTGTTAAGTCACCGATATATGTTACAGTAGTAGTAGCAATAAATAATAATAATAATGATAATAATAATAATAATAATAATAATAACGGATTATATTAGATTTCCAAATGATAAATAGTACATTGGTGATGATGAATATTAAATACAGTAATTAATCATGTAAAAAACAAATAAAAATGTAAAAAGATAATGTAAAGAATAAAGTAATATATAAGAAATATAAAATGTGAAATAATATTAGATAATATTGAATATTTCTTCATTATATTCATTTTAAAACATTAATTGAATTGAATTGAATTGAATTGAATTTAGTTTAATTAAATTAAATTAAATTAAATTAAATTAAATTAAATTAAATTAAATTAAATTAAATTAAATTAAATTAAATTAAATTTAACCTCCTAAGACCCGGACTCTTCCAGGCATGCATTTTTAATTTCCCTAATTTCCCTAATTTTTGTTTCTAAGAAAAATGAGAGCCACATATTAGGATATTCATATAAAATTTCGATAGAACAGTAGTAGTATAATGTCCTCCTAAGCAATGTTCCCTCTAAGCTGCGTGCATGAGCAATTGCGCACTGCTGGCACGGTCTCTGCACAGAAAATCTGCGTTGTGCACAAAAAAAAAAAATCTAACCTGAATTGAAATTAAAATTAATACTTTAACAATTCTGTTTTGCAGTGTTAGTCAGTAAGTGACTGGCTGCTCCCGTATGGGATTACAACGATGCCACCTTATCCCATAGTCCAGCCAATTCACATTCGTATATAGGCAGCTAATCAACGTGGTTGACAGGCTATGACAGCGTCCTTATGTGCTGACACCGGTGTTTTAGCTAGCAAAGCAGCGTGGCTGATATGGAGTGACGCCACGCTAATGACAAATTGTGCAACCATTGGAGATGTGAGCAGGACAGACGGAACAATTGATGGAAAAAGTGTGGACTTTATACCAGTTTTTAAATTGTGTTGATAGGCCACGTAAAACCAGAGTTATGATAAAAAATATATGCAATGTTTGGTTTTCTTCCTGAATACTATCATTGTTTATATTTACTGCAGGAAGAAACGGTAAAAAGACCTTTTATAAGGAAAGCGCTTGAAAGCACTCTCCGCCTGTGAGCAAAAACAACGCCCAAAACCCCCACCCTTTCCTATTGGTCGAAAAATGTACCATGTCGACCAATCAAAAAATGATATGGCAACATGGCATTTAGATGTTTAGGAAGGGGGGATGTTTTAGGAATGACGGTGGTGTTTTGAGATATGAGACATTTGCAACGTTTAGCGCAAATCTTGTGTAGTTATGTGTGTAGTGTAGTCAATAGTTTGTGTGATACATCTCCTGTTGTTAGGCCTGCAGGTATCAGACTGTTCTCCTTTATCTCATAGTGGACAGAAATTATTTTTGGAGTGGCACAAATAATTTATGTGGCTGACAACAGCTGATTGTTCTGTAAATAGTTTGAAACGTTTGTTTATAAAAACGCCTTGGCTGCATTTTTAGGTAAACAGCTGCAAAAAACTTTGTTGTTTGCAAAACTCAGTAACTTTTTTGAAGAAATAACTATATAATTAATTGGCCAACATTGGTCATTATATACTGTATTTTGCAGACAGAGAGTTAAAGGACTCTCTCCCAGACCACAGACTCATACTCATAATCCAAGGCAGAGCTTTTTTACTTCCAATAGTGTTAACATACTACACAGGTCATGAACAAGATTTTTTTTTAATTTTCATTGTAAGTGGGCTAAAGCAGTTAATTAAAAGTAGTCTAACATAAATGTAAACGCTGTAATTTGATTATTTTAATAAACCATGTAACTTGGATGGATTTTATGCTGGCGTGACCACAGTGCACACATCTGCTGTTGCTCACAGTGGTCCAAGGGACCGCTCAGGGAGTTTGTGTGTTCGCTCAGACACATGAAAAATTAGAGGGAACATTGCTTGTAAGTGGATATCAGGCCCTTGTAGAGCAAAGTTGAGTATTTTGGTCTAAGTAACCCAAAATGTGATGTCCACATATGCAGTGTAGGGACTAACACGTTACAGTAACTACGTTATTACTGTGGTAACGAGCACGGTAACTAGTTATTATGCCAAAATCAGGAACACGTTAATCATTACTGGGATTTAGATAGGGTCGTTATTTCTTGCGGTGGCTATCGCAGAGATTCCACAGAGGCCAGCAGGTGGATGAGGGAAAGGGGAGGTAGGAGGAGCAGAGACCCGAGGTGGCCGCAGGTCAGAGTGTCAGGTAAACTGAACTTCAGGTAAGAAGTTATGACCTGCAGTCTATCTGGGTCAGATATAAACCAAGTTTAGGTGTAGTTTATTTTTGTTATGCTGACTTTTTCATACTGCGTACTAGCTAGCATGATGGAGTTTCTATACAGCTGGGTGGGTGCAATGATGTTACTGATGTTGAACTTTATTTTGTTCATAAGGTTAATTATTAGAGTTGCCAACCGTCCCCTAAAAACGGAATCGTCCCGTATTCAGAGAAAATATTATGCGTTTCGTATTGAGCTGAAAAGGAACACAGTTTGTCCCGTACTTCAGCTACAATGAAAAAGACACAAAACTGGAGTTATTCTGTTACGCTGCACAGCTGCCTCTTCTTCTCTCATCCTCTCACCCTCCCTCTCCTGTTTCTACTTCAATCATGAAACTGATAAATGATCAGCTGATCGGCTTTTCTCTCATGTTTGTTTATCGCCCACTTTGCACCAGAAAGAAGAAACCAGCGGATGTCGCGCTAAACAACAGTAGCATGTTTCAGCTTGATCAGCTGTTGTTAGAATTTATTTAATATTAATTTCTAGTATTAGCTGATGTTTGCTGGAGCCACAGCTGTAAAAGCTGCTGGTCATGATGTCGGTTTGGATATGTGGTGAGAGGGAAACATGAAGATGAAACCAGGAGATGTCCTTACTGAATCATCAGAGCTGAACAGGTGATGGAGAAACAGGTTTACCTTTTAGTTAACATGAATGAGTTGAAGGGAAGTTATGAACTGTTTCTGAGAGACAAATAACACCAGGATCCTTTTTTTACGTAGCTGACAGCTGGTAACTGTGCAGGGGCGGGTCTAGCAAAGTGTTGCCAGGGGGGCCAGGTAGGGCATTAACAGGGAAAGCGGGGCACAAAGAAGTACTTTTCTTTCTTATTCTCATTTAAAATATCTAGCTTTTAAAAAATAATTATCTGAATCTTACAACAAACAATTGATAGATTGATACATATATACCATCAAGACAGTGTACATCACTGTCACAACAGCGTTTGTTTTCATTCAAAGGCTTTATGATTTTTCCTATAATGGCGGGCCGGTCTCTAGTCAAAACGCCCGGGATGATTTTTTGTCCCAGTCCAGCCCTGTATGCAGCTCATCTGCAGTCTGGTGTGACCTACATCTTCCTATTCGGAAGGCAGAATTTCTGAGTTCTGAGTACAATTGAAAGCACCACGACTGCAGTTTTCGTGTTGGATGTAAAAAGCGCACATGACGCTGTGACGTAGGCTAGAATTATGGCGGCGGTCAACGACGGTCCAGGCGTGGGATTTCTCTCGTGGAAATATGCACATTATCTTTTCCTTTCTATTGGTGGCAAGTAAGCAAGCTAGAAGGCTGGCAATCTTGCTGGGTATCCAGTTACGGAAGCAACACATTAACAAGAGAATTCTGAGTAAAACCAAAGTTACTTTCCCTAGTAACTAGTTACTTTGAAAGTAGCGAGTAACTTGAAGTAACTGAGTTACTTTTGACAGAAGTAACTAGTAATGTAATTAAGTTATTAATTTAAAGTAACTTACCCAACACTGCACATATGTGGACGCTAGGTCCTAGGAGGTTAGCATAATACAAAATATGCATTGTTATGACTGTTATTTCGTCTTCCCATCATCATTATTATCATTAAAAAATATATATAAACATTTATAGTTTATGTGTTATTTATATTTTTAAAAATAAACAACTTGTGTCCATAACTATGTTTTGTTTGTTTGCTTGTTTGTTTGTTTGTTTATGTTTTTAATTAGTGTTTTTAGTATTATTTTTCATAAACATAATAAAAAAAATCTAAAGTCCTGGGAGTTTGAGGGTTTGGTGCAGTATCTTAGCTGTTACTAGGCCTGTGCTCTTCTGGACAGAGACCTCTGATCCTATTTGGACTTTACCTTCCACATCTGCTCCAGTTGTTCCTTCTGCCCCTGGTACTTTCTCTCTCTCTCTCCGTGGCAACAATTTTTTTTCAGTGTATTATGAATACATGGAAGTGTATATGTATAAGTGTAATGTTCTCCTGTTTGAAGTTGTGTATAATCCATATTATTGGTAGGTATAGCATATGAGATATATTGTGTATTATGGTATGCTACTTTCACTTTAAATCAGCGGTCCCCAACCCCCGGGCCTCGGACTGGTACCGGTCCGTGAGTCGTTTGGTACCGGGCCGCGAGAGTTGGGGGTCAGGTGTGAAATGTATAGTTTTCAGGGTTTTTATCGGTTTTCAGCGTTATTTTGTTATCGTTTTTATCGTTTACTCGGTTTTCCTTGGTCTTTTCACGTGTGTTATGAATAAATTTGATTTTTTTCGGTACCGGTACTAGTTTTATTTTGTTGTATTTATCCGCGACACCTTAAAGGCCGGTCTATGAAAATATTGTCAGGCATAAACCGGTCCGTGGCGCAAAAAAGGTTGGGGACCGCTGCTTTAAATGAGTGATCACTGTCTATGTTACACCTGCACAGTAAGCAGCAGTCTGCTACAGGTCTGTCATAAAAGACAGTGACAGAAATGCGCAATGTTACTCATGTAAACAGAACATTAGAAACAAATCTAAAAATAATCTTGGTCAGATTATGAGATAGTGGGCACAGCCTTGTGCACAGCCACCATGTCTTTTACACAGAAGAAGAGAGACAGCCAGACTGAAAGATACTCTTTGTGGTCATCTTTTTTTTTCCCATTTGGTTCTGCCTTTTTGGAGTCATTGTGTAGCTTCAGTCTATGCAACCAGTTTGTATCTATTCATCTACATTGATGTGCAGCTTTAATCAGAGGTTAAAAATAGATCAGTGAAAAAGCACAAGAACAGTGAACATTAGTAAATGTGATGCCCATGTACTCACCAAGTAATTCTGACCAACTTGTTTTTCTTTGCTGTAAGTCCCAGAAAGCTGTCAGTGATGCTGAGGAGAGCGACGCTCTTCATCAGCCGCAGTCTTCCATATGAGGACATCATCACTTTACAGGCTGTGTGTGTTTATGAAGCTGCTTGGAGACCAAAAACATGTTTACGTGACCGACAAAGAGAGGTTTGTTGCTGCTGCTTCTGGGCAGTGTTGTGTAGATAATAAAGTTTGTTCAGTCACTACGTGAGTGTGTGTGTGCATGTGTGATCTCAGGTTTCATGGCTTTTACTTAAATTACACAGTGTAGCATGCTTGTGTAACACACAGACACACACAATAGGTCAATTCAGCAGACTGGGACCACACCCAGAATATTCTCAACACCGACTTTACTAATTTTAACCAAGTCTTGCTAATCAGGTCATGATCCCAGACTACAGCTCATTCACCAAAAACAGCCTCCTACAGCAGAGCAGTATCAGTTACCATCAATGAACTGAGCAAAGACGTATCAGAGTGAACTTCCAGAAGAATCGTTTTGAAACACGTTTTTGAAGGAAAGTCAACACTGCTCACCATTAAAAATGGAATTGAATTTGGATCATTCAAAAATAACTGTCCAAATAAGTGCCCGTATTTGTTTCAAGATGGCTGTTGATTCATTGCGTCCAGGTGAAGTGGTTTGATCAGATTGAAATGGATCTCCTGATTATCTGCTATACACTTCTAAAATAAATTAAATATGAATCCCTGAGTAATTTGACAAGGTTTGCAATAACACAAAAGAACTTGTACGGCTTTCTTGAGAATAGAGAATAGAGGTACTTTATTTATTTATTTTGTTTCACACGTGGTACAGCAGTAAAGAGAAATAAGAGAAAGAGCAGTAAAAAGCATATCAGGGTGTCAAACTCCAGTCCTCGAGTGCCAGCGTCCTGAAACCTTTCCATCTGTCCCTGCTGCAACACACCTGAATAAAATTAGTAGGTCATTAGGAAGACTATAGAACTTGACTGCATGTTGAGGTGGCATGCACTCCCTAATCCTACTCAAGTAAATTTAAATAAATGTAAGTGTTTGGAACAATGTACTTACAAAGTACTTTTATTACTCCATGTTCATTCACTGATGAGCTGCTGTAACATGAATCAAATGGCTGAATTGTAACCTCAGCATGCAGTCAAGTTCAAAAGTCTTGCTAATGATCTACCAAATTTATTCAGGTGTGTTGCAGCAGGAACACATGTAAAGGTTTCAGGACACTGGCCCTTGGAGACTGGAGTTTGACACCGGTGACATAGATATACAGGGAACCAAGTGAAGGATGCCATTGTTAGAGGTAGAACAAAATATTCTTATGGCTGTTGGGATAAAACATGTGCACAGGTAATGGTAAATGTTTAAAAACGGTAGAATAATGCTAAATATTTAAGAAATGCTGCGTGAATCTGTGGAGCTGCTTAGCCAACGCGTGGCTGCCATCTAGTGGTAAGGCTCTTATTGTGAAGGTGAGAGCTGTCCGGAAGCCACGGCCTTATACAGTCATTGTTGTGAACCAATGACTGTATAAAAGATGGACGACGCGACACCGCCTCTTACCATTGTGCAAAAATGAAGCCAAAATATCCCGCTTGTGGAGGCTGCCATCTTGCAAATTTGGAGCCAGAGTCTGCGCAGTAGTGACTTGAGGTGGAGCGACTGTGTAACACTCCCGCCCACACACCCGCTGGACGTGACCGCAAACACGCCCCTCTACACTTTTTACGCAGCACCTGTGGTTCGAGTTTTTTTGCTGGTTTACCGCGACTGACGACTCGTTTAATTAAGGTAAATACAACCATGACACTGATATATATATATATATATATATTTATTTATTTAAAAAAAAAAAAAAAAAAAAAAAAAAGAAGACACACAGCTTATCATCTTATAGTTTTAAAACTGCTCTGTTGTTAATTCGTTTGCTAGATTAGCCGCTAGCATACGCACTGTGTTGGAGGCTTGTTGCTAGCTAGTTAGCGATGCTACACACCTGTTACTCTAATAGTCTGTGTTATTGAAGGATTCAGCAGCACTTATGTTTTTTTTATCCATTTTTAGACAGCGATGAGATCATCTGCACACCCCACAGAGGCCCAGAGTTACTGTTAATATCAAAAATATAATGCTGTCCTTTGAGATTTTAACATTTAAGACTGTGAGTGTAATGGATCTAAAACTGTTTAAATCTCTAGTCTACAGCCTGGTAACATGGAAACTTTAAAAACAGCAGCAGAAGGTTTCAGTAGTGTAGTCTAATGTGTTCTTTTCATTTAATAATAGAGTCCATATTATGTATAACAGCTACATTCACCCTGGAGAGAAACTAGTGAGGGAGACCATCAGGACTAAGCTGGGTTTCTGGGTCCAGAGGTTTGGAGAAACTTCTCCCCTTTCTTTCATCACAGCTGTCCTGTGCCAGAAGTTCTGTTGACCCACTGAAAGAGGCATCATTTAAGAAACACCAGGAACACTGAAGCTCATCGCATTGATCAAGCAGGACTCATGATCTTCACCAGCAGCTCCCTCACAGGGAAATCTTCAGAGCTCCTCTGTAGGCCCGCCCCAGAAGATGGATAAACCCAGCATTTCATGAACACTGTGATGGAGACCTTTGCTTTGTGTAATGTTATAAATACTCGGATACTCCCCAGAGGCTCTGGACTTTTACATAAAGATATTATATTCAGTCCTGTAGAAAGTTATATATTTAAAAATATATGATCCTCTCTGGTTACTCTGGTATGAATAACTCTGAATCACTTTATGGTAAATAACCCACTATGTGCAAAAAACTGTGAAAGAATTCCAGATGACAAGTTTGTAGTTCAACATACAAGTAACGACCTTTGACTTTCATCAGGTTTTATTTAATTGTGTTAGAGAAACTCAAACGTGCTCTTCATGCAGCTGAGTACATCAAGTGTTTAAAATGGAAGCTGTGCAGGTCTGAGATCAGCAGCTTTGTGAAACACCAAACTGAGGTCCTGTTTATGCTGATATATAGTGACACAGTTACAGGTGTGATTAATCCTTTTGGTTTTTTTTGTGTTTAACTTTATCAGTAAAACAGCTGCAGCTTTCACTGCAGCACATGTGGTACTTTAACCTTTGTACTGTTTTCATCAGTTCATTTTGCAGTTAACATGTGAACATGTTGGATGATCTGTCTGCTGTCACTGGGTGGTGCTGAGGTCTGAATCTGAGGGCAGCTCCTGTAATTGCAAAGACAACAGAACCATCAAACTCAAATATAAATTTTATCCCTCAAAATTGAAATAAAGCTGATTCTTCTGTCCTCACACACTCAGGATCTGAAGTTGTTCTCTTACATTTTTTTCAGTATTACAGTACACTACAGTACTTTAATCCATAGTTCCTGATTAATGAGGAGCTACAAGGTACAAGCTGCTTTTTTTTTTTTTTTTTTTTTTTTTTAAAGTTACTGTCTTTATAGATGTGGCAAGAGACTGAAAACATGCTGTTGTTTGCACATATTTAATAATCAGCTCTGGACAGGAGCTGAAGCAGAGTGCAGCCTGTTGCTTTTACAGTATAATACTTGCAATAAAAGTACAGTAACAGTAATTAGTGACTGAGTAGCCCGGAGCGTTTCTCTTGATTTCTTTAGTCAGGGTAAATTCATTCACCTGCACGGGTTAGCTAAACGAACCCTGACAGCAGAGTCCTCATCTTAGCTAGCTAGGTCTCAGGACCGAGCTAAGGACGGTAGTTACGGATTAGCTTACAAACACGTTTAACTTACCGAAAAAGTGCAGCGGGGCCTCGGGTCCTTCTGTCGGGTAGTCCAGTTTACTGAAGAACACCTCAGGCTGTCAGGTTAAAACACTCGGTCGTGTTTTCGTAGCGTAAACGCTGGCACTCCTCTCAGAGCCTACGCTCTATCTGCTATTCCCGAACAGAGATACGCAAGTTTCTCCGTGACTGCAGCTGCCAGTCAAAGCTGTTATGATGACGTTTAACCCCAATTTAACATCACCGCGGTAGGAATTAGAATCAAACTTATGGGAGAGGAGACCCCTTGGACATCAATCAGCGTGATGAGAACTATTGATAACAAAAGAAAGAATCTTTGGAAAAAAATTATCTGAGGAGAATAAATTTATTTTAGTCTGACCCCAGTCCCATCCGCTAACATGGAGGAGGCGGGGTTTATGACCTATACTGCAGCCAGACACCAGGGGGCGATAGAGACGTTTTGGCTTCATTTTTGGGGAGCTATCGCGTCGTCCATGTTTTATACAGTCATTGTTGTGAACGCGATCAACAGCTTCAAACGGATCCATCATGGCGGAGAGAAAGAGTGAAATTTTCCGCAGTTTCCCCCAGACTCTGAACAAGTGGAACCAGCCAGGTCTGGAGAGACTGCAGCAGGGTCGCGGCAGAGGACAGCCAGGTCCCAGGCGACCGCGCAGAAGACAGACCGGCGGTCGGAGGTGGCCGAGTTCAGAGTCCCCAAACCAGAGGCAGTGTGGCGGGAATGAGCCCCGGTAAATACACCCCCCCTGTTAAGTTAATGTATTATTGAATTAAAATTTTGATTAAAAATGATTATGATTATTTTTCTCGTCATTTTTAAGTAGATGTCGAGAAGCACCGACAGACAACAAAAAAGCAGAATTTCCCAAAGTGAACTTGGTGGAAAGGTAAGCTAACCAGTGTTGGGCAAGTTATTTTGAAAAAGTATATTTACTTCTTTCATTTCACCTTTAGAAACTATTTATCTTATCTTGTCTTGTTTGGTATCATTTTTTTCAGGACAAACGCACATATCTGAATTTACAGTTAGTTTTTCATTTTGACATACTGTATTAACACAATTGATATAAAGTCAGACTAACACACAAAATCAGAATAGAAAAAATGTATTTTTACTGTAACAACCACAAACATGTTTTAAGAGTCATTTTCATAACATGAAATGCAAATATAATTGTAAATTTTAAAAACTTAAATACCTATAAAAACCTTTTTATAACCATTCAAGCTATTTACAGAACAATCAGGCGTTCTGCATCAATAAGATGCCACAGAAATTATTTGAGTCAATCCAAAAAATAATTTCTGTCCACTATAAGATAGAGGAGCACTTGACAGCAGGTGGTGTATCATTCGTACTGTTTCCCACCTTGAGCCAGCGTTTACACCAGGGGTGGGCGATAAACAAACAAGAGAGACGGGACTTGCTTCAGAAAAGCCGATCAGCTGATTGATCATTGATCAGTTTCATGATTGAAGTAGAAACAGGAGGGGGAGAGAATGAGAGAAGACGAAACAGCTGTGCAGCATAAAGACACAGAATAACTCCAGCTTTGTCTTTTTTCATTCTAGCTGAAGTCCGGGACAAACTGTGTTTCCTTTACAGCTCAATACGAAACGCGTAATATTTTCTCTGAATACGAGACAATTCCATTTTTTACGGGACGGTTGGAAACTCTACTAACTAACCTTATGAATAAAATAAAGTTTGCTCACTTCAACCACTGACAGTAACATCATAGCACCCACCCAGCTGTATAGAAACTCCATCATGCTAGCTAGTATGCAGTACGAGAAAAATAAACTACACCTAAACTTGGTTTATATCTGACCCAGATAGTCTGCAGTCATAACTTCTTACCTGAAATTCAGTTCCCCT
The DNA here is from genome assembly GCF_051167445.1 of Perissodus microlepis. Classification (NCBI taxonomy): domain Eukaryota; kingdom Metazoa; phylum Chordata; class Actinopteri; order Cichliformes; family Cichlidae; genus Perissodus; species Perissodus microlepis. Next base: position 19,839,579 of record NC_140477.1, on the reverse strand, counting down.
GACACTCTGACCGGTGGGCGCCTCGGGTCTCTCCTCCTCCTGCCTTCCCTTTCCCTCATCCACCTGCCTCTGTGGAAGCTCTGCCATAGCCACCACCAAACAACTGAGTTATTCTTACACATCGACCAGCATCTGGCCAATCCACCACCTTTCATTGTTTATACTGTTACAAAAAAAAAAAAAAATCATCGGCCCATAAAAACGAAAAATCACCATCGGCCCATCGGGAAAATGCCCGGTATGCCTGATGGCCAGTCCAGCTATGGTCGTGTCATCAGTTAACCCTTCGCATGCCAGCTGTGGCACGCGTGCCTAGGGTTGCCGACCCCTGGTTTACACTGTAATCTGTCTTGGTGGCTTTTTGGCAGCAACAGTGACATTCAACAGTCGCCTCATTGTTCTGACACACAAAACAAAATGATCGTCTTCACAACCCACTAACTGCACACTCCAAAGATGCTAAGTGTCACAAATCTCTCACATCTCAAAACACACTCTCTCGCTTTCTTTGTTTTTTTTCCTTTTTTGGTGGCAAGATTTCTTGCAAGCGCTTTTTTTAGAAAACAATTTTTCCTTTCAGTAGACATAACCATAATATTCAGGAAAAAACATCACAAATATTTTATTTTAATCATAACTCTGGTTTTTTTCAACACAATTTAAAAACTGGAATGTTGTTTAAAGTCCCCACTTTTAACACAAAATAGACACTCAGGGTTGTCTTGGGTTGACATAGCATCTTATTGCTATGTCATCTTAAACTGGTCATGTGATTGGTTTGCCATGACTACTTTATTCTTCCTCAGCCAATCAGCAGCACTTGTGTGCTGCCAGGAAGCTGTCTTCAGCTCCTAGTTAGCTGAAGACAGCTTCAATAGTCTGTGTGTTGAAAAATAGTAACGTGTCTGCATCACATTTTCTTGTTAGTAACAGTAACTTCATTATAACAATAGAAATAGTAATTAGTTAAATTACTAGTTTCTGAAAAAAGTAACGCTGTTAGTAACGCCGCTACTGTTAATGCCGTTATTTCTATCACTGAAGTTAACATTGACTCTAATGGCAATAATGGAATCAATACTGTAGATATTTGGATCAATCTGCCCACTCCCAGGCCGCACAAAGGCCCAGGATAACATAACTGAGGATATTTGGACTGTGAATCATGCAAAATCATGCACAGTAGGGCTCCTTTAAAAGGTACAGGTAAATTTTTGCGACCGGCACAAAAATCCTAAATTTCTGAGGCCTCACTGTGTTTTCTGCTCATCTTTTCTCCAGGTTGCCGTCTGAGATTCTGCGCAAGATTCTGGCGTACCTGGACGTGTCCTCGCTGTTCTGCATCAGCCACGTCAGCAAGCTCTTCTACCAGCTCACCAATGACGAGTAAGACGAAGCACACCTGCACAGCCTTGCATCGGATGGGTTCAGCAGTATATCCTGAATTTTACACGCCCGGATTTCCAGCAGTGCCTGCATCTCAGTTTAGTTTTCATTAAATGTGGACTGTGTTAAATATGCAGGGCTCTATGAAGCAGCTGAAAGTGTTTAATACTTTTTAAAAATGTAAATGAAACAAACAGATCTGTGATTGTTTTCTGTCCTAAAAAATTGGGAGGACGTTTTAAATTCACAACATCAAAACCTGCCGAGCTGCAACATGAACACAGCCTAGAAACACTTGGAGTAATACACCCTTGCAGCCAGCAGGTGGAAGGATTCATCTACCCACCAGGTGGTGAGATTAGAAGCTCCTGCACAAACAGCAGAAACATGCGAAAGAAACATTTTTCTCTCCAGCATCTTGTGGTACAGGATCTACATGTCAAAGTTTGGGTGGAAGCCAAAAGCGGCGGGCAACGTGGCGGTGAAGATGGAGCCAGCGGAGGATCGATCGACGAGCTGCTGGAAGTTGATGTACTTCAGGATGATAACTGGGCGAGAGATGAACAAGTGGAGAGGAGAGCTGAGAGACATCGGCCCATTCACCGGCCTACCCCAGCAGACTGAGTGGGTGCTCAGGTACAAGCCGCTGCCTCTTCAGGTTATTCCAAAAGTGTTTCTGTTTCTTTATTTCAGGCTCGACTAGTCGGTTTCATGAGTTTGTGACCCATAACTGGATAAATGGTTGTTTAAGTCACTAAAACGGTTCCTGGTTGAACTCCAGGGCGGCCCGTGTTTCCTGTCTGTGTAATAAAGATTTTATTCACTGGATTTTTGCAGGAAACTGAATGTGGGCTGGGAGCTGATGCTGCACACTCACTGGGGTCAGGTGGTCGTGCTGGAGCAAAGCCGAGGGCACTACTTCGAGTCCTCCATGATTGTCCACTGGAGCGGAGGCTGCCTTCCATCCTACCAAGACATCAACAGCATCCAGCTCTACGGAGTCAGGAAGGAGAAGTAAGACGGCCACAGAGCTGTATCTCTGTGTTATTCTCTATATTTAAGAATAATAATAATAAGACAAAACTGGAACCCAGGGCCAATTTATACAAAAAGTCAAAGGTGTCAGTGAGCAGGCAGCATTCAAGAGCACTGAAGGCTGTCTCTGAAAGACTGCAGTCTGAGAGTTGGATAGTAAGTTTTTATCTGTGGAAGGTAGAATCTGAGATGGGATGTAAGAGAAGATCAGATAAATCCTGGGAGGCAAGAGCATGGAGGGATTTATAGGTGAGGAGAAGGATTTTAACCCTTTAAGACCTACCATAGAACCAAGTCCGCCAGAGCTTACTTTATATTTTTACATGCTGTGGAGCCATTTCTGGGAGCATTTCAAGTTGCTATACATCAATACAACCATTATAGCCCAAATTTTAATAATATGTATGCATTAAGTCCATAGTAACTACATAAATTGCAAAAAAAAAAAGTGCAATAAACTACAAAAAATGTGAAAATTGTTGTTTTTTTGGTTTTTTTTACACATATTTCTACTTAGAGAAATTTAAGAGGTTTATCCCTCAAAACTTTAAATACAAAAAAAGTTGCAAAAAATAGTTTACAACAACAGGAAATTTATTTTGAGTGCCTTCATAGTTTTATTTTTGAGATACACCAATTTTTATATACTGCAGAAAAAACGAAAAACAATCCTATAATGCAAATTTGCAGAGAAAACAGCATGTGCATAAAAATAAACTATTTAAAGCAGTGCAATTCGAGTTCTAAGCATCCTAGAAACTATTCAGAAAAGCATAAAGTCAAACATGACTTTTAAAAACACCAGTAAAGGCTTATAAGGCCTACAAGTAAAAAACTACATTTTCCGCGAAAATGACATCACTTCCGGTTTCGGGGAGGACATGCGATAGTTCACACTGACGTCTATTTCAATGTAGGAAGTGTTGTGAACAGCTGATCGGATTAGCAAATCCCGTTTCTGGAATATTATGTTTTTGTTCCTGCAAGCGCTTTTTATGCAATTTTTGCAAAGCTTTACGTGGAAGGAAACCATGACCTAGCACAAGCTGATGGCATAAGTTGTAAGTACAACACATCTGGTTTCATATGCAAAAAAAATTATTGCGCTAGATTACGTGGTTCCGGTTCTACCGGGATTTAAAAATAGTTACGCAAAACGGAGCGTGCCCGCTCCAACCGGCTTTGAAGGGTTAAAGGAAATTTGGGAGTTTACTGACAGTAGGGCTGCCACAAACGATTATTGTGATAGTCGACTAATCAGATCATGCATCCATTGGACTTAAAACATACAGCTCATTGCACCAGCATGCATCTGCTGTTTATAACTATCATTAGCTTACAGCTTTAGGTGTTTAAGGTATGTGCTAACTTAAAAAAAAAAAAAAAAAAAAAAAAAAAACTATGATCGTTTATTAAACTTTTAATGAATTTTGCAGACTGTCTCGGTAGAGTTTAAAGTCAGCCGTCTGCTTCTTGCCCCCTCAAATATAACAGGACACCGGAGTAAATTCTCTACCATCTCACACTTCTGTTTAATCAGTGTTCTGTTTGATTCAGCTATGTGAAAACTATAACTTTATTCTCACCAGACCAATTTACTCAGGAACAAATAAAACACTGAAAAAAAGCCATACAATAACATTTTTAATTTATCTAAGTGACTTGTATATCATGTTTAACCTGAGTAGTGAAAGACCGCGGGGGGTTTGAAAACGATGTGCCGGGAGTCCGCTGTTCTCGCTGGCTTTAGTGAGCCTTGAGTCCCCGGCTAGCTATTGAGCTAGTGGGTAACAGACGTCTCCGAAAACGTTGGGGCGCTTTTTGCAAATATTTGTCTTAATAAATCGAGCAGATATTTGAAGTTTACACAGCTACATTCTTGCCTGAAAATATCTTGCGTTTATTTTGTAACCCAGAAAGAGTAATAAGAGTAATATTAAAACTAAGTAGCGGCTGCCATTGTTGGAAACTAGAATTGGCTGGGCCGCGCTGTAAATTCTGGGATAGGTTGGGCCACGAAGGATACACCTGTTACATCTGGGGAAAATTTGTCGGCCGCATTTGTCGGAGTCCTCAAATTTGGACAGCCTTCGTCGCGTCGCAGTAACGTAATCTGCCTACAAATGGGGCCTCCGAAGGCTGCGGCTCCTGAATTTGGACACAGCTGCGATACTGGACGCTGCTGCTTCTTTGGCGTTTAATGGCAGCAGGCATCCTTGTAGATGCATCTTTTATTACACTCTTAAATCCTACTACTTATTCCTGCGTCTTTCAGGGTCTTACAAAGCCTCAAACGGCGTGTCAACGTAATCGTGGCAGCTCTAACTGACTGTCAGCGAAGGCATGTAAGACCTCCAAGCAAAGTCCTGAGCCAAGGGCAGCATGTGGAGGGCTTTGATAGGCAGAGCACTCCAGGCTGGAGGTGATGAAGGTGTGATTGAGGGTTTCGTGCCTGAGAGGACGAGCCGAGTCTGGAGATGTTCTGTAGTTGCTAGCAGGAAGTTCTAGACATGAATTTAATGAGGTTTAGACAAACAGGGTTGTGGACCTCTGGTGATGGCTAGATGGAGTATCCACCCATATTAAGGAGCAGATCGACCATGTTCCAGAGTAACGACGGACCATCATTGACCTCTAAAACTGCAACAGTGAGCTGGACGTCGTCAACTGATCACAAAAAGTGAAAACTGATACTCAACACCTTCATGGAAACAATGTTAATGTTAAATGTTTTTACTTTTTATTTAACTGACTTCATTTTATTTGTTTATTTATTTATTTTTATTTTTTTAATCAATGTGTGTTGAGTGTGTGTGTGTGTGTGTGTGTGTGTGTGTGTGTGTGTGTGTATATATATATCAAATTCATTCATCCTTTTGTATTCTGTCAGTAATTAAATTTGATGGTCAGGTCAGGTGTGCTCTCCTCCTCCTCCAGGCTGGCATGGCGCTCTCTGATTTTAAACCTGGATATGAGGACCCATCCGTATGAGCTCATCGGCAAAGACGGACAGATCAGGCTTGCGTGTCTGTCGCCGGGAGTCGTCATCGGCTTCTGGAGGGTAAATATTTAACAAAACTCTTTAAAGGAACAAAAACGTTTCTGTGGCTCAGGAGTTTTAAATGCATGTGTTGTAAGTTTAGATGCACATTTCATAATCTGTTTAACATCTCATGTTTATCTGCTGATTATTAAATTAGTTTTAAATCAAGGTGGGAATTTAACGTGTTAATTGCAATTAATTTGAAGAAAGGCGTTTTCCAGTTAGGTCCTTTCGAGACGTCAGTCTTTATTCAGTGGCTGATGAGCTGCAACACATCTCAGCTGCGGCTTATGAGGCAGACCTGAAACACAGGAGAAAAAGCTCTCACATGGGGAGAGCCTCTAGAGGTCAGCGACCCTAACCGTCACATAGTAACAAAAAGTAGAACTGCACTGAGCTCTGAGAATGTGAACAGGCTAGTTTGTCTAAGTTGACAGTAATTGGCTGAAAGAGAAGGACCGTAAATGAGAATGGAGGTATTGTGAGTCCAGTGGGGTTTTGTTGTTTGTTTGTTTTTGTTTTTTTTCCACTGAAATGGTCGATGATCACACCGTTTTAATCTAATGTACAAAATAAAGTTGGCTAAGGTTACTCTGAGTTCAAAGGTGAAGCTGGTCAAATACCCTTTTTGTTTCTGCGTTTTTTCTTTTTTTTCTTTTTTTTTTTATTAAGAAGAAAAACTGCACTTTATGTTGAATTTTTTATTATTATTTAAAGACAATACCATTTTGAAAATGTACTTAAAGTATTTAAAATAAGTCTGCTTAATTTTGGCTAGGGATGTTATTTTTTTTCTTTCTGTTTTGCATTGAAATGCAGTTTTTCTTATGTGATGAAATGTGATTGTTCAAGATTAATTATTTAATTACAAAGAGTCCCACCCCTAGTTTTAATTCCTGAGTGAATTTCTGTGTGTTTAAATGCAGTTTTTCCTGTTGGTGTCCCTAAAATAACAGAACATCTTTAAGTAGTTCTTCTGCAGTGAAGCCTCTAATTCTGTAACGTTAACTTGTATGTTTTTAGTAGAATAAAATTAATTATAAAAGTAAAAGAAGATTCTGTGTGCAGGGTCGGGGCAACATAGCATTCATCATGATCAACCTGCACTTCCACAAGCTGGTGGAGAAGATTCTGCTGGGATCTCCAGTCTGGTAAGTTTAAGGAAGTGGTCCTGCTTTAAAACAGAGGCCAGCATCAGTAGCCTGGCTTTCCTGTGATGCCAAATAATATTAACAATAAATGGGCCGGATTTGTACGTCTGTCATGAGTTTAAGAGAAACTTTGTTTAATATTCAGTTTTGTGTTAACGCTCATTTGTCCCTTCCTGCAGCCCATATTCCGAACCTTTGGACCCGCCCCCCGTGGACGACCGTGACCCTAAATTTGGTCTCCACGGCTACACTCTGCACTTCGTCCTGCACAATACCAGGACCCAGATCATGTCGGGACACTTTTGCCGGCTCTCCTGCAGCACAAGTAATCACGGAGTAATGAGATTACATTCCCTGTTAAGCAGGGAGTCTTTCACAAATGAGCAGATGTAACTTTTTGTTTGTTTGTTTTTGTTTTTTGTTAATTAAAACACGCCAAGAAACTGCACTTTAGACTCGGATCTTAGGATTTACACTCATTTCTGTTTCCTTACATTTGCGCTGCATTGAGTTATACATTGACTTGTTCTTATAATGTCAGATAAAGACTAGGGGTGGGCGCCATGTTGTCTGTCGAGGTTTTTTTTTTTTTTTTTTTTTTTTTTTTTTTTAAACAGCTGTTTTTTACACCGTGTGTAACGACATCGGTAACTTCCATCCTGTCACATGGAGTGCAGATGGTCACACTTGGTGGATTCACATTATGGAAACTCTAAAGTCAACAAACTGAGGAGTAAGTGAAAAATCTTAAATCACCAACACTCTCTGTCCTGTGGTCAGTTCAACAGGGACTTGCTGAGATGAAGGTCATCAGCAGGACTAACGTGTCCCAGCACCGATCACTGTCTGGAAGCATCCATGTGCCCTGGAAGTGGGAGAAGCTGGAAGGCTCGGTAGAGGTACAGCCGTCTGACACACATGATTCAGAGATTTATAGTGCTGTGCAGAGGTCTCGAGCTACTTCTCAACAAGGTGACATAGGATTTTGAAATGCCAGTGTGTATTTTTTATTTATTTTTTTACGGTTTTATCTTCCATTTATCCAGTTTGCTCTTTTTTTTTAATTTTTTAATTTTATTTTTTTTTTTAGAGACTCACTGCAAATCATGCTGAAAGACATTTTTTGGCTAACAGCTCTCTGGGAATCACCTTGGTGCAAAAATACAGTTTTATGTCAGTTTGTGTTATCGTTGGCTAAAATGGTTTCCTTGCTGAGTTGGATGTAGACACAATACAGCTTCATCCTGTGAGCTTGAATGATTCACAGGTCGGTGTGAATTGCCCTAACAACGGAAAAACCTTATAACGCCAAATTACAAAGAAATGAGGGTTGGCTCAAGACTTCTGCACAGTACAGACAAAGAAACCAATTGTGTGCAAATGTTTGAACTCGTGCAGACGTGTTTTACACATGTGATGTCTGAGTTTAAGCTGCAGTTAAAGTGTGATGTTGCGTGTGTTAACGTTGTTGTGTGATATGTTGTGTGATGTTGGTGTGAATAACTAAGCGCGCCGTGACGTCTCGCTCTGACTCTGTCTTCAGAACTGCTGCGTCATGACGTTGACCCTGCTGGACGAGTTCCAGAAACCCTTCTGGTGCGTCAGCACCCCGGTTACCATCTCCATGGTGAAGAAGTCGCAGTCGTTGGGCTACAGCGGCACCGACTTCCTGATGGTGTACCGCAGCTCTGAGGGGCAGGTGAAGATGAAACTGGTCTGGCTGAAAGAACAGCAGCAGTTCTTCCTCGTCGGCCTCACGCTTTACGTCTCCATCCTCAAAGTCAACGCTCACTTCAGCACCAAGTACAAAAGCTGAACTGGTCCAGTTTCACATGTTTGTCTGTTTTGAATTAAAAGATAAAAGTTTTTTATTTTAATTTCAGAGAAGAGATTCTGGTGTTAATTTTATTCATTGAGACTGTGTGAGTGCTTTTGTTCTGGCCTATGGTTTGACGCACAGTCATGTGACAGGATCTCATGTGTAGAATAAACTGCACATTTATTTCATTGGAATTGGGTTTGTTTGTTTTTATTTTTGAGAAGCACTTTGCAGATTAAATATAATTTACATTAAAACCTTCTGTTGTGTGTCCCTTTATTTTATCCTAAATGACTGAAACTGGGAATTATGGATCCCAGTCAGTGGGAGAAAAGCATGAATCAGTCCAGCTCATCTTCCTTTTGCTTCAGACTTCTTTAAGAGCAATAAACTCAAAGGGTTAGCCAGTAAAGCCAGTCAGATGGATGTATGAGTATAAATGTGTGAAGAACTCGCTAAAGATCCATACAAAAAGCTGGAGCTTCAGGTGTGACATGCTCTCTGACCTCCACGTCTTCATCATTGACTGAGTCTCATTGAAGGCTTCCCTCATCTCTGGGGAAGTGATCTACTCATGAGAAAATAAGTACAGTCAATCTGATCTTTATTTCCTCCTTCAGAGGTCAAAGGGTTGGTGTCAGCTGCATTTAAAGAACTACAAAAGGCTCTTTCTGGTTTCACGGTCAGGCATGAGGCTTTCTATGGCTGCTGCTTCAGCTTCAGCAGGTGCTCCCATCACATCTTCCTGCTTCCTCAGTTTATTAATGATGTTAGGAGGCAGAATGGAGCGTGCAGACAAACCCTCAGACTGAGGCCTGCAGTTCAAATAATTTGATGAAGCGTGGCATCTGTATGCCTCAGCAGCCCATCTGTGCAACAGAGTTTACAACAGAAGGCTGACGAATTATTAATATTTTTAGTTTGATTCGCTCTTCAGTGAGCTCCATAATGTTCGTGATCTTACATGAGAGAAGAAAACTGAAGGAATAAGAGCGCACAACACAACTGCAGCAACTTAAAAGCAAAAATTGACTTTAAAAGAAAATTCAACAAAGTAAGAAAAGAGGGGTTTCCAGTTACATGTTTGGATAAATTTCCTGCAGACGTCTGAATTGAACTTTAGTCACACAACTCGCACATGCTGTTATCGGACAAAAGGTGCCGCTGTTCTTAAACCACAGCTCAGCTGGGTTTTTAAACTGTCACACAATCCATGTAGATGTGTAAGAATAGAAAACTGGCTGTGTCAATTTAACAAGTTCAGAGTGTGAAACTTACAGTTTTCTATTTTCTCATTTTTAATGTAAATGCTTTTATTTTCTCATAACTCGAGTTTTTATTTAATTAAAATATTTTTTCGCATCTAGTTTTGGTTAATGATAACTAGCCTGATGTTAAACAACAAGCTGGGCTTAAATAATGAATACAGGACAGGAAGTGACTCATATGCATCATTAAATAATTTTTTTGGTGAGCAACACACGGTGGTGTTAAATGGAGACGGCTTCGTTTTTGTTGGCAGACGTGAACTTAAAACATCGAAGCAGAAGTTGTAAAAACTCTTTGTGGACAGAGAGAGATGGAGGAGCTGTGAGACTTCACTTATAAACAAACGCTGCTGCAGAGCCCGTTTGTGTACACGAGAGAAAATAATGTACTAAAGCCGAGCTCTGTTTCACTGGCTGCTCAAAATACAGTTTCAGAGACAAGTCTGAGGTTTACCCACCAAATAAACAAAAATCTCCCTGCATCACTCGATGCTCGTGCTGCAGTCTGCAGCTTGTTTTTCAGAGAGAAACAAAGCTGGAAGAGGCTAAAAAGTAAAGATGTTTCTGAGCTATCACGTGTAATTTAGAGAGTAGCTCTTTATGCAGGGGAAAGTTTAGAAGAATGATTTGTCGCATCCACACAGACTCCGTGCAGGTCCAGCAAACTGCAGCACTCTTCATGGCTGTTTTCTCTCACAGGTGATGTGTTAGTTCAAGATGATGAGATATAGATAAAACTCATCCAGAAAGTGTTTACAGAGCTTCAGTTTTTCTACATTTTGTTGTATTTAAACCGTATTTTTTATGTTTTATTTTTAATAAATAGGACGCTCACGCAGACTTTTTTCCGTGTTGTCATTTTGGAGTATTGTCTGGAAAATATTGAGGTGAAAAAGGCAAAATGTGGAACAACTGAAGCGCTGTGAGTAGTAGTGAAGGGAAACAGCCATGAAGAATGCTGCAGTTTGTTAGACCTGATTTCTGTCCCATCACTGAAGTCTGCAGAGTTTTCAGACCTAACACAGAGCAGAGCACACACATGGTCAGTCTTAACGTTCAGCTGTTGTTTTAATGCAACATCAAGTCATTAAAAACATTCAGTGTTTGTTCATTTATGTTTACAACCTCTACTTTTTCAACCTTTTGTAAATACTTGAATCAGGACAAGTGAACTCTGTGTGTTTTCTGGGACTGAGTAGATTTTTAAAGTGACCTTTGAGTGACTCAAAAGTATCTGTAGGATTATTTTGTGTCTGTGTTACGGCCCTAGCAGGGCCTCCTCCTGAAGGTGCCTGTGTGGGCGTGTCCTACAATCTCTTCTGCCTGAGGTGCCACCTTTCTCTTTTACACAGCTGACTCACGTCAGTAATTAAAGGTATTTAAGCCCAGGGAACGGTGAGCTCTGGGCCAGAGTGCCATGTTAGTGGTTGCAGCTGGTGAGCTGTGTTTTTGCTGTTTACTGCTAGTGAGCTGTGTTTTTGCTGTTTACTGCTAGTGAGCTGTGTTTTTGCTGTTTACTGCTAGTGAGCTGCGTTTTTGCTGTTTACTGCTAGTGAGCTGCGTTTGGTGATTGTTTAGTCCTGCCAGTGTTTGGTGACTAAACTCTTTTTTGACTTACTCTTCAGTTTATTGACCAACGCCTGAGTTTTGTTTTGTTTTGTTTCTTTAAATGGTGATAGCGGCTTGACCGTCTCTTTTAGTTAGTATTTGATAGAAACTTTAATAAAACTCTTTAACCAGTTTGCCTCTGTCTCCTTTTTCTGACCCGGACACTTTTTGTTACTTCCCCTTCATCGCCTGGACCCTTTTAGGGGAACGTAACATCTGCACTAAATCATTGTGTGTGTTTATTAATAAGCTTAAAAAGTTTGATGTTGTCTCCTCTATCTAAGGGCTGCGTGATTCCTTCTTGACAAGCAGAAATGTGAAAAACCTTCAGCTTTTATAGGCTCGAATAAAAACTTTAGATTTAAAATCAGCTTTAAAATCATCTCGGCTCTTTTTGAGAAATCTTCATCGTGTCGTCCTGCTTCAGAACTACTAAAACGTCTTCAGCTCATCACGTGTCATTTCCTTCAGAGTGTTTGAAAGAAATAGTTTGTAATTTAATTTTCACATTAGTTAAAGTTTACAAGAAAATCCCAAAAGGTTGATTCTGTCCATCTGGACGTAACACAAGTCCATTGATCAAAGACCACTGATCAATGGCTATGAGTACCATTCACACAGAGTTGGGGAATCGCTGCAATCGCGTCATTGTAAGGTGGCGAAAGATGTACCAGAAGTCATGGCAAAGCCTCCGCCGTGTTTAACACATGGCTGCAGACACTCACTGTTGAACCTCCCTCCTGGCCTCCTCCATACATACTGACAATAATGTGAGTCAAAAATTTCAAATATGTTTTCATGACTCCATCAGACCTACTGCCACTGATTTTCAGTCCAGTTCATGTATAATTCAGCGAACCTCAGGTCAGAGTGAAGCGGCTTAAACAAACAAAAAGAAATAATTCTTCTAAAATGGTCCAGTGTAAGGACTGGAAAGGCAGCTAATGTCTGAAAAAAGAAGCTTTGAAAGACCTTCAGAAAGCTGAAGAACTACTGCTGGAAACCACTTTAAAGAATCAGAAGAAAGTCTGGCTCCTGGGACACAAATTATCAAGAGATGAGGGGTGGCTCAAGACTTTTGCACAGCACTGAATACCAAAAATGTGAGTCATCTGCTCAACAGTTGAAGCTTGACTCAAACTGGGTCATGCAGCAGGTGAACAACCCCAAGCAAAGCAGCTGATCTCCAACAGAATGACTGAAATGCTGCTGCAGGACCCTCGAGCAACGCTGTGAACAAGAGGGGTCCAAAATTCCTTCACAGTGATGTGAGACGAGTCACAAAGGGAAACAGTTTCTGCAGGTAGTTACTGCTACAGCTGCTGAATCATTGACTGTGGACTCCGTTTTTCACAGCACTGCAGAGTCCTGTAAGAACAGATTTAATCAAAAATGCAAACGCAGCCCTGCTGAATGACTAAAAGGATTGAAGTCTGCAGTTTGAAACACAAACCGGAGACTTGAATGTCACTTTGGAGATAAAGTCTCAGATAATTCTGTTAAACTTTCTAATGAGCTTCACTTCAGCTCACACAGGGCTGGTGGGCCAGTAATGGTAAGTCATGGCGGTTAACTGCAATACACAAGACCCAACAGTACTGCTCCGGCATCTGATGATGAAACCACGCTGTATCCTCTGGTTGGTGTTTTCTGATTTTAGTGCTACTCAGTTTACTGAAACATTACATCAGGAAGTGCAGCACAGAGGCTTGTTAGCACAGCTGGTTCCTGTTGATTGAATCATCTATTGCTCCAACTCAAAGCAGGTAGTTTTTGTTATTACTGTACAGTTTTATGTGTCCTGGTGGTTAAGTTATTTTGTAATCAGCTGCCCATCGTGTCTTTATTACTTTAGGAAGTTTGCATACAGGTAACATATCAATGCAGTCACTGAAATGAAAATGAAATACGAAGGGACTCAAATACGAAGGGAAACTGCAGCAAATTTTTTGGGGGGGTGCTAATGTGGGACATAAAAAAAGACTGATGACATTATCCATCTTTATTAAAGTAAAATTCAGTGTGGATCTTTTCTAGTAAACAGTAAAGATGGCTTTCTTGAAGAAGAAGAAAAAAATGTTTGAAAACAAATCATTTACACCAGGTGTGTCAAAAATAAGGCCAGGAGGCCAGATTAAACTTTTACTGGTCACAGCTTTTCCTACTGATAAAGACCTCACCCACTGTCATGTGTACTCCAAATGAAATGACAGAACACTGTTGTTGTTGATTTTTTTTTTTAGCATTTATCAGAGAAAAATCTGTATTTAAAAAATTAAAAATCAGAATTTTAACAAAACCTTCACTTTTGAAATTACAGGAGAGTCTGGACAATCAGCTACCAGATCTTCTGTAAATTTACACATTTATTTATTCCATCTTAAATCAGCAAACTTTTTAAATTTTTATGTTTGACCATCTCTGATTTGAACAAAAAAATGTTATCATCCAAAGTTTTACCATATATAATGACCACAGAGAAACTTTAGAAACCTTTTTGTCATCCATCAACCCACTTTCATCTGATTTCAGAATGATTTTGTTAAATATGTGTCTTTTTTAGACCACGGTCGTTCAGATTTTAGGATTTTTTTCTGTTGCTCCTGTCGAGCAGAAGATGGAATGACCCAACAGCGATATTTCTTTATCATGCAGAAAAACTGAGGTGTACAGTTAAACTGCACTTCTTTGCCTTATATTAAGATGTGTTGGTGTAACTGTGTAGTTACACTGACAGAAAGGTCAGTTTCACTGGTCTGATTCACTTAACATCAAAGTGGCCTATGACATAAAAGGAGTCTGACATCCCTGCTCAAACACAGAAAGAAAAATCAAAGTAAGCACTAAGTGAGTGGTGGCATTGCACAGTGCACTAGGAAAAATGTCTCTATGAAACACCATCAGAATAAGCATGAGGAACAAGAAGGTGACACTGAAGAAAAATGTTATGGATGAAATGGACAGTCATGATATTTCCTGTAATAATGTATTTAAACTAGTGTAGTGCCATTTTAAAGGTTTCTATATTCTTTGATGCTATCAGTGGGAAAATTGAAACCATGTCTGCTCCATTTTGCAAAAAGAGAGGATTAGAAAGCATGAGATCGCTGATGGTGAAAGACGCACCTTGGTGAGACCACAGAGTCTAAATGTAGAAAAACCACACCTGCATTTAAATGAGTTTATCTCCTGCTAGCTGCATGCAAAGTTAGAACGGTTACTGTCGCAGTTTGGTTCCCCACACTCGACATGCAAGTAAAACATGATCTGCTGGAGGGAGGAGATGTTTGAAAAATGACTGTCTGTGTGTTAAATAAGACCCTGAAGGCTGAAAACCAGTCTCTCTCTGACACCTCTGTCTCTCTCTGATTGTTCGGGAAGGTTTGCTTCTCTAGAGTTTAGACCAAACTCTGAACTTTTAGAGTAAAATATGACACCGAACCTCATGTGCAGTGGTCACCGGCATGGTCTTAAATAAGCTCAGGCCAAAGTTACCTGTTCAACCATGTAACTGAATGCCGAGAATAAATCAGTCAGGGAACACCGTACTGAGCGTAAAACTGTGGCCCGTCTGTGACACCTTCCACAAGATCACAACTAACAACACACAAATTCTGAAGCTCCTGCATCAGGGTGTCAAACTCTTTTTGGCTCATGAGCAACACAAAGACTTCAGAATTGTGTAAAAACTTATTTCCCACATCCGTTATTCACTTAGACTTTTATCATTACAAAGAAACTAGATGTTCCTTTCTTAAGCACCTTATTTCAGTGTGATGTGGCAAACTGCAGACTCTAAGTTTGAAGGCTGTAAAACTGATGATAAAATAAACAATTCAAACAGCCCCATATGACACCATCTGTTTAACGACTGGAGACCCAATCCTGATGCTGCCGCGTGACATGGGGTCGGTGAAGGGTTGATTACATTTTTGTGCTATTCAGCGGGCCATACTGGACTATATTAACCCCTGAACACTCCCATCAGGTTAACAGAGAACCACTCAAATGTTGGCTGACGGTTTGGTGTGATAAGTCTGTCACATTCATCTGGACCTTTTGTTTTCAGATGTCCACTTAGGGGTGATAAATAAATAAAGGTGGAGAAGCTGACAACTCTATGACGAGTCTCACGCAGTTGAAAGGATGATTGATCAGATCTGACAGTTGTCATTGACAGGACAGATGATGAGTGGAGTGGAGTTTTGGCCACCATGAAGAGTCCCGGGGCTGAAGAAAGGACGGAGTTTCTCTTTGAAGGAGCAGTCAGTGTAGCAATGAATGAGTTGTGCGGACTCAGCATTATAAAAAGAGACCGAACGATTCTCATAATCCACAAGCACTCCCACTTTCCTTGGCTGAGAGTCCACACTGAGATGGACACGTGAGGCTTTGTACTCTCCTGCCCTTAAACATATTATCCAGAAGCCGTTCTTGGGGGTCACATACATTGATCCCTTCCTATTTATTGACTCTTTAACGACACCTAAATCCCAGGAGGTTTTCTCCTTAACCTGAACTTCATAGTAAAAGCTTTCTGAAGAGAAGCTCTGCTTTCCCACAACATTAATAACACGGTCAAATCTTTCTGGGTTGTTTGGGAGAGTTTGTGTTATGTCACCACAGCGAACTTGCTTCCCGTCCTCAGACAGGATGAGGTTGGGATGTGCTGTGTCTGGATCCAGTGACACATCCACTGCAAACTGCCGAAGCCTGTTCAGCTCAGTCACAGCGAGAAACATCTCCATGTCTTTGCTGAGTTTTTCCTTCAGCTGAGTCACAGTGCTTATCACAGTTTCTTTGTAAGATGGCTGGGGGAACCTGGCTTCTGTCAGCATCTCATTTGTGAACGAGAAGCTTGGCAGGAAGTCACGTTTGGTAAGCTGCTCCACCTCTGCGCTCCTCTTGGTCAGCTCAGAGATTTCCTGCTCTAGCTGCTGGATTAATCCTCCAGCCTGTTTCTGTGTCATTTTCTGCTTTTCATCGATCTCTCCGATGATTTTATCCAGACTGCTCTGGACAGAGGCCACCAGAGCTTCAAACGCCCTCCTGCTGTCTGAGGTCTGTCGCTCTGCAGACTTCCTGCTGAGCTCTGCTGTGCGTCTGACTTCATAGATCTTCATCTGCTTCTCCTTGATCCTCAGATCAATTCGGGCTTTCATCTCCCTCAGTTTGGCCCTCCTTGTCTCATCATCACGTGGGAGCGCTGCAGAGATCTTGTGGTCTAAAACAAGCCAAAGCAGGAAAAGCTGTAAACAACTTTTTTATTGAGGATTTTTCTCGAGCTGTATTGAATGCAATCATTCATGCAACTAATGTGAACCTTTATTTTTCAGCTCTTCATATTTTTACCTTCATTTGACTTGTTTGACAAATCCTGAACCAGATCATTTCTGTTTATCTTCCTTAAGATCTTCATGGTTTTTTGCACAGCTCCTGAGCAGTGGTATTTTTGCACCATCAGATCGATCGTATCCAACCTGTCCGCTCCTTCCAGTCGGGCCTCTGCGATGGCTGGAAAACAGTTTTCCATATCCCCCTCCTTCAGGAACCACTTAAAGTTCTTGAACTCTTCAGCTGTCAGACGCTCAAGAGTGCGCCAAAGAGCTTCTTTAGTAGACGTCATTGTGGCTTCCTGATAAACCAAAAAGCAGAAATAGATGGGATGTTTGTGTTATTCTTGTATGAATATGAGCATTACACTTCTGTGATAAAAGCTTCTTCTTGTGAATTTGTCTGCTCACATACTTTAAATAAATATTAGAGCAATATTAAAGTGCAGTTAAGACCTACAATGATTCAGTTTGCTTTGATTATGTCCTAAGTTTAGATTTTGCAGCGTTGATAGCCTTCTGGATTCTTAACAAACGCAGCAGTGACACCAGATCACCGGATGCAAACTCAGTGTTTTTAGTCCTTTTCTCGTTTTAGGTGTCAGTCTCTGTGCTGCTGCGTGTGTTTTTGTTCACTCCACACGAGTGAACATTTACAGCCATGCATGGACTAATTTGATTAAAATTTCCACTAAATGTAGGAAAAATTGCTGTATAAATCAGGTAAATGAGCAAAGGTTTAGGCGTTTTCTTCTAAAGAAAAGAAGACAATCATCTGTGTCGGGCTCTGTGAGACGAGTCCTGACATGCTGAGTCTCAGAGAATCCAGATTATGTTACAGTTCCTTACATTTTTCTTTACTGCTCCACTGAAATGAATCATTACATTAAATATTTAAGTCTTCTTACCACTTCCAACGTGCCCAGAGAAAGTCACCACAGCTTGCTTTCCTTCCCTGCTTCTTACACGTCACATTCACAGCCTGAAAAATGTCAGTATGACATCACTCCGGACTGTCCTATGAGCTGCGCTTCATTTAAACGGTAACTCAGGTTGTTACACTCCACGTGTAAGACATGTACGGGCAGACCAGACTGCACTATAAGAGTGCAGGAACAGGAAGGACAGCATGTGAGCACATGGGGAACACCTAAATCCAGCAGATACTTTCTACAAATAAGAAAACACTCAGTGAGAAGACAAAGAATGAAACATTTAGTATTTCATTAAAGAATAAAGCTTAAAATGACCCTCAGTTCTTTTGACAACTCCAGCCAAACTTTGAAGAATAGTTAGACGGACCTTCAGCAAAAGGGAGAAGGTCAGGGTGGATGGAGGGTTCAGAAGACCATTGCTGAATAAATGATGGGAAAAACAAAACTGGCAGAGAAAAACCAGCAACGACTCAGAGACTCAAGAAGGCAAAGAAGTGGAGAGCTGATCCAGAGCGGTTCAAGGATTTTTCAAACATCCCAGTTTTATTTTAAATGCTCACATTATTTTCTTTACACACAGAAACACGTCTCACATGTCCCGTGAATCTCTCCAGTTCCTTCAGATTCAATGGCCTTCTGGTACGGACCTTGGTCTTCAGTTCACCTCACACATTTTCAGTGGGAGTGAGGGCTTTGTGGAGGTCAGCCAGTAACGTTCACAGTATTCCCACCAGCGTGGTTCAATGTGGGGACGCTCTACTTCGGGTTGTACTTCTCTCGCTTTTCTCTTTAAAAACAACATAAGCTGCGTCTCTGTGACCAAAGAGCTCCAGTTTGAGCTCATCTGAGTAACGTACTCACTTCTAGCATGAATAATCTGTCTCCAGGTTGTCCTTAGCACACTTTAGTCTCTTCTGCAAAAGTGGAGTTTTTCTTGGTCTGCGACCTCACAGTTAATTCCTGTGCAGAGTCTGAGTGATTGATTTCATTAGCTAACTCCTTCACGAGTGTCTGGGCAGTTGTTCTGAAGTCTTTAGATGTCTCTCACTTGTTTTCTTTCCAGGGTCTTTAAATTTTTTTTTGCATCCTACATCTGCCAGGATTGTTCTGTACTGTGTGGCTCTCTTTGAATGACACTTCTCACTCACTTAGATATCAATCTCCTCCTGTATGAGCATCTATTCTTTTAATTCAAGTCTAAACTGACGTATTTTGTTTTAGCACTGATGCCTTCTTAGTAACAGCTCAAACCCTCGTGTAATTTTTTATTTTAAAAGAATCCTCAGCAGGGGCGGATCTAGAGAAATTTTCTTAGGGTGGCAAAATCAAAGCCTTTTTTTTCCAAACACATATGCAGGTGTTTACATATGGTTAAAATGATTCAAATGCAGTAAGTATACACGTTTTTCCTAAAAATATAGTCTAACTCAATTATTTTCTGTAGCCCACATAATTAAACACTTTAGTTACATAAAAAATGTGAGTTTTAATTGTATGTACTGTATAGCCTGTATAATAAATAAATATGTAGCCCAATAAGTATAAAATCCAGAAAGCTACACAACATGGGGCGGTTCATTTACAAACACAAGTTCAACTTCAGTTTCACACAGTTTTTTGTTAGAAAAAAAATCAAATTGTTACATACTTAAATTACACAAAATGTCAGAAATCTGCACTGTCACGAACAAAAATTTAAACTTAATTTTTCATGATTTGTTGGATTAACCCACTGAGGTCCAAAATATAACTGGCCATTTTTGACTCGACTTGATTTTAGGTTTGTATTTCACCCTCAAATTGTTTCATTTTATTTTTTCCCCTTGCCTTGTTTGGTTTCATTCTTTGCAGCTCAACCTCATGACTTATCACACCAAATTTAGTTGTTTTTTCATTGAAATACTTAGTATTACTGATCTGAAATCACACAGAAAATTTAAAATCCTGGTAGTATTTTTCTACTGTAAAAAAAAACAAAAAACAGACATGTTGAGTCAGTTATTATTTTTATAACTTGAAATGCAAATATAAATTGTACATTTTGAAAACTTATGCACACATTTTGTAAAAAATATACAACTATTTATCTAAAAATGCAGTCAATACACCTGCCGTGTTTTTTTTTTTAATATCGTACAACCATTTAAAAATATTACTAAAACTAAAATGAGAGAACGATCAGGTGTTGCAATAAGATGCCCCACAAATTATGTGTGGCAGTAAAAAGTTGTAAATTGTTCGTTCACCAAAAGACAAGCGGGATAAACCTGCAGGCCTAACAACAGGAGGTGTATCACTTGGTGAGAGTGTTTACATTGCAAATGTGCTTTTGTGACATTCGTTAGTCCCCTCACTGACACACAAAAACAAAAAAACGACTACACGACAGACTAACTATACTAACTCCACGCTAAGCGTCACAAATCTCCCACATCTAAAAACTCTCACTCGCTCGCTCTGTCTCTCTCCTTTACTGTCACTCCCAAAACTCTCCCCTCTAACCGTATTTAGAAAAAAAGCATGGCTTGTATATATTTAACATAACTCCATAACTTTAATTACTGGCCTGTAATTAAAATTTAAAAACCGGTGTATACTTTGAAGTCCGAATTTTCACTATGAGCTGAAAAACCGAGTCGACGTGGCTGCAGCTTGTTGCTGCGTCAGCTTAAATCAGTCATGTGATTTGGAGGTGCAGCGTGTCCGTGGACCACAGAGGGTTAATAACACTCACCTTCATTCCATTTCCAGAGTGTAACAACCAACCACCTGTGCGAACTCTGAAATCCCCATGGTGTTGTTCAGAATGTGCTCTGGCACAATCATAAGCATGGCTTACTACTGAAAAAAAGAAAAAAAAAAGCGGTCTGCCGATGGGCTGAACCATTTGGTAATGGTGGAGGGGGGTTACACTATGCATTTATATTCACTGTTAACTGTAACTACGCTCAAAGTGTTAATGCTATCTTACTTTAATAAACAACACTGTTATATGCAAAACTAGGGTGGCACTTGGGGTGGTAAGAGATCATTTTGGGGTGGCACTTACCCCATGCCACCCTTCTAGATCAGCCCCTGATACTCAGAACCTTCAGAAACAATGACCAGACACATGCAACGGCTGTTAGCAGTCAAACACCTGCCTGACTGCTGTTTCACAGGTGTGAGGGTATCTGTGAGCTCACAGACAGTGAAGGGGAAGCTGCAGTTACACAGGTGTGCGCTCACGCTGCTGTATTTTCATACAGCTGCCGATAGATGGCGACTTAAAAGCACATTTTACTGACAGAACTTCTCAACAACTATGTTTAGTTTTTATTTAATTCATTCATACTCTATAAGATTAAAATAGGCTAATGATTCACTACACATTGAATGCCCTGTCTAAAGGAATCAGCTGGTTTGATAAAGACTTTAAATATGTTTCGACTGTTGGTGTTTTCATTCTAACACCAACTGTATATACAAATATATGCAAAATATATGTTTGCATATATTGAGGAAATTCTTTATTGTGTTTTTTTTTCAGTATGTATAGTTATAGTAGTTTATATTATAGTAATATAAAGTGAAAGTGATTGTAGTTAGTTAATTTTTACACTGTCTGCTGGAAATTAATACCAGTCTGAGAGGCCATTAGTTTATTGTTTTCTTCTATTTTCCACTGCTTCCTTTAGGGGTCACTACCACGGATCATCTGCCTCCATCTCACCCTGTTGCTAGAATCTTACCCTCTGCATGAACCTCTTCTGGGGTCTTCCTCTTTTCCTCCTGCCGGACAGCTTCATCCTCATCATCCTTTGCCAAGTATATCCACTATCCCTCTTCAACACATGTTCAAACCATGTCAGCCTCACCTCTCTAACTGCTGAAACAGTGACCATGAGGCGGTTTTATCCCAAGTCTCCATTTTTTTTTGTTTTCATTCTACTTTTAACTTAACCTGATGTTTGGTAAACGCCCAAACAGGTGCTGAAAATTAAAGGTGAGCTGGGAATGATTTGGACTTTTTAAATTACACTAAAAGGTTAAAATAGTTGTGATGATAATATGTGTAATAATCTACTGACACATAAGGTGGCTGATTCTGAGATGAGTGAGAAAATAAGTTGTACCTCTGTGTGTGGGTGTTAGGTCAAAACCAGAGGGAAAAACTCACTAGGGTAGAACAGAAAACCCAACAGTGACTGGAGAAATCCTGGAGGGGTAATCGGGTACAAGGTGGCAGGTGCACTGATTGGGAAACTGGGAACAGGTGAGGAGTGAAAGCCTGGGGAATAGAGTGGACCTGGGAGAGGCCTGAGTGAGTGAATGAATGACAGAACGGAAACAGAAGGTAATGTGAATGATTAATCTGCCATCTGCTGGTTTACACCGAGATATAATTTGCAGCTCGCTGCTTTGTTCTCATTTATTGTCGGATGTGTGATAGAGGAACCAGGAGGAACACTATGCACACATTCGGGCACACAAACACATGAAACAAGAACCTGAAATAATTTTCTTTTCAGTGTGGTGGCCTGGTGTCTTCAACTATGTATAAAAGAACCGGGGTCTAAATTGAGGTTTGGTGATCTGATTTTACCCTGAAACCAGGCTCCGCTGATGGGGAAATGACTTTATGAGGGTTCAGGAGTTTATGTTTGAGTGAAAATGTACCAAGCAGCCTCTAAGCTTGGTAAAATGTGGAAACCCCAGAGAAGCTAGGTTCTCTTTCCTTACCCACCCACCTAAAAAGGAAAAAAAAAAAAGAAGTCCTGCAGCTGGAATCAGAAACACCCACCGTATTATCCCTGCAACTGAAAGCCACCTAATCAGGATTTTCTGGCTTTTGTTACAGGTTATTTAAAACTAAAGAACCTTCTCATGCTTAAACTAATCCCATTAATCTTGCTGGAATTTTGGCTTAGTGGCTTCTTCTTGGGTAAAGTCAGATTTATATTGCTGGTTTTGCTGATGTCGGGCAGAAGATCATTCAGATCATCTGATGCTGCTTTACAAGTATAAAACTGATCCAGATGGATGTGAATGTTTGAACACATCCATCCAACAGCAGTTGACTTATCAGACACTGAAGTGAAACACTTTGCTTATCCTCCTTTATCCTAGTTGTTGAAGTATCATTCAGGTTCTCGTCTCAGCCGAGCAGTGAGTTTAAACATGAGCTCTTTCCATATGTTGATCTTAATTTTATCTGATTATAGTAAACTGGTGGGGGAAAAAACGAGGGAATCCCGCAGGGAAAATGAAAATATTAAAAAAAAAAAAAGAGGAAAAGAGAGAGGAGATGTGGAAGCATGAGGAGGAGGGTGCAGTGAGGGACGCACCCTGAATGGGTGGAAACAGTAAAGCAGGCTCGTGTGTTTACTGATCTGACAGACTGTGTGTTCACTGTGCAGGAAGCTCGAGTCCTCTGAAGCAGGCGGTCGACGTGAATCGAGGGAAAAACCATGGCTGTTAACAAGTGTGTCAAATACCTTCTCTTCTTCTTCAACCTTCTTTTTTGGGTGAGTATTTAAGACAACTTGAGTTCTTACAGTTTATTCACAGGTGATGGATTGGGCAGGTGTTTACCGGTGGCGTCTGAGTTTTTGAGGCTGTTCAACAGATTTCAACTGAGTCTGATTTAAAAGTTTGCAAACCTGCCGGTTTTATTTGATTTGTGTTTGAAGCACTCAGTTTATTTGATTTGGGCCTCGTCCCTAAATCAGTTTGACAACTGGCACAGTAGGTGTGGCATGCTGGTTTAGGAAGCTGTGATGCAACTTTCAATACTAAAGTTATTATTTATCTATTTATTTATTTCCAATATATTTCTACTTTTTCTAACTTGATTAAGATTTTTCTTAAATTTGGTCTCTTTAACCCCCAGTCTTTCCCTTTTCTGCATTCTTTGTGTGTCCTGACCTCCCTCTGCCTTTCCGTCAATTGAGTAAAACGGGTTGTATCAGATTTTTCTGGCTTCACAAACAGGCATTTGTTCGGTTTCTGGGCATGGCTGTCCCCTCCGCCCCTGAGTTGAGCAATTCAGCATGATGGCGCTCCCTGGATTTTTTTGTTTTTGTTTTTTTGTTTGTTTTTAAACATCGCTGTGTGTAGGTCTTTGGAGGTTCTCTGAAATCTTTCTAAAAAGCACTGTTTGCATATTTTCCAAGCAATGTTTGCTCCATCCCACAGATTCTGTGCTGCTAGGAGCCCAACATGTAGCTTGACTGAGTAATTTTTGTTGTTGCTCAACACCAACCTGGTGGTGGCAGGAAACATACATTATCTCTGTTTTTGTAGGCGGAACAATGGAAGGCCTTTATCAGCTTTGGAGCTGAAGTATTTGACTAGCCGCTCCCACTAAAAACTTTAAAGACTTTAAGAGCACGTATTTGTGCAAGGCAAGAGTTTGTTTTCCCCGTCAGAGCCAGAACTACAAACGCTGGTGTGCTAGAAACGTAAAACTTAGTCTTAGTCTGACTTCACATGTAATTGTGAAGTTTTTCCCCAACAAGCTAATTGTGCTGTTAGCCAATGAGAACAGCACAAATAACCGTAATTTTTCAACCATGACGTGATCAAGATTTACAAAACAGACTTTTTTTCTTCAGCATCACCATGCAGATAAACCCAGCAGTAAACTGTTCACTGAAGTCTGGTCAAAAACTCAGGTTTCCTATAAACGTTTTCGGGGCTCGAAGTCTTTTTGAAACCACAGCTGTCGCCACCTGGTGGCCTTCAGAGAGAATCCAGATCTGAGAAACTTCTTCAGTGACTTCAATGGCTAAGCCATGTTTTTATTTTTTAAACTGGTCTTTGTTTGATGATGAAAGCCAAGGCTGTTGACAATTTCATTTTATCGTCAGTTTGAAGATCACGCAGATTAAACTGGTGTGATATAAATGACTGCAAGTCTTATTGTCTTCTGAGTCACTTCAGGTGTGTTAGCAGACCGTAGTTTCAGTGAAATCTGTGGGTTTTTAGATTATGGTGTAAGATGATGAACACTGCTCATAAAGCTGGCTTCATATGCTGTACATGATCTGCACTTGTATCCGTCTGGCCAGCCCGTTCTCACTCCCGGGGCATAGCATACCGACGTTTTGTCACGTCCCGCGGTGTTCCTGAGGAACGCAAAGGTTACCTTCCGCGTTCTTATGGTACGCGTCGGGTTGTGGGTGAAATCCAGTGGAAGGACAGTCCCGTGGTAATACACGTTCCAGCCCTATTCTTTACCTTAACCAGCACAGAAATGACATAAAATAGTGTTTTCCAAAGCGATTTTAAGAAAATGAACGAACATGTGTAGATTGAGTCCAAGCGGTTCTCGTGTTTTCTCATTTTTACAATCTCTCGTCATTTAGAAACGTGTTGGGTATCCGAAAGCGTAAAATGTTGACGATTTGTCACCCAGCGTAAAATATTACGCGTAAGGAGTAAGAACGTGTTGGTCTGGCTGAGTGGCCCAGTTATGAAGTCATTTCTGTCGTTACAGCCTGACGAGTCGGATACGTCATTGTCTTTGGAGCACAGCCAGTCAGAACGTGTGTGTGTTCGTGTATGTGTGTGTGTTCGTTCGCAGGTTTAAACGTTATTCGGTCATAAACTCATGCATGTAGCCTCTGGCATTTTGTAATCCTCATCAAGCAGTGCGTCCTGTTTGAAAGGTTTCCTCCTGCAGCCTGCTGTGGTTATTTTCAGGTCTTCTCTCAGATTCCCAGAACTGAAGTCAAATCGATTCCAACTTAATTACAGCCACTCAGCGGACGTGATGTGTTTACCTAATGATGGTGGCGAGGGTGGAGCAGGCCTCTTATTTTCTGTGGAGCTCGTTTAATGCTGGTTTTCATATTGTGCTCTGCTGAGAAACAACAAAGAAAGATCCTCTCTCACCACCTATCTGCTCAAACACGACTCTGCCTTGTCCTTCAAGGAACTTTTAAGGTCTGTCTGTAAAGCACTCAGCCACAGAAACCACTGCGGACCAGCCCTCAGGAAGCATTACTGCAGCACTCAGCACCGACCAGAGGCACAGAGCCGAGTGGCATTAGTGTTGAGCTTTATCAATGTTTTATGTATTTTTCATAACTCAAACAAAGAGGACGCTTGTATACATTATTATTAAAGCAGCTGTCAGTAAACCTGCTGCTAGAACTGAACATTTCAAAGGAAATCTAATAAGCCAGCCGTGGATAATGGTGAAGTGAGGCACAGATATGGTACCACAAAATGGGTGACCACTCTCCTTTGGGGTTTTTTTCCCCCCATCTTATAGATTGAATAAGGTAAAAAATGATTAGATGATGATGAGATTCAGAACATCCTGAATGACCACAGAGATGAACTAAAGGAAGATCCAAATGCAAAACGGCCACACAGCTGCCTCTCCCCTGGGTTCTGTGTCTGTGAGGCCTGTTTTGTGTCCTTCCTCTATTATCCTTGCCACAAATCCAGCTAATTCTCTGCGAGCACTTTCTGAATCTAATTTAATTGAGTTCAGAGACCCCATTTCTACAAATCAGTCCAAGTGTCACCTTTTGTTGGGATGTTTGAACAAGTAAAAAAGAGGAACTGGACTGTGTCATTTTAACATGTTGCTTCCTTTTTATGTGAAGAGCTTCATTATTTCCTGAATAATTTGGAAAAAAAAAAAAAAAAAACCTTAAATAACTGGAAGTTTGGGTGGGTTACCGTCGGATATGACTTGACAGTCCACTTGAAGCAGTGTCTCGGAGACCTCACTGAGGGAGGCGTTTACAGTTTCGGTGGTCACATGGCATTGCAAAGCTCTGTGGTTACTAGTAGCCACACTGCTGCGTGCGTGTGTGTGTGTGTGTGTGTGTGTGTGTGTGTGTGTGTGTGTGTGTGTGTGTGTGTGTGTGTGTGTTGTGAAATGACGATGAGTCTCCAACTGTGAATCTGTGCTAAGGAATTAACCACCCTCATTCCTTGCTTTTGGGAACATGCCCGATCATGACGTACTCACTGGTTTTACTCCTGATTTAACCATCTAAATTCTTTTAGTCCGAGTCGATTAAATACCAAACGATTACTGTAGACTAAATCTAAAGTGTAGAAGTCTGTCATGTTTTTACTGATGAATTGCTCCACACGGGTTTAGTCTTCTTGTCTTTGACATTGAGAAATGTGTTCACACGTCTCTCTTCTCTTCCTCCCACGCGTTGACATTTTGTCATGCTTTTATGAGAAACAACTTCTGATTGACGGACTTCCAAATTCCTCTGGATCTTGTTTGTCTAGAATATGTACTCGTTTTTCTTCACTGACAAAAATGTCAGTACATAGATCCAGCACGTATCAATTTGATATAATACTGACGTTTGTATCAGTTTTTTCTATAATATTCCAGCACTAATACTCTGAGGCCAAGATTAACCTGTGTGCATGCGCCCTGTCACTGGGATCTCTAATCTTAATCTTTGTTGGGTTTTTCTCGTTGTGGTGGAGTAATGGTAAATAATTAACAGGCAACGTTACCCTTGAAAGGCACTTAAAGGTTAAGTTGTGCATGTCGTGAAATTACTCATAAAAAGGACAAAACTGTGTGACGACAACAACACGTGAACAGACTTCAGTGGTTTCCCATTATATTAACAGAGCTGAGAGGGCCCCACGTGTCTGCCTCTGTGGGTTGTGGATAAAAAGGTTCTAAATCAGAATCGGAATACTTTATTAATCCCTGAGGAAATCGTGTGGTAAATGTGAGAAAGAATAAGTTGGGATGAATTCCTGACGTAGTTTATAGTTCATAAAGGCTTCGGCCTTTATTTCCGCTGCTCCCTGGGGCGGGTTCGTCTCTGATAGCATGTTGCTCTGCAAGTCTCTCTGCGTGTATGTGCTGTGATGATCCCCTGCAACCGTCGCCAACGCCTCCCAAAGAAAACAATGACTTTGTTTGGGTGTGGGGTTTTTTTTTTTTTTGTTTTGTTTTGTTTTTTTGGTTCCACTGATAAAGCAGGTGAAACACTCCTGTGCTGCACGCCCACTCACCTGACAAAGGACGGTTCCCAGTTCTCGGAACTGATTTGCACACACTCTCCTGGAAGTTGTGAGACCCAGAACCAAATGTCTGACTCTGCAGGTGGGACACGTCTGTGTTTTTGGCCTCTATTCGTCCTTTATTACATGAGGGCAGATGTCTCAACAGCAAACGTAGAGTCTAAAAACTGAGTTTTGTTTTGTTTCACCTCGGGCAGTATCGCCATCAGCAGAGTTTTGTTTGTTGTTAAACCAGACTGAACGTCACTTTGCTGTCATCTGCCCAAAAGATGTCTACGACTTGTTTGTGTGTGACATCGAGGACGATTTAAAGCATGGAAAATGACACAGAGCAGGTTTTTTTTGTTTTGTTTTTTTGCACCCAAAGATTTGAGGAGCTCCGACTTGTTTTAATTCTGCATATGTTATGAGTCTGTCATTTTTGTTAATCTCATAATGATCTGTACAGCTTTCCTCTGCGCACTTGGTCAAGACTTCTCCCGTCACAGATTTTCAAACAAAATGATTTTAAAAAGGGAAAGCAGCAGCCTAAATCTGACAAAACTGTAAACCTTCTCAAGCTTTCACTGCTTCTAATCACCAGTTTTACTTTTTAAGTGAATTAACTCACTTTGTGTGTCAATATGCAGGGGTTACAGCTAAAATGCTTTATGAGCAGGAATATGACAATATTTTAAATGCTCAAACACTTTTCAGTATAGAAAATGTTTGTGCAGGAAAGGTTTCCCCATAAAGAACTTGAAGTGCGCGTCCTTCCTGCTATTATGACCTTTTAATGACTTTGTTATTAGAAATGAGCACGTCCCTACCGACTTCATCTGAAAGTCCATCTTTTGTCTTTTAAATCTAATTGTAG
This sequence comes from Perissodus microlepis, assembly GCF_051167445.1. Taxonomy (NCBI): domain Eukaryota; kingdom Metazoa; phylum Chordata; class Actinopteri; order Cichliformes; family Cichlidae; genus Perissodus; species Perissodus microlepis. The sequence goes on along the minus strand of NC_140477.1, from coordinate 19,811,140 downwards.
CCACAAGGAGAAAACAACCTCAATGTGTTTTTCAGTGTACAAAATGTACTACAGGAAACAGGCGATCTAGGAAGTCAATACTATGCTGCTGCTTAACATTCCTGTGATTGACTAGGATCATTTATGACCCCTGCTGTGTATCTGTGACCTTTTTAATCACGGAAATCTACTTTTCCCGCAGCTGGGCATGTTTTCGAGGAACTGACCCAGAACACGTGTACAGGGAAAGAGCTGACTGTAACTTTCAATCACTAATTGTGACCTTTTAAAGTTAACCAGGGTTTTACTTTTAGAGATATTTGAGCAATGTTTGTTCCAGCCGCCTAAATCCTACACACAGTCCACACAGATCAGTACCAGGGAGATAACACTACCAGCTGTTATCTCAGGTGCAGTTTGAGGTGTTGCATCCTGAAAAAAGAAAAAACTAACTGTCTGTCTGACTGTCCGTCTGTCTGTCCGTCCGTAACATGTGGTTGGCGGCGAACGTTATCAAACTAACCAGACAGATATGGCTTAATTTGGTTCACAGCTGTGACAATCTCTGCTTACTTATGCACATGTGATCAGGACCTCACAAAAAAAAAACTCTGGAAACATGAGAAGTGTCAGATTTATTTGGGGGGGCAGCTCAAAGTAAGCTGGATGTGACAAAGGATCTTATGATAACTGGTAGATGTTTTGGCAACCCTAGTCACCAAACTACCAAACTAGGTGACTAGTTTGGTAACCTGTAAGTGTTCTCTTATGATTTTTATCAAATGTATTTTAAATGTATTAATCTTATTCTAATCAGTATGATTGATGTAAATAAAGGACAATGTTGTAATTTTTACTTTAACATGATGATGGCAGTGCTGTGTCATGTCTAAATGTGATGCTGCTGCATAGCTTTGACTCTCATTACTGGAGGACATTGATAATGGCAGAATCAGAAAATCAAAATTAAAACATTAAAAGGAAGATAAAAAAATCTCCGTCATTTGCACCAAAATAAGCAATTTCAGCAACACGACACAAACAATCTTGTACTTACAAGAAAGTCACCTTTGAGTAGACGTGTACATTTTATTCCTGCTGGTAATTGTCTGCCCCATGTTAAATATTATCATGTATATACCTGGAAATATTGCCATGCATTACAAATTCTGAAAACTTTTCTTTCCCCTGACTTAGATGTTAAAGGAAAGCTTTAGAGCTTTTTCCTCCAGGGAGGATTGTAGTGCTTGTTAAATGTCACGATGTCTATTTTGTTATTGCGCTGCTGCAGAGTTTCACCACCAGATGTCGCCAGATTCTGTGTAAAATTGGCTCATTCAGTTAATCTCAGTCTTCTTCTCCCTCCAGCTGAGCGGTTGCCTCATCCTGGCCGTCTCCATCTACCTGAGAGTCAGCAAGGGTGGAAACCAGGTGAGTTAGTGATAGACTTTAAAGAGACTGCAGTATTGCATAGATGAGCACAGAAGTGCATGTTCTAAGGCTTTGGGCAGGCGATGGTGTAGTATAGTGGTGTGACAGTGGGTCTCTTCAATGGATTCCAGATGATGTGTGGACCTCTCATACAAGAATAAGTCTTTACTGTGTTTATATCATCTGTGGTAACACTCAAAAGGTGACTTTGTTTCATTCTTCAGGGAGAATATGTGGTAAATAAAACTTACTGTGATTCCAGCTTTGCCTTCAGAGCTTTATGTATCGCATCAGAGCTACTCTCATGCTCAGCAACCAGGACCAGTCATCTGAAACTTGCACTCACTTCACATTGCCTTTATCCTTGTGTGTTTTTTCCATCTGTCACTAAGACATTCATCACATTTTCTCTGATCACACGTAAACTATTCCATAAAGACAAACCTCAACATCCTCTCTAACACATATAGGTGCTTTTAAAACTTTAGATCAACCTTTGACTTTGCCTTTGACTTCCACCTCATCTGTCCACAGATCACCGATCAGTACTTCCCTGCAGTCAACCTGATGATCGCCATCGGCACGATCATCATGGTTCTCGGCTTCCTGGGCTGCTGTGGAGCCTACAGAGAGAGCCGCTGCATGTTGCTGCTGGTGAGCATCACATTTTGATTATTTTGGGAATGTTTTTGGAGGGAGGCGAAGCAAAACACATTACTTAGTTAATGAAACCTACACTGAGGGATTGTACCGACACACATACCTGATGTTCAGTAACTGAAACTTTTGCCAACTGCTGGTGGGTTTCTATCTATGTTTGAGCTAAATTGTAAGATTAAAAAACTGAAATATATTGGTTTGTTACTATGACACAAATGTTTTTGTCGATTAAAAAGATGTGTGAACTTTAGGTGGACAGAAAACACATTTTGCTTAACTTTTCACCTCAGCAAGTCTTACAAAAATTGTTGATCTATATCATGTGTGTTCCCTCAGTTCTTCATCTTCCTTCTCATCATCTTCATCCTCCTGGTGGCAGCAGGCATCGCAGGAGCTGTGAGCCAGAATAAGGTAAAATAGCGACTATGTGACTACTTAATTTTATTTTTGATGAGGCTCAAACGTCATGTTGCGTTTCTGTTTGCAGATGGAAGACTGGGTGAACAAGCAGTTGAAAGCTATGTTGCCACTTGCAAACCAACCTGACACGGTGAAAAGTGACCTGAAGAATCTGCAGAAAGATGTAACTAACACACACACACACACACAGAGTTTTTCTTCAGTAATACAGAAAGACTTTCCTAGAAGCAGTCAATCAGATACACGAGTTAACCTAAATCTTGAAACACACTTGTGGTATTTGAATGTGCTGGTATTATACAGGGTATCTCATTGTATTTACATTTCCTGAAGCCCAACATGTAACCCAAAAACGAATAACCAGTTGCCTGCTGCTCACACATGACCAGGGGGCATAAACTAAAATGCTGGGACATCAAATTTAAGATAAACTGCGCCTGAATACAGATCTACACGTTATGAGATTGACTGTGCTTACTGCACACATCCACCAGAGGGCGACTGTGCGTTCAACTGCCTGCAAGTCTGTCAGTGGTATGATGCAATGTAAATACATGGTGACAAATGTCAGTTTCCCAACCCTGAGGCATCTCTATGAGGTCTTGAACATCCCACGGAGCACTGTTCAAGCGATCATTCAGAAATGGAAGGAGTATGGCACAACTGTAAACCTACCAAGACAAGGCCGTCCACCTAAACTCACAGGCCGAACAAGGAGAACGCTGATCAGAAATGCAGCCAAGAGGCCCATGGTGACTCTGGACGAGCTGCAGAGATCTACAGCTCAGGTGGGGGAATCTGTCAATAGGACAACTATTAGTCGTGCACTGCACAAAGTTGGCCTTTATGGAAGAGTGGCAAGAAGAAAGCCATTGTTAACAGAAAACCATAAGAAGTCCCGTTTGCAGTTTGCCACAAGCCATGTGGGGGACACAGCAAACATGTGGAAGAAGGTGCTCTGGTCAGATGAGACCAATATGGAACTTTTTGGCCAAAATGCAAAACGCTATGTGTGGCGGAAAACTAACACTGCACATCACTCTGAACACACCATCCCCACTGTCAAATATGGTGGTGGCAGCATCATGCTCTGGGGGTGCTTCTCTTCAACAGGGACAGGGAAGCTGGTCAGAGTTGATGGGAAGATGGATGGAGCCAAATACAGGGCAATCTTGGAAGAAAACCTCTTGGAGTCTGCAAAAGACTTGAGACTGGGGCGGAGGTTCACCTCCCAGCAGGACAACGGCCCTAAACATAAAGCCAGGGCAACAATGGAACGGTTTAAAACAAAACATATCCATGTGTTAGAATGGCCCAGTCAAAGTCCAGATCTAAATCCAATCGAGAATCTGTGGCAAGATCTGAAAACTGCTGTTCACAAACGCTGTCCATCTAATCTGACTGAGCTGGAGCTGTTTTGCAAAGAAGAATGGGCAAAGATTTCAGTCTCTAGATGTGCAAAGCTGGTAGAGACATACCCTAAAAGACTGGCAGCTGTAATTGCAGCAAAAGGTGGTTCTAGTATTGACTCAGGGGGCTGAATAATTACGCACACCCCACTTTTCAGTTATTTATTTGTAAAAAATGTTTGGAATCATGTATGATTTTTGTTCCACTTCTCACTTGTACACCACTTTGTGTTGATCTTTCACGTGGAATTCCAATAAAATTGATTGTTGTTTGTGGCTGTAATGTGACAAAATGTGGAAAAGTTCAAGGGGGCCGAATACTTTTGGAAAGCCACTGTATTGTGACAGGCTGAACAGCAATAAGGGGTTTACTAGAACTATTACACTAGTTCCAATCCTATTTGTATTTTCTTCCCAGCTCAAGTGTTGTGGTCTTGTGAACGGAAAGACAGACTGGTCCCCAGATCCATTCCCAGAATCCTGTCGCTGCAACGTCACCAAGAGTCCCACCCCTGTCCCCGGTGCTGAGTGTAGCTCAGAAGGTTACTACAGCACGGTAAGGCTGTGACTGCTGAACACTGGATTGAGCATCCCAGCAGGAATCTGATTTCACGTTATATCTGAACAAGAAAGCCACACTCTTACTTTACTCTCATCGCTGAGACACAGTTAAATGAACCATAATAACCCACGCTGCTCTGCTCTCACCCTGCAGCCCTGCTCAACCCAAATTGTCAACCTGATGAAGGAGAATATGGTGATAGTGCTGGGAATTGCCTTCGGCATCGCTGTCCTGCTGGTGAGCTGACACATACAGTCACCACATCACTTCAGGGGACATTTGAGTTCACTAGATAAAGTCATACTCTAATTTTTAAGGTTTTTTTTTTCTCTTGATAGAAAAATTGTAGAACATGCAAAAAGCAGATTAATTAATTAATTAATTGGCATTAAGTCAATTTTATTTATATAGCGGCAAATCACAAAAACAGTTGCCTGGGGGTGCCTGATTCCTCTTGTAGAACCAGGTTTAGGGAGCGGCAGCTGTCTGCTGCGACCAGCTGGGGGTGAGGGGAAGGGGATGGGGCAAAAGACCCGCCATGTGGAAGAGACCCAAAGATTAACAATTACCATTTTTATATTTTCTTTTGTCTTATTTTATTAAAGTTTTAATAATGAGTCATTTGTTGTTCCTGCAGATTTTCGGCTTGGCTTTCTCCATGGCTCTCTACTGTCAGATCAGCAAGAAGGACGGACCTACCACCAACGCCTGAGGCACCATCATCTCTGCCCAAATGTAACCGCAATATATCCTCTGTGCTAATCTAACTCATCCTGTGCTTTCACTGTGAAGAAGCACACTGAGATTAAAGCCTCTTATACACTAGTATGGAGTCCCAATGGTTACCAAAAAATACACTCTATATAATCTGTATTTTGTGTAAAAGGCATTATGTTACCTGAAATGATAAAATAGTTTGTGTCTGAGAAGCGGGCAGCTTTAAAAATTACCCAGTAAATGCAAAGTAAATAACTGTAATATAATTAAATTGTGTTGATTTAGAATTTCCCAAACCTTTAACTGTTATGAGTATGTTGGTTATGATTTGATTGTGTATTTGACAATGTACGGAAGCCAATTTAAGCCAAAAATATTCAGTCAATAGCCAAGTTGGTGCACAAAATAAAAATTAGTTTCTCATGTTCTCTTAAAAGTGACTTTTTGCTTGCTTGTCACGTTTCCCCTTTTTTTTTTTTTTTTTTTAACTTTTGAAAATGTCAATCTGGTTTATTTTTTTTAAAAGTCTGGATTTTTTCATTTTAGTTTTTGTTTGTTGTTTTTTATAATCATATTTCTGGTTGTAACTGGCTTCCATATTATTTATATTCTTTTGTGTGTGTGTGTGTGTGTGTGTGTGTGTGTGTGTGTGTGTTGTTTTTGTTTTGGAAAATTATTGCAAAGACAATCCTCAGGAAGTTGAAATTGTTCTAACATACCTCTCAGTAAATCTCGCACTCAATCATGGTTATTATTAATATAAAAGTTGTTTCTTCTTTCTCCTGTTTAAAAAAAACTTTCACTGTGTAATAAGGCATGGTGGGATTTAGGTTTGGGGTTTTTTTTTTTGCGTGGGGGGTGTCTTGTTTGTTTTTATATAAAATGTCAAGCTTCTCAAGTGTTCCAACATTTGCTTGTTTTGCTTCATTTATTTTTTAGTCCATTTTAGGAAAGACGTTTAAAAAAACAAAAACAAAACAAAAAACAAAAATAAATTCAGCCAACTAAATAAAACTTTCACGTATCCCATAATTATTAAGAAACACTGAATCCCGAGAATTTACAAGTTTGTTTTGTTTTGTTTTCCCATGGAAGCATGAACGTCAAACAAAAAAAAATGTGATTGAAACTTCTAATTTTTTTTTTTTTTTTTTTTTCTAACCAAAGATTAATGTCCTCAGGCCTGAGGATGCTCAGTGTTTGCCTGGATGAATCTGCTTTGTTCCTGATGCTGTTTAAAGTGGTTTTAATCACTATATCACCTGTCAAACACAATTTAAAATAAATAAATAACAATTTAAACAAATCAAGAAGGGAAATTCAGATTGAAGATAAATGTTCTTCTCATGGGCCATATACACTCTAACCAAAGGTAAGTTTTTTTGTTTGTTTTTTTAATTTTTTTCTCTTTGTCATGCGTTTGAGTTTTATGGTAGTACCAGCTGATTTGCTTTAATTGTATTCAAGAAATGCAGAACATTTTACTGTGACAGGAAGTGGCCTGTTTCCGCACACTGCTCACATTTCCTTCCTTCACTTCCTTCTCATTATAATTGCAAGGAACAGAAACCTTCCTAATGTGTTTTTACTTTTACTCACTCTAATCAACTATCAGATGGGGAGATCAAAGTGAGTTAATGATGGACTTGATTTGAGAAGGAAAATTCTAATATATTAAACCATTTTTATTAATATCATTATGGAGTTGTCACATTTTTGTGTTTAAATGGATAAAAAATGTAACAATAGAAATAACATTTAGAATTCCAAGTGGATATCACACAGATTCTGGTTACTCCCAATAATTCTGAAATCGGATAAAGCAAAATCTACCTTTGTACATGGACAGAAACAGGACTTTTAAACCCAAAAGAAATTAAGTTGTGGAATGCATTTCCAAAGCTTGATGCCTTAACAATTTACCCAATAAAGACAAAATCTGACAACCTTCCCTGTGCCTTCAATGAGTTCTGACACCTCAGTATATAGAAACATTTGTTTATTTAGCTGCATGTTCCATGTGAAATGATGTGATAGCTCTGCTTAGCTTAGCAATTCAGTTATACTTGTATAGTGGCAAATCACAACAGCAGTCGCTTCAATGTGCTTTGTTGTAAGTTAAAGACTAGGAATGGGAATCGACGAGAACCGTTCCTAGTAGTCAAATTCCTTGGAATCGTTAGTCTGTTTGCCTATTGGTTCTTGTACTTGCGCTGCTATCAGCTGATTTCAGTTATCGAGGGAGGAAAATAGCAGGATAGTTTATAGCATGGATGTGGACATTACGTTTATTTTTATTGCACAAAAGGACAAGAGCATAATGTTGAACTGCAAACTGCATCCAATGACAGAAACAACTGCATTATTCTGCTAACTAACACTTTCAACTATTTTTCTCCCTGGAGTAATTAAATAGCGTAGTGCATTACTTTTAATAAATGTGTTCTGTGTAATATCTGTAACCGGAAGGTCGCCGGTTCGATCCTTGGGCTCTCTGTCCTGGTCGTTGTGTCCTTGGGCAAGACACTTTACCCTACCGCCTACTGGTGTTGGCCAGAGGGGCCGATGGCGCGATATGGCAGCCTCGCTTCTGTCAGTCTGCCCCAGGGCAGCTGTGGCTACAACTGTAGCTTGCCTCCACCAGTGTGTGAATGTGAGAGTGAAAGAATAGTGGTATTGTAAAGCGCTTTGGGTGCCTTGAAAATCGCTATATAAATCCAATCCATTATTATTATTATTATTATTACATTACTTTTTTGAGTAATGACCCAACACTGAGGAAATGCATCCAAAATGCACAAACATTTGACCAACATGCAGCTAATTTGCACAAATGTAATGTTTGATATGCTGCTTAGTAATGGTGGTAACGCTCAAAGCGGAGCTGGCAAGAACCCAATGAGAATCAATAAGAGAACTGATAAGGAATCGAATCCTTAAGTGATATCGGTAAAAAGGTATCAGAGTCGTTAAATTCATCTAAATTCCCATCCCTAGTAAAGTAATAACAATAATACTTAGAAAATCCTGACAAATATGTGATGCCCTGTGAGCAAGTGCTTTTTGAGAATTAAAGTACTATCAAGAAGAAACCTCCAGCAGAACTAGGCACCCTAAATAACTTAACTCGTACCTCGGGAAGGATGGGGTTTGTGGGTGCCTTTTTAGGTGATGAAGTTTAAAGTTAAATATTGGATTAACTTCATACAGCATTTGGTTACTGTTTAAATTACGGAACTTACTTTTCAGACAGATCTTCAGTGGGATTATGTTAACATAACTTAAAGATAACGAGTTAAAATTTTGTTTTCATGGTACTTCAGCTCATTACTGTTTTCTGGAGACCTGTGAAGGTTTTACTTTAACTTAACTGTAGAGAGCAGAGGTGATGCTCGAGTCTGTTGGAAGCTCTGGACACATCACATATAGCAGAGCTGGACACACTGGCTTTATGCTAGCTAATTTAACTAATGTTAACCTTCAAAATATATGATGCTAGTGGACCGTTTAACGCTCATGCACCTCCTGAAGCTCCATTGTTCCACTGAAGGAAAAAGCACCCCAGATTAGTGATGTGCGAATCATGAAAAGTTAAGTGATTCTCAATAATCGAGAATCACTTTACTGACTCGTGAATCATGATTCACACCCCAACTGACTCACTGACTCATCCCTTTGCTGACTAATTTCATTAGTAGAAATATATCTAGCTTACCATTAAAATTGTGGGGAAAAAACAACAGCCAGTTTCTTAACAAAAACATTTCTGCTCTGAACTGGAAGAAAAAACCCTCCTTTCCTGAGCTAAATCGTAGCATAAACAAATAACTCACTTACTCACTCACTCACTCCCTCCCTTCTGCGATGAATCGTAGCATAAACAAATCACTCAGGACTCACTCAGCCCCTCCGTCCTGGCTCACAGCTTCTTCTTCTTCTTGGTTGGCAACCAATGTTAAGGCGCATTACTGCCCCCTGGCTCACAGCTCAGTGGACATTTAAATATATATATATATTTGACACATTTGAGGAAAATACAAATAAAATAAAATAAAAATAAATAAAATAAATGTTCCCTTTAGAAATCTTTTTTTTTCTGCTCTTTTTTACTCTATAAAAATAGTTGTTTTTCTTTTTCAATCACTCATCTTAGCAGTAGGATATACATGAAAAGAGAAATAAATTAAGTTTGAGTGAAAATGTACATTTTTTGCACTCTCTGGGCAACTGACTCAGTGACTCAAATGACTCAGAAGAACCCGATTCACTTTGGTGAGTGACTCATTGAAACTCAATTCAGTAAAAAGAATCAAATTTACCACCATTACCCCAGATCATTATGGCGCCCCTGTGCAGGGTGGTGCGTAGAAAACATCTCAGGTTGGATCTGCTTGTCTTGCCATGTTGGAAACCATCAGGACCATCAAGGTTACATTTTTTCTCATCAGAGAATAAAACTTTCTTCCACCTTTCAATGTCCCATGTTTGGTGCTTTCTTGCAAAGTCCAAACGGTCAGTTCTGTGGTGTTCAAGGAGACAAGGCCTTTGGCGTGTTTTGTTTTTGAAGCCCTTCAGTCTCAGATGCCATCTGATGTTATGGGGCTGCAGTCAGCACCAGTAACAACCTTAATTTGGGTCAAGGATTGCCCAGAGTCTTGACAGACAGCCAACTGGATCCTCCGACTCAGTGCTGTGGAAACTTTTTTGTCTTCCACTTGACTCTTATGTTCCATAACCCATTTAAAAAATTCCAAATGACTGTCTTACTGCTTTCCACCTCAGCTGCGATGGCATGCTGCCAGAGACACTGCTTATGCAGTGTCTCTGGCAGGGAAAATTAAGTTCCCTTCAAAAAGGGAACTTAATTTTGTTTTTGCCATCAGAACATCATAACAGTGTGACTATCAGACAGAAAATGAAAATGAATCCATATTTTTGCACAGATTTGTCGAAATGTCCTTTGTCGAAATGACAAATCTGTAATTGATGTTATATAAAAATGCTATCATTAGTCTCATTATATATGAGCTTATTAATCAAGGCTAAACCATTTAGATCTGTATCTATAAATTACATAATAATAAGGCATAATGCTTTATAAATGAAGTATTCACCATTATCTCACTAATGCTTAATACAGTGCGGTTATGTGTATGTTTCAGTGTATAACTACCATCGGGTTAGATATTTAGCGAGGGATTGCAGATGAAAAGAAATAACAGTGTTTATTAATCTACACTGTGCCTGTTAAAAATAAACAAATAAAAATCAAAATATGTAATGTAATATAACAAAGTAAGGAATTTTTTTTAAATATTCATTTTACACTTTACAGTTTCAATCTGAGTACTTCGGGTGTTTAAGTTGACAGTGAAGTTTTTATCTATTTCTTGACATCCATAATTAAAGAAAATAAGATAGCTGACTACCAAACACAAATGACAGGACAAGCAACACCACTGTTCTTAGTGAGTCAAAGCCAAACTGTGTGATGGCGTGAAATTTGGAAACTAAACCTGGCCCCTCCCCCTTCTGCATAAAATTTAAATTCCTCAGAAAGAAAACCACCTGCATTCAGCAAAAACAATCAGGAAGATGTTGCAGAAACAGCTTGGAACAGTCAGAATAACAAAGCAGCCAATCCTTATGGTATTAATTACTCATAGAACAAGAGTTACGTCTGGTATCTCACAGCCGCAATGGATGTTTACACTGCACACGTCATTACCACTGTTTTGGCTAATGTGGCTGATTCCAGAGATATTTTTATATTTCTGCCCAAATCTGTAAATGTCTGCTGGGAAACAACCAGGGACACTGTTTATGACTGTTTCTCTAACACACATAAGTTTGGTCATAAACACACTCTGCTGGTCCATCCCCTGCAGCTATTTTTAACCTAAAGTCAACACAGCACCCAGTTTAATGACTCTGCTGGATTCCAGTCTATTTTACTCCCGTCCTGGTACAGCACTTACTACAAAATAACACTGATATGAAATTGAAATATTATTTTGATAAGTCCAAGCAAATAACTTGATCACAAATATACAAATCAAACTGAAGCCAAATTAACATCTTATTGTAGCTGACTTTGTGCATCAAGATCATGGAATCCAGTTTTCCATAGCAAAACTGCATCAATCACAGCTAGAAGATGTTCCTGGTATCAAAACATAGGTAAAAATAATGGGAAATGTCCAATTTAACTACGGCTAAAACATCCTTCCAAAAAAATCCTGGAAACAGTGATCTAAATCAGTTCAAAAAGATAATCACTTTTGGAGGTCATATGTGCAATGGCCCATAACAGTATTTCTTAAAGACACAAACAAACTGATCCACTAATATAACAACCTTCTGGTGTGTGCTGAGAGTTTGTTATGTGTGAACACATAATGACAATAAAGGATACTTCTTCTTCTTCTGGGTAAAGATAATTGCAAGAAATTTAAGTTTGCAGCTCACCTCTCCAGGTAGAACGATGATTTATGCTCAGTTGAGATGCTTTTGGCCCATCACATGCTGTTCTGAACAGTGCTGAAAGGACAGAAGGAAAAGGTGAAGGAAGGAGTTGTGGAGCAGGATTGTTGGGTCTGCAGTTGCCATGCAACAATGAAGTTGGGCTGTTGCTGCTGTGTTTGTTTATGGTGTAAAAATAAACACGTTTTCACATTAGAAATGCTATTTGTCTTCCCTGTGTCCTTTCATCACACTTGTTACTTGTTTTCCTCCCTTTCCTCCTGTCACTTTCACTTTCTTTTTCATACTTCTTTGTCATTTACCTTCCTGTTTTCTTACTGACATTCATATCTCTATTTCAATCACCCTCCACGCTTAATTAGTTGTTATTGTTACCTGGAATAACCTCTCCTCTCCTCTTCTCCCCTTCTCTCTTTTGCTCTCAGCCAATCTTCCAAACTTGGTCATGTTATTCGTTCTGCCGCCAAACACGGAGCTTTAAACAACATCCATCACACAGGAGTGGGCTCTGGACTTTACTCTGTTTCTATTTTAACTGGACTCGCTCAGACAGCAGCCATGGCTCGCTGCAGGAGCTACTTGCGAGGACTTGCTATCTGTGTCACTGTGTTGCTACTGGTAAGCACACTGCTAATTGTTAACTGCATGTTTGTGTGGGCTGTCGGAGGTGATTGGATCTTTAAAAAAATGAAAATTTTAAAAAGGTAATCTTAAAAAATTCTAATTGTCTAAAATCTTAATCTACTATTTTTGAAATACACAGTGTGTTATTCAGGTGTTGATTACATGTGCTAATTAATGCATTTCAATGTAACTACAGTCTTGTAAATAGAAGGTGAAAAGCAGAAATAGTGTGTTTGTTTTTAACTTTTTTTCTTTTACTTATAATTTTGTAGACATGTAATTATTTTGCTTTGAGCACGTACAAAATTTAGTTTCACTCTGGGTTTAAATACATATTTGTGATAATTGTGGTAACTGTTTTCTGGTAGCAGGTGCAAGATTATATTTGTCTAATTTTTGGCAACTAAGTAATTATATGTTGTGTTTAAATCCAATCAATCTTTATTTATAAAGCACTTTAAAATACCCAGCACAGGACCAAAGTGCTGTACATTAAATGCGTTAAGAACAATAAAATAAAACAAAACAATAAAAATAAAACACATAATACATAAAAATTAAAGCAGCCCTATATTTAAAACGAGAGAAAACAGCATAGAATCAACTTTTTTTCTTGTTTTTTTGGGTGAAGTATTTGTTTTCATGTATTCTTAATACTTATCTAAACATTAAAATATTTTAGGTGCTGTGTTATGTTGCCACAATCTTGCAATGGGTGGTACTCAAAAAGATTTTCTTTTATTTAAAGTAAACATTTAGTCTTGATTTAATCTTTTTACTAATAAATCTCTCTTCACTACACTAAAACACTAAAATAATCTGGAGGTCTTTTAGCAACAATTTTAGAACCTTCACTTTTTAAGTTCATAAGAGGAAGGAAGGAGGCAGGGGACTAGGGAGTGTCATAACCACGGACTAGGACGAAACAACAAAGATCCATGAGTACATCAGGAAGATGGCCTCACAACTGATAGTGTGCTTAGTGAATACCTCAGGCAGCAGAAACCAGAGAAAGGAGAGGAGCAAGAAGAGGAACCATCATGGGAGGACAAGCCCCTGCATGGTATGTACCACCAGGAGATGGAAGAAGTGGCTGATATCAAGAAATCCAACCGGTGGTTAAACAAAGCTGGACTGAAAGATAGCACAGAGCCACTAACCATGGCAGCACAGGAAAAAGCACTAAGCACGAGATCCATACAGGCTGAGGTTTACCAAACCAGGGAAGATTCCAGGTGCAGGCTGTGTAAAGATGCCCCTGAGACAATCCAGCGAATAACAGCAGGGTGCAAGATGCTAGCAAGCAGAGAAACACTGAATGCCATAACCAAGCGGGTGCCATAGTATACAGGAACATCTATGCAGAGTATAGCCTGGACATCCCAAGGTCAAAATGGGATACACCCCTAGGGTGGTTGAGAATGACCAAGCTAAGATCCTGTGTGACTTCCAGATACAGACAGACAAACCAACCGGGCATAGCAGTGGTGGACAACCAAAAGAAGAAGGCCCTCAGTGAAAGATGTAGCTATGAAGCTGTGAAGTACCAACAGCTGAGAGGAGCTTGAGAAGATGTGTAGGGTGAAGCCAACAGTGGTCCCTGTGTTCATCCGAGCACTGGCTGCAACAAATACCAGGAACAACCTCTGAGATTTTTATCCAGATGAGCGCAGTCCTAAAAACAGCAAAGGTACTGTGGAGGACCCTCAAGCTCCCAGGCCTCTGGTAGAGGACCAAGATCGAAGCAATTTTTTATATATGTGAATACATTTGTGTTATTAACAGAAATTTCATTCCACAGCTAGGCTGATGATATACTGCTATATGTGGTCTTTGCTCCTGATAACACATGACCAATTGATGCCCTCCTTTTTAGATATAGTTTTAGATTTATTTAGGGAAAACAACTGCATCTTTAAAGGAAAATATTTTCAAAATGTTTCTTATAACTTTTAAGTAGCTCAATACTTTTATTGCTTATTTTAACTGTTATTTTATTTATGTCCATTTTTTATCAGTGTCTTTGTGCTTTCTTGTGTTTCAGTGAAGCACTTTTATTCTTACAAAACATTAGATAGAAGTAAAGTTGACCAATGCAAATCAAAACTTTGTAGAACAGACGTTGTCAAAGATTATCTTTGAGGCCCCAGCGTTGTTAATATAGCTCTTATCCATCAGAGAACAGTTTCACTTTCCATGTTACATTATAACTTCTTATACAGCAAGTTCATACACTTTTAAACCTAAAAGATTTAAAAAGTAAGTTTTAAATAAAATGTGGATAGAAAACTTGTTAGAGGTTCATTTTGTCCATTTTTAAAATCTCTTTTCCTTCATTTACTGTTGTTTATTCACTCATTTGTTCTTCATATATTACCTTCGTGTTTCCCCCCTTTGCCTTGAGTCAATGATTTTATCTGCTTTTTTATTCCTCCTGTTGTACTTCCCAACTTCTCTTCAACACCTGCAATCAAATTTAATGCTTAAAATGACAATCTGTGGTATGATAACAGCAGCTTTTGTTGCCAGTTTGCAATAAATACAGATTATTTCACAAACACTCCAACATGGGAATTTCTTTCCTGTTTCCTGTTGTGGCTGCTTCGTTAAGTGTATGTATGTATATATATATATATATATATATATATATATATATGTGTGTGTGTGTGTGTGTGTGTGTGTGTGTGTATATACATATATACATTTTGCATCTCTGTGGTTGTGAATGCTGGGGCTCAAACTCGGGAGCTTACCTGGTGCTCCACTAAGTTTAAGCAACATCTAGAAATAATAGAAATAAATGTGTGAGTGTTTTTATTGTTTTGTTCTGTTCATTTAAACTGCGTAAGACAAGTTGCAGAGAGAATATTCACTAAATAAGCCAACAGAGGCTGGGAATGTGGAAGTCAAAGAATGAGACAACCATGAGTGTTTAAGGTGTAGTTGGACTGCTTTGGAAAGTTTCAACTTGCTGACTGTGAGACAGATTACATTTGTGATATAAAGCTGTCAGAGTTCCCAGTCTCTCTGGGGAAGAGAAGGCATTTCACAGGAATGTTTCTGCTGTTAAAGACTTCCTGATCTGTGAACCCAACCAACAGCCACTTTTGTGTAAACCAGTTTGAGTCATTGCCTTTTACTATTTTTATTCTTTATTCATTTTTATTATGCAGGTGTCTGGGTTTGTGATGATTGGTGCTGCTTTTTCCCCCATTGATGATATACCTGTTGCAGAGGTAAAATGGGATTTTTTTCACCACACTTTTTCATACAAGAATCAACTATGTAGTGAAACAGCTCTAATTTCACATTATATTTCCTCAGACTCACAGTTGACATTTTATAACACAACTTCTACTTTCTTGTAAGATTCTGGTGCATACATTATCCACAATGCAACTGTGAGCCTGCCACTTGTAATGTAGCTTGGACTCTAGCACTGATAGGAAGCAGATAGATAGATAGATAGATAGATAGATAGATAGATAGATAGATAGATAGATAGATAGATACATACATACATACATACATACATACATACATACATACATACTAATCAACGTGTATGATTTCCAAAGTTCTTTCTATTTTTTGCTAAAAACAGACTATGGTTAAATAAAGGCATATTTGAATATATATAATAATTATAATAATATAATTGTGTATTGCTGTGCTGTTATTAGTTACTGCATTTAGTAGTTATTTTATACATTTTCATTCTTACATATTTTATCTTTTATATTATTGCTAAATAGTACCCATCACCCGTCATTTGGTTATAGTTTGCTTCCAAGTAGCCAGACCTTCTTGAAGTCTTTAGAGTGGTCTTTAATATAGTTTTCCAGAATTTCTGAGGGTCTTTCAAAGTTTTCTTTGGACACTGGCTGCTTTATCCTCACTTTCATTCCAGCCAGTATACTTAACAATTTTAGAGGATTGATTTCTTTTTTTAGCCACAGAAAACCAACTTAAGAATAATTCAAGCACAAAAAGGCACCTAACTCAAACAATGAATCAGTGTTATGTGACAATCAACTTCACCAATAAATTAATTTTCAGTAGCATCTTCAAGCACTTCATTACCGAAAGTGTGTCACAAACATGTCACTTTTTCCTATTTCTTTTGTTGAATCTATAAAAATGCCAAAGATGGCACAGTTTTACAGACATAAAATGGTATTTTTGCACCAACAAGGTGATTCCCAGAGAGCTATCAGCTGAAAACTTGGCATATCTCAACATGGTGTGCTATGTGTCCTTAAAATATCTGAGGAACCTGGACAAGGAGTGGACAAAAGAAGTGGCAGGCCTAAAGACTAACAACAGCAGATGAATGGTATCTCAAAGTCATGTCCTAAATAGGAAAAGGACTTGCAAGGACCTGGCACAAAATCTAAAAGATGCATCTGGACCTTCTGCTCCACACTGCATCACAAGTGTGTGAATATGTGTGAATGGGTGAATGACTCTATGTCGTGTAAAGCGCTTTGGGGTCCTTAGCGACTAAGTAAAGCGCTATACAAATACAGGCTATTTACCATTTACCATTTCTGCTGATCCTGTTCATTGCCTCATTAGAAATGGTCTCAGATACTGTTCTGAATATTCAATAGATATTATTATAAATATTTGTTATTTATTCCTTTTGTTTAGGTTGAAAAAAAAATATTTCTTATCTGACGTTCTCTCTTTCAGTTGTTTGACCAGCTGTCCATTAGTAATGGCTTACTGGTCCTGCAGGTGTTTGGTCCACTCACAATGGTTTTGTCTGTTCTGGGCATATCTGCTGCCTCTTTGGACTACAAATCTTTGCTGTTGGTGGTGAGTAACACAAATTCATACATGTGTTTGTTAAGATAAGATAAGATAAAATAAACTTTATTAGTTCCACGCGTGGGAAATTTGTTTTGTTAAAGCAGTAGGCAGTACAAAGTTGCATAGAAAAAATAGAGAACAAACACTGGAATAAGATATCCATAAGATACTGTACACAATAAAATAGAATAAAATAAAATACTATATGCAATCGAATAAAATAGAATACAAATGCTATATACAATTGAGTATAATACAACGATGCCAGAAAACGAGTAATGCACTTAGTGTTGTTGCTATTGCACATGTTTGGATGTGTGTGTTTGGTCAGTTGAAGTCTTTGTTGTGGAGTCTGACAGCAGTGGTGAGGAAAGACCTGCAAAATCTCTCCGTCCCACACCGTGGGTGCCGCAGCCTGCCACTGAAGGAGCTGCTCAGTGCTGTCAGAGTCTCCTGCATGGGGTGGGAGATGTTGTCCAACAGGGATGACAGCTTAGCCACCATTCTCCTGTCACTCTCCACCTCCACTGGGTCCAGAGGGCATCCTAGAACAGAGCTGGCCCTTCTGATCAGCCTGTTCAGTCTCTTCCTGTCCCCAGCAGAGATGTTGCCGCCCCAGCAGACCACACCGTAAAAGATAGCTGAGGCCACCACAGAGTCATAGAAGGTCTTCAGGAGTGGGCTCTTCACTCCAAAAGTTCAAATGTAGCATCTTTGTGAGGATCCTAGCTGATACAAGTATTCCCAACCCCTAATCCCTAATTGCATATATATGAAAACATAATTTTAACCCAAATTCTAAACCTAAGTTTGAAGCTGCTGTCCGTAAATGAGGCTGGCCCCCAAATGCCCCTGTGTTCCAAAAATGTCCTCACTACAAAGGTTATTGGTCCAAAGTGGTCCCCCAAAAAGTACACATACAAGTACAAACACACACACTAGAGTAGTGGCATTAACCTGTAATCTTTTTTCCAGTTTTCTGCTCTGACATTTGTGGAGTTTGTGGCACTAATGATCGTTGCCTCACCCCTGGTTCAGGTTCAAGCTCAGGTAACTACCTGTTCATTTCACTTACTGTATTTTTATACAGTCCTTGCTTTCTTGTCACCAGTGCCCCCTGGAGGTATGCAATGACTATGAAATATAAAACCGTTATCTTTGGGCTGTAAACTGACTAAATAAGAAAGTAATACAGATTAAAGTTAATTACTCTTAAAACTCTGCTTGTGTTTGTTTTTGTGTGTCACTCTTCAAACGTTTATATTATTTACTGTAGATGGACTTTGCCGTGGATGAATTGTTTCTCAATGTGACACCCCTACACAAAGCAGCAGCTGACATCCAGAAAGAATTAAATAAGCTTCAGACGTCGGTAAGTGAAACAAAGAAAAAAAAATAAGGATAAAGAAATGAAAAAGTGATATAACTTTTTAGTTTTTCCTGTTGTCCTGTTGTCATAGCAACAACTATGACCTAATTTTATAGACATATATGACCTGAATGAGTAATTCAACACCAAGACTAAGGATAACCTTGAGCTTTAACTGATGATAATATTTGTGTGATTTCAAGGACTCCTGTTGTGGTTTGAGGAAATTTGAAGACTGGGATAATCATCTTCCTTTTTCCTGTATCTGCACACCTCCTACAACCACCTATACCAGTGAGTCAAGGTATGTTAAGACTGGATTTTAGATAGATTAGCTCAATATTGAATTGTAGAGTCATTTTTTATCTAATTTTTTAAAATAATTTCTATTTCATACGTTTAGAAAATGTGTAATTTGCTTGAGTTTTTAGCTGTTTTTCAGAATAAGGTAAGGTACACCCTACAATATAGGGTCACAACAACAGAGGCGACTGTTGTTGTGATTTGCCACTGTATAAATAAAATTGAAATGAACTGAATATTTAAGTTTAATACATTTTTAAATTATTTAGCTGTCGATCAACGTCCCTACCCTTACCTATGGTAATGAGCTGTGGGTAGTGACCACTCCCCCTGCGGCCCGGCCCCAGCGGAAGAAGATGGATGGATGGGTTGTCTTGGCTCTTAAATTTTGGCTTTCTGTTTTTGCCCACAGATCTCAGCCTGGTAATTCCAGCTCATATGAGCCTTGTGTGATGGTGGGAAGTAACCAGCAGTTTGTGCACTCCAAGGTAAATATTTGCTTCAGGGTTTTCTTCTTCTTCTGCTATCATTAATTTTCACACAGTTCTACTATTTCCTCAGCATCTTTCTTTCTACAATTCTCCAGTGTTTTCTCCCTTTCTCTGGTTATTTTTTCTTTTTTCTTGCTCTCCTTTACTAGTTTTCCTGATTATCCTTTTTTCTTATGTTTTGTTCTATTTTACTATTTTCTATTATACTTTTAAATTTACATTTTCCATCTTCCCACTGTACATCTTCGATCCAGTGGCAGTCTGGTTTAGTCTTTCTATTCTTTAGTTCAGTTAATGTTTTATAATGTTGTTTAGTTATAAAGACAAACAGAAGCAAATAAACGCAAAGGGAAATTTGACTTATGTACGCCAAAAACAGACGTTTTTTTAATCATGTTGATTCTTCACCTTTATATTTTTGGCAGCCCTGTGGTCCCATCCTAAAGAGCTACCTGAGTTTCCCAGTCAAGCTCAGAATAGGAATCATTTCAGCTTTCGCCACCATTGCAGTAAGAAAAAAACCACTCAGCTTTTTTTTTAATCTTACTTTAAAACCAAGATCCATATCTTTTTTTCTTCAAAATATATAAAGAGTTGAAAAGAGAACAAACTCCAGCTGCTTGAAGAAACTAACAAATGCATGAATGCAAAAATTCTAAAATCTAAAAGTTACGATGATTGTAGATATGTTTGCATGATTGAGGAAGAGGCTATATGGTTGTTCTATACCCATATAAATGTGGTTTATATGGGTATAGAAGGATTAGAGGAGAAATTTAAGTTCATAGAAGTTCCCAAGACATGAATTTTAATTTCTGGAAATGTCTAGTTTATATATGTGCTTGTCTAGAATTTCTGGAAGAGTTTCTCTGATAGTGTCCATCCATTCTAAAACACTGGAAGTTTCAAGAAAAGTTTTTACTCTATGATTTCATTGCAAAATTGATTGTTTGGAAACAGGTTGACCCTAATGGTCCACCTGTGCAATCGCCTTGCAATCAAAATCGTTTTCCCAGATTCAGGGTGTTACACAGAAATTTGATTTCAGTCTCAAACAGCCAAAAGTGCAACAAGAAAAAGTCACCAGGCAACCACTGATTTTTCCCTTTTGCAAGGCAATTGCAGTGCAATTTTTACTGTGATGAATAATGATGTATAAAATATTATACACAGTGTGTGTGTGTGTGTGTGTGTGTGTGTGTGTGTGTGTGTGTGTTGCAGATAACAGCCATTGCTCTGTGTCTTGCTTTGGGTCTGGAGAAATACTGGAAGAAGCCTCCAGTTGAAACTATAGTCGACGACTACGACAGAGTGAAATACCAACCTAAACCTTCCCTCACCTGACCTCTGACCCCCTTTCACCCAAAATTAAGACAACGATACTAATGCGCTTCCACTCTCTGGGCTTCTGGTGCTGATGAGATGGTCCAGAATGAACACATGGTGCTTTATGGAGCTGTTGCCTGAAAATGCTAATTTGGTGTATATATAAAACATTTCCTTCTTGAAATGTTCATCTTGTGTTTGATGGAAGGGGATCAAAACAATAGATACTTAAACTTTTCATTGTAGCAAAATACCTTCATGTATTCAGTAGCAGAAGCAAATTTCTAACAGCAGCATCCTGATGGCATCAGCTTTAACCACTAGAGCTGCTTCCCATATCAACATGGAAATTTCTGTTACTGTTTAAACATGCTTCTGGTATCTAGTTAGCACAAAGCAGGTGCCATCATTAATCATTAATCTTTAGCAGCTAACTTGTGTTTTTGCAGAATGACAGTCTTTTATGGGCATAATCATTGTGTTTTGGAGGAAAATCTAAAGGATGTTAGTCTGTTTTAGACATTTTTTAAAAATAAATTGGCAATCGCTCTATTTGCAAAAACTAAAATAGAAAGTCTGGGTTTTTGGGTCTAGAATCAGTTCTAAATAATTATTTTAGTCTTTTAGCTCCATTCAGAGGACTGCTTTAGGACTGTTTTCCAAATGCCTCTGGACAAATTGCCACCATTTTCAGAACAATCACAGTAACAGAGGGTGTAACGGCTCTCCTGGATCTGCTCCATATTAATTCTGATTGGTTGTAAAACTACATTTTTTGGGGTAGGCAAATGTTATTACAGGAGCATATTTAAACAGTGGCTTATTTGTCTTGTCTCACAACTATTTAATGGAACTTGTGACCAGTGTTGGTCAAGTTACTTGAAAAAAGTAATCAGTAACTAATTACTGATTACTTCCCCAAAAAAGTAATCCCGTTACTTTACTGATTACTTATTTTCAAAAGTAATTAATTACTTAGATACTTAGTTACCTTTTAAAAACACGATTTACAACCTGAATAGGTAATAAAGTGATAGATCCCTGGTGCAGGTGTGCCGCAGCGGTCAGTGGAAGAATCCGCGAGTTTCTCTGTGAATTTCCCATTACGTGGTAGCGCACTCGGTGCTTGCTTGGAAGTTTAGGGTTTTTTTCGCTGTAAAAAGAAGTTTTCTTCCCACGCACAATGGACACTAATGTTTTTGTCACTTTTTACGGAATCAAACTCAAAGTAAGGTCAGTACTTCCACACTTTAAACGCTGCATGCTCATACTCCTGCACTCGATATATTATCCATTGTTGATCTGCACACAGCTGTTGTCACGAACGTCGCACTCGCTTACGTCATTGTCATGAGACATTCTCGCAAAAAAATCACGGTTTTAGTAACGCAGTAACGCAGCGTTCCTACAGGAAAGTAACGGTAATCTAATTACCGTTTTTGCGAGAGTAATCCCTTACTTTACTCGTTACTTTAAAAAAGTAACGGGTTACTGCCCATCTCTGCTTGTGACACATTAATAAGTCTCTAACAGACTATAATATTTTTACTTTCATTTAACGGTATGCGCTAGGTGTAAGTTTCTTTTCTCTGTATTTCAGCAGATGTTGGAAAACTTTCTCCACTTGTGGTATTTATGTGATGTTTGCAAAATCAGTGCCAGTAACACCATCAGCTGTACTGAAAGACTACTGGGGCACAAACATACCTCTAAATAAGGAGGCAGATGCTAAAAACTGCTTTTTTTTCAATATTTGAAGAGTGATTATTATTATTATTATTATTATTATTATTATTATTATTATTATTATTATTACCAGTATACATGAGTTCTCTCCTACTCGCCTGATAGCCTGCATCATCTGTGTTTGTTTGGCATTTCAAGCTGCAACCTGAAGATGGCAGCGATGGACATTTTGCAGCAAGTCAATGTGTGGGTGGTGTGCTTTGTAAAATTAAATTCTTAAATCTGAACTTGTTTCTAATCATTTTCAGTGACTAAAACCCTCAAGGAAAAAAGTTTGAAAGTAAAATGTTAATTTCACATGGAAACATTTCTTTATAAAGAACATTACCACAAACAGACATTTACTATTTTATCCAACTGGAAGCCTCTCCTTTTATATACAGGGCTCAAAAAAATAGGAACACTTTTTAATCAGAGTTCAGCATTGAGCCAATTAAACTTGTGGATTATTGACCTGGTTGGTTAGGTAGTAGAGGGGTTTTTTAATCTGTTTAAGCTGCTTTGGTGCAATAGAGAGACAACAGTGAGACAACCACCAGAACAGGAATGGTTTTACAGGCGGAGGCCACTGAGTCTTTTTTCCTCCTCATCTTTTCTGACTGCTTTTTGTTTTTACTAGTTTTGCATTTGGTTAGGCTCAATGTCACTGCTGGGGTTATGAGATGATACCTGGAGTTTATATAAGTAGTCCAACTCCTCCAGGATGGCACATCAACAATACTTGCCATTGCCAGAAGGTTTGCTGTGTCTCAGCACAGTCTTAAGAGCTTAGAGGAGATTCCAGGTGACAGGCAGTTAGTCTAGGAGAGCTGGATAGGGTTGTAGAAGGCCCTTAGACCATCAGCAGGATGGTATCTACTCCTTTGTGCAAGGAAGAATGGCATGAGCACTGCAAGAGCTAGAATATGACTTCCAAATCAGATACAAACTTCATAACAAGCAGTGTAGACTGGGCACAGTGCTCACTCTGGAGCCCAATTAGCATTTGACATAGAATACCAAATTTGAAAGGTCCAACACTGGCCACCCAGCGGTCATAGGAGTCATATCCATGGAGCCACACACAGACACCCTACAGACTAGGCAACAGGACTCTACTGTTAGGTATCAGGATGGACCTATTTTTAGATTCTACTCTCATGTAGTAGGTCCCGGGTTCCCCCTGGTGCACAACAATGCCTGGCCTTGTGGCGGCCTGTAAAAGACAGTTACAGTTCATGGCGGATGAAGGAATTGATATCACTGACTAGTGATGGGTATCGTGTAGGTTTTATCCGACACCGGTGCCAAACCGGTATTTTTGAAACGGTGCCGGTGCTTAAACAGTGCTCGAACCGGTGCTTAAAGAATGGAGAACACAAACTTTGTCCAAAAGCCTCTCATGTTTAGCTGTTTTTTGTAAAAAGATAACAATGTTAGCCTTTCCTGCAGCTATAGGGCATGTATGGTATCGTTCTTGGCTGGAAGCAGTGCTTAAACAATGGAAAAAACACAAACTTTGTCCAAAAACCTCTCATGTTTAGCTGTTTCCCACTTTTTCTTTGGTCATTTTAGCCTTTTTTGGCCAGGGTGAAGGGAGTATCTGCCATCAAACAAGAAGACAGCCACATGTAACTACAACGGTGTTTGCTAGTTCACCTTACATGCATTAATTTAATAATGTGGTTAGCCTACTCAACGTAAATTACACACGAACAACATTAAGCTACTCGCCCAGAGAAGAACAGCTGCTGCTGCCATCATCATTCATCATCATTTCTGCTAAACTGGCAGGGCTAGGGGCCAGGACTCTCCTCTTCGGGTTCTCGGGGGATGTTGCTAACTCCGGGTCCGATAACAGGCACCACACCCACAGTAGATGTGTTGGTGTGAGGTCTCGCAGCAAGCTATCAAATACGGTGCATTTCTCGGCTTTTAGCAAAACGTTATACGTCGCCAGGTTCATCATCAGATTCGAGGTGTTACCTCCTTTGCACAGTATCACAGTATCACCTTAAAGCACTTGTTGCAGGCTGCTGAGTTTGCATCTTTTGCTCTGAAGTACAGCCAGACTTTGACCGCTTCGCCTTGGGCATTTTTAATCTGTAGCTCTGCTCTAAAAGAACATACGTACCTGGGCTCGCCTACTATCCTTGCAAAGGTAAAATGATTGGCTAGAATCCAAAGTGTATGACATCTCAGCAAAAAAAGCCATAATGGCACCGGATACCAGTACCCATCCCTACCACTGACTGCTCCCTCACCTGACCTACATCCAATAGAACTCCTCTGGGACGTTATGTTCCGATCCATCCGATGGCACCAGGCTGCACCTCAGTCTGTCAAGGAGCTCAGTGATTCCCTGGTCCAGCTTGGGAGAAGATCCTTACAGCACTATACATCATCTGAGTAGGAGCATGCCCTGACATTATCAGGCATCATTTTGTTGCATCACTTTGATTTCAGGGGTCTTTTTGAAATTCAGCCCACTGACGGTTGATCTTCATACATCCTTTTGTTCCTAAGACATTACCCAGTCAACACCAGTGCAGATACCCTGGATGATTTTTTTCCCATTGAAATCATTGATTTGTTGTTGTTTTTTTAAACAAAGTATATAGAACCAGCTTTCCAAAGAAATGGAAGACTAAAAGTACAAAACAGACCTCTCTGCATTGAATCATACTTGTTATCAATCTCTGGCTCTCTTCCTTTCTTTAATCCTGTCTTCCTCCTCTCGCCCTAACCAGTTGAGGCAGATGGAAGCCCCACCCTGAGACTGGTTCTTCTGGAGGCTTCTTCCTGTTATAAGAGAGTGTTTCCTTCCCACTGTTGCCAAAATGCTTGCTCACAGGGGATCATATGGTTATTGGGGCTTTCTCCATATGTATTATTGTAGGGTCTACGTTACAATATAAAGCGCCTTGAGGCGACTGTTGTTGTAGTTCGGCACTGTATAAATCAAATAAAATTGAATTAAATTGAATTATTAACATCTTTATGTTCCATCAGGTAATGACAATAAAGAATATAATGCAAGCAAGAGCTACTGAAGGGGTAGCTTCCGCCACCACGGACGAAAATGATTGTGTCAGAATGCCATTTAAGCTGTCCGTTAGTGAAGACATATAATACAATAAACTCTTAATTGTTTTTAAATCTATCTGCCTATGTTAAAATAACCAACACATTGTTGTGGTTTGAAGTGTTGTAGTATCATGATAGATTTATTTATAGCACAGAACATAAAGCAAAAGCTGAATAACATTTAAAATGAAGTTAAACTGAAAGTACTTATTTGAAAAAAAAACTAAATAAAAAGAATAATATCTAATCATATGAGTATATACTTACACCAGTATTTACATTGTCCTTCATTAAAAGCATCAGTATTCATATTTTTTCATTTATACTTATATTTGTAAAATTGATCATTGGTTGTTATAGTACTACTACTACTACTACTAATAATAATAATAATAATAACTGTGTCCCTTTCCCCCTTAATAATAACTGCGTCCCTTTCCCCCTTGATGTGTTTTTTCTTCAGTGCAGCTGTTAGAAGAATACACTTAGCATACTCTTAGAAGAGTTCACGCTCCAGCACTAACAGTCATCTAGACTTCTTCTCTTTGGATGAAGCTTAACTCTCCATTTCACCTCCCAGTAACGCACACGTTGCTGCTGCTTCAGTCTCTCGGGATGATCAGGACACAGCTCATCCACTCACATACACTGTCACCATTGCCAAGGTCATCATTCCCAGCTGTAAATAAGAGAAGAAACGGAGATTAATATTCTGTTTACTGAAACTCAGTTTATTCGCTTTGTTGATGAAGCACCTCCAGTAAAACATGCAGCAGAGGAGCAAATGTGCGGTGTAACCGCTGTCCTCTCAGCTCTCATGTTAAGATGTTGGAGTGAATATATTGAACTTCACACAGAATTTCTGCATCAAGTTTGTTTCACTCAAATTCACAGTGGAAATGAACCGATGAGAATCTTTAATACTTCATTGCACTTTAATGATGAGATTCTTGCTGTTTAAATGAAACAAAGAGTTTCTGTGCATTAATGAACATCTCATCAGCTAATAAATAAACATGCAGGCTGTCACTGAATATATCTAGATGAAGCCACTGACGGAGAAAAAATGCAAATGCAACTCTGAACTTCAAAAGAACTTCTGCTCTGTATGAAGACTAGATGCAGATACTAGATTATTAAATGTAACAGTGGTTCTCTGAACAACAGTCCGCAGTTTTATGCTCCCACAGTCTGATGAAGATGAATGAGAACCTGTTTCTTTAAATCTTATAAGACTGTCAGCTAGAATCCAAGTTTATATCCTTAGACTTGAACACAACAACAGCAATCATCTTTACAACAACTCAAACACATGCTCACAACAAAAGCTACAGTAAGCTGCAAAACCAGCAGAGGGAGATATTTAATGTCAAGCCATCATCATCATCATTTTTATTTATAAAGAACCTTAAAACAAACATAGCTGATGCAAAGTGCTATAGATTGGAACTAAATAATAACATTTACATATAAGATATAAATAAAAGCCAAATAAAGGAAAAAAGTAAAATAATTAATTAGTTAGTTAATAACTAATTTAATTCAAAGCCAACACTTGGATGATACAGATTTACAAGAAAATTTTGATTATATATGTGTTGACCTTTCATAATAACAGTGTTTAGTACAATACCAATCAACCTTTACTGATCTTGGGGTATCCCGTTTATACTGTAGACTCCTCACAAGTTTAGAGAGTTGCTTAACGTTTGAATCCTGCAGGTTGTTGTCACTCAGGTTCAGAATTCTTAGATGTGAAGGACTGGACCTCAGAGCAGAAACCAGTGCAGCACAGCTGATCACTGACAAATTGCAGCTCCTCAGACTGGATAAACAATAAAACATCTACATATAATCAGTGATAATTATATCAAATGTGTTCAGGTTACTTCCCCAATTTTTGTCAGTATGTAAACTGTACTGCACGTGGGAAATGCTACTGAATAAAGTCTACTCCAACATTAAACGATAGCACCATAACAACACCCCACCTGCGCTAGTTGGACCAAATATCCTTGTTTATGTTACCAGCCTGCCTACCAGAAGGAGTACACCACATCTGTACTCTGCTATATCTAGTACTGCACAGACACCATCACCACGGCATCTGGGTGTATGCCAACCAAAGGTTTGGATGGCAAGTGCAGTTAGGACCCTGCTGAGGAACAGAAACACTGCCTTCAGGTCTGGTCATGTGGAACTGTACAGTTCAGCCAGAGTAAATCTAAAAGAGGGCATCAGACAGGCCAGGCTGGATTATAATAATAAAATTGAGGACTACCTCCACAGCAACAACTTGAGTCGGCTGTGGCTGACTTATTAACTACAAACCCAGACCCAATGCTGTTGATAGTGACGCTGTGCTTCAGGTTGTTGTCACTCAGGTTCAGAACATGAACCACTTCTTTTGAGAAACTGGCCAAAAGTTATATCATCCAAGGACTTCCACCCACATTCGACAACACCAGTTTGCATGCAGGGATAAGAGATCAACAGACGATGCCATAGCCACAGCTCTAAACAGAACCCTGACCCATCTGGAATACAAGGACATTTATGCCAGGCTTCTTTTCATCAATGTCAGCTTGGCATTCAACAAAATCATCCTTAAGAGACTGATAACAAAACTTATCAACGTTAGCCTCCCACACTTCATTTGCCTCTGCATTAGTGGCTTTCTCAGAAACTCACCCACAGAGAGTCACAGTACGGTCTCACCTCTCCCCAACACTCAGCCTCAACGTCAACTTAAAACAGGGATGTGTGCTAAGTCCCCTACTGTATACGCTACACCCATGATTGCACTCGCACCCACCCAAACAACTCTATCAGTTGTATGTTGTTAGGGTTGTATGTCCACTTCTCAAACTTGTGCAATCAATAATCAAGCACACACACATATCTACATATGTTAATATGTACATATTAACCTCCTAGGACCTGGCGTCCACATATGTGGACATCACCTTTTGGGTTATTTAGACCAAAATACTCAATTTTGCTCTACAAGGGCCTGATATCCACTTACGAGGAGATTATACTGCTACTGTTCTATCGAAATTTAAAACGAGTATCCTCATATGTGGCGCTCATTTTTCTTAGAAACAAAAGAGAAATCAAAAATCAAAGAGAGAAATCAAAAATGCATGCCATGGAAGATTTCAGGTCTTAGGAGGTTGAATATGTACATATTTAATCATGCTTATACTGTATTTATTTATTAGAAACTTTTATTTTCTATTTCTGTATTGTTATGAATAGATTGCTTTCTTTGCTTTCCTTGTTTTTCTTTGCATTGAATAGAACAGCATATAATATCAGTGTGTTTTTTGCATAATGACAATATAAAAAAAGATTCTAACGATTCTGATTTAGCTAAACATTACTTTGTCCTTATTAAATGAGCAATCCCTAATTTCTGATTTTCTTTGTGTCTGTGTGTATCCATAATATAATTATGTATTACAGAATTACAGAAAGTGAACCGACCTCAGAGTCTCCAGTCTACAGAGAGGAATCTCCAGAAAACCACAGAGATGCTTCACGCCTGAATCCTGCAGCTTATTTACACCCAAGTCCAGATATTTCAGATTGGAGGGGTTGGCCCTTAAAGCAGAGACCAGAGTAGCACAGCTGATCTCTGACAAACTGCAGCACCACAGACTGAACAAAGAAAATTAATGTGGATAAAATCAGATACAATTCAGCCACATATGGACAGTTTTTAAATTTGCACATAAACCATACTTTCCGTCATCAGTAAGAATTTCTTATTCATTAATCGTTATCATTTTTTTTTCAGTTTTGAAGGAGGAAATTAACTATACTATACACATAAATTATACGATTTTGTGATAGCAGACAGTAAGCAAACTGACATCAGAGTCTCCAATCTACATAGAGGAATCTCCAGAAAACCACACAGCTGCTTCACTCCTGAATCCTGAATCGCGTTTCCACCCAAGTCCAGATGTTTCAGATGGGAGGGATTGGACTTAAGAGCAGAAACCAGAGAAGCACAGCCAATCTCTGAAAAACTGCAGAGCTCCAATCTAAAGAGAGAATAAAACATGCAGATAACATATATTTTGGTCATTTATACATGGAACTCATGGAAGTCTATCAAATTTAGGTTTATCAGTAGTCACAGAATAGGTTAACTGACCTCAGAGTGTCCAGTCTACAGTTTGAACTCTCCAGAAAACCATATAGTTGTTTCACGCCTGAATCCTGCAGGTCATTAAAGGCCAGGTCCAATTTTTTCGAATGGGAGGGGTTAGACTTCAGTGCTGAGACCAGAGCAACACTGCTTTTCGGTGACAAACCGCTGAGCTCCAATCTAAGTAACGAATAAAACAATAATAAACAAATTAGATGTGGAAAGGTTGGTAATTTGAAGTTCAGGGAATCTTCTGTACACGGATGTGACTGTTTAGCAGGCATATGAAACATTTATTTAATTTAATAACTAACAGTGGCCATTCATTTCAATATCTGTGCCCAACACTAGTCTTTAGTGACCACAGACCAATTTATATTCCAATAAAACGTTGATTTTTAAATGGATGCTACACAATGGAAATGAATTAATAATGACATTTATAATAGTAACAGAGAGTAAGTGACCTAACCTCAGAGACTCCAGTCTACAGTGTGGACTTTCCAGAAAACAACACAGCTGTTTCAGTCCTGAATCATCCAGGTTGTTGTTGTAGCTCAGGTCCAGATCTTTCAGATGGTAGGGGTTTGATTTCAGAGCAGAGATGTCACGCACGCCGATGACATCGCCGCCTGCAGCATCGCCGCCTGCAGCATCGCCGCCTGCAGCATCGCCGCCTGCAGCATCGCCGCCGTCAGGTCCCGCAGCCGTCCTGCTGCCGTCAGGTCCGGCCTCCGTGTCTTCATCCACGCCTGGTCCGGCCTCCGTGTCTTCATCCACGCCTGGTCCGGCCTCCGTGTCTTCATCCACGCCTGGTCCGGCCTCCGTGTCTTCATCCACGCCTGGTCCGGCCTCCGTGTCTCCATCCACGCCTGGTCCGGCCTCGTCTGGTCCTGCCTCGTCTGGTCCTGCGGTTGCCACACCGCCGTCAGAGCCAGCTCGATCTGTTCCGCCTCGCCTCTGCCGGCCGTTTTCCAGGCCTCTAAGTTGGCATCATGGCCTTCGGGGACGGCCTCCGGAAAGAGTTCGTCGCTGCCGCTGGCATCGCGGCCGACCTCCGGACCTGCTCAGTGGCCGCCACTGCCTTCCAAGTGGTCGGCCTCCTGATTGGTTTTGCCTGCGCCGCCGCCATTGCTGTGTGCACGGTCGGCCCCCAGAACTGTTCGCCCGTCGCCGCCGTTGCTGTGTGCACGGTCGGCCCCCTGAACTTTTCATGGACTCTTGTTGAGCTCTGGTTTCATTTTGTTTTTGATGTGCTTTTCTGCGTTTTTGGACCGTGGTGCTCCTTGTTTTTTGTTTGGTCTCTGTCCCTCCGTCCTGGGCCCCCTCCGCCCGCCCTGGCCTGGTGCTTTGTGCTTTTTTGTTTGGGGCTGTCGGGAGCCAGCCCTTTGAGGGGGGGTACTGTCACGGTTCTGGGTC
This sequence comes from Perissodus microlepis, assembly GCF_051167445.1. Lineage (NCBI taxonomy): Eukaryota > Metazoa > Chordata > Actinopteri > Cichliformes > Cichlidae > Perissodus > Perissodus microlepis. Next base: position 19,780,161 of record NC_140477.1, on the reverse strand, counting down.
CGTTGGGCCCAGTGTTTTGAGTTTATTATGTTTTGGTTTATTTTTGCATTATGGATTGTTTTCTGATGTTCTGGTGCTTTGTTTATTATTATCATTATGGATCTGTTTCTGTTATTCTTGGTGAGGGATCAGTTCTTAGGTTTTGGGTTCTCATGTGTATTGCAGTTTCCGTTTCATTGTCTAGTCTGTCTCTCAGTGTCATGTCTGCATCTGGTTTAGTAATTCTTGTTTCCTGTCTTATTGTGAAAGTCTTTGTCTTATGTTAGTGTGTGCGGCTTAGCTCCCCCGTCTCGTTAGCCCTGATCTCCCCCAGCTGTGTCTCCCTTCTGTTGCCCATTCCCTCATTACTACCCTGTGTATTTAAGCCCTGTGTTTTCCCATGCTCGGTGTCGCGTCGTACCCTCAGAATTATGCCTGTGTGTTCAGTTCTCAGTGTCATTGTTCAGTTCACGTTTATCACCAGCAATAAAGCTAAGGTTCTCAGTTTCAATTCAGTCTCAGAGTCTCGCATTTGGATCCTCCTCTCCATCCGCCTGCACACAGAGCCCTGACAGAACGACGCGACCAGTAATGGATCCAGCAGACTCCGTATGGTATCGGCGACCCGCAGTTTCCACCTTCATCAAGGAGAGGGAGAGGCAGGGGGCTAGGTGTGCCTGGGAGCACGAGTCACCATTCGATGGGTCTCGTTTGGCTCTGGGTGGGCCCCGCAGCTTCCAAACTGCGATGGCTACCGCCGTTCCATCAGCTGTTCCGTCAGGGATGCGAGGGGCCAAGCGCTCTCCCTCGACGGCAGTAGCTCCTCAGTTTTCTGGTGTCACTCCACCGCTGCTCTCAGAATTCAGGCCCTGCAGGAGGGGCAAGCAGCGACGAAAGAAGGATTATGTGGTGGAAGACACTGGGCTTACTCCACTGCAATCCTTTGCTTTGTTTTTGGGACTTCCACGTTCAGAGCTACACAAACTTCCCGCCTCTTCGTCCCAGCCCGGCCCACCGAAAGACGTTCGGCCAGGTCTGCAGAAGGATTCGCAGTCTGGCTTACCTCCCTCTTCCCAGAGTGAGCGCCGCTCACGCAGCCGTCGCTCCGCTTCCTCTGGACAGTCAGCAGTGGTGAGCAACAAAGACTGTCTTTCTCATGCTCCTCCTGACCTCATGAACGTAACAAACAATAAATCCACCCCTAAGATTCTGAAGACTACCTGCCATGCAAGTGAATCTAAATCTACTAACTTAAAGGTAGTTGAGTCTGTGTTTGTTAACCCTGTGAACCCCTGCTCTGAGGATTTAAGAACCTGTTTTCATTCTGCACAATCTGAACCTAGTGTTAAAATGACTAAGACTACTCCACTTAAATCTGGGGGGAGAAATGTTCGAACTGCTGTGAAATTTCCGGAGGCTTCAAATTCTGTTTTCAAGTCAGCTGAAAGGGAGGTGGTTAATGTTTCTAAGCCAGCCTTTCAGCCATGTACTTTTCAGCAAGGGCACAGGCAGTTGGTAGGGACAGAAATTGCAGAAATTGCCCGAGTCGCCCGTCCAGCCTCAAGTGTCGTCAACCGGAGGGTCCGAGGGGCCCGTCCAGCCTCATGCCACGTCAGCTGGTGGGTCCGAGGAGCCCGTCCAGCTTCAAGCCAAGTCAGCTGGGGGTCCTGGAGGACCCAGCAAGCACATCCTCACGTCTGCTGACGGTCCGGGGAAGTCTGTTCAGCCGTCATCTGCTGAATCATCCCCCGCGACTTCTACATCGCCGCCTGCAGCATCGCCGCCTGCAGCATCGCCGCCTGCAGCATCGCCACCTGCAGCATCGCCGCCTGCAGCATCGCCGCCTGCAGCATCGCCGCCGTCAGGTCCCGCAGCCGTCCTGCTGCCGTCAGGTCCGGCCTCCGTGTCTTCATCCACGCCTGGTCCGGCCTCCGTGTCTTCATCCACGCCTGGTCCGGCCTCCGTGTCTTCATCCACGCCTGGTCCGGCCTCCGTGTCTCCATCCACGCCTGGTCCGGCCTCGTCTGGTCCTGCCTCGTCTGGTCCTGCGGTTGCCACACCGCCGTCAGAGCCAGCTCGATCTGTTCCGCCTCGCCTCTGCCGGCCGTTTTCCAGGCCTCTAAGTTGGCATCATGGCCTTCGGGGACGGCCTCCGGAAAGAGTTCATCGCTGCCGCTGGCATCGCGGCCGACCTCCGGACCTGCTCAGTGGCCGCCACTGCCTTCCAAGTGGTCGGCCTCCTGATTGGTTTTGCCTGCGCCGCCGCCGTTGCTGTGTGCACGGTCGGCCCCCAGAACTGTTCGCCCGTCGCCGCCGTTGCTGTGTGCACGGTCGGCCCCCTGAACTTTTCATGGACTCTTGTTGAGCTCTGGTTTCATTTTGTTTTTGATGTGCTTTTCTGCGTTTTTGGACCGTGGTGCTCCTTGTTTTTTGTTTGGTCTTGTTTGGACGCGACCAGTAATGGATCCAGCAGACTCCGTATGGTATCGGCGACCCGCAGTTTCCACCTTCATCAAGGAGAGGGAGAGGCAGGGGGCTAGGTGTGCCTGGGAGCACGAGTCACCATTCGATGGGTCTCGTTTGGCTCTGGGTGGGCCCCGCAGCTTCCAAACTGCGATGGCTACCGCCGTTCCATCAGCTGTTCCGTCAGGGATGCGAGGGGCCAAGCGCTCTCCCTCGACGGCAGTAGCTCCTCAGTTTTCTGGTGTCACTCCACCACTGCTCTCAGAATTCAGGCCCTGCAGGAGGGGCAAGCAGCGACGAAAGAAGGATTATGTGGTGGAAGACACTGGGCTTACTCCACTGCAATCCTTTGCTTTGTTTTTGGGACTTCCACGTTCAGAGCTACACAAACTTCCCGCCTCTTCGTCCCAGCCCGGCCCACCGAAAGACGTTCGGCCAGGTCTGCAGAAGGATTCGCAGTCTGGCTTACCTCCCTCTTCCCAGAGTGAGCGCCGCTCACGCAGCCGTCGCTCCGCTTCCTCTGGACAGTCAGCAGTGGTGAGCAACAAAGACTGTCTTTCTCATGCTCCTCCTGACCTCATGAACGTAACAAACAATAAATCCACCCCTAAGATTCTGAAGACTACCTGCCATGCAAGTGAATCTAAATCTACTAACTTAAAGGTAGTTGAGTCTGTGTTTGTTAACCCTGTGAACCCCTGCTCTGAGGATTTAAGAACCTGTTTTCATTCTGCACAATCTGAACCTAGTGTTAAAATGACTAAGACTACTCCACTTAAATCTGGGGGGAGAAATGTTCGAACTGCTGTGAAATTTCCGGAGGCTTCAAATTCTGTTTTCAAGTCAGCTGAAAGGGAGGTGGTTAATGTTTCTAAGCCAGCCTTTCAGCCATGTACTTTTCAGCAAGGGCACAGGCAGTTGGTAGGGACAGAAATTGCAGAAATTGCCCGAGTCGCCCGTCCAGCCTCAAGTGTCGTCAACCGGAGGGTCCGAGGGGCCCGTCCAGCCTCATGCCACGTCAGCTGGTGGGTCCGAGGAGCCCGTCCAGCTTCAAGCCAAGTCAGCTGGGGGTCCTGGAGGACCCAGCAAGCACATCCTCACGTCTGCTGACGGTCCGGGGAAGTCTGTTCAGCCGTCATCTGCTGAATCATCCCCCGCGACTTCTACATCGCCGCCTGCAGCATCGCCGCCTGCAGCATCGCCGCCTGCAGCATCGCCACCTGCAGCATCGCCGCCTGCAGCATCGCCGCCTGCAGCATCGCCGCCGTCAGGTCCCGCAGCCGTCCTGCTGCCGTCAGGTCCGGCCTCCGTGTCTTCATCCACGCCTGGTCCGGCCTCCGTGTCTTCATCCACGCCTGGTCCGGCCTCCGTGTCTTCATCCACGCCTGGTCCGGCCTCCGTGTCTCCATCCACGCCTGGTCCGGCCTCGTCTGGTCCTGCCTCGTCTGGTCCTGCGGTTGCCACACCGCCGTCAGAGCCAGCTCGATCTGTTCCGCCTCGCCTCTGCCGGCCGTTTTCCAGGCCTCTAAGTTGGCATCATGGCCTTCGGGGACGGCCTCCGGAAAGAGTTCGTCGCTGCCGCTGGCATCGCGGCCGACCTCCGGACCTGCTCAGTGGCCGCCACTGCCTTCCAAGTGGTCGGCCTCCTGATTGGTTTTGCCTGCGCCGCCGCCGTTGCTGTGTGCACGGTCGGCCCCCAGAACTGTTCGCCCGTCGCCGCCGTTGCTGTGTGCACGGTCGGCCCCCTGAACTTTTCATGGACTCTTGTTGAGCTCTGGTTTCATTTTGTTTTTGATGTGCTTTTCTGCGTTTTTGGACCGTGGTGCTCCTTGTTTTTTGTTTGGTCTCTTGTGAAAGTCTTTGTCTTATGTTAGTGTGTGCGGCTTAGCTCCCCCGTCTCGTTAGCCCTGATCTCCCCCAGCTGTGTCTCCCTTCTGTTGCCCATTCCCTCATTACTACCCTGTGTATTTAAGCCCTGTGTTTTCCCATGCTCGGTGTCGCGTCGTACCCTCAGAATTATGCCTGTGTGTTCAGTTCTCAGTGTCATTGTTCAGTTCACGTTTATCACCAGCAATAAAGCTAAGGTTCTCAGTTTCAATTCAGTCTCAGAGTCTCGCATTTGGATCCTCCTCTCCATCCGCCTGCACACAGAGCCCTGACAAGAGAATAGAGCAACATGGCTGATTGCTGACAAACTGCAGCTCTACAAACTGAATCGGGAATAAAACACGTTAATATAATGTTTTTACCTTCTCTCAATCAAATGAGTACTTAGTATCTGTCTTTCTTTCACTTTCACTTTTACACTCATGTTTGGTCAGAGCGTGAAAAGGTGTTTGGCCCCTTCCTGATTTATTTTTTTAATTGCATATTTGTCATACTTTAAAATTAAAGTGATTTTAAATGATTGTTTTAGTTTTAATATTACACTGACCTATTATTCAAACAATATTATGAACACCAACCTAGTCCTTTGTGAAAAAAATAATAGACATGGGTTTCATAGAGAATTGTGAAACTTTCTGTGGAAAAAATGGTCTTGTGGGGAAAGCTGGCATTCATCCTACTTTAGATATAAAGGACATCATTTCTATCACATCATTTCATCATTTGGTCAAATTAATAACAAAGTGATTATCCTGATTTGGTACCAGGAAAGAGAGTTGCAGTCTCACACACCTCTCTGAAGTTTCTCTCTTTATTTTATCCCCACAGAGACTGTGTCTGCTCCCAGATCATCATCAAACAAACCAAAAATGAGCATATTAAAAAATAATAATATAACACCCTAAACTGCTTCAAAAACGAAAACAATTAAAGGTGGACTATTAAACATTAGATCTCTCTAAGTTACTGTGAGTAAATGATTTAATAATTGTTCAACATATTGATTTATTCTGCCTTACAGAAACCTGGTTATGGTATGATGAAAATTTTAGTTTGGATAAATCAGTATACTGAGTTCAACTAACTTTCAGAATCCTCAAATTTAGTTCAGTTCAATTAGATTTTATTTATACAGAGCCAAACCACAAAAACAGTCGCCTCAAGGCAATTTATATTCTAAGGTAGACCCTAGAATAAAAAAGCACAGGCTGAGGAGGAGTGGCTGCAATTTTTCAATCCAGATTATTTATCAGCCATGTTTATGAAGCCAGTTTTAGTTGTTATCTGTTGCCCTCCTGGTGCATACTCATACATACAGAATACCTTTCAAAATATATTTTGGTTGGTCTGTCAATTTACTTTCTGGCCTTTATTTTGCACTCTAAAATTTGAGTTAATGATTAAACACGTATATCTTTAAAACTATTGACTGAGTTGAATATTTAACTGGTATGAGCATAGAAATTAATTTCAGAAATTTGTGATAGATACATTTAAAAAACATTTGAGTATTAAATTAAAAAATGTAAAAAAGATTCCAGCACCCCAGCAAATAAAATCACAAAACAAAATATCGTTGTTTTAAGTTTTGAGTACTCTGTGTCTGTCAGGTTTCCTCTTTCCTTTTGATAGTCCTTGTCTCTTGTGTATAACGTTCGGTTTGCTTCCCTTTCCTCTTATGTCTAATTTGTTCCACCGTGTTTCCCAGCTGTCTCCACTCCCTAATCTTCCCCTTGTGTATATACTTTCTCAGTCTCTGAGTATGGAGGTCTGTATGGGAGCTGTTAGTGCAGAACACCACATGAAGAAACTAAAGGCAAGACAGGGTGACACATGGCATTGCATCAGGTAATGTAGAGTGTAGGATCTAACCTATTAAACTATGTGCACAATCTGGTGCCGAAATTCGAGTCCTGGATACCCAAAACCAACATACCATAAAGGAACTGGAAAAAGATGGGTCACTCCATCTGACAGCACTAGAGTCAGGTTATAAGGGGAAAGCTTTACAGTTCAATTTATTGAAATATCTTCAGAAATAGTAATCAGTGAACTGACCTCAGAGTCTCCAGTCTGCAGTTTGGACTCTCCAGAGCAGCAAAAAGGTTTTTTGACTCTAAACCCTGCAGGTTGTTTCCATTCAGGTTCAGCTCTGTCAGATGGGAGGGGTTGGACATGAGAGTTGAGGCCACGATTTCATAGTGAGTCTCTGACAGTTTACAGCCAGAAAGTCTGTGATGACACATATTACAGAACAAGTTATTATAAAGAACTAGTGTTTTGTGTGGCATGTTCCAAAGTAAGATGTCATTGAACAAAAGAAAAAGAGCACAATGGTGCAAACTGAATCCAGACAGAGACAAATTAATATCAGCTCTTTCCACATATCTGCAGACAGAATGCTTACACAAACCTAGTGAAGTATACAGTCTGCAGCCAGAGGCGGAGTTCAACTAGTACCAATAAAATCGGAATTACACCTCTGAGCACAAATTGGATCACATCTTGGAGAAGCTCACTGCGGTCGTGAGTTCTCAGAATCGGCTTTTTGAGCACAAGAATGACAAGACCACGGAACGTAAGTTTGATAACATCATGGAGAAGCTCACGGCTCTCCAACGGGAGATTGAGAGACCAGTGTCGGACTGTTAGAACAGCTTTGAAATTCATATGAGTTGTTCACACTAAAGCAAAAAACACCATCACTTCATGCGGCTACCCCTTTGGCGCCAGCTGCAGTCTCAAGGCTGGAGCTGAACAAAAACACCCTGATAACGACTGTGTTTAGACTGTTCTTCCCATTCTATGCAAGGCCACCTGGGTTGGCTGGAAGTAGGGCTGGGCGATATGACCCAAAATTCATATCTCGATATTTTTTAGCTGGATGGCGATATAAGATATATATCTCGATATTTTTTTAAAGCCATAAAGTAAGAACAAAAAGAGAGTTCTTAGTCAAAGCGGTGTCCCAGATGTCACACAGGCACTTTTATTAACATACAGCATAGATGTACATGAAAAAATTACTCAAAAATAAATTATGAGCATTTATTAAATAATAATGCTCCATAAATAAAATAAAACAATGTTGTTTTTGTGCATAACAAAGAGCTCACAATTGTGCAGTCAAAATGTAAACTAAAAGACGCTGAGCATAATAACAAAGCCAGATTTCCCAGCTGCTCTGTTCCCAACTTCTACTGCGTGACTGACAGCCTGGAGTTTGAAATCCGCTTCGTAACCATGTCTCTGAACAGGTGCCATTTACACACACAATACGGTAATATTACGTTGAAGCACAGTACGTATCACTCCGCAAGGTTCCTCTGTAGCCGTAATGCTCCGACAATCCATCAAGTGGTGCAGCTCCGTAGCTTACCAAAGTCATACTAAAACATTTTTTGACAGATTGCTGCACGCCTTGTACCACTTCAAATCGGTTCGCGGTCATCAAGCACAACCAGAATTCATACATAAGGCACGCTGTCAACTTTTGAGAGAATGAAAGGATTTTAGGAGGGGCTGCATGGCGTTAGCGTGGTTAGCTCGTTAACACGTTAACGCCGTCCAGCCCCACCCACGGGGCGATGCGCAGTAACTCGTTAACGGAGATTTGCCGTGTCCATCTTGTCGCTGCCTGTAGGTGAAGCGATGGGGGAGGAGGGGGAGTTGTGTTCAGTGAAGGAGAGAGGCGAGGCGAAGTAACGTTGCGTAGAGACAAAAGTGGACGAAAGAGAGGCAAACTTGTGGCTCCACAAGTATAATTATAACGTAACATAGACTATATCGATATAAAGGATTTTGTCACATCTTATATCTCGTATAAAAATATATTTTATTTTTAAAAAACTCGATATATCGCCCAGCCCTAGCTGGAAGACTGTTTACTTAGCCTGGCAGGGTGAAGGACACTGTCTCAGCTGAACTCTGGACACATACACACACACACACACACAGACATATATACACATACAGATGTACACTCATCCCCCCTCCCGCTCCAAACGCCTTCGACACTTATTCCCCTCCGATGCTGACGGTGGATCAAGGAGACCAGCGCATAGGCTGCAGGCCCGGATGTACTGTCTACATTGGCTATCTCTCACCCTTTACCCACCCCTGTTGCTTGTCATGTGTTTCTTTGGTGTATTAAGAGTTTTTTCATGCTATGTGCAGAGGTGTTTTTTTCTGTTCTCAAACTGATCTCCCTATTGGAGCTCAGTCTGGGGGGAGTTATTTTTTTCTCCTTATCGTTCCTCATGTTGTGCTTTTTCCATGTTATACCCCTCTGACCTGTCTTCCCCATGTGATGTTTGTGTAATGTATGTATGGTTGGAAGGGTAAGATGACGCTGGCACAGCTGGCAGCCTTAACCCAATTTCCCTTGGGATGAATAAAGTATGATCAATCAATCAATCAATCAATCAATCAATCAATATTGATGAGCAGTTAGGCTTGTAGCACTGTAACCTCAATTTCTAGGTACAATCAATATGCCGATTTTAAGTCTCTTTGCACAAGATTTCATCTTTGGTTTTTGTTTTTGATGCTATGCTTAAACATTAACAACAAAAACACAGACACTAAAAAAAGTTGTTAACTGTGTCCTCATTAGGATCGAGCAGGGGTAGGGAACTCCAGGCCTCGAGTGCCAGTGTCCTGCAGGTTTTAGATGTGTCCTTGATCCAACACAGCTGATTTAAATGGCTAAATTAGCTCCTCAACATGCCTTGCAGTTCTCCAGAGGCCTGGTAATGAACTAATCATTTGATTCAGGTGTGGTGACCCAGGGTGAGATCTAAACCTGCAGGACACCGGCTCTCGAGGACTAACGTTCCCTACCCCTGGGATAGAGATTTGTGTTAACATGTGTAACATGAAACAATAATTCTCCTCAGTCTCTCTCAGACCTGAAGATTTTAGTGCAATTTCACATTTAGTCTATTTACTGTGGTCGTAATTAGTTAGAGTTTGTAAGCAAACAGTAATGCATCGTTACAATGCATTGTTACAGTAATTCTTTCTTAAAAAACAAACAACATTTTCAGAGCAGCTCAACAGCATCTGTGAAAATCTAACCAGTGTATTGTTTGCAATAGAAAAAAATGGAATTATAAGAAAGAACAATGAGAGCATTATAGTAAGAACTTTTGAACACCTTAGCTACAAATTTACATTGATTTACAATGTTAATCAGATATTTACTCACTGAGCCTTTCTACAGTTCCTCACAGCAGGAATCAGTCTCCTTCATCCCTCATCCGATGTGTTATACTTCTTCAGGACAAACTCATCCAAAACCTCTGACATCTGCAGCATGTAGGCCAGAGCTGAGCAGTGGATCTCAGAGAGCTCCTTCTCTGATCTGTTTTTGCACTTCAGAAACTCCAAGATCTCCTGATGTACCGTGAGTTCATTCATTTCCATCAGACAATGGAAGATGTTGATGCATCTGTCAGGAGAGGTATTCTCATTGGTTATCTTGCAAAGGTTGCTGATGATTCGCTGTATAATTTCTGGAGTGCTCTCTGTCTCGCCTAGCAGACCTCGTAAGAGTCTCTGATTGGACTCCAGAGAGAGACCATAAAGGAATCGGACCAACAGGTCCAGGTGTCCATTTTTAATTTGGAGGGATTTCTGCATGACTCTGCTCAGAAAGACATCTAAAGACGAGATGTCACCACAATAAACATGTTCACCATTCCCTAAAAAATGCTTCAGCACTTCTGTTTTTCTGTTAGTATGACAGTGAAACATGTAGACTGCAGCCAAAAACTCCTGAATACTCAGATGAACAAAGCAATAGACTGATTTCTGGAATATCACACAGTCTCGTTTGAAGATCTCTGTACAAACTCCTGAGTACACTGAGGCCTCTGTGACATCCAGACCACACTGCTCCAGGTCTTCTTGGTAGAACATGATGTTTCCTTTCTCAAGATTTTCAAAGGCCAGCTTCCCCAGCTTCAGAAGAACTTCACTGTCAGCCTCTGTCAGCTCTTGTGGACTCGTCTCATATCCCTCATGGTACTTGTGCTGTCTCTTTGTCTGAATGAGCAAGAAGTGTGAGTACATGTCAGTCAGGGTCTTGGGCAGCTCTCCTCTCTGCTCTGTAGTCAACATGTGCTCTAGGACTGTAGCAGTGATCCAGCAGAAGACTGGGATTCTACACATGACGTGAAGGCTCCTGGATGTCTTCATGTGGGAGATGAATCTGCTGGACACCTCTTCATCACTGAATCTCCTCCTGAAGTACTCCTCCTTCTGGGCGTCAGTGAAGCCTCGTACTTCTGTCACCCTGTCAACACATATAGGAGGGATCTGATTGGCTGCTGCAGGTCGGGAAGTTATCCAGATGAGAGCTGAGGGAAGCAGATTCCCTTTGATGAGGTTTGTCAGCAGTTCACTGACTGATGACTTCTGTGTGACATCAGACACAAGCTTCCCTTTAGTGAAATCCAAAGTCTGCTTTCATCCAGGCCATCAAAGATGAACAAAGGTTTGCAGACAGTGAGCTGCTCTGCTGTGACCTTCTGTAATGTTGGATGGAAAACATGGAGGAGGTCCAGAAGACTGTACCGGTCATCTCTGATCAGGTTTAGCTCCCTGAATGAAAGCAGAATCACCACACTGACACGTTGGTTCTCCAAACCTTCTGCCCAGTCCAGAGTGAACTTCTGCACTGAGAACGTTTTTCCAATGCCGGCAATGCCATTCGTCAGAACCACTCTGATGCATCTCTGTTGGTCAGGCAAGGCTTTAAAAATGTCATGACAGCTGACTGGAGTGTCATGGAGGGCCTTGTTCATGGAAACTGTCTCCAGCTGCCACACCTCATGTTGGGTATGAACCTCTTCACGCTGTCCTTCTGTGATGTAGAGCTCAGTGAAGATCCTGTTAAATAGGGTTCCACTTCCCGTTCCTTCAGTTAAACATTTACATCTCCTCTCCAGATTAGCCTTATGTTTGTCTAACAACTTCTGCAGCAGACGACTATCTGCTAAAAGAATGAAAATCAATGAACATAAAGCAAAATATATATTATAACTGGATGTTATAGAAAAATGGACAGGGGGGCGCCGGGCGGGGAGGCAGGGAAAAGGAAGTTTCTTCTCAACCAGACCAAGGGGGAGGGCTACACCTCAGATTTTTGGACCAAACCAGTCCCTCTAGGCTGGTTGGTGTAGTTGAATGCTGAATGACCTTCAAGGCCTAACGGATAAAGTCCATTGGTTTTCCTTACCATTTATGGATTTGGACCATTTCAACTGTGCATTTGTGAGTGAGCTTTAAGCAATGCACTAGAAGAAGACAAGCCACTATAGTTGCTGATGCACTTGAATTGTTGTTGTTTTTTTTTAGAATTCAATTTGTTAACAATAAAGGCCCTTTGGGTATATTTTGTGCTTTGTCCTTTGCTCATTTGGCAAGACACCACATTTTATTTTAGCTTTTAATACCTGAACAACACAAGAAGTCCAGCTTTCAGAAATGAAATAATCAGACAGAGCTTACTTTCATAGTTTCTCTGAATGCCTGAAGAGCCTTCTAATGAAGCAGACTGGTGCAAGGAGATGGACTGTCTGCATCCACAGCTGGTAGAGACCAGATCCTTTTTAAAATCCTGATAGGAAGTACAGCAGGACATCTGCTTCTCCACACTGTGAAAACCACGGAAAAATTATTCTGATCAAAACAAAGCACAGTAAAGCCAGAAGTGCTAAAATTTAATACTAGCACTGACAAATATATATCACGGTCATGATCAGTCTGTAGTTGGCTGTTGGAGCCAATCACAAAGCATGGAAAGGCTGCAGAGCCTAATTTAATTGAGAGGGGAAAAAATGCAAGCTTTCAAGAACAAGCCTGGAGCAATAATTAAGACCCAGAATGGATATGAGTATAGTTGGATGTGCTACATGGAAATGTGGTTAAACTCACACTTCCTGGAACATAACATTTCTAGCACATAGAGTAGGACACACCTACACACACCAGAGATGAAGGAAACCATCAGACTGAAGAAGAAGTCCTGTTGGGCTTCGGGAGCATGGAGTGTCTGACCCATTGCTAAGGGCCATTCGAAACTGAATTTTCCCCTTGTCGAGTTTTCTCCCGGTACTCTGGCTTCCTCCCACAGTCCAAAGACATGCAGTTAGTGGAGTTAGGTTAATTGGTGATTGTAAATTGCTCATAGGAGTCTGTCTCTTTGTGTTAGCTTTGCGATTAGACTGGAAACCTTCCCAGGGTGTACCCCACCTCTCACCCACGACAGCTGGGATAGGCTCCAGCTCTCCCATGGCCCTGAATGGGATAAGTGGAAGTGAATGGAAGGATATAATGGCCCATCTTAAGTTTGTCATTGAGCATCTTAATGATTCCAAGAAGGCTCAAGTAAAAGTCCTGTTTCAGGTGAAACCAAAATCAAGGTCTTTGGTGTCAACATGACCAACCATGTTTGGTGTAAGAGAAATGTTGAGTAGGACCCAAAGAACGGCATCCCCACAGAGGCAGAAACAATAAGCATTGGGGCTGTGTTTCTGCTAAGTGTACAAGACAGCTTCAAAAATGGCCAATGGGTGGGGCCATGTAGTGCAAAATTTTAGACAAGGACTTCCTTCCTTCAACCAGAACACTGAGGATGGGTCATGGTTGGGACTTCCATCATGACAGTGACTCAGAGCATACCTCCATGTCAACAAAGAAGTGACTAAAGAAGCACATTAAAACATGAAACTCAAGTCTTGGTTTGAAAAAAGTTTGCTCAACCAGTCTACATGTATTTTGTGCACTTTTTTGAAGGTATCAACTTCTTGGTTTGTCCACTGGAGGATCCTTCAGGAGAATGGAGTATATGGCCCATTACTATGGGCTCTGCAGCGTCTACATGTTGCTTATAGCAAGAGCTTGGTTTGCATTTCTGGGAATAAGTCAAATATTCTAATTTGTGAAGACTTAAAGTTTACTGTATTTTACTATACTGTACATACTATATTCACTATTTAGGATACAAAGTCTACTAAAAACAAAGGTTTATAATTATGTATTGCTTCATTTGTGTTTTTGTGCAGTTGTTTGTTTTGTTTTGTTTTGTTTTAACCATCATGCCTCTAAAGAGACTAAAGATTTGAGATCTTTATCATCCAAAATCTGATCTTTATGTCAGGATATCCTGCTTACTTATATTTAGCTGTGCATGTATACAGATTCATTAAAATAGAAGAACTCCTTGATGTGTTTATCAGTGAGCTTTTCACATCAGATACCCACATAGCAAAATTGGTATGGCCCGGATCTGGCCCACACGATGTGCTTACACATGGCCCACATACCGCAAAGAATGACGGCCCTTTGGGGGCCCAGATCTGGTTTGCCAGAGGTGGCCCACACATGGGCCAGCACAAGGCCAGTTGCAGACACACTGGTGGTCCTGTGCTGGCCCAGAACAGTTTCAGCTCTGGCCCAGAACAGTTTCAGGTCTGGCCCCAGATGTCAGCCTAATGTGTACCTTAATTAAGCCTTGTAATAACAACATGTGCATAATAGTGCAAAAGTAACATGACAAAACTCTGTTCAGACAGTGAACATACTGATTCTTAAATAACATTTTTCAACTCTCCCAGATTACTCAAAGTGCTCTATACAACATGCCACATTCACCCAACCACACACTTTCTCTTAACTGAGTGCTTCCTAACTACATTCATACACATTCACACTCACAACATGAAGACTAGAGGAGCCAGGGATTGAACCACTAAGCCACCTGAGCTACAGCCACCCACTGGCAAAGATGAGTAAACCCTCACTAGGTTTTGGATAAAGTGTACACTCACAAACCTGTCAAACATGGCATTTGGGTCTTCTAACTAAAATAGGAAAATACAAACATAAATAGTGCATCATTGCTAGACATACACCCTGCCATAACACCAGTCAGTCTGAAGTGCCGGCTTGATGCTGGATCCCAGCCAGAGCTGTTTTCTATGGGCCTGGGCCAAATTAACCAAACCATAATCGGGCCAGATATGGCATGCCATCGCATAGACAGGAGCGTCATTGCCACACCTGGCCCACATCTGGTTGACATATACCCTGCCATAACAACCGTCAGCCAGAAGTGCCAGCTTGATGCCGGATCCTGGCCAGAGCTGTTTTCTATGGGCCTGGGCCACATAAACCAAATCATAATCGGGCCAGATATGGCATGCCATCGCATAGACAGTGCCATCTATGCCAGGCCTGGCCCATATCTGGATGACATACGTCTTATCATACCAGAAGTCAGCCAGCAGTGTCGGCTTAATACCAGATCCGGGCCAGACCTGCTTGCTGTGGGTACGTTTTTTTTCGTGTGGGGAAATACACAGATTTTCAACATCCTCACAGAAGCTTTGCATTGTTAGAGTTGAGTGAAGGTGGTCTAACAGTTACTGTAAAACAACAGTGGTTCTCTTATCATGAATTGTCTTCAGCTTCATTTACAGAATAAACACTGCCTTACTTTGTGTTTGAGAGTCCAGGTTCTTTACTGAAGATTAGGTTTTCAACTTTGGACTGGTTAGTCTTCAAAGACACACAGCTGGATCTTGAAAGCTCTGCACTGTGTCTGTGTTGCTGACTGCTGGAAACACAAACAGAAAAAAATCATACATTTGTCTTGTGCATGTTCCTGTTGTTTGGTACTGAGCTTTTTCTCCCTCAGGGTTGGGTTTATGAGGCTAAAACATGTGATGTCTTCAGTAAATGTTTAATCTTTTCCTCTTCAATCCTAATCCTAAACTCTGATCATGACTGTGTAAGGACTGAGAAACAGTGAGAGGGTAGTGCTGAGAGAATAGTATTACACTCTGATTATTACCGTCCCCTGTGTAGTCTTTCTGATCAGACCCAAATCTTTGAAGCAGCAGCAGAAAGAGTTTCCACTGAGCAGCCTTTATATCATATAAAATCTGACGTTAATGCATGTTTTTATGTTATCCGGCTCAATTCTCCCACCGTACTTATGTGGTTGCTTGTGTATAGTTACAATACACAAGCAGTAAGTTTATGTTGTGCTTTTTAATCCAAATAATAGTATCTCCTGCCAAATGATTCATCTTCCCCTTAGTTTAAAAGAAGAATCAGTGTCCTACTTTATGTCTGAGGGTCCAGGTTCCTTCAGTTCACTCATCGTTAGTCTGAGAAAGAAAGCAGCGAAACAAAGAATGAGCACAGAACAATTATCATAATAAACATGTTTGTCAGCACAAGAATTACACACACCGACGCACGCACACACAGTAAGTCAATATTTTCCTTTGGGCAGACAATCAAACAAACATTTTTGCTGACTTTCTTAAGTTTTGTTCCGACTTGAGAACAGTCAGAAACTCAAAAAAACTTTTTTGATTATTCTGACAGAACATGCATTCACAGTTACACTCACCTTGCTTTATTTCTCCTGCTCTGTCAACTGATCTCACTTTTAGTTTCGTTCTCGGCTGAACGGAGCAGCCACTCCCCTCTACATTTAATCACCTGATTACCTGATCGCATAACAGGTGTGCGATGCAAAGATTAGCTTCTGTTCTTGCACTTTGGCATGAGGCCTTGGTCTGCATTACTGTGGCTTCTTACCCCCTTCATCAAGTATGTAAACAAAGGCACACACACAGGCCATTTACTCATTTGTGCAGTTCTAAAATTGTGATTGAACCGTTTTGCTTTTCTACTTGTGCTGTGTCTTCGTCTTCTTTCTTATTGTTATTTATTTCTTCTATTTTCTCCCATTTTCTTTTTCATTTGTGTCTTTTTTTCTGCCTGGCAGCACTGACATTGCTATATTCCACATGTACTGTGAATAATAGTAAAATAATAAAAATAGAAATCAATAAATTGGTAAAAACAAAACAACAAAAAAAGACAAACAAAAGGAGCCGATAAAGAGTTTTTATAGCGTTTGATGGAAAAGCAAATGTTTGCCAAGACCCCAGGTGCAGGCTGTGTAAAGTAGTGATGTGTCTTTGAAGTGAACGATGCGAGCTGGCTCCGTGGGTTTTTTCCTTTCTCTCACCCTCTCTCTCTCACACAGTGTTGCCAACTCCTCAGTAAGGAAAATCGCTATTGGTTGTCCTAAAAGTCGCTAGAAGTCGCTAAATGACGTCATCGCCTAATTTGCATAATTGGTCATGCTAATCTAATTGTAACCTATGTTGTTGGAGAGAGAAATAACATCGTGGAAGAGACATAAAGTGAGTAAAAAACGTCCTAAATGCATTTAGAGTTTATTTAGAACTACAAATTAAATTTCTTTTAGCAATTATTGTTTTTTTTAATGTCACAATTCCAACCCTGCTCCTTTACCCGGGCTTGGACCGGCAAAAGTGACCCGAAATAGGCACTCTGGTGGAGTTACTTTGTGTGTGTGTTTATAAGTAGTTTTAAACCTTGTGATCCACAAAACAGCATAAGAGTAAAAGAGTAAAAGAAGAACTGACTGCGTTACAGCACCCGCTGCTTGTTGAGAGTAAAAGCGATACGCGCTTTCACGTCTTTTTTTAGCGACTTTTTTTAGAAAAAAAGTCGCTAAGGGGTCTGAAAACTCGCTAAATATAGCGACAAAGTCGCTAAGTTGGCAACACTGCTCTCACACTTTTTTTCCGCTTCACTCTGCACACGAGCCTTGTGCTTTTCGCTGGGCAGAGGGGGGAGGGGCGGTAGCACAGGAACAGAGCGGGAGGGAGAGAGAGAGAGAGAAAGAGAGCCAGGGACAACAACGTCACATTAGACAGGTATAGTAATCATCCACAACTATTTTCAGTTGTGGATGATAAAGGATTCA
Organism: Perissodus microlepis; assembly: GCF_051167445.1. Classification (NCBI taxonomy): domain Eukaryota; kingdom Metazoa; phylum Chordata; class Actinopteri; order Cichliformes; family Cichlidae; genus Perissodus; species Perissodus microlepis. Next base: position 19,763,009 of record NC_140477.1, on the reverse strand, counting down.
TTAAGTTTATTCATGCAGGTCCATACGACAGAGAATATGCATCTTCTTTTTGTTTTCATATTTTAATTTATATTTAATTGTGTTGTGGTTTGCAATGTTTTGTGTTGTTTCACTTTAAATTTGTAAAAGGAAAAAGCTGAAAATTTAAATAGTTAAAAGTTGAAATGTGAATAGTTGATTTTTGTATTATATGATTTATTTATTACATTTTATGTGGAGTGAATGAGTAAAAGTATATTTACGGTGGCCGCTATAGCCAAAGCATGTACAACTCCAAAACACGTAAAAACTCCAAAACACGTAAAAACTCCATAGCACATACAAACTCCAAAGCAAACTCCAACAGAAGTGCTCCAGGATGCTAGGGGCAGTGTTGAGCTTTTGTTACTTAATGGCTGCACAAGCCAGGAAGTACCAACGACCGGATTTGGTGTGTGGTAGTAACAGGTAAATGAAAACTTTCCCGAATTATTTGAATATATATGAATGCTTATGTATAAATACACAAACAATACACATATGCTTTCAGTTGTCTAATTTAAGTGATCTAGGTAGCTCTTTTGCTACCTGATTAGCAGTTTTGGAAGTTCAGTTAATGCTAGAAATGTGTTTTGGAGTTTGGACGTGCTTTGGAATTTGTACATGCTTTGGAGATTGTACGTGCTTTGTCTCTAGGGGCCACCGTATATATTTATATATAAACATATATAAGCAAAACCAAGTTTTTTTACATTAGTAATTCCTTTTGTGCATAATTTTCTGTTGTTGTTAATAATAAATTAATTAAAGCAACAAAATAACCTGAAGAGCCGGTTGGGAGCCGAAAGAGCCGGCTCTTTTTAGTGAGCCGAGCCAAAAGAGCTGGTTCTCTAAAAAGAGCCGGAGATCCCATCGCTAGTGTAAAGACGCCTCTGAGACAATCCAGCACATAACAGCAGGGTGCAAGATGCCAGCAGACAGGGCATACATGGAACGCCATAACCAAAGTCCCAAGGTCAAAATTGGAGATGCCCCCTACAGTGGTTGAGAATGACCGACCTAAGATCCTGTGGGACTTCCAGATACAGACAGACAAATCAATCGGACATAGTACTGGTGGACAAGCGGAGGAAGATAGTGGTATTGATAGACGTAGCTATACTGACTGACAGCAACATCAGGAAGAAGGAAGATAAGAAGCTTGATAAGTACCGAGGGATCAAGAAGATGTGTAGGGTAAAGGCAACAGTGGTCCCCATGGTATTCAGAGCACTCAAACCCTTAAGCGCCTATGATCAGGGCCACTTTCCTCTCCTTGTGGGCTCCATAATCTCCCACTATGGTGATCATCATAGTGACGGCGTAGAAGATGAAGAGTTTGATGGTGCAGCCCTCCAGCAGCAGACTGATGAAGGAAGTGTCATGAAGAGTTTACTTGGCTTTGTCAAAGAGCATGTTTGTCTTTTAGATACATCACTTTAGCATTTTTTACATTTATTTAAACTAAGGAATACCTGCAGCTCTAAAGAACCGACTCCAAAGCTTAATACTGAGCTCAAGTATGAGAGATCATGATTGTTATTGGCCTTATAAAAGTTTCTTGATTATGGTGGAAATGAGCTTGAGGCAGCTGTTGATCTGAACCATGTTTGCAGCTGGAAAATATAGTAAAAATAACAGCACTGCTCCCAGAGTGCAGAGGAGTTTTATTTCTCTGGGGAGAAGGATTTCCAGTAAACCAAAGAGAGGGGCACGTGTTTGTTGGATTTGAAAACTTCTGTGAATGTAGGGCCAGTCTGAACATGACCTTCTACGATCAAATCCAGATGTGGAAGGAGAGTGAATTTACTGGAACACTGTAAGCACATTTTATTTTTTAAAACAACACATTTACACATATAATTAAGCACAGTGATGTAGGTTATGTCATTTTTATGCTACTTATTTTCATGGAAAATGTCTGGTGTTCACATTAATTACATCTTCCATATCAATAGTACTGGTAATGGGTTTTGACTGTCTGTACAATTATGCATACAACCTGCTGCAGTTGTTTTTCGTTTGATTTGTGTTGGAAAAAGTTCCTTTACAGCAGTGAAACAGAAAAAAATTTCAGACCGACACGGTTTCTTTTTTCACCTTTTAAGCCTGTAACATGGTTAGATTTACAGTTTTAATCAGAAGAAAACACGACACATAGAGACGTCAAACATGCAAAGGTATACAAAAATATTTCCCTTTATAAACATTTTTACAAGCAGCTGCGTCAACACAGCACTCAGGTTTCAAACTGCAAGCTTGGAAGATTCTGTCCTACTAACAAACTTCACATGAGATCGCAAAGGAATGTGACTTTTCTTTTAAGTACATTTAATATTACCATGACAAATCGAATCAGTAACATTAACACTGCCTTCCACAAACACAGCAGGTTACACGAGTCCAGCTGTGAGTGGTCTCAGGGATCTCAAGATGGCTGATAGCTGGTGGAAGCTGCCAGCTCTGTTCAGAGATGGAATGCAGGAAATTCTGTGAAAGAGATTTTAATTTAGAGATTAAAGACTGTTTTTACAGTAATGGTAAGGTGAAGACTTTAGAGCCAAAAGTAGGTGAATTTTCTTCAGCAAAGAGTGAAGAAGCTGGAAACTAAAAGGGTGAAATTGTACAAATTTCATTTTGAATTTAAAAACTTTTTTTCAACACAAACACAGAAAAGTCCACGTGAAAAGAATTATTTCTATGCATCAGAAAAGCAATTTTGGCAGATAAGAAATTAAGAAATAAAACTGCCATTTTGGGTGATATGAGGGGGCATTCTTGAGCTTTGAGACATTAAAACAAAAATATGGACTAGATCAATAGACTCCAATTTGTGCATGTAAATGGAGAGTCCTCTTCATACACTGAGGTTAATTATGGAGTTCCACAGGGTTCAGTGCTAGGACCAATTCTGTTTACATTATACATGCTTCCCTTAGGCAGCATCATTAGAAGACATAGCATACATTTTCACTGCTATGCAGATGACACCCAGCTCTATCTGTCCATGAAGCCAGATAACACACACCAATTAGTTAAACTGCAGGAATGTCTTAAAGACATAAAGACCTGGATGGCCGCTAACTTTCTGCTTCTTAATTCAGATAAAACTGAGGTTATTGTACTCGGCCCTGAAAATCTTAGAAATATGGTATCTAACCAGATTCATACTCTGGATGGCATTACCTTGGCCTCCAGTAACGCTGTGAGGAACCTTGGAGTCATTTTTGACCAGGACATGTCCTTCAACGCACATATTAAACAAATATGTAAGACTGCTTTCTTCCATTTGCGCAACATCTCTAAAATTAGAAATATCCTGTCTCAGAGTGACGCTGAAAAACTAGTTCATGCATTTATTACTTCCAGGCTGGACTACTGTAATTCATTATTATCAGGATGTCCAAAAAACTCACTGAAAAGCCTTCAGCTAATCCAAAATGCTGCAGCAAGAGTACTGACAGGGACTAGAAGGAGAGAGCATATTTCTCCTGTTTTGGCTTCCCTTCATTGGCTTCCTGTTAAGTCCAGAATTGAATTCAAAATCCTGCTCCTCACATACAAGGTCTTAAATAATCAGGCCCCATCTTATCTTAATGACCTTGTAGTACCATATCACCCTATTAGAGCACTTCGCTCTCGCTCTGCAGGCCTACTTGTTGTTCCTAGAGTATTTAAAAGTAGAATGGGAGGCAGAGCCTTCAGTTTTCAGGCCCCTCTTCTGTGGAACCAGCTTCCAGTTTGGATTCGGGAGACAGAAACTATCTCTACTTTTAAGATTAGGCTTAAAACTTTCCTTTTTGCTAAAGCATATCGGTAGGGCTGGACCAGGTGACCCTGAATCCTCCCTTAGTTATGCTGCAATAGACATAGGCTGCCGGGGGATTCCCATGATGCATTGAGTATTTCCTTTTCAGTCACCTTTCTCACTCACTATGTATTAATAGACCTCTCTGCATTGAATCATATCTGTTATTAACCTCTGTCTCTCTTCCGCAGCATGTCTTTTATCCTGTCTTCCTTCTCTCACCCCAACCGGTCGCAGCAGATGGCCGCCCCTCCCTGAGCCTGGTTCTGCCGGAGGTTTCTTCCTGTTAAAAGGGAGTTTTTCCTTCCCACTGTCGCCAAAGTGCTTGCTCATAGGGGGTCATATGATTGTTGGGTTTTTCTCTGTATCTATGAAGCGCCTTGAGGCGACTTTTGTTGTGATTTGGCGCTATATAAATAAAATTGAATTGAATTGAATTGAATCAAGACCATTTTTACAGGTATTTACAAGTCAGGCATTACTTTGATGAAAACATTAAAATTATAATAGAAAACAGTGAATTGGGCTTTGTGGGCTTTGTGGAGCACTGTTGTTATCAAAAAATGAAAAACAAAACAAAACAGAAAAGCAGTGAAATTTTTCATGCTGCTTGAAAAATATTTCACTTTGAAATTCAAGAAGAAAAAAAACAGGACTCTATGAAAGAAAAAAAACAATGCATCGTACTTTGGCTAGTATGCCGGTGTGTTGTGCAGCTCCTCGTATTTTGGTGGCATCATGGAGACCACGATGGTGGGTCTGTTTGGGTAATACAGCTGGTGGATCATGATGGAGGACAGAATCATGCCAAGCAGCTGTCGGGGAACACAGGAAGCTGAGTTAAACATCTGCAGGTTGTGAAATGTTGATTCTGATTCTGTATTCATAATGAACTAATATTATAATGAACTTAGACTCAAACTGCTATGTATTTACTTACAAGATGATTTTTCACAAATTTAGATTTTAGTACTAGTTTACTTTTTGTTCCACTACAGATGCTGTAATTCTTCAACATTTGATGGAGAAGATGGAGAATTCAAACTTTGTAGAAAAAATATATTACATGTATACTATGACTTTCTCATTGTCACATAAATAATAGCAGGGACCAAATGCAGAGAATGCAGATGTGACATTTATGCTACCGAATCCTTGAATAATTGATATTACTCACAGCTAGAACAGCCAGAGTGAAGCTGACCACAAGCATGATGTTGTAATGAAACTGGATGTGGTCCGTGATGGTGGGAAAGCAGGTCTGAAAATAGAAGGAAAAATAAAAACTGTCAGGTTCTGATATAAACTGAGAGATGATTTAAGCTTTTTCAAAATGGTGCTGGGTCGCTCACCTTAGTGTAGACGGACTTTCTCTGCAGCATGAAAGTCTGGAAAATTTACAGAAATAAAGACGTTACAAACTGTGACACACCGTGACCAGTGAAGCAAGTGGGTGCATCAATACTCACGTTGTTTTCGACAGTCTGACACTTGCCCTCCTTCTCCTCCTCCTGGCTGCACACACAGGAGTCGGGGATGTTCTCCCAGTCTGTGTAGCTGAACAGACCACAGCAGTGAAACTACAAACAGCAGCAGGAGAAGAAAGAAAGAGGAGGGTTATTCATCTTCAGGAGGATCATCAGCTGGAAATAAACGTTAAAAAGTGTGTGAGGGTTTCTTTTTCCCCCTTTTGAAAATTTTTTTTAGAAAAAAAGTGATCAAATTACTTGTGGACAGTTTGCCTGATCTTATTGTGAAAGCTCACTTGCTGCCAATTATCAAGTGTATATAAATAATGGCACAGTGTATTATGTCATGTTTCAAAGCTCATCTGATGTTATTTTACATCATCACCAGTTTGCAAGTGCTAAATCTTTTATGTCCTGATTGAGGGGGTTTTTTCCCATGAATGTAACTTGTATGTAGCAACAACAAAAGAAAAACTCATTTTAAAAAGATTAAGAGGTTGCAGCGAGCGAGTTAGAATAGCTCACCTTCTCCTGAATGCCCTCAGCCATGTTCCTCACATCCTCTGAAGATTTGTCCAGAGGCACAAACCTCCTGAAAGTCTGCTCCACGATGCCTTTGAGCTGCAAAAAACAAATATTTTTATAGCATGTATTACATTTATATTTTAAAAATTAAAGCATTTTAATGGTTATGAAAGATAATATGGGTAAGGTAAAGTAATGAAAAAGTAACTGTATTTATATGTGTTGATTATTTTAAAAAAGCATGATTTAAAAAGTTTTTCCAGTTAAATCAAATAAATCTCTTCACATGACTTCGTCCAGCATCCTGCCTTTACCTGAGGATGAATGATGGCAGCAGGGATTCCAATTATGAGCATCAGCAAGCATCCAATGACCATAAACACCAGGAACTGCAGAGGAAAATTCATTCATTTTTTTAAACACTTGCATTATCAAAGCATGACTATTACATTTATCACAGATGGTCTTCATGAAGAAATACAAACAGCCCATAATGGAATGAGAAGAGGAAGCAAAACTAAACACAGCAAACAAGATGGGAGACCATCAAAATAAAACCGTTCTCTGCTGCCTGTTGGAGCGGGGAGGCTAGGAGGAGGAGTTGGCCGTCCGATTGGGGTCTGGAATGTGGGGCCTCCCTGCTGCTGCGGAGTCGGGGCGGTCTGCTTCTCTCCACCCGTAGAAAAAGGAAAACAATACCTGGGTCTGGGTGCAGTTTCCCCCTCCAGGGGCAAGGGTACCTAGACCTGGGGCCTAGAGTACGCTTGGGGAGTGTGATTGTGTGTACAGTGTCTCTTTGTGTCTGTCTCCACGTTGGGTGAGTGTTGAGTAATTGCATATGAGAGCATGAGAATGGATGTCTGTATCTGTGTGTGCCTGTTTGTCTGTGTCTATATGTCAGGTTGGGTATCAGACGCCACCTCTCTAGGGACATCTCAGGCCCTCTAAGGTATGGAGGCCTATCTCCCCCACCACTTCCCCTGCCAGTGGCAGACGCCCTCAGACATCGGTGCATTGGTGGTTCTTTGTGTCCGGGCATGGGCGTCCAGGTACACACCGGCTCACTCCTTGTCGGGGCCTGGAGCCTGGGGCTTGCTCGGGCCACTTCGGGGGTGGGGTGCCCTCAGCCTCTCGGCCTGGGGCCCGGTCACTCTGGCACAGCTGGCTGCCGGCGAAGCTCACGGGCACGTCACTGCAACCCCCCCCCCTGGCTTCTGTTCCACGGCTGCTGAGTGACCCCTCATCTGGGACGCTCCTCAGCTCTTTCTGGGATAGTGGCGCGGCTGCCCCTCTGTTGGTCTTCCTTGGTCTCTTGTGTTCTGAGGGCCTCTGGATGTCTGGAGTCTTGATCTCCTCCATACCTGCTTCATGCCCTGGAGGACGGGGCTGTGGCTCCCCACACCCTCTAGCAGATCATTACATGAAGGAACCTTCATGTAACCTTTTAAATACAAGCGCGCTCATGCTCACAGGTGTACACACGGGTGCTCACACACACAAACTACACCCTTTTTGGCTCCTACCTCAAAGCACACTGTGCGCTGTGGATCTGCACAATAATGTTTAATATTTAGTATTTACTGTTATATTCCCATAGATCATCGTGATGCTGTTTATTATATTGCTCTTTTTTTTCCTTCTGCTTGTTTTCTCTTTTTTCTTTCTCAACAGGTGATTGATATATGTATTCTTTGTCTGCTTATTTTGTTGGTTTTTGTTTTTTGCCCTTTATCCCCGTCCCTCTTCCCCGCTGTTTTTCTTTCCCTCTTTCTTTCTCCCCTTTCTTTTCCCTAGTCAAGTCTGTCCCATATTTAACAAGTGAAAATAAAATAAAATAAACAATAAAAGGCGAATCAAATAGACCATTACGGCAAGGCTGGGATGGTCCATTTGGTAAAGTAAATCCGTTGGGCATCTTTCTCCGCCTTTAGACAATAATTCTGATGGCAAAAGAGCCAAACGGGACGGGCAAAAAAAAAACGTAGCAAACACTGAGCCACTAGGAATATAGAACATAAAAAGACGACTTTGGACTTCAAACACAAAACTCCTCTTAACCTACAGTGAACATAAGGACCTGTAAAATCAGAGCACCATACTGTAATGCAAAGATAATAAAAATGAGAAAAATCCAAAACATACCCAAAACTTAAAACCAATGACAGTCTGAACTCACCATGATCAGGGCCACTTTGCTCTCCTTGTGGGCTCCGTAGGCTCCCAGAAAGGCGATCATCATGGCGATGCAGCCCACCACGTAGAGGATGAAGAGTTGGGTGGAGCGACCCTCCAGCTGTGGACAAAAGTGTCACGAAAGGTTAGTGGGCTTTGTCTGTTTGTTCCCACGTGTTACATTTATGTTTGAATGTGTCCTCACGTTGTATCCTCGAATGTCCATGAAGAACTGATACCACAGAGCGAGGGCGATGGCCACTCCACCAGCAACCTGAACAAACAGAAACAGTCTGGTTAGAGCTGCTGCATCCTTTAAACACAACCAGGATATGAAATGACTGCAGAGCCACACACGTGGACGAGCACAACAACAAACTCTGAAAGTAAAAACAAACACATTGAGTTGATGTCGGTTTATTTTACTCTTCTAAGCTTCGGTTTCATTTAATTGTAAAAAAGGAGGCAAATGTGGTTGTTTTTGACTGCTGCGTCTGCCTGCTGACTGGTTGAAGTTTTTAAGGAGATTCTGGATTAAAGTCTGCGATTATCATTTCCTAAATAATCTCTTTACTCACCATGAAGAATATGTTGAAGACAGTGAAGATGTGTTTGAGGCAGATGTTGATCTGAGCCATGTTTGCAGCTGGAAAATGCAGTCAAAATAACAGTACTGTTCCCAAAGTCCAGATGAGCTCCGACTGCAGCGAAGTGAAGTGAAGTGAGAGGAGAGCAGCTGAGTGAGCTGCTTTTAAGGGTTTCAGGGCTCTGCTGGGCTGGGCGGGAGTTCCGGTAAGTTAGAGGTGGAAACTTCTGTGGAATGCTTGTTTAACAAGGGGAAGTTCAAAGCAGGGTCTCCCTCCTTCCAGTAAATCCAGCGGAAATAGATGTTGCTGTGAGCAGGGACGGAAGCTGTTCTCAGACTGGCTAGAGTGGAGGAGAGGGCGGTGTTATGCCCCGTTTAAAATAATCCAGATGTGGAGACATGACTCATTTTACTTTTATGAGAATCTGTCATCAGCAGGAGGAGAGATAACTTACCGAAAGTCAGTTTATTCCTCTACAGCTCAAAGTAGTTTTTACTGCATCTGCACACAATGTACTCAGAGTTTTCTTTTAATAAATGAGATATGTTTATAAGGGTACTGCACTTATGCACAAAGATTTGTATATAACTTTTTATGTTGTATCATATCAGCAGTGGTTTCAAATGTAAAGCAGTATGAGTACTGCACTCAAATACAGATTACATCGTCTTTAACTTCCCTCCTTATTACTTTTATAGTTGCATCTTATTAAATAATACTTTTTGTTTTATGAAGTAGGTTTTGTAGTTTTTTTGTGTCTTTGTAGTTTTTTGTGCATATCACACTTGATTTTTTTTTTTTTTATTGATTCCTAATCAATTGTGGAATAATTCGACCCACAAAGACTTTGAGCGTCCACAGAGCACTTTTAATCCTCCGAGTGTGAACGAGCTGTCAGACAGAGCAAAGCAATGCAAACACTACCCTGAGTCCCACGTCACTGTTTTGGAATCTGCAGCTGTGAAAAAAACAGAAACTTGTGAGATGAAAAAATTATCACTGAATGTAAAATTTGGAATTGATGCCTACAACATGTTGCAGCGGTTGATTTGATTTGTGTTGGATTTTGTAGTTTGTGCCGTCTTGCAGTTGTTTTTAAATCCTTTCTGTCTTCTCATTTTTTTTCTAAAGTTGTAAAGTTTCATGTTACCCTTTTGCGACCCTTTCCTGTTCAGCAGTCAGCACTGGAGCAGGCCGAAATGACCAAAAATATTTATCACGATATACATTTGAAAATTTGCGATAACGATATAACTGACGATATAATTGACACTAGACAAAATACTTTACAACTCCACAACTTTATTCGTGCAAAAAAAAAAATCAACGTATTTTCACTTAAACAAGCAGCTTTTTTTATGTGCATTAAAGTTATATAAAAAATGTAAAAGTGCAAGTGCAAAATCCTTGCTGACAGTTTAACCAAAAGGAATTTCCAGTGGAAATTGGCCGACATATCCTCAGCATAACCATGTATAATATCCACAAAACTTAAAAAGAGGTTATACACACACAATACAGTAATATTATGTTGAAGCACAGTACGTATCACTCCGCGAGGCTCCTGCCTATGATAGCAGTAATGCTCCGACAATCCATCAAGCGGTGCGGATTCGTAGCTTAGCAAAGTCGTACTAAAACATTTGACAAATTTTCCAGCGCCGTGTACGACATAAAATCGTTTCGAGGTCAGTAAACACAACCAGAATTCATACATAAGGCACACAGGATTATAAGGGGCACTGTCGATTTTCAGAAAAATTTTTAGTGTGCTGTATTTTCCAAAAAACACGGTAATAACGACGGCCCGCTAGCATGCTCTACCAAAAATAGTGCTTTGTTGTGTATCTGACGGACGAAAGCTAAACTAGTTCCACACCACTGAAGTTGCAGCATTTTTACAAACCAATTCTGGTTCATCCGTTTCATTCAACGATCCACTTTCGCTCTTCTCATTCTCCGCCATGCTTTTTCCGCCATGTGCGTATGAAAACAAAGGTACGCATGTGCGTTTCACCCATATTCTATCGCGATATTTCATTTTCTTATCGTTGCCCGACATTATACCAGTATTACCGTGAACTGTATGATATGGCCCAGCCCTAGTCAGCACATTTAAAAACTGCAGTTGAGCCTAAAGTGCTGTTTTTCCTTTTCAGGACAAAGATATGTAGGAAGCTAAAGAGCAGTAGAGAAATGCCAGGAAAGAGAAATTGAGGGAAGGAGGGACGACTTTCCTTGGAAGTAGACATGTGGGAGGTACGAGATTAAGTTACTGTGACGCAGCTCAGAGGAACAACAATGAATGCTTTGTGGGGTTTAAAGGAGAAACGTTATTTGCAGGACAGGAAGAATTCATGAAACTGTTTAGTCGTCTTGTGTTAATCTTAAAATAATAATTACAAATATATTATTATTATAATATTCCACGATCAGCTGGAAGTGGTATTACTGCAAAGTGGGATCATTTAGTTTTAATTTGGGACAAATACATAAAGTCTCATGCTTTATACTGGATTGAACAAATATGATGAGTTGCACCAGAAAAACAAAATTAACAGTCTCACTTATAAATAATCCTGATGTTTTCAGATGTTACTCTAATTTAAACTTAAAATAATCCTGTTGACTATTTGCATGTTTGTTTAACTTTTGAGACCTGAGTAGTTTCTCTCACATCATCAAATTTTTTAAATAAGTATCTGCAATTTGCAATTTGACTTTTCTGTCCGTCCACCAATTTTAAGAAACCTTGTCCTTGCTGGTCAACTCGCCGTTCTCTTTCTCTCTCCCTCCCCTCTGTCATGTGTGTCTATCTGTTCTGGTTTTGGTGCAGAAGCAGGACTGTGTGAAGGCAAGGCAAGGCAAGTTTATTTAATAGCACAATTCAACAACAAGGTGATTCAAAGTGTGAGGTTTCCCATCTTCTGCCTTCACACGCCTGGATTAATCACGCACCTGTTCCTGATGCCCTCGTTGTGGCCTCTCCGTAAGGGAGCGGCAGCTCTTGAGTACTTGCTGGATCGTTGTCCTACTAAGTTAGTGTGACCCAAGTACAAGCCAAGCCTTGAGCTTGTGTTTCCACTTACCTGTGAGAGAGATACTTACAGTTGTACGTTCCTCTTCTGAAGTCTTGCAGTCATTTTCACATAATTTCAGTCTTCTCATTTTATTTCTAAAGTTGTGCCTTACCATTTTGTAACCCTTCTTGTACAGTAGTCCATACAGCATTTTAGAGTTGACCCTAAAGTGCCGTTTCTCCTTTTTAGAATGAAGAGATCTGGGAAGATGTGGAAGCTGAAAAGCTGCTGAGAAATAAACAGTATTCCATTTAAAACGATGCTCAGTTGGTGCTAAGGAGCCCAGTGTGCCAAGAATATATCCTGCACACAATTATCAGCAGCAGCGTGAACCACTGATAAAAGGCAGGATGGATCTTTTCATGTTGTTTATGTCAGATTTTTATTATTAGTCCTTTATTTATCCAGGTAAAAAATCTCATTGAGATTAAAAATCTCATTTCCAAGAGAGACCTGGCATCATGACAACAAAAGTCACATACCACATAGGTATATAACATTTAAAACAAATACAATACCCCATACCAACATGTGTAAAATATACAATATTCAGATTCTGACAACAACATCTGAATGTTCGCCTCTGCATCATGCTCAAACACTCCACACAGCATGCTCTGCAGACTGTGACAAAGCACAGCTGTTGCTGAATATAAAAGGCCCCTGTGGTTCACTTTTTATTGCCTGTAGTTTACAGTGTAATGACTAATACTATAATAATTAAGTAATTATTGACTATGACTAATTATAATAATGTAAGTTTAATCTGATCATCTGTGTAGACTCACAGGGTTATATTGAGTATATTGTGATTGAAAACATATATGTATGGAACTGAGTTAAAAGGCTTGTAAAGCAAGTCATGTGTGACCGACGTAATGAGAAATCACGTTGAAGTAAAATGTAGAGAAGAAGGACATGTAACCCTTGTGACTTAGCTCTAAATGAAGTATGCAAAAGGTTACTCAGGGGGAGAAACTACAGGGTGTGACTTAGTATGGGGTGATGTAGATATCATATTGTAGACATAAAGGAGCGGAGGAGAAAGAAGAAGATGATGAGAATGATTTAAAATGATTTAAAAACCCCTGCAGACCGAATAAGTTGTTCTTCCTCTTGATAAATTTCCACATTTTGAGGGTAAAGAGCCACAAATAGGTTAATGTAAGAAGTACTTTTATTCCTCACAAGTCCTAATTTTCTTCAGGAGTAGAGAAGAGTCACTTCCTTTCACACTTTTACATTTTCTTTTCTTAATTAGATTTTTCTTTTAAACATAATAAAAGGCTTCAATTAAAAAAAAACAAAAAAAACAAGAAACATTTTGGGTTTTTTTTGTTGTTGTTGGTGGTTTCTTTTTCTTTTTTTTCTTTTTTTCAAAGATAAATGACGAATTCCAAAGGATCAGCACTGTTAACTTGGAAACAACATTCATGGCAAAACTGGACCAGTATTCCACAACAATAATGTCACTGGCCTCTTCAAAAGGAGGTGCTGCAAAAATTAAGATTGAGCGCATCAGGAACATGCTGCAAGAGGTAAGAAAAAAGAAACTGAATATAACTGATAATCTTACACAACAAAAGTTATTATCTAATTCATTATCTTAGGAGATTGTTGCCTATCTTTTATTGAAGAGTGAATAAGTGAAAATTGGAGGTAGACAGTAAAAATTTGCTAAAATGCACATCACTCAAAACATGTTTTTTTGTTTTTGTTTTTTTTGTGTTGTCCAAGTCAAAATTATAGTGATGTACTTGTAACTTAATGAGTAACTGAGATTCAAGAGAAAAAATAAAACTTGCACCTCATAAGTGAAAGGCCATTAATGTAACTTTTGGTCACATTATTGCAAACTGAGGTTGGTAAATTTAAATAGGTACTTTCCATGTAAGGTAACTTGTTAACTTGAGAATACATTAATGTAAGTATTGGTCAAGTTGCAGATAACGTGAGGAGACTAACCTGAGTTAATAATTTGGAGTGTTACAAGTATCTTCATCAATTACACAATAAATGTTTATGAGGAAGACAATTTACACAAACACATTAAATGACATAATTGTAGCGTACTGGCTGTATTGCATTGAATACAAGTTTCCTGTAATTTCTGAGTAAAATTACAGTAAATCTGGATTAAACTTGGCCCAGAGGTACAGTAGGTGTTCCAGAGGAAGAATGTGTTGAAAGTTGGACATCAACTATCAAGAATGATTTTTAATGAATTTTTGAATATGCAACCAGACTGTCACGGTGGCTGTATTGGGCTGTCCCATTGCAATTTGTGTGCGCGCGTGCACGTGTGACTGTTCGCGCACGTGTGCGCGTGTCTAGGCTTTCGATCGGGATATAACGAAAAAAATGCGCTACCGCAAAGACTGGTGTAAAAGCGCAAGAAAATTAATGCGGCGGATAAGAAGCAGCAGGCTCGACCGCGGTTCACAAATGACGGCTCACTTGACCGCGGTGTGTTGAAGGTGTTTCTGGAGAACGTCATCCGTGATGCTGGCACCTACACTGAGCACACCAAGAGAAAGACCGTAACCGCCATGGATGTGGTATACGCTTAGAATAAGCAGGGCCGCACTCTGTACGGCTTTGGTGGTTTAATTTGCAGTACTGATCTATCTACGCAACACAAGGTTCTTTTCAGGACCACCCACCTCTTCGATCGAGTTGATTCTACCGTGTGTGTGTGTGTGTGTGTGTGTGTAATTGGCCAAATACAGTAAAAAAAATGTTCAAAACATAAAGCAGAATAATTCAGAATGTGTCATAAAAGTGAAGATGTTTTTCTTTATCTTCAAAAACGGACTCAGTACTGGTTTCCTTGGACTCCTTACACAAGTGCAGTATTCAAAGATGTCACTAGATGGTGCACAGCACTCAGGAGGAACCTCAAACTTGTCAGACAATGCTGAGATGAAAAGAGACTTTTTTGGCTCCAGTGTCTGATATTAAGGTGTTTTACAATGGAAATAAATATGGACGATTAGATTTTGTACTTTAGTATAAAACAATGTGTCAAAACCACATATTTCTACAAAAACTGTCAGGCCCATGATGATTTCCACACAATACATTTGGACTGCAGCTTCAGTCTCAGTCATTTTTATCTCCTGCTGGTCTGAAATAAGCAGAAAAGAAACATTTTATTTCCACAAACTATCAACTTCTCTGAAGACCGCTTCAGTTTTTGTGTAATAAAAATATTAAATTTGACAACAACACATAACTATAAGTGTTTTTCATTTCTGTCATTCTGAATATTTATGAAGTGACATTGATATTTCTGTAACTCAACATATGAAGGTTTCCTGATGCTGTTACTTCGCTCACCACCTGACATGATACTGTACCTTGATTCTCTTGTTTTAACCTCCTGATTTCCACTTTCCGTTCAGCCATCTGAGACTGCCATCTCTCTGAGCACAGCGTGGATGTCCTGTTGACAGGGTTGTTGGTTTGAAATCTGCTAGTGAAGAATTTCATTATCTGCCTCCATCTGATTTGTGGAAAAAGAACAGATCAGAAGCAACAGCAAGAAAAACATCATGATCTCGATTCTGTCAGTGAAAACTCAACAGTATCTGTGTCATCTGCAAACCTGACTGACTTTTACATTACACAGTAAAGAGGTGGGAATTACTTCTGTCTGAGAACACAAGTAATCCTCCTCAATTATTGACTATTGTAATCTTTATGATTATATGACAGATAGGAGACCGGTACTGATTGTCAACTGACATCAATCATTTGTAGCACAAAACTTAATGTCCCATGTAGAGATGGTGGCTGAGATTTGCCAGACACTTTAATGATGTGATGGGGACAGTTCAGGCTTATACAGTAGTGGTGTGTGATACTCCTGTAACAAAGCACCCACAAACACATGACTGGGTTGTGCTTGAACTATCTTTTATTGAAAAATAATGTTTTTCCCTCTGTGGTTTTTGGCACCCGCCTCGGACGCAGCCACTCCGACTCTCTCTCAGCTTCTGCTCCTTCTCACTGCGGAAACATAAGACAGGTCTCCCTCATTAAAACAGTCCTGTACACCTGTTCCCCCCCCCCCCCCGCCACCGTGCCGCCCTGAGAGCTCACTCTGTCACCCCTCCTCTGCAGCAGGCCAAAAGACCACGCCCCCGCCACAACTCCATATTTTGGTATCGATCCAATACCAAGTAAATACGGGCTTAATACAGATACTTTTCATTAAATAAGTTGGATGCGTCATTGAATTGCTAAATCCCAATTCATTTTCATATATAAGTCAAGTCAGTTATATAAGTCATTTTTGCATGTTGAATTTTGGTCCACTAAAGTGGTTGTTTTGTAAGGCTAGGCGACGTTGTGTTTTTTTAACGTGCAATGAATGTCTGGCGTTATCTTCCTCTCATTGTAGCAGAGGCTCTCAAACTGGTGTTCCCAATCCACAGATTGGGTATAAGCAAAAAACCTATGGTGGCACCTAAATACATGTGCATCATCCGGGGTTGAGTTAATTAGTGTTAGTGTTAATTAGTGCCTCAATCTTCCCAGAACAATAGGTGGGTGTGATATTTATACTTATGATGACCAGTAACTTGCGTCACCACCAGTGTTGGTCAAGTTACTTGAAAAAAGTAATCAGTAACTAATTACTGATTACTTACCCAAAAAAGTAATCCCGTTACTTTACTGATTACTTATTTTCAAAAGTAATTAATTACTTAGTTACTTAGTTACTTAGTTACTTTTTAAAAACACGATTTACAACCTGAATAGGTAATAAAGCGATAGATCTGTCAGGCTAATTCTACTTTTTCTGCATAATCCATCACAAAATGTAATCAAATGGAAAAGTCCCTTTTTAAAACTTGTTTTATTAGTTTTAATCTTTTAACTTTATGCATCAAGCAAAAATTTAATTATATGCAACATTCTCTGACTTGAATAAATTAGTTTAACATTTAAACCTATTTTCTGCACATTCCAGCACATAAAATATTTTTTTGTGTGTGTTTACACTCACTCTTTCAAATAGATGCAAGTAAAACACAGCAGAAAATAAATAAAGTCACAGACTAGCGGTCCTGTTGCTCTATTTTCACCTGTAAAACAGGAGCAGGGTAGGCGGAGGTTTACCCTGGTGCAGGTGTGCCGCAGCGGTCAGTGGAAGAATCCGCGAGTTTCTCTGTGAATTTCCCATTGTCATAGTGCACTCGGTGCTTGCTTGGAAGCTTAGGGGTTTTTTTCGCTGTAAAAAGAAGTTTTCTTCCCACGCACAACAGATGCTAATGTTTTTGTCACTTTTTATGGAATCAAACTCAAAATAAGGTCAGTACTTCCACGCTTTAAACGCTGCACGCTCATACTCTCTCCTGCACTCGATATATTATCCATTGTTGATCTGCACACAGCTGTTGTCACAAACGTCGCACTCACTTACGTCACTGTCATGAGACATTCTTGCAAAAAAATCACGGTTTTAGTAACGCAGTAACGCAGCGTTCCTACGGGAAAGTAACGGTAATCTAATTACCGTTTTTGCAATAGTAATCCCATACTTTACTCGTTACTTGAAAAAAGTAATCGGATTACAGTAACGCGTTACTTGTAACGCGTTACTGCCCATCTCTGGTCACCGCAGATGAAAAACAACATGCATGTTCCAGTAACTCCAGCAAGGACATATTCTAAAAAAGAACAGCTACTTCCTTTGTTCCTCCAGATGCTTCCTCTTATTCCACTCTTCTGCACTTCAGAACAGAACATGAGCATACCGTTTACAAGCAACACAAGTCCACTATGTATGTGTGCAGGCCGACTTATGTCTGTGTCTTGACCTCAGTACATGACCTCACTCAACAAACAAAGACATTTTAGAAGTATACTTCCTGACTCCGTTTGAGTCATCTGTTACCAGGCAAACTTCAATGCAGCAGGCTGCTGACTGCACCCACACACAAATGAAAGATTATTATGTGCTTATGCTAACACCTGAAATACAGACTTTAATATAACATCAACAGTTTCAATAAATGTGTCACTGAAATGATAATAATGATAAATCCTAAGTGATGCAACAGTAATAATAATGATTATGAATAGTAACACTAAAATAATATTTCACCCCGACATTAGCGCAATCGACAAATATTTAAGTCCATCTACTTCATCGAGTAATGCAAAAGCCAAACTAGCTAAAATTATAGAATATGACAACAATTAATTTGACTTTGGCTTTATCGAGAATGACAATGGCAGACCAAAGTGTGTTTGTGTCTTCAAGAAGTAAAAAAAAAATCAATGAAGCCAGCAAAGCTAAAGCAGCATCTCATCACAAAGCACCCTGAGTTTTATCAGCGTTAGGATTATAAGGGGCCCTTTAACACACTCACTTCCTCTTACAAAGCTCAATAAAACGGGATACTTGTAAAAATGAACCCTGGGGGTTTTTAAGCCCTGGGAATTTCAGGACAATATATCCTGTAACTTTGATGTTATGAGGGAAACATTGCATCTGTAAAATGCCATAAAATAGTAAAAACTAAGGTGATGTTCTCTAATTCATATGTAAATAATGAGATTCGTGGAATATTTCAAGTGCTTTTTTTCACTGTTGACTGTGTGCCTTTGTGTAAACCTGAGCAACAGCTCGGCCAATGACAGGCGAGGAACAGCACAGCCTTATTTGCATACAGCGGAAATAAAAGAGCCACTCTCAGCTGACGGGCACATTCTCCGCTGTGAGGAAGTGACGGAAGACGAATGCCTGAACCCGCCAAGTCAGCGCCCAAGAAGGGCTCCAAGAAAGCCGTGACCAAGACCGCCGGTAAGGGCGGCAAGAAGAAGAGAAAGACCAGGAAGGAGAGCTACGCCATCTACGTGTACAAGGTGCTGAAGCAGGTCCACCCCGACACCGGCATCTCGTCTAAGGCCATGAGCATCATGAACTCGTTCGTCAACGACATCTTCGAGCGTATCGCCGCTGAAGCCTCCCGCCTGGCCCACTACAACAAGCGCTCCACCATCACCTCCAGGGAGATCCAGACCGCAGTTCGCCTGCTTCTCCCCGGTGAGCTGGCCAAGCACGCCGTGTCTGAGGGCACAAAGGCCGTCACCAAGTACACGAGCTCCAAGTAAACTGCATCTTTACTTGATCCCAAACAACGGCTCTTTTCAGAGCCACACATCTCTTCTAAAGAGTACATGTCCTGACTTTATTTATTTAATTTGTAGCTGTCATGATGGTGAAAAATCAACTACAGCTTGTTACTGTTGCATGCTTTAAAGAAACAAAAATTTCACGGACTTAATGATGGACAACCTGACCAGAGCAGTCCTAACGCCACCACTATATCATTTAGCATTATAATTTTTTTTTTTTTTTTTTTTTTTTTTTTGGGGGGGGGTCGTGTTTTGCGGTCCCTTGTCTGTGAAAAGCACTAAATAAATACACTTGTGGGTTTCTCAGAAATAATGATATGTGAACAAGAGCTTATTGAGCTCATCCTGGTGAGGCAAATGTTTGGCTTCAAATCACAATTCTGATCGTAAAATCTGGACAGGATTACAAATACAATAAATGATTTGTTTCAGTTTCACATTTCAAACTACAGTGACATCCTCCCTGTGTGTGATCTATACATGTGTTAATCGTTATGATGTCAATAAGTTTTAATGTAGTTCAACACTTATGCTAGACTCTGGGTAAAACGTTGAGAGGGTGTGTGGTTTTTGTTACAAATACGGACACTTGGGTTTAGTTTGAAATAAAAATGTGAACTCCACTCAGACATTGTGTGTGATTTGGTTCTCCCTTCGGTTAGACTTAATTTGTCATTTAACAAAAGATAACATTTCCACATTTAGAAAATAGAAGAATGGGCGGAGCCACTGAGCTTCGAGTCGTCATCGCACCGTCTGTTTTCTCTTACGTCCGCCGAGCACACATAATAACACGGCTCCGTGGAGTTGAGCTTCATTCGACTTTACTCGTTCACAGAAGAGACTGTAACCATGAGTGGAAGCGGCAAGTAGTGATGGGATTTCCGGCTCTTTCGGTTCGGCTCACTAAAAAGAGCCGGCTCTTTCGCCTCCCAACCGGCTCTTCAGGTTGTTTTGTTGCTTTAATTAATTTATTATTAACAATAATATAAAATTATGCACAAAAGGAATTACTAACGTTTAAAAAAAAAGTGGTTTTATTTATATATGTTTATATATAAATATATGCAGTGGCCCCTGGAGACAAAACATGTACAAACTCCAAAACACATTTCTAGCATGAACTGAACTTCCAAAGCAGAGCTACTAGATCACTTAAATTACACAATTGAAAGCATGTGTGTATTGTTTGTGTATTTATACACAGGCACTCCATATATATTCAAATAATTTAAAAAAAAAGTTCATTTACCTGTTACTACCACACACCAAATCCGGTCGTTGGTACTTGCTGGCTTGTGTAGCCACAAGATAACAAAAGCTCAACACTGCGCCCAGCATCCTGGAGCACTTCTGTTGTCTTTTGTACGTGTTTTGAGTTTTTACGTGCTTCGGAGTTTGTACGTGTTTTTACGTGTTTTGGAGTTTGTACATGCTTCAGAGTTCGTACGTGATTTGAAGTTTGTATGTGCTTTGTCTCTAGGGGCCACCGTAAATATACTTTTATTTATTCACTCCACATAAAATGTAATAAATAAATCATAATACAAAAATCAACTATTCACATTTCAACTTTTAACTATTTAAATTTTCAGCTTTTTCCTTTTACAAATTTAAAGTGAAAACAACACAAAACACTGCAAACCACAACACAATTAAATATAAATTATAATATGAAAACAAAAAGAACATGCATATTCTCTGTCATATGGGCCTGCATGAATAAACTTTCTGAATCCTTTATCATCTGCAACCGAAAATAGTTGTGGATGATTACTATACCTTTCTAATGTGACGTTGTTGTCCCTGGCTCTCTTTCTCTCTCTCTCCCTCTGGCTCTGTTCGTGTGCTACTGAGTGTAACTACCGCCCCTCCCCCCTCTGCCCAGCGTAAAGCACAAGGCTCGCGTGCAGAGTGAAGCGGAAAAAAAGTGCGAGAGAGAGAGAGGGTGAGAGAAAGAAAAAAAAAAAAAACCCCACGTGACGGCTCGCGATAAGGAGCCAGCTCCCGTCGTTCACGTCAAAGAGCCGGCTCTAAGAGCCATTTCGTTCGCGACCGACCCATCACTAGAGGCAAGGGTGGCAATTGAAATTAGGAAACGACTTGCCGTGGGAGCTTTTATTATTGTAAAATGTAAAATAAGATGTGAATAATTTTGTGCATGGTTCTTGTATTATGTGTATTTGTAATTGTGAATTTTGATATTTAAATAAAGTGGTTTAAAAAAAAAAAAAAAAAAAAAAAAGCAAGGGTGGCAACGTCGCCTGAGTATATCCCTTCCCTTCTGCTTGTAGCCCTTGTGTGTTTAAACATGCCCCCTTATGTACCTTTACCCTATGCCTCTAAATTTGGCAACCTATGGGTAAGGTTGAAATATGGTGGAAGTAACGATCCACCTTCTCGCGATTATGTGGCGGAGGAACTCCTTTTCCA
Source organism: Perissodus microlepis (assembly GCF_051167445.1). Taxonomy (NCBI): domain Eukaryota; kingdom Metazoa; phylum Chordata; class Actinopteri; order Cichliformes; family Cichlidae; genus Perissodus; species Perissodus microlepis. Next base: position 19,741,765 of record NC_140477.1, on the reverse strand, counting down.
ATCTTCTTGGGTAAACCCGCAGGACATCTATTCTTTCATTTCGTTACCCAATAGAAGAGAGTTTGAGTTGTGCTTCCTTCAAGAAGCCCCCTTACGACGGTTTTTGGAAATTCATCATACCAACTTAAATCACCCTAAGTGGAAGGAATGGTCTGTAGGTTCTCCAGTCCAGCTAGAAGTCACAACAATTGTGGTGAAATTTTGGACAGGAAGAGTTCCGGACCAAGACATTGAGCTCTACCTACAAAGGTACTGTGAAGTCTTACAACCTCCTGTTAAGCCGGTTGACAAATTCGGCCTATGGTACGGAGTAAGAAAATTCAAGGTACGAATGCGGAGAGATGAAGCAGGTCATATTGTTTCCATCCCTAACTCCATCTCTCTGGGCCCTTTTAATGGGCGTATCATATATCCTGGACAGGCAAACAGATGTTTCGTCTGCCGAGCTCTAGACCATCAAGTAAGAGACTGTCCTACCTTTAAGTGCTGGAAATGCGGGGAGTTGGGTCATAAAGCTAAAGAATGCCAAAATGACAGCGAGTGTTCCCTGTGCGGACTGAAGGGACACACCTTCTTTACTAATTTACTACATAATAAATTAATACTCCCGTGGTAAATGAAAGAAGCCTGTCATTGTAATAATTGTAATAAATGTATGTATAAAATTACAGACAAAGTTCTGTTAGCTCATTGCACAGACTACGGAAGAGGATTAGGGCCACCGGGGGGTGGAAGTGGGCAGAATTCTGACTCTTTTTTTTTCTCTCCAGAATTTTGACTGTTTTTCTCACAATTCTGACTTTTTTCTCACAATTCTGACTTTTTTTTCTCAGAATTTTGAATCTTTTTTCCAGAATTCTGACTTTAATCTCAGAATTCAGAATTTTTTTCTCTGAATTCTGACTTTTTTTCAGAATTCTGGAAAAGAAGGAAAAAAAGAGAAACGTGCCTATTTTTACAATTATTTTTTTTCCAGTGGCCCTGATCCACTTCCGTACACAGACTGCCTTGTAATTATAAAAAGGAAAATTTTTGTTAAATGACAGAATATTTCCTGTTCTTACTCTAAACACAAAAAAATTGCGGTGCCTTATGTAAATCACAAGTCACTCAGATAAATTTGCAGCAATTAACTTTTGGGGAATTTAGATCTTATGCACAAGTTATAAATGCAAAAGTTCATCTTTCAGTGAAGAAAAATGTGCAAAAGTGTGTTTTAAAAGTGTACTGACGTGCAGCTTTTCAACCTAAAAATCGACGGGCAAACGCTGCCTCATCTTTTTAAATGTCAGGCTGCCGCAAACTTTCAAAAGGCCGAGGGGTTACAGAAGTGAAAACCCTCTGGAGTTAAAATCTCTGCAGTAAAACGTCCAGCTCACCTTTACTGGAATATACTCAGTACAAGACTTTACTCCTGTTTTTGAATTGATATTTATATCACAGATGAGGGGATCATTGGTTTGCATTGCTTTTAACACATTTTGCATGTTTAGCAAGCACACAGTGAACATGCAGGTCTGAATACAGGTCACACGTGGCCGTCAGCTTCAAAACGAAGCGTGAGCACTGAAACAAAAGGTGGGAAATTAGTTCTTCTCCAATCAAGCCTGTCCTCTTTTATCATAGTTCTTATAATTATTCCTTTTTCTGAACAGATAGCATCTATGAGAGGGTAAGAGATGCACTAACAATGGGTGGAAGAGCAGCAAAGAGCTGTAACAGGCGAGGACTCCTTAAGATAAAGAACAAAGAGGGCTCATTACAGCAGCAAAAAGAGGGCTGAGAGAACAAGGAAGACCGTGATTATGCTTGTCATGTTTTACATTGTCAGGGCTGGTCTTTAACAGCAAGTGATAAAGAGGAAGAAAAACAAAAATACTCTCCACAACACTTCCTGTCACATGGTTAGAGTGGCTCCTAGAGGAATTATCAGCTGGAGGCTTCATCCTTGCATCTGCTCTTAAATTTCTCTTAAATATACATGTAGTCAGTCAAAGCCGGGGCTCGTTGCTTACGTCTGTTTACGTTATTTCAAGTAAATGTTCCTGCTCCATATGTGCATCTTAAAATCTTCTAAAAGAGCTGTGCATGATTAAGAGTTCAAAATATGAATTTTTATCTTGTGCCAAACCTTGGTGCAGACCCTTAGTGGATCCACAGACTGAAAGAAACCTCTTGGGCTACGGTTGGGCCATTTGTTTTGTTGGAGTAAACCTTGCACGGCCCTTCTGATGGCCTAAATGTGGAGTGATTGTCTGAGGTTAAAGTTCCTTTTTGAAGGTTGCTAACGATGACCTCCTGCTGTTTGTTTCCTTCCAGCTGCTCAGGAGGATCTACAAGGGAATCCCCCTGCAGCTCCGAGGGGAGGTGTGGTGTCTGCTGCTCGATATACCCAAAATAAAGGAGGAGAAGAAGGACTTCTATGAGGTATCACTCCAGGAACTCTCAGCTAAACACTGTCTCTCAGGCTCAAGTTTATAAAATGTCTGCAGCGTTCATCAAAACGCGAGCCTCATAAAGATTCATAAGCGAGCTGTCGAACACCTCGGCTTTATTTGATTTCACTGAGCTTCAGAGTTATTGTGGCCAAGCAGCAGCTTTGGAAGTTTAATCGTGTTTGTGAAAAGCTGCACGGCCTGCTCCGGCACACGGTAAAGATCTTTTTGGTTTTTTTCCCCACTCCTGCATAAAGTTTGGATCTCATTAGAAAGTTTAGCTAGCAAGATCAATATATCACTGCCTTCATTGGCTGGGAAGTGGTCTAATTATGAGTTAGGCCACATGCACTAAATGATGTGGAAAATATAAAGTGAAAAAGAGAAGATTTCTCCCCTGTGAGCAGGGCAGCTCTGTCCACAATAATCCATCAGATTTCAGGAGGTGTAATTTAGTCGTGTTTGGTTTGTTTTTTTTAAACATTTATTACCCAAACTTTGTGTCTGTAGTTAGCATTACATACTGTCAGTAAGAAAAAATGATATCAAGAAAAGTTGCAATAATCTATGCAAAAAAATCAACAGAATAAATATTTAAGATTAAGTTTAGAGGTTTTATTCAATTTACCAATTTAGATCATTTCATTCAAGATCGTGAAGGTAAAACATGCTTTAGAACAGGACAGGTCACCAATCTGTAGCAGGTCAAACACACAGAGACAGAACCATTCACACCTACACCGATTAACCAAACTCCACTAAAGCCTGGTGTTGCATAACATCTAAATCAGGTAATTATTCTAGAAGAAGAGCATTATTGAAAATAAGGCTACGTCCACACGTACACGGGTATTTTTGAAAACTGAGATTTTTCGTTTTTTTAAAAAAAATCCCGTCCACGCGTAAAAGCCAAAAACGAAGGAAAACGCTGCTAGGAACATGCCAAAGCAGCAGGTGGCGCTATATTCCTATCCGTGTAGAAATGTTGGCCAATCAGAAGTCAGCCTGGGTGGGAAAGCGTAAACAAAGATGGCGCATAGAAGCAGAACTTTTTTTTTTTTTTTTTTAAATGAACTTTATTTAGAATAATAACAATGACAATCTCAAAGAGACAAGCGACATATTAAATCAATCAGAACAGAATCACATCTCCTGTACACCACAATGAAATCGACAATAACTGAAAGTAAACATACATACACATACACATATATACATATATGCATATACACATGCATACATACACATCCATATACACACATCTACATAATAATAATATAAAAAGATGAATAACCAATACAAAAATAAATAACAATAAAAAAAGAATGAAAAACAAGGAACAGAAATAAAGAAGACAAGGGGGATCATAAAATCTCTAAAAGTGAGGTTCCATAAACAAGACACAAAACTTAAATAAGGGGCTAAGAAAAATCAAACTCTTCTAAAAATCTATGCAATTTGATTGCATAGAAGCAGAACTGAGTCCTATGTGTGGAGGGACAGTGACTGTGTGTGTATATGTAAGCATTTAAACACTGTAGAGAGTAAAATTAACAGTAATGGTATTTTGTGTAAGTCCGCCATTGTAGAAATTCATTTTACCGAAACAATAACCTGGCGCACAGTGTGACGTCAAAAAAGGCGCACACCTTTGACGCTGCGTTTTCTCCGTTTTTCTCGTCCACACGTAAATGCAAAAATTGAGTTTTCAAAAATATCCACCCTGGCAGGCGTTTTTAAAAATCTCCGTTTTCAGTGACCAAAAACGGCGTTTACGTGTGGACGAAAGGTGCAAACGCATAGAAAAATCTGCGTTTTCAAAAGTACCCGGGTACGTGTGGACGTAGCCTAAGGCAGCAGCCTCGCTCTCATCCACCGCTCACACCTCAGTCTGCTGCTTCACTTAACCCTGAAACAATATTGTCGTGTAAAAAAAGTGAAAAATATTTAGTACATGGGATGTTTTATCTGTTCTAGCTAGCTCTTTTAACCAGCTGCGTAGAGCCCTCCTTCATCACCCTGTAATCTTATCAGTAATTTCCATCCACTATTTGCTCTTCCTGTAACACAGAGTGCAACTATGGAGTGATTCAGCCACGCTCTGAGATGCTTGTTTTCCTTTAGGTCACACATTACCAGCTGCTAGCTTCTCCTCTGTTGTAGCCTGGTTCTACTTGACCATTTTGTTTGTTTGTTTGTTTGTTTGTTTGTTTGTTTGTTTGGGGGGGGGGTCACCTCAAGTGGGGAAACAAGTGAGTTTTTTCACCTTGAGCTGCCACAGTTTTCTTGCAAGACGTTTCTATAGCAGTGATATCACAATATGACCCTACTGTGCATTTCGAAGCCTCAGTGTTAGTGTTTATTATTTTTTTAAAGCCAGAAGTGAGCGTTGGGTGCCAAGTTATCAGCTGAGGCTTCGAAAGCTCGATCAGCTTTGTGGACCCACAAACTCTGTGGACATCGACGCCTGCTATTTAGTACTAAATGGCACTTCTGCTTGCATTCGTTCTTTGTTTTGTGGCTGTTTTCAGAAACTGAAGGCCAGAGCCAGAGGAATATCCCCTGACATCCGGCAGATCGACCTGGATGTGAACCGAACCTACAGGGACCACATCATGTTCATGCATCGCTATGATGTCAAGTGGGTACTTTCACATTTTACTACATCCAAGCAACCATCTGCAAGTTCATTGCACACAGCTGCAGTAATGTTGGTTGTGTTGCTTATTTAAAGCAGCTTTGCATTTTTGAGCTTAAAAGTTTCCTGTGTGCCTTTTAAGGACTTATATGAAAGCCTTTCAGTTCCTGAGTAATTCAATTTACATAACCTTGTACATAAATGTGCCTGCATGGGGGAAGATACAACGAGCCTTCACTTCACTGTCAGAAAGCCCAAGAACAATGACTGCTCTCGCTATTTGACACGTAATCTCAGTAAAAGTAACAAGAGCACAAACACAACGGGAGTCAGTAATCATCTGCAGATATGCATGCATTTTCACTCTCTGCGAGGAGAAGGCGGCTTCTCCAGTGTGGAAGTGAGAGATCTCACGTCCCCTTTCTGCTCTGCCTTCCGCTTTGTTGCGTGACTCTGAGGAAAGACCTGTACCTGTTAGCGCCGTTTTGCCTTTTCACACTGCTTTTCTGATATTTGGAAGTGAATTCAGGCTTTGCAGCGACACAACTCAGCATCAAGGCTGGTGTGCAGCTCCAGGCCACATGCATGCATCTTAACTTGAAGCCAAAGACGCCACTGAAGTGTGTTTATTAAAGTTTTTGTATGAACTGTGGTTTGTTTGTGCTTTCAGGCAGCAGGCGTCCTCACAGCCTACTCCATGTACAACACGGTGAGTCATCCAAGCTCGCAAGACTTTGAGTTGTAACATTTTCACTGAAGACAATAAAGGTGCACATGAAGGCACCAATCTAATATTTTGTTATTGTAGCAATATTGGTAACACTTTTTATTACAGCTAGGTAAAACCTGGTATGTCAGTGGGGCTCATATGAAGTACTTGCTGATATAACTGCATTTATATTGGCTGATATATAGAAATTGAAAAAGTAAACAAGAAATGAGAGAAACACCCTTCAGCCAGTGTTGCATAGTGTGTCCACCAGAGGGCGCTCTGCAACTTCCCCTGTTTGGAACGCCACAAATACAACAAGCAGCTAATCCGAGTAGACTCAGGGCGAGTGTGAGCGACAATGAAACGATTATTTTTAAACTGAAGGTTACAAATGTTTCAGGAGAAAATAAATGTATATCAGCTGATATATTTGATTTTTATATTACCAAGTTTCAGTGTCAGTCTTAAAAATCGGTCTGGCTCTAATAATAAAACTGTAATAGTCTATTAACAATGTGAAACACTAATTAAGTAAATAGCTTGATATTACCAAAAGAAGTAACAACAATCATTTCTTTTTTAATAAAAGTACTAAAAAGATAAAACCATTTAGTAACAGTAGGTAACCTACTAAACTACTAACCTAATAACAATAAATGGTAATACTTGTGTAGTACCTGGAGTAAAAACTGTAGTCTAGTGAGATTATTGGGGTAAAAACAATATTAAGTTAATAAAGTTTGATTGTGACATCGACATCGCCTTCAAAATTCACATTAAATTTACCCCACTGCAATGTTGAAATCATTTCCCTCTGATGTTTAAAATAAGTCTTTCTTTAAAAAGATAATTATTGATTATTATTCAACTTTATCAACTCACTGTCATCCCTGAAGTAGGGAAGAAGAAGTACAGTAACTTTTCCAGTTTTACCTTCGTGCTGTGAATTCTTTCAGTTACGACCTCCTGAAACACACAGAGGTGAACTAAGCTAAGAGTTTTTCTCCAACACTTTTGATCCCTCATATTTCAGAGGTAGAAGACATATAGATGTCAGATGTGAAATATATAATTGGGCAATGTTTAAAGGAAAAGTGAAAACCATTCCAAGTGTCCCAGTATCACAACATCACAGTGAACCCTGACACCTGCAGTTTGCCATTCGATTCAACATAATAAAATAATATATGTCTAATGGTGATAACAGTGGTGTTAGTTTGTGTGTAATAATAATGAAGCAGGGCTGAAAAATGCTGAACTACAGATTTATTGTTAGGTCACTGTATTGTTACCAAAGTATTGGTATGATGACTTATCTGCACTTACAGATATTACTTTATCAAAGATTATATATCCTTTAATAATTATCTCACTATAAGCTATCTCAGTGTTTCACCTCAAATAAAGGAACTGTATGTAAATTAAGTTAAGCCAAGTTTACAAAAGTAAAGCAAAGAATGGCTGCGTTGTTGTTTCCCCTCAGCTGATTGATGTGTGTTTGCAGGAGGTGGGCTACTGCCAGGGCATGAGTCAGATCACAGCTCTGCTGCTGATCTACATGAATGAAGAGGACGCCTTCTGGGCTCTCGTCAAACTGCTGTCTGGGCAGAAGCACGCCATGCACGGTAACGTGCGCACCTCACTAATGGTTAAACTAAACAAGAACTGTAACTGTAACTGAATGTGCAAAAAGAAAAAGAGGAAGTTTCTTGCACATGATGTGCAGACCGCTTGTACTGAATTCAGTGTGCACAGCTCCTGCAGCCTGAGTGTTGCATGCTGACTCCTTAAAGTGGAGTTCAGATGTCAAACTACAAAAATCCTCGGCATAGACAAACTTTGATTGTCCGTTGCACTTTGTGTAATCACCACGTTCGAATTTACTGGCCTAAAATTGCTGTCACAGAGGGTTCAGATCATCTGCCAAGTTCTTTTTTAAAAAAAACATGCCTGGCCTGTTCCTGTTTCCACAGAGCTGCTCAGAAGGTGACAAACCATCTGTTACGTCAGGTTAAGGCACGAATCTTCTGACCACAGCTGCCAGATTTGCATTTTTGACATTTAGAGTGTTTAACTGACTCTGGTCTCTGCACTGAAATGACCTTGAGCGACTCTGGACCTCCTCCAGTCTTATCAAGCGTTAAGCGATAAAATTATCAGCGAAAGGCATCATTGAGGAAGCACTCAGGACAAATTAGCAGCACGCATGCTGCTGCAGTGAGCTCATGAATCTAACTTTAAACATCTGGACACACAGATGTGTAAGTTTACAGACATAGTTTAAGGGATTATCATCATTACGGCTCTTTTCTCCACACCTTCAGGGTTTTTTGTCCCTGGTTTCCCGAAGCTAATGCATTTCCAGGAGCACTACGACCGCATCCTCAAGAAGATGATGCCCAAACTGAAACAGCACCTGGTGAGAAACACGAGACCTGTGTGACAATTAATAATGAAGCAAGTGCTGCATAACGTAGCAGCTAGACATAGTGCCAGAAATGAAACCTTTAATCCCTCAGAGGTGGCTGGTTAATCCTCACTCTGTCACCATTTTCTGTTTGCTGCAGGACAACCAAGAGGTGTTCACCAATCTCTACACCATGAAGTGGTTCTTCCAGTGCTTTCTGGACAGAGTGAGTGCAGTTACAAGCAAGATATGATCTCACAACCTTCAAAAGGATCTATGAAGACATGTAGAACAGCAGCAACGTAACTTGGTTAACTCATAAGCTGGGTATTTCCATCATAAGGTGGTTAGCACCTGTACGCGTGAAGGGTTTCATGACTCCCAGCCTCAGGGCTTTATAAGCTAGTGTGCTCCTGATGCCAAGCCTGGATAATTGTGAATCCATCCAAGGTGCTTTATGCTGCAGAAAGAAACCCAACAATCAGTAACTGAAGTTATTGAATAATTTTTTATTATTAACAACCAATGATGTGATTTCTCTACTTGGTTTCAGCCAATGAGCTGCTCCAATTCACCAACCAACCCAACACGTTTCTGACCTCACAGCCCGTAAACAGCTTTTAATCGCCAGGAATGTGAGAGGTTTAGGAGCCTGTCAGTTGTGGATTTTTACTTTATTTGTATTTATAAAGCACCTTTAAACCCAACACTTTCAAACAAAATTACAAAGCTCTGAACAGTAATGAAAGCAACAAATATGAAAAGTTACAAATGAATATATTGGATATTAAAGAGGATAAAAGGATCAGCATTCCCTTTGCTGTTCAACAGGCCCTCATGTTTGGTATGGTGATTGCCAAACGTCTGATTCTGGGGGAGTGGAAATCCGCCTCCCCTCCCTGCTTCAAGAGGTGGCTCGAGGAGATGGTCTCCTGTTTATACTTGGAAGAAATTCGGTTCTCTACGTCTGATTCCATGGAGAAGTTCAGGAAGATATGGGGGCCCTTTATAGACCACATTAAGAAGGACAGTTCACGCCCTGGGTCCTGACCATGTTGTTTAAACTGCTTTCATTCTGAGCTGTTGCCCATAACTGTTATTGCATAATTGTTATCGGCTCCTCCTAGCGATCTTTGGATTTGATGTTGTGGATTGGACTCACTGGATTGTGAGTTGTTTGACATGTATACCAGTTGCTTTTTTCTTCTTCTCTGCTGTTCTTAATAAGTGCTGGCTGTGTACCCTGTTGTGGGGTTTGTTGCTCTGTTTTTTTTGTTTGTTTGTTTGTTCCTGTGTTTTGTTTTTGATTTTTTTTTGTTGTTATTGTCTTTATTGTCTGTGTTCCTCTGTCCCGCTGTTTGTGAATGTGTAAAAATTTTGAAACTTGCATAAATAAATACATAAAAAAAAAGGATCAGCAGTCATGGCAAACCACAAGCTTTTGGAATGACTAACGAGACCATGCCAGGAGATTTTCCCACTCCTTTTCAACAAGAAAGCTGTGACGACTAATATCACTTCTCTTTTTCCTTTTGACTGGTAATCACAACAAAAAGCAGCACTGTACACTGACCCATCGCTGACTCAGAGTCTGCTGCATGTGCAAAGCTATGGCTGCTTTTGGAGGTCGTAGCATGCATGCAGTATTTAGGATTTTTAAAAGATTACGATTATGTTTTGTGTAAGTTAGAGTAATCAGCGCTCCTTTAAAATAATTCCCAGTAGAGGTTAAGTTCGTTTTTTTTTTTCACGGCAACTGCTGACAGTCACAAAAATATAGATAAATTGCCTTCTTCAGTAACTTATCGTCTAACTTTTCGTTCTGCTCATGGTCAGACTCCCTTCACACTGACCCTCAGGATCTGGGACATCTATATCTTGGAGGGTGAAAGAGTGCTGCCTGCCATGTCCTACACGCTCCTCAAACTGCACAAGAGTAAGACTGTTTCCTCCACAAACTGAAACCAGCTGATTTCACCCCTCACAACACTTCTCATCAGTGTGAGTGTGTGTGTGTCTGCAGAGCACCTGATGAAGCTGTCCATGGAGGAGCTGGTGGAGTTTCTGCAGGTGACTTTGTCCAAAGATTTCTTCTACGAGGACGACTTTGTGATCGAGCAGCTGCAGGCGTCCATGACAGAGCTCAGGAGGGCGAAGCTGGAGCTGCCCGCACCAGGTACTTCTGCACCAAACAATCCGTTTTCTATAAATTATCAAAAAGTCTGCTCTTCTCAAGTAAATCAATCTCCAGTTGGTTTTAAACTTGTGTTGGAGAGTGACAAAAGTTCCTCTATGCACAAACAACTCCAGAAACCTCACCTCCAAATGCTTTTTTAGTGCAAATGTGACAAACAAATCCAAGCCAAATGTCAGATTTTACGCTTTTATTCTTGAGGATATCGCTGTACACTCAATCTATGATCTACTTCATCTGTTGGTCAGGAGAAAAAGCAATTTAGTTTTATAAATTTGGAAATAGAAACATCTTCCAACATTTCTTAATTGTTCTATTTAATGGCAAAATGTAAGAAAATTGTTTGAGATGTTCACAATCAAGAGGCCAAAGGGAATCAAAGAATCAGCGTACGCCCAAGCTGGTACTAGCATGGCTCTATCCATACATGAAGATCCTCTGAGGGTCCACCTGAAGTCCACAAGATGAGTGAGCTACCACTAAGAAAGGGAAAAAAACAAAAACAACTACACAAAAATAGACACATTAGTCAGAGTTAGTCGGTGCCCTGACAAACAAACTAACTGGTGTCTATGTAGGTTCTCACTCAGCCTGGGCTCTGTACTACTAAGCAAGCTTAACATATCCAGGGTTTCTTTCCCTTATCTGGATTTACTTACACTATAACCCAACTTCAGCCAGGATAAGTGCTCACATTAAGGTTGTTCTAACCTAAGTTAACCCCTACACATGCAATGTAAGCTCAAACTGCACTATAAAATACGTAATTTATTAAATTAGAGTTAAAAGTTTTTATTCTCAGTTTAGTTTTTATTCTACTCAAAAAGCTTTTGTGGTTTTAATTTGGTCATTCATCAGTGCTTTACCCTACCACACCTGCAGGGGTAAATACCTCAAAAACACTGGTACAGTCAGTTGCAGTCAGCCAGCTCTTTTATTGTGATCATGTGACCAACAGCCAGCTCCCCTACTGTAGGTAGAGGGCGTTGTGACCAGCCAGGTCTGCCCCAGCTCAACTTCGGTCCCGCCTGGCTGCAGTGTGAACATCAAACATATTTGTTCACAACAAAGTCAAACACCGGTCCAGATGTGCCAGCTGACTGTGCTTTTCGAATCCTGCTCTGTCTCCTCATTAATCTGCCTTCTCTCCCCTCTTCTTTCAAACAATGTAAGCCAACAACAACAAAAGTGTGGCTGTGAGCGGCGGCCACATTCCCTCCTACAACAGCAACCGGTGGGCTATCCTGACTGGTCCTTCGTTCTCCATGTCTCTGTCCATCTGTCCCACAGTCAGTCCGTCCTGTCTGTCGCCTGTCTGTCCCGCAGCACTCGGTTTATTTTTCTTTGTTTCTGTCACAAACTGATCTTCCAGCATAATATTTCAGACTTGCTTTGCTGCTTATTTGGAGTCCTTCAATGGTTAGCTCATCTCTTACCTTTAGTTTTTGATCCCCTACTCCTTTTTGTTTTGACTACAATGTGGCTGCAGATGTAAAATTGATGATATAAGGCGCCCTCTGGTGGGAAACTAAAAGTATTGCATGACTCTGTGTGGAGAACTTTAGTTTTTAGAGACAAAATTCCTCATCTTCTAAATTAACCTTGCATTTGTGCTAATGTTACTTAAAGGCACAGCCGTAAATTTAGATAAAGGTCCTTAATGCATCTACACCTGTCTTCACAGTCTTTTCCAGGTTCCTGTGTGGTTGTTTTCCTCCTGCGTTACACTATATAAACCTCTATAACAGCAGCTGTAGCTGAAGGAGGAAGGGCTTTCCTTTCTTCCAGAGCCCACACAACTTTAATAGTAGTCTGTTCGCTTTCCTGCCTGCTGACAAGATAATGGGCCTTTTTTTGAACACTGGAGGCTTTTGTTAAACTTATGTTTTAACAGCTATCTGCTGCCACATGTGCTGCTGTGCAGCAGGGCTATTTTAATCTGCATCCTTGTGTCTGAATAGGCTGAACTGTGAGATTTGACAGTTTTATGATTCTGAGTGTTTACTTGGCTTAATTTAAGTTTTTTTTAATCACCACAGCATGTAATTTACTCAGTACTCTGAGTTCTTTATTGTTTCCAACAACTGCAGAAATGGCATTTAATACAGGGGTGTTGACTTCAAAGAGCAATTTTATTTGCCTCTGACCTGTCAGCAGGTGAGGTGAAAAGACTCTACAGCAACATTTCTACAGTCATGCTGGAAAAACAATCGCTCACTACACTGGCATCACTTTTCTGTTTGCATCACACAAGTTAAAGGACACTTAAAACAAAATCTGAACAACTGCAGGCCTTACTTACCTCAGTTAAGATTCAAAACCCTGAAGAAGAATCTCCAGCCATCAGTTTGTGTCCTGAAGCACTTTGGACCTGGAGCAGGACAGTGATTGAATGGCTCAAAAAAAACTAAATGAAGGCTTTGGAGTGGCCGGGTCAAAGCTTAAACGCAAATCTGATTGATGTGCTTTGACCTTAAACAAGCTGTTTGTGCTGGAAAACCCTCCAGTGTGGCTGAATTAAAACAATTCTGGGCCCAAATTCCTCCACAGCAATGTGAAACACACGTAGTCAGTAATTGCAAAAGTTTGATTGCAGTTGCTACCAAGGGTGGCACAAGCAGTTATTAGGGTTAAGGGCTTATAACGTCTTTACTCCTTAACAAATGAAAAACTGCGTTTCATATTCTTCCCTTATCTTTGTTTTATATTGATATTTGTTCCAATATCAGAAATATGTAAGTGTGATAAATATGCAAAAAACTACAAAATTAATAAGGGGCAAACACTTTTTCACAGCACTGTATAAACCTCTTGATTGAGGGCTGTAGTCTTGCAGTAGCAGAAGAAACAAGTTTGATTTGTATTTTGTTATCTAATAAAACGCACGAATGAAAAAGATGATTGTGTTTTGGCTCGTCTAATAAACGTGAATGGAAATGAACGAAGAAAACAAAACAGAAAAGTTGGTTAGGAAAAAAATTTAATCAGTTGAAATTTGTAGAAAATCCCAAGTTTCTATTTTTTTAAATTAAAACAATAAATTCAATAAGTGAAAGACGTTAACTTTGTCCCCCGGTGGGTTTTAAGCAGTTTGTGGTGGAACAAAAGTGACCGAGGTCAGTGGGTAATTTCGTCACGCACACGCTCTTTAGTCTGTGGATGCAGGTCCAGTAAGTCGACTTCCTGGATAACTCCCACAGCGCTTCCTCTTCTTCCAGCTGCTGTCGTCCTGACCTCACTCTGGTCATCACTTTTTCCCTTAAAACACCCACATAACCCACACCGTGTGTTCCTGTCAGCTCTGCTCATTTCTTTCAGATGTAAAGCAGCAAGTTTGAGTACTAATGTCAAACCTTGTACTGGTTGTAGAAGCTGAGTACTCTCTCTCTTTTTTTATAGTTGTACTTATAAGTCTCAGTGCATTTAAGAAGGTTCATTAATCAAGAAATATTTCTGTATGACCTTTCAAGCCTGGAGCTACTACTGCAGCCGAATACTGTTTAATGAAATGTAGAAAGACTAATAATTTCAGAGCACACTCAGTAGAGTGTCTCTTCCTAATTGAGTCTCCCATGATGGGAATTTATATCAAACATTATTTCTGATGTTTTTTTCCCTATCCTCCTCCCACTCTTTGCCTGTGGATATGTGATTATGTGTCTTCATGAGTGTATTCTCCTTTATTTTGTACTCTCTATGGCAGTGTTGTTGCATGAATCCATGTGCCCGTTTGTGACACGTCATCAGATGTGAACCAGCGCCACACAGTGTGTTCAGTCATCACCGCTCACCTTTGTTTCCTGATGGCGTTCTAATGCGTTTACACCTTTTTTTCCCCCCTCCGATCTTTTACAGGTAAAGAGGACGAGTTTCCCAAGAAGCCTCTAGGGCAGCTTCCTCCTGAGATAGCCGTAGCAAACCACGTGGTCAACGGTCAAAGCCACGCGGAGCCAGCTGAGCCCCCCAGGGAGCCAAGTCCTCTACCAGACCCCCAGCGGGACGGACGGCCCCCGAGCCGAGCCCACCGGGAATCGCTGCAGAAACGGATCCGTCACCACAAGGGGGACAAAAGGGAAACCCACTCCAGGGGGTCAGGTGAAATCTCAAATGAGACACAAAAGCAATCCACCTCCACCACACCAGAGAGGGGGGCGACACCGCTGTCAGCCCCCACCCCAACACCACAGATGACCGCTGTGGATGGAGGAAAGGCTCACGCCATCGCCAACCACAACTCCAACGCAGCCTCTAGCTCCCGCAGAGACATGCCTGGGCCCCGGTGGGTCAAACCCTCCGAGACAAAGCTAGAAGCTTTGTGGGAAATTCAGATGAGCTGAGGGCCATCGCCGGCTCCTTCCAGCCCAGATGACACCGCTCAGCCTCACCGCCAGCCACGCTCCAAGGGCTTCGCCCCCGGCACCGACCGAGGCTCCAATGCCTCCCAGTATGATAATGTACCAGGGCTGCCGGAGCAGGACTTCGAGATCCTGGAGCTTGAGAAGCCTCCGTCCAGATTGAGGCCCTTTCATAATGAGATGCCCTACAATGTGTCAGCCCTGCATCAGGGCAGCCCGAGCCACGGGTCCAGCCTGTCCGGGAGTGTCGTCTCCGTGGCACCCGGGCCCAGAATGGCCAGACAGCCTCTTCCTCCTTGTTTTCCTCACAACAGTCCTGTAAATGTTCCGACTGGCTACCCTGACCCAAAGAACCAGTTCCATACCCCGCCTCATCAGCACTCCCCAGGCAGGACTACTACTGAGGTCCCCATTCCACATCCCACCCAAAGCGTGGACAACAGACTCTATGTTCTGCCCTCCCGATATCCTGTACCGCCCAGTGCATTGTATGGAGAACGAGCGTATGCCACCACCCAGCGACAGCCCAACAGCTTCTCCCCAGACAAGACCCTCATGAATAACACCTTCGCCACCTACCGCAGGCAGCCGACGCACAGCTCCGCCCGCAATCCTCGGAAACCCAGGCCTCCCCCGGAGCTGGACAACCAAGGGAGCTCCACCCCCATCTATCTGCAACAGCTCACCTCCACAGCACAGGTCTACAGGTTCGAAGGACACCAGCGGGGTGAGCCAAACCCGCACTACCTGCCAGCTCAGCAGGGTGTAGATGGGCTCCAGTGGGAGCCAACGGAGGAGTTGCCCCCTACATCCCCAGGTGGGATGCCCCAGCTTCCAGAAAGCGCAGATGTCACCCCTCGCAGAGTTCACCTTCCCCGACAACCCGGACGCCCTGCGTCAGTACCGACCGCAACTCCAAGAGCAGCAGCAGCACCAGCGGCCTGTGTTACGGCAACAGCTTCCCCAGCTGTTTGGAGGACCACACTACAGGCACGCACAGGAGGCGTTTGCCATGCAGGAGTCCATGCTGCTGTGAAAGGACGATATGACGAGACACTGTAAAAACTAAAAGAAAAGAAAACTGAGGCGTAGTCACCAACACTGTGGTAAAGACGACCAGTAGTCCTAGCTTTGTTAGGAACTGGCTTCTACTTTGGTCCTGTTGTCGTTCATGTGTGAAGTACTGACCTCCTGACTGTCACGCTGCATCGTAACGTTGCAGGACCCACCAGCCGCTGTTTTTACTGATCACTTTTAAAAAAAGATTAAAAAGACTGACTGAAGATTTCATTTTATTTTTGGATGTAAATCATTAACAAGAGGTGACAAAATATAAATATATCTTTTAGAGTCTGATATGTACAGAAGATTTATTTTTTTTTGAGTTATCGGTAACAGGGGAATTTTCTCCTGAGCACCGATTTATTTTCCATCTTTATTTTTTTATATCTTACTCTCCAGATATGTACCGTAGAGATCAATTAACTCGATATGCTTGTGAATGTTATTTTTAAAGAAATATGACCAATGGTAGAATTAGCAAACAGTGCTACACGGGTTACCGTATGTCTTGATTTCCATTTAAATTTTTTTAAGCAGGTTTTGTTAAAAAATGTTTAGGACCATGCTTTCTTTAGTTTTTGTCCATTACTAATAGTTTGTTTTTGCATTACTTCAGGCCAGTCTTGTTTTTAATTAATTTCAACTGGGCGGCTCAACATATAGACAGCTGATTTTTGAGGGCTAATATATACTTTTTTTAAAAAAAAAATATGGCTTTAAGTTATCTTGATTGTTATGTAACCATTGATAACACATTTTTTAAATTGCTGTGACATAGTTATCACATCTCGAGCACATGGAGTCTGAGATGGTTTTAAACTACTTTCAGTACAAGGTTGCTTAACTTCATTATGTTTTACTACTCTCAACAATGTCACATCCACTGGCATACAGTCATCTGGCGCGCGCACACACGCACGTCACAAATGTGAGTCGCATTTTTACCCACCTACTTTTCATACTCTGATGTAGATGCAAGTACTTTAAAACAGTACTAAAATGTTCTTTACATCCCCTCAGTCATCTTTGGGTTTTGTTTTAGTTGTGAAACAGCTAATTGCAGTCCATTCTGATACTTTGCTTAATAAAAAGAGGCGGGGTGAAAATGAACCTTTAAATTTGTTTGTGGTTTTTTAAAATCAGCTCAATAAAAAAAAAAAGGGGGGGGGGGGGTGATATCGGGTATTTTTATATATATTAGGATGCAGTGCATGGAGAAACACTGATGTCACACTTATTGTAAAATATTATATTGTAAATGAGTTTCCAGTGTTGCGAAAGCTTCCAAACCACCACAATTCCTGGATAATGGAATTTCTTGTGCACTCCAAAGGGGCCACGGGTTTTACTTGTAGGACTTTAATGAATATTTTTGTTTAGCAATCAGCAGTAAAAGGAAAATGCACAGGCTTCTGTCACGTAACGGCAGAGGTGGAAAGTAACGAATTACATTTACTTGCGTTACTGTAATTGAGTAGTTTTTTTTGTGTATTTGTACTTTTTAAAGTCATTTTTCAAATATGTAATTTTACTTTTACTTAAGTATATTTTTTAAAAAGTATTGTAGTTCGCTACGTTTTCAATCACACTCGTTACTGAGTAAATTAAAAAAAAAAAAACATTGCGCTTCAGAAATACTGCACGGAATGATGGGTAGTAGAACAAATTGGCACTAAGGTCACGTTAAAGATGGAGTCTGACGTCGGTGTTACGGATCCAGCGAAAAAAGAAACCCCATCGAATTCTGCTGACCCTGAATTCGAAGAAACGGATGTGAACCCCTGACCGTATTTAAGGGACTATTTCGGCTTCAAGTGCAAGAAAGGCAACAGCTTTATTATGCAGTGTAAGCTGTGTTTGCCCGGAGAGGCCGAGTTAGCAGCTTTTAAAAATTCCACATCAAACCTGCGCAAGCATGTAGAGGTAAGTTAAATACAACTCGTACCTTATGGTAGCAAAGAGGCTGTGTTCAAATTAATCACATTACCTTAAGACATCTTGTGAAGAACACAGATAACGTTGGTTGGTACTAGCAACTTGCTGTAATCGGGCACGTTGTTGTCCACGCAACTTGCATTTTTTTTACTGGGTTGGTAAATTGCCAAAAGAAAATGTGTTTGCCTACGTTTTTCCTGTTTGTTAATAATAATAATTTATTTAAAAAATAGTTAAATTAAAGACAGAAGCGGCTACTTTCTTACTTAACCCACATATGTTCACACTGCAGGCAAAAGAATAACAGAGCGCTCACTTACCTTAGATTAGTCAAAGAGAGATGACTTCTGTTACTTGTTAATTAGCACTTGCAACCTCCCGTTAACTAGCCTGTTACTGTCCAATAAAAAAAAAAAACACGAGGTATATTGGTATAATTTACCAGCGGTAGCTATGTAATGCATTGATGTCTTATTAGGGACGTCAAAAAACTTTCTCTCAAACTTAACACTGGCCTGCCTGCCTCAGCTGCCTTCGAGCGTCTCTTTAGCTGTGCTGGACTACTGTTCACTGCAAAGTGAGCAAGGATGAACTCTACTAACTTTGAAAATCAACTGCTCCTCAAAATTAACAGGAAGTTCAGAGAGTAACACTCTAGGATGGATACAAAGGAACTTTATTCTAGAGGTACAGTAGGGCAGGGCCAAGTTTAAAAAATTAAAAAACATTTTTAAAGCAGCTGCCGTTCAGTTCAGTACTTGTTCTCTTATTTGACAGTTTAGAACACATTCTCATGTGAACGAATGATATGGTTTTGTATTGAAAACACTGTGATACCTGACAGTTTGGTTGATTGGTTTGGTGACCATTATCCATTTTCATGTATAGACTTGCAGTTTAACTGCCACTGCACTTTAATTTGTGAAGTTTTTCTTTTCACTAAAAAAGAACTACTTTGAGATTTATATCCCACTGTCTTTTTTTGCACTACTCGGCTGTCCTCCTGCTGACAGAAAAGTAACTATGTAACTTTTACTCTGAGTACATTTTAAATGAGCTACTTTTTACTTGAGTACATTTTTAGACAGGTAATTTTACTTGTACTTGAGTAAAATTTCAGCAAAGTAATAGTACTTTTACTTGAGTAAAATATTTTAGTACTCTTTCCACCTCTGCGTAACGGTCACATATTGTTGCCTTTATTGTATACAGCGTTCAATTAGCAAAAAGCCAAATGTGAGCAATGGCAAACCCTGAAAATGTAAACTGTAATTTTAATTCTGCAGTCACTTCAATGCTCTCTCAAGTGCATCTATAAACAATTAAATACAACATGCAGTGTCGGCACCTTTACGCACTTTGCTCTGCATATGCTCAGCCCTCAGTGACCCTAAAAACTTCCACTTTGGAGTAATCCCACTTACAGATGATCATGGAATATCTAGGAAGTGAAGCAGTCGGTGAAACCAAATGATCAACTGATTGTTTAAATGATATTTATTTCACAATTAGCATAATTGACTAATTTCAGCCTCTTACTTTTAAAGATTTTCTGGCCCTTATGAGCCATTACATTTTTTATTACTGGAAAGACGGGTGGTGGTGTATGTCTCCTGACATTTTATAAACTGTTTAGTCAAGACTGACTCAGGAAGAATGGAAGTAGTTTATTGCGTCCCTGCTCTAATCAAAGCCAACAAGAAAGTGAACATCAAATACAGAAATAAATAACATGTTGCTGAAGACTTTGTAATAAGAGCTGGTAGGCTGCCTAACATCGGCATTCAGCAGCTTGCTTCCACGCTGTTATTGTGCATCTTTCTGGATAAATTAGCAGGAGACAGCTTCTGAGCTTTGCTGGATAAGCAAAGGATGCTTGGCAGGGCTGTGAAGGTTTGTGCAAACGGTTAACAAATCCGTGGTAGGAGAAGCTGAAAGAGACACCTGTGATGCACCGGGATGTTGCTTTGAATCCAGAACATCTTTAAGCTCAGTCATGTTATTTCAATCCGTGGTTGGAAGCAGATAAATCTGTGATGAGAGCTCAGAATATTTTATGGAAAATTCTGGATTGATCCAAGAAAACCTTAGAATGTGGGGCATGTTTGGTATGTGATATATTTTATACTTTAACATAGCGCTCTGTGCACATGCTCACTCTGCACCACTACAGAGCTTAGATTCTATCTGATTACATGCGTCCCGGAAGGCTTAATGGATTAGTCGACCACAGGAAATTATGCCTTTTTTTTTGGTTGTTTGTTTTTTCATGTCATATTGCAAGTAATTCATCAAGCAAATAAGCAACAATATTCAAGTACACAATGCATTCAAAGTAGCTTCAATGTGATGCTTCTTTTGCTGAAAGGTGTACGAAACACAGAGATTAATAGGTTAGGGAAGCATGACGAAGGTAGCTCTGCTCACCTGGCTGGAACACAGTTGTGATGAAAACATAATCCGTTCTGATTTTTGGTTTAAAACACGCTGGAAGTGATACATTGTTGCGTGTGGTTTGGGGTTTTTTGTTTGTTTTTTGCCTCATGGAGTGAACCTGTATACCATTTTTTCCATTTTGCACCAAATACAGAAAAAGGAAACCATCACCTGAGTGGGTCATTTATCAGCAGAAGTTGGCTAAATCCTAAGCTGAAGAAGCACTCGCAAACCAAACATCTCTTCTGAGAGAAGCCTGGCCTACATCCAGGTAGCAGTACCATTGCTAAAAGTCAACTTTGTTTAGGAAGGTTCCTGAATGAGTGAAGACACCCTAAAGTATCTGCATGTCAGTCATAATCAAAGCTGGTCAAACCGTCAAACCACCTTTAATGAAACGCACTTGAATTCTTCGTTTATTCCATCTGCAATACCATCTGGAAATTGGTCATCTTAATGACAATGGCCTCATTTTTCAGCATGACAACAATCCCAAAGACACAGCAAATGTAGGAAAAGCATAGCTAGATAGAATAGAATAGAATAGAATGCCATTATTTAGAAAAACACAATGTTTCAGTAACGACTGGACCTAAACATTACTGGAGCAGTGTGTTGTGCCTCCACGTATTTTTATACACGTTTCAGTAAATTACTGCATAAATTTTCCGTTTTTCTAGCAAAATGTGAAAAGGAAACAAGGGATTGATGAACACTTTTTCACACTGTTATGTCTTTATGAAACCAGGCTTTGCTCGTTTAGAGCTGCCTGGGTCAAGTCGCCTAAGCATCACAATTTGGATTAAAGTCACTCAGATGCTCACCCTCGCCCATTTCCCCTGCTTCCTCCTTTTTATGTGCTTTTTTTAAAAAATATATGAGGCTAAGAAAATACCAGAAAAATACACTTCCCATAAAAATTCTCAGATAGCTGAAGAAGAACCACGTAGACAGGTTGGTGTTGTGTATGAGGCCCCAGGTTGAAAGTCACACGGCTGTATCCTTTCATTACTCCACGTTAATAGTGTGGTTCTCATTTGCCGCTGGAGCTTCACCTCTAAGATGAACACAATCACACCATCTCATGGCCGTCTGGCAAAAATACACACTGACACATTATTGTCAAAGAGACTGCCAGATAAACCCTCGAGTAAGAGAGATTTATGACTTCTTTAACAGAAATTGACCCAAATGTATAAAGGCTCTCTCTCTGCAGAAGCCTTTTGAAAAGAAAAAACATGCTTCACTATATCTGTGGACAAATCTGAAGGTTCCGCTTTTCATTGCAACACATAATCTTTAAACTATTGTCTCATATCCAAAATATTTTTGCAATTATCCTAAGAATCCAAGACTTTCCAAAGTAGTTTGTTTTTAAAAATGTATTTGTTGCTGTTCATCCAATTAAAAAAAAAAAAAGGCTGTAACAAGAGGTAGATTTAAAATCTTACATTTGAGAAGCCAGAGCTATCTTTTTTGTATAGTAGCATTATAGTATGAAACATACTATAATGCCCATAGCATGTGCGTGTGTGTGTCTTCCTTATCTTCACCAATTCTGATCAACCATTGGATACAGCACTGTAAGTACCACCACTAAATGAATGTTTTAAAAAAAATCAAGAAAAGAATTTTTTAACATTATGAAATTCTATTATTCCAACATTAACCAACTTATTTACTGGTGCTTGGGTCAATTTATTTTTATTGCTCCAATTTTAAATGTTCTAGTTCAACTAGATTCAGCAGGTTTTGGCCAGCTAAAGTGCTACAAATGTTTAATTCAACAGCGTTGAGCCAAATTCTTTGATAGTACTATGATGATATTAGAAATCAAGTTAGTCCAAAAATCCTGCTTAAATCTAATAGATAGCAATTTAATCACGTGGAAATTCTTTCCACGATCATTTTAAGTTCATTCAAAGTTATTTTCTTGAGTGTTCAACAAAGTCTACAATGTAAAGATTTACTACATGAAATGAAACTAGTCATGCACATAGCTACTGATACTGACCAATCGTACCACTCAGCCTCATAATAGATACACCTATGGTATCAATTTCAAAATTCTACATCATCTTGTTCTAAAGTTATCACATTTACAAGATTTTCAGACAACTTGACCTCTGACCCCTACACATTCATAAGGCTCGCAGAATGACTGTCCAACAGGGGGGAAGAACTTGGACTGCATATGGATTGTTGTGATTCTCCTAAATTCTGCACTCACCGACATATTGCACCTACTTGAATTCTACAATACATACATACATACATACTCATATGCAGTACAGGGGCCCCACAGGGAACTGTGCTGGCATGCACCCTGGATCCAGTGCAGGTGGTGGGAGACAGAAGGACTCTGGCCAAAATAACTTCTCTGATGGACAGAGTCTCCCACCCCGTGCATGTAAATGTTGCTGGACTGCAGAGCTCCTTCAGTGACAGACTGCTGCATCCTAGATGCTTGAAGGAGCGTTTCTGCAGGTCCTTCCTCTCTACAGCTGTCAGACTGCACAATCAAAACTGCTCCCAACAAACATAGAGGTTTACATCAGTGCTGTAACAACTTCTGCTGTTATAACTTGCACATTACTTCTCTCAGTCTATATATACACTAACTTATTGGAAGTTACATGTCTACTTTTTAATGCACAGGTACAATACACAACCTGCACTTTTCAAAATATTCTAAATATGTAAACATCTTTCAGTATCTTGCTCTGTTTGCACACTACAACCTGGGTTTGTATGTAAAATATGTAAAAATTGTCTTTCTGTTCTGTGTGTATTTTTGTTTCTTTTTGCCGCTGATACAACCAAATTTCCCCTTGTGGGACATTTAAAGCATTATTCTATTCTATTTGTACGTATTGGATGTTCAAAGGACAGAAAAATATTCAAGTTTTTTGTCAGATTCAGTCGCTTATGTCACACACATGGAAGAGAGCTGGCCACCTCATTTTGAAGTTTCAGACTAACTCCTACCTCCTGAGAGCAAAGCTGGGTTCTGAAAGAGATCAGATCCTACAAATTTAAATAAATCTTGTATGTGTGGGAGGAGGGAGGGGTGGTTAAGTCAGCCTCTTCCTACTTCCTAGTAGCTCAGAACTCAATAGTGTCTATACAAACATGCTGTAGTAAACAACTACCTCGCACCCCGAATTCAGCTCGAATACATTAAAAATGAAAAAACAAAAAATGCTAATGACCAGAATGCACACACTCAACTTGTTACATATTTGACAACATAGAAAAACAAGACAACAGTCTGAATGTTTTTATTTGATATTATTGTTTTATTTGAATTATTTTGATATATATGATATTTTGTATATGATATATATCTTAAATAAAGCGCCAAATCACAAGTTTCCTCCCTGTTTGTACTGTAAGGTAAAAACAATACAGTACTACAGAGAAACCCAACAATCAAATGATCCCCCTTTGAGCAAGCACAAGGCGACAGTGGGGAAGAAAAACTCCGGTCTGACAGGAAGAAACTTCCAACGGAACCAGGCTCAGAAAGGGGCAGCCATCCGCTGCGACTGGTGGGGGGTGATGGAAATGGATTTGGTGCTAAAATTCTGCTTCAAGATTTTAAAAGAAGCAAGGCAGCAGGAAAAAGCCAAAAATGTCATGTAATCATTGCTGCCCTTTAAAGCAGCACGTAAAGGGTTTTAAAAAAGCTTTTAACACTGCTGAAAAAAACCTGGAAATTTTGGACTTTTCTGGAGGACTGGGGAGCCCGAATTTCAAATGACTTATCACAGCCTTGTCAAAAGATGAATCATTTGACATCGCAGCATTTAAGACATTGTCTGGGGAGCCAAACTCCTTGATGAGGGATTTGGCCATTTTCTTAATGAACTGATCCTTGTCATTTATCAGATTTATGGCGGACTCTGTGCTGCTGAGTTCAGGCTGTATCAACTCTGTCAGATGGTTGATGAGAGTGTGTATTTCTCTTGAAGTACTTGCGGTCTTAGCCACAGATTGCATGGTCTTAGACTTACATTTTACAAGAAGTGTCTTAAAGAGCAAAAAGGAGAGGTCAATGGACATTTTCTTAAAATCAGAAGACGACCCTGACACAACACCCATCTCTAATACTTCAAAGGAATCTTTAAGAGAGCCTGAAATGCTCGCAGAGCATTTTTCTGGAGAAACGCTCTTAGGTTTTGCTATTGGAGGTGAGTCAATGGATACCAGAGAGCATTTTTCTGGAGAAACGCTCTTAGGTTTTGCTATTGGAGGTGAGTCAATGGATACCAGAGAGCATTTTTCTGGAGAAATGCTTCCAGGTTTTGGTGTTGATGCTGCACATTCCTTTCCATTGTTATCTGACTCTGTTCTTATTTCCTGTGTTGGGGTCTGTGTTCTTTTAAGAATGTGCTGGATGTCCCCAGACACCCTCTCAGTTTTAATCATTTGATAATTTTCTTTTTTCTCCACCCACAGTAAAAGTTTTTGCAAAAACTTTTCTGCTGCGTCTTCTATGAGGACATAGAGGACTTCAGGAGAAAAGGGACGCTTTGAGCCATCTACTGTTTGTGGAGTCCTGGAGATGACTGTGTCTGAGAGGGATCTCCTGCTTTGAGCTACGGGAATTTGATGCACTCGACTCGTCATAAACAGATCGAACATTTTAGCTGTTACCTCCTTAGAAAAAGTTCTGATTTCCCCACTACTTTTAATGTTTTCCAATGTTTTTTCGAATATAGGGACTTCTTCTTTCTTTGTGAGTGTATCATATAATTGATTAATGTCTGATCTAATGGTGTCAAAGTCCATTGAAGAAGAACTTGGGTAACAAAGAAGCGTATTTCGGGAAGGGGCTCGATCAGAGTTTGCACTCTGGGGACGAGGAGTTTCAGGTACTGACCCTGGCAAAACTATGCTTTCATCAGAGGCCACTGTTTCATACTTTGGGTATTTGCAAAGGTTATTTAGACAAACAAAATATTTCCCGTTTGTCTTTATTGTGTGTTTTAGCTCTTTTTTTCATTGTTTCAAACTGTATTTTTGCAAACATGGAAAAGTGGTGTTTGCGTGCTTTTAGCCCAGTGCTTGAGGTGGATGGCACACATCTGGAGAAGAAGTCTCCTGAATTAAATAATTCTGAATTAGAGGCAGGTTTGTTTGAGCGATATTTCTCACAGGGCTCTACGCTACTTGAATCCATTTCACCAAGTATCTCATGGATGACGTCAACTACAGCCTGTTCTACAGGGGTTAGAGCTCGGATACTTTCGGTTTCAGCAGTTGGTTTTATTTCACCTTCTTTTGCTACACCTGATCCTTCTGGAAGCTCAATTTCTTCCCCCTCCTGATCTGAATTTTCATCCTCTATCATCTCTTCATTGAAGCTCCATGAGCGAGAGGGATTAAGAGAAATCTCAGTGATTGGTGTTTGCACTGAGATGTTTGCATCCGTACTTTCTGTATCAGAATCAAATGGACTGGTATCAGACCCGCTTGTCGGGCGCTGGCAGCGCAGCTTACCTACAAGCTCTTTAAGGCATGAGGCAGCGCGACGAACCATGCGGTGTAGTTTTTTTAATATTACTAAATGTACCGCTAACATAAATGGTGGGGTCTTCCGGGAAATCGGGGCTTTGTGCGAGCAGTGCAACTATTGAGCTGATCTTTTCGGAGATCTCTTCCTCAACCATGCGTGTCAGCTTTACAGCCCTCTTACATCGCTTTTTCGGGACATTAAGAGCGCTGGCGAAGACCGCTGAGATCGAGTCTCCGAGGGACGGCCTTATTTTCCCCTCATCTAAAAGCACCGGACATTCTTTCACGTTACGATCCTGAACATCAGGAAGGGCTATTTTTAGGATGCTGGCAGAGGCAGTCTGAATGATTTCAGAAAGCATGTCAGCAAGAATGCCTTGTATGTTGGCGTTGCATGTGCCACTTTGTATAAAGTACCACTCAATTTCCGAGAGCTTTTTGAAGTACTTATTGATTGGTGGCAAAATCTGGTCTGGCGTGACCATGATTGAATATTCATTTTCCTGTAGCATTGCCATTGGAGAGTCACAAATGTTATTTTCTTGGTTTGTGTTAAAAGCGTGAGACGTTTCCTGAGAGAGCGCCGACTGTTCAACATGTGCCAACAAATGAGCATAATGTCTAAACGTCACATAGGCAAGAGGTATTTAAGGCCTCTTGCCTATGTGACGTTGCAGCAGATCATAGCCAATCGAATTTCCTTTCATCTTTCCGTGACGTCACGAGCTACGCATGCGCGGCACATGAATAGGGCTTTGGAGTTGACGTCACGCCGCAATGCATTGTGGGAGCGCGGCACCATTTTCGGGGTCTACGAATCAAAACAAACACACTGTGTTGGAACGACGATTACAAGATGCTTAAAAGCAGCTCAACAGAGAATGGACTGTATAGAGACCGATTTCGTTCAGAGGGGAAGCAGCCGTACTTGCAGAAAATAGCTACATTGGAAATGTGGACCCGTATGAAATACGGCCGTGGAGTAGAAACCCTGAAGACCAACTGCTATTGACGTAGCCTGACATATTTTCGTACCTTATCTGTGGAATCAGCGCGTACAAGTCGTCATTCAAACAAAGGTAAGTCAGCTCGAGTACTGCGTGTGAAATGCGTTTGATTTCCCTGCAAACATTCACATTAGTGCAGCATAAATTCATTCATGAGGGGAAATTACAGTGAGAACATGTGGAGGCTGTTAGGTGGATAACATAGTGAGTTCAGTGCATTGCTGTGACATTGTCCTGAAGGATTTAGTTATTCTTTATGGTTAAAGAAATTGCAATGATTTATTCATATTTATTATAAATAATTCTAATTATACATCTTGCTTACATATTTGTATCTTGTGTCACTAAAAATACATTTTATTTAAATTTTATACATTGATTAATGACCTGCAGAATCTCCTTATCATATTAAGGGATTCATAATTGTCACTTTATCCTTTCTCCATCTCTAAAGTGATTACATTACACATGACATACTTTAGGTTCATTTTCTGCAGGCAGGTTTCTGACAGAGAACAGGCAGATTTACACTATAACTTGCAGCGATGGACACATAAAGAAATGAAAATTACATGTATGTGCTAACTTTCTAAACACTTTGTTACATTGATGATAAAGTAGATAAAACACATTTATGTCGGCCTTGGCTCATAGTTCTTGTCTTTAAATGAACTTTGTCTGTGTGTGTTTCAGGTCCTGCACTCAAAGACTGAATGAACCAGCATTGCAGCCATGGGTCACTGTGAGCATCACAGGGGAAGGTTGAAGACGCCCACTGCACCTGTAAGGCCGGAGTCGTGGAGACCTGCACCCATGTCACTGCTCTTCTGTTTAATGTAGAAGCAACAGTGTTGATCTGTGGCACAAGGACTGTTACAGATGAACCTGCATACTGGGTTTTGCTGGGTAATATGACCAAGATACAGCCAGAGGTTGGCCATAAGATAGACTTCTCCTCTTCAGCTGCCCAAAAAAAGGCTCTTGATCAAAACATAAACAGACCATCCGTATTGAAAGGTAAAAGGAGCCGTCCTCAAAAAAGAAAAATCCCACCTGCTACTGTGGAGGAGTTGTCAATGCTAATAATGCCATAATGTTTTATCTTGGGGTCTAGATTTATGCCTGTTGTGCACTGCCATGTAAATAATTTGCATTTACTGAATATGTACTGACTGAGTCCCACTGTTCAAAAATATAATAAAGAAACAAAATAATTTTTGCCTTTTTTTTTTTTTTTTTTTTTTTTTAAATTAAAACCACTTTATAGAACATCACATCCGTTACAATGTAGAATCCATATCATTTATAGTTTACAAATGACAAAATGTTTACATAAAATCACGAGTGTTTACATGATATCACCCACTACTAACATTACTTTATTTACTGTATCTTTTGAAAAAATACCGCTATTTATACAGCAAAAGACTTAAGAATATTTAACAGGAGCAGGTTTCATTTTTCCCTGGTTTTACTACCACACTGTTCACCAAACCTTCACCATCTTATCCAGGAGGGTCACCTCTTCACCCTGTCATGGAAGAAGTAATCTGATTGGCATGGTGGTATGTTTGAAGCAGGTCCTTTGTGTAGCACTGGAACCCAGTCATGATGTTTCATCCATTTCATAGGCTGGTTTGCTGCAATAATGCCAAATAATTAGCAACTCTATAAATAGAAGGTAGTTCTGCAAAATCACTCAGTAGGATGTTTGTTCTAATTTGCTATGACCTCAGAGTGCATCGAAAATCAAACTAATAGGCTATAAAGAGTGATATGAACATATTTACAACTTACCAGAATGAAAATGTCCGGAGCACCAACAGATATTTGGAGATGGAAGAGAACTGGATATCAGCTCGTCTCACAGCTGCTATCCAGGCCTTCGTTTGGTAACATCGATACACAAGCGGCCTCATGTTGCTTCCAGGTTGGGAAAGAATGAAAAGACAAACCCTTTTCAAGCTTATTCTCTTGCCGGTCGTGCGATCGAACATTGCAGCCGACCACACAGCAAGAACGAACCATGGCTGTCGTGTGTGCCTTCGCTCCTTTTTCGCTTGCGCTTTGTTTAGACCCCCAAAATGGCGGATCGGGCCAAAATCCTTTCCACGCTCACCCCCGTGACATCACGCTCCAAAGCCCTATAAAAGCCCATAACGGGCACTCACAGGCTGTATCCAAATTCAGGGTGTAATTCGTAAACACTTAAAGCTGAAATTCTGCACTGCACATCTTAATTAATCAAACCAAATTACTTATGGACCTGTGTACATGTGCACACATAGTCTGATGGGTGAGTGAAGTTGAACTCATACCAAAGCGACACTATACCTCGTGCTGAGTATGATCCAGGATAAGTGATTTATTCGTCTCCATAAATTTGTGTTTGTTGTGGAAAAACTGAATCTAGACGTTTAGAATTCATGGCGCTGCAGTGCAGTTCTCAGCTATGAACACAGAGGGGCAGTGATGTCACTTCTTTCATCAGTGGCTGATCTGTTCAGAGCAAGAGCCCCAAAAAGTGAGATTTGCTGCTGAGATTTCTTCCCTAACACACAAATAAAGGTCAAAGCAGAGAAACAGGAATAAAGGGAAAAGGACAAATACTCAGGCTGCACAGGCGGCTGCTGAACACATCAGCTGGGAGCTCTGTGGGAAAACAATGGGAGTAGGTTAAGCGCAAGTTTGTGCTTTCCTTTTTTTTTCCTTCAAGAATCTCACCAGGTTATCATGTGTTGAGTGTAGGAAAGCATGGTTTTCTTAAATTCCTGATTGCTCTAAATCTAAAAACAGATTATTCACTAATAATTTCTACATCTGTGCAGGGAGTATGAACGTGGCAGAGCCCAGTGTCTGTCAGGAGTTTGATGGCAGATGTGCTTCCAATTCCTGTGAATTGCAAACAGGAGGCTCCTCTGAGTAAAGCTCGCCGTGTCCTCGCTTCAGGCTGTTGGAGGTGTGTGTTTGTCAGTTAAACACAGATTTCTGCTGAGAAACACGCAGACAGGCCTTCCTGTGATGCCTGAATAAATTAGGACGAAAGCTGATTAATCCTCTGAAGCTCTTTTGTCTCTCAATATGAATGAACATCATTGCAGCTGTCTCTCACAAATGCTGGTTTATATTCAGAAAACAGAAAAAAATATATATAGTTCTTCACAAAGCTGCAGATTTCAAAACTTAAGTAGGACTCGTGTGTTTGCAGAGAATGGAAAGAAAATATCCAGCGAGCTTTAGATCTGAGAGTTTGACCTTGTTGAGGTCAGAGCGGCCCGACTGCTTCAAGCTTGTCACATCTCTGAATGCACAACGCGTTGAACCTCGAAGCTGACAGACTACAGCAGCACAAGAGCACACCAGGTGTCACTGTTAGCTAACAGGAAACTGACGCTACAACTCACACAGAATCATATTTGTGATTAAGTAGGACTGAGGATGCTAGAGGGAGTTTTAAGAGCCTTTTTGAGTTTTCAGGTGGAGTTGTGGGCTCCTCAGTTCTGCCTGTGGGTGGAGCCCTCCTGCTCAGGTTGCCCTTCTCATACCTGCTCTGAAAACCCTCATGAATTCTTTCACCACAATGGTTTTGTGTCCCATCCCTCACTAACCTGCTCTGTGCCGCTTCTTCTGACGTAATGTGTTCAAAACCAGCCAATGACCTTTGGACTTGTGTACCTGTAGGGAGAAGGACTCCACCTGTCTGCTCACTCACTTTTCCTGAAACTCGCCACCTAAGCCTTAGTCGCTTACACCTCAGAGTAAGCGTGTTAGACTTGATCTGAAGCTTTTACTGCAAAACTCATGTCCATCTTGGTCTCAAAGTCTGAATGTTAAGAATTGAATACTTTTCAATACATTTTTTAACCCTGTAAAGCCTGAATTATGAAAGACTTCATAGGAAAGTCAACTTTTTAAAATTGTTTATTTAACCTTCTGACAACATCCAAAAAAGGAAAAGGAAGGCTGACGTCTCGCAGGTATCTGTCCCACCATGAAATGGGAACGAAGCTCTGGCTTCAAAGATGCCTGGACGATCGTAATAACGACGATCTTTGGTTGGCTCGCCATCCAGTTAACTGGAACTGTGGAATCTCTGTTCTTCAATGGAGGCCTGCTTCGTTTCGTCTGTCAAACTGTTTACCAGATGGAAAAAACCCCTGACCTACAGACAGGTCACATGATCCATATGGTCACAGTTTCTCCATACACTGAGCATGTCATACACAGTCAGTGTAACCTTTATCTCAGTTCAACCAGCTAAGTGAACTTTAACCCCTTCAACTTGAAGTGCTCCCTTACAGTTCAAGATTTCAATCAATCAATATTTTATTTCTATAGCACATTTAAAAAGGACCGTGTCCATCAAAGTTCTTCACACAAGGTAGCAAAGCAGATTACAACAAAGGCAACAGTTATAGTTACAGTTACATAGCACAACTGCAGACCAGGTGGAAGTCCAAACTAATTTGCTTCAAAAGCTAGATGGAACAGGTGAGTTTTTAAGCGTGATTTAAACGATTGATTGAATGGAATCTGACATGCGGACATCGATAGGAAGATTATTCCAGAGTTTGGGTGCGGCAATTGCAAAAGCTCAGTCCCCTCTAGTCTTTCGTCAGGGCCTTTGTTGCACTAAGAGCAGTTGGTTAGAGGATCTGAGTGCTCTCTTGGGGCTATACACGTCGAGAAGTTCTGTTAGGTAACTGGGCGTCAGGTTATTTAAAATTTTAAAAGTATACAAAAGGATTTTAAAAACGATACAGTATTTAACAGGAAAGTAACAAGCAGGTTGGTCTAGTTGCCATAATTAGTGTAACACAGTGGAATGAGTGTTGAACAAAATGTGTATTAGTGATGTCCTCAACTTGGAAGATCTGAAAGGCACTCCAAGAGGCATTTAACCAATTTTTCATGAAGGATCAGAGGGTGTTAACAGAAGGTCCAAACAACATCTTCTAGGTATGTGAAACACTAAAAGATTAAAGTCAAAGATTGTATGTTGATTGTTCGTGTGATGGCACACTATGACAAAATGAAACACAACAACTTTCCTTATGTATAAATCTTTATTGGATATTTGGACTTCCTAGATCTGGATTTTTCTGCCCACTTCTCCACTTCCTAAGAAGAGTCACCGATTTGGGCTTCAGTCCAGTCCAGACCAGTTGTGGTTACTGGTAGTGCTGTTACTGTCCATTTTAATGCTTTTAAACTTGGTCCAGTTCTTCCAAACCAACTGTTTCCAACAACAATGGTACAAGGACAAACAATGGCAGCGCTGATGTACAAAGAAAAGGCTGTTGGTAAAAGCATCAGTACCAGTGGGCGGTTTTCTTTAACATCTAGAAACTCTCAAAACTGTTCACGTGTTCTTCGTAAAACGTAAATTTTTCAAATACACTTTAGTTGTACATCATTTAAAACACAAAACACTAAACCTCAAATAACAGACGAATAAACTGACTTCACATCCCTGTGCATTCCAACATTTTCTGCACCTTTACCCTGAAAGCCACTTCATTAAACCACAAACATCACACATTCACATCAAACTTCTGCACAGACCAGAAGAACTGCAGTTTACTGTGGGTGACATTTAACTCTGGTTGAATGAATATATGTTAACATATGTAGTCTTCATACATGGAACGAAATGTTGGGTGAACCAACCTTTGCCCCTGCACATTTGTGGCAGAGGAAAGTTTAAAAATGTGTTGATAAAGAAAAATTCAACAGTATATTTTTTTTCTTCTGCTTTTCCTTTTTTAAAATTGCCAGACCTTTGGGAGATGAAGAGCAATATGGTTGCCATAGTTTGATGATTTGTGGCTCAGTCACACTGGAGGACAGAAAATTGAACAGCAACCTTGCAACTAGGAAAAAAAGTGGTGGTTGGCCGATGATTGAATATATTTTTTATTTATTATTTTGCTGTCAGAGACACTCCTCCAAGCAGCCATTTCAAATGCAACGAGATTGCAAGTTCATTGCACACAGTTTAAATAATTTTGGTGGCACTGCGGTCTCTGACCACTCTAGAGTGACCGTAGCATTAAATTTGTGTTGTGTGCAAACTTTAAAAACTCTTATTTATTAGAGCTTTTGTTCCCCCCACCCCCCACTGTGATCTTGCGGTTATTAAACCTGCTATAAACATGAACATCTTTCTAGACACCTTTTCTTTTTGGCTTTTACTTTCTCTTCCAGTCTTTAAGGCACTCACTGGTGGCAAAAAGAAGGCAGAAACAAGCAAGAGTTGGTGAAAGATAGGAGACAGTGAATCCCGATTATAATGAGGTCTTATCATATAAATCTAAATTGAGCACAGGGTTAGTTCAGAAAAGCCACAAAGCCAAGCCAGCTCTGCTGCACATCCAGTTGGCTTGTCTTTCATATGCCAGTTTTTTAAGCTGCTGTAAGGTCCCAGAATGGGCAGGAGGCAGAAATTACTTTCTTTCACTGTGGTGACTGAAATGTATTTGTAAAATCAGACTGAGCTCTGACCTCAGTAACACAATGGGAAACAGAGCTCAAACATTTCTAGCTAAAGTGGCTTTTAAAAGCCGGTCAAATTTTGCTTCGTGTGTTCCATTTCTTAACATCTGAACTGAAAAGAAACCTTTAAAAGATTAGAAGTTCCCTATTTTACGCAAAACTGCAATAACAGTCCGAGAAAATTCCACACACAGCACTTTCTTGAGTGTTTTTGGTACCAAAGTGGTTCAAAGAAATCAAAGTGAAAACAAGCTAAGATGTATTTATATCTGGTGGTCATCTGGTGCCAGATTCTTATCAGAGCTTTGCAGTGTTTCCATCAAGTACCAGAGACACTGCACTGGTTGTATTGCTCCACAGATTAAAGTTGCAGTTTGCGAGGCTTGAAACACAAGAAATAAACATCTCCTGAAAGACGACCACACAACTTACAAACTGCACATTAAATCTTTGATAATAAGTCGAGCTCTCATCTCAAGATCATCGTCTGGGTTCAGGAAGAAAAGAATAATGCAGATGTATCATGATTTTGTGTTGGCAATGAATAATGTGCAGCAAAAGAAAAAATAAATGAGTTCATTTAAACTTCTGTGGTGTAACAGCACTTTTTTGATTTACGCAAACATATGAACAAACAGTGAATGGAAATATGCCGTTTTTGTTCCTCTGACACGCTGACACGTTTCCTCACTGCCCTGCAAACTATTTTTGAAAATACCGAATCTTTTAGGGAGTTGTTAGCATGTATATTCCTGCAATACTGGGATTGTACAACTTTGCAGACTCAAAGTAGAACATGAAGGTCAGAGAATATGGAAGATTTAAAATGCTTAGACAAAAAACACTCCAAAGTGTTTTGTTTTTGAAGGTGCATTGGGCTGCTCCATCATTTCCCAAGCGGTCGCCATAGTGGATGGATCCATGTTTGAGCTGGCACAGATTTTAATATCTGATCACATGTTTATTTTAGCATTAAATTAAATGTTTTTGTTATTGCTAATTATTTTTGAAGACTTTAGATGCAAAAGCCTCTAAGCACCAGAATGCTATGAAGCTACTATTGTGTAGTTGTCCTTTCAAACCCACACTCAACACAGTCTGTTGGTAAAATCAGGTCATGTGATTTTCCAACAGGACATTTCTTAGTTTGTTCATGTCAACTTCATGCACTTTTACATGCATGTCTCAAATTACTTGACATGCGGGATGTAGGAGTTTGCCCAACAGGTCTGTGTGTTTGTGGACTTTGAAAAAGCATTCGACAGCACTCCTGGGAGTGTCCTGTAGGGTCCTGAAGGTTATCAGGTCCATGTAAAACTGAAAAAGTTGTTAATTTTGATTAATTTTTTATACATCATTATTTGACAGGAATTTCATATTTATCTTTATTCTGAACAAAGTGTAGTGTATCTGTGTAGGTTCTCAGTCCTCTTTTATATATTAGTCCAACTCCCATGGTAGTATTCTTTCAGAATACCATGACCTCAACTTCAAGAAGTCCAGTCGCCTTTTTTCCAAACTCTTAAGTGTAAGGTGTAGTTATTGTTTGCTGTGATGGTTTTGACATTTTTATGGACTGGCTTCTAGCACATGTTGACATTTTTTGTTTTACCAGCCTTAGTTGTTGTTCTTTTAGTTGTTTTTACTGTCATACTGTGTGTGGTGGGGCGTGGTCTGCAGCGCAGCCGCGGGGGGAGGCAGATACACATGAGCGGCATCCACAATTATGCCTTGCCGGTTTAAAACGGATGAACGGCCTGTTGTTGTTGTGTGTTCGACTGGCGGCTGACAAGATACAGCAACCAGTAATAAAGTATGCTGAAAGGTGTTGTGGTCAGGTCTGTCGTGCATTGTTTGCATTGTGTTATTCTTTCTCTTTTGTATGTTATTCCATCATTGTTGTGTGTTTTTTCCTTATTTTAGTTGCATTTTAGTTTGTAAAGCACTTCATGGAGCATGAACTGTTGGAAATGTGCTATATAAATAAACTTGACCTTGATTTAGATTGTTGCATATCACTTTTCTTATCTTAAATTACATGTTATGGATTTTTTCCAGCTTCATCTTTAATGATTATTTTAAACGTTTCCTATTTTTTGTCCCAAGACGTGGAAAAAAAACGGCACAGTTGATCCAACTTTCATATTTACGAATAAGCCATTGCACTGCACTGATAAAACATTTAAAGCAAAACATATCAGGCAGAGGTTTGTGGACCTCAAGTTTTCAAGTTTTGTTTATATGTTTAAGAGATAACTGATAGTGCTTACATTTATTAAACACGTATTTTATTTTTATTTTTTTAAAGTGTTTCTTGGGTTTGTATGCTTTTTAAATCTTCCATACAATAAGGATGAAGGTGACAGACTGTTCAGAGGCACTTAGATTTTTAAAATCCATGTGCTGCCGGGTGTAATTGAACTGACTCCATGCATTATCCTTTACTCATCCTTTAACTCCGATAACAATATCAATTAATACAATCCAAAAAATAGAGGACATAACAAGCAGATTTATTTCATTTTAACACTTTACCACCTTAAATTTTTCAAAGATCCTGTGATACCCTGTCTTCAGAAAACATGAAAGTAAGCAGACCTTCTCTTGCATGTGGACTTGAACAGAAAAATGGAAAACAAAAGCAGCGTTATTTTTGCAAGGGGTACGGCAAAAGAAGCGAAACTGTACAGATTATAAAAGCAAAAATCAGGCACAAACATAACAATTTTGGCTGTTCACATGATTAGGCTGTTGTGATTTTTTTAGATTTTTTTTTGTTGTTGCAGTAAATAAAAAAGCCGCTTAGTTAAAAACAAACAAACAAAAACCAAATAAAAAACCCCACTTTTACACACACCCTCACAGACTGTTTGCAAAAGAATAAAACTAAATGGTACCATGTCAGTCCATTAAAAAGAAACATTTCATGTTGGATATGCAAAGCCTCTGCCTAAAGCCTGCACACAAACAAACAAACCTAAACAAACTAAATGAAATTATTCAGCTGTGAGTCACAAGCACAGTATCATCAGCATTGAAACACATACTGCTGCTAACTGTAGAGAAAAAACTACATTTGGCCATGATACAAGGGAAAAAAACCTGCTGCTTTCTGGGTTTATATAACTCCTCGTACCCCGAATTCACTGTCCTTTGTTCCTCCATTGAGACCCCTGATTGGTCAGTGGTGTGTACCGTAGAGGTTTCCCCATTTTATTCAAACTTAATCTTGTATACTTTAGGATGAAATTCACCCCACATCCACAGTTTCCAGACTTCAGAAAGTGGTCAGAAAAGGTGCCCAGAGCAGCTGCACTTCCAAAGAAGAGCAGAGTACCAAAAAGGACATATTTGGGAATGCCTCATTTCCATGCTCATTCTTCAAAAAAAATCCCAAAATCTGAAGCCTTCATTTCTTGTGCGGCACGTTTTTCCTTCAGTCCTTACATGATGAAATTAAAATTTGTGGCACATTGAAGCCAAATACAGAAACAACAAGGTCCGAGGAGTACACCAATGTACATCCCAGCTACAATTAAAAAAATAACTCTGATTTCACACAACTTTCATCTGTAATCACATTGCGCCATTTCACATCTCTCCTCGCAATTTTTTTTGAGATGCCAAGCAGAAGTACGCCATGTAGGTGTAGTAGATATCAACACTTTAGTTTCCACCACTCCGGGTGTACGTTAACACTTTCCTCACCCCTCCAGACGTCCCATAACTCCTCCCCCTTTAGTCCTTCCTTTGGATCCACCGACCAATCCCCTCACCCCTGCCAATTACTTCAGTCATTACATGATTAAACATTCAGTAGAGTCCGTGAGCTCGCCATCCTTTGAGTCCTTGTGTTGAAAACAAAATCCTGTATTTTAGCATCCATAAGCTCCTCCCCCCGAACCCTCCTCGAGGTCTGGCGTCAAAGGTCGGTGACCTTATTCTCTAGGGCGGCAGCGACCTGTTGAAGGCGAAGGGTGAGCTGTTTGTTCTGGGCTGCTGGGTCCTCGTCCAGCGACTGGATTATCTGAAAGAAAAAAAAATTAAAACTGAAGCATATTTAGGTCAATATGTGTAAAAGGTTTTATAGTTAATACAAAAAAATCCTCTGAGTAACTATAACCAGACGGAAAATCTTTCTTGTGCCGCCATCTAGTGGCTGTTTTATCCCAGCATTAAAAAAAAAATGCAACGCTATATTAGAGGCAGATATATTAGATTTACTGGTTTACGCCTAAACTTCAAATTGAAAGCACTCTGTGGTACTCTCTCTTCGAACAGAAATCGAACAGAAAAAACAATATTTGGCAAATATGAGAGAAAAATCTGTTGCTTTTTAGGCTTATTAAACTTAATGCATCTTGATCACTCACTGAAGTTTTACCAACACTGGAAAAGTTTATTATGAAAATCGTCGATATCAGTCCAGTGAAATAATAATCTGGATTTCTGTGCAACTTATTTTAAGCTTAAATAACAATGATAACAGCTCTCTTCCCCCTTGTAGCTCATGGATTCAGCACACACAACAGCACAAAGGTAGATAAATTGAAAACAGCAGCTCTCACCACATCGTAGTACTTGCTGGCGAACTGGTACAGTTGATTTAAGGCCACCTGGGTGTTCAGCTTGTCTGTGTGTTGCTACAAAGGAGAGAGTATGAGCACAGTTCAGACAGGTGCTGCATCTACTTTCAAGTCTTAAGAAACATTTTTGAAGCTTTGCACACTTTTGATACTCAGAGGTTAATTAAAATAAAAATAAATGGATCCAAATATCTAAGTCTTAACTGGATGGAGCTGCTCAGGATTCAACCCCTGTTCTTTTGTGTAGTTTAGCAAATAGTTGCTGCATTTTATATTCCATACTGATGCTCTACACCGAAAGCCACTTCATTAGGTACACCTGTTCAACTGCTCATTAAGGCAAGTATCTAAATCAGCCAATCACATGGGAGTATCTCAGAGCCTGTAGGCATGTGGATGTGGTCAAGATGACCTGCTGAAGTTCAAGCTGATTATCAGAATGAGGAAGGTGACTGAAGTGACTTTGAACATAGCCAGAAGAGTCTGAGTATTTCAGAAATTAATGATCTGATAGGACTTTGTCACACAATCATCTCTAGAGTTCACAGAAAAATAGTCAGAAAAAGAGAAAATGTCCAGGAAGTGGCAGTTCTCTTAGACAAAAATGCCCGTTGAGGTCAGAGGAGAATCACCAGAAGCCTTCCAGCTGATAGGAAGACAACAGTGACTCAAACAACCACTCGTTACAACCACAGTGTGCAGAAAAGCATCTCTTAACATGTTAATCCTTAAAGCAGATGGGCTACAGCAGCAGAAGACTGCTGTAGCCCAGGAGTGGTGCCGCTCCTCTCGGTAAAGAACAGGAAGCTGAAGCAGCCGACAAATCTGCAGCGGCTGTGTGATGCCATTGTGTCAACGTAGACGAGTATCTCTGAGGACAGTTTGCAGCACCTTGTCGAATCTGTGCCGCGAAGAATTAATGCAGATCGAAGGCAAATAGAAGATTCAACCCAGGACTGTCAAGGTATACTGTATAATCTTGTATAATCTTCACCTGTTAGTTAGTTACTACTTATAGTAACTACTTGCACATGCACTGCAGAGGGATGAAACATGCAACAAAGCACAAACAGAGGTTGGTTCATACCCTGGACACCTCAGCGAGGTGCGTGTTCATGTCCTGGTCACTGACTGGAACCATCTGCCTGATGCCCCTGTAGTAACTGTGGAAAGAGACACAGTCAAAACAAACTATCAGGTGATTTCTGTGAGTTCATTCAGAAAGAATCACGCAGTGGATCATCAGACGGCTGTCCTGATTAACCATTGAGGGTTTTAGTCCACTTTTCAAACAGCCTCCAAGCTCAGCAGCTGTGATTTCACCAAATATTAGAAAATCCAAGAGGACTGAAGCAAACATCTGTCAAACCACACCAACAAGAGCCATCAGTACAAAAGAAATGGTTAGTGATGCATGAAAAGACCTTTGAGAGCTCACATTTTCACAGAATACATTCAAACACGCTGCCATTTTTAAAATTTCACTCTGCTGTTCAGCCAAAACACCATTTCATATACACACGTTTCCTCTCTGAGGATATTTAGAGGTTTAAACTCACTCATCGACCATCTTCTTGTACGTGGAAATCTCTTTTGCATAGAGTAGCTTGTTGCTGGGAGACTCCTGCAGCCAGAGAGAGAAAATAGATGAGCATGTTTGTATGAACACGACAAAAAAGAAGGAGGTAAATCTGCCTCCTCGTCATCAAAAAGTGTGAAAATGTAGCTTTCAGTTCAAGAAAAACACTCAAATAACAGAAGATTTCCCTCTACCTCTCAAAACGTTCCTGTCACAACGTAAGTGTGCACAGAAAGCAGGTTTTTGTAAATACCAATCAAAATCTACGCTGCACTTAAAATGCCACCTCTGGCTGTAAACACAGAAGTCCCGCCCACCCGCAGTTCAAATCTTATGTTAACAAGGGGCAGCCAATCAAAAGAAAGCTAGTTAAAACGGAAAGTGGCTTTAAAAGTCTAAACAGTCTTTACTGCGATTACAAGAAAATCGTCCACAGGAGGGCGACAGAGAGCTGACAGCCTGTAGTGTGACTTTCACTTCAGCGTCCTCTCTGTTGTTGATTTGACAACCATAAATTGCCTCTGGTTGCTTCAGCAATCACAGAAATCCACCGAGCTGTCAGGGTGCATAACCAAATATCTACTTTAACACATTTTAAATGACGGCAAAAAGTGGACATCATCTGACTCTCTGGGGCCCAGATCGCTTCTCTCTCAGAGACATTCACAGGGTTACAAACATGGCGCTCTTTGAACGGACTGATGCTCACTCTGCTCAGCTTGTGCTCTGTCTTGGTGCAGGCGTCCATGAAGGTCTGTGCGATGACGTGCAGCGAAGCGTCCACCACCTCCGTCACGTGGACGTCGAAGATGAAGTGAGGGTTCCTCAGGATGTTCACCCAGAACCGCATAGGCAGGCTGAGGACACACAAAGACATCTGCTGCTTAAAGTCACGACTCTGGAATATTTTTTTTATTTGTTGTTGAGCTGTTCGTGGCAATCATGTTTCATTTCGGTCGTTTTGGATGTCAGTACTGTAATTTTGTTCGTCTTTAGTTTTGGATGTCTATTGCCATTTTGTGTCTCTTTTTAAGAATTTTGTGGTCAGTTTATTTGTCTTTAAGTTGGTTTTGACCTGTTCGTAGATGATACAAGTCTTATTTGGGTATTTTTGTGTCTCTTTGTGGTCCTTTGGTCCTCTGTTTTCTTGAGTCATTCTGGATGTGTTTGTGGTTAGTATGTGTTTTACTTTGGTTATTTTGGATTTCATGAAGGTAATTTTACTTTACATTGTTTTGGATCTCTGGAACCAATTCATGTTTCATTTAATACGTTAGTTTCTCTCTGTGTTTATCTTCAAACTTTTGTGTTTAATTTTAGTCATTTTGCATCTTTTTGTGGCCGTTCTTTATCTTTAAAGTCAGCATTTGGTTCCATTTTTGTGGTTTTTGCCACATTAATATTTTTCTTCTTTTCGAGACCAATTTGCATCTCATTTTTGTTGGGTCATGGTTCTTTGCAGCTCTTTCCGGATCACTTTGTAAGTCCATTCAGCAATAGTTGGCCAAAAAACAAGAATTTTGTTTTTGTGATAAACCAAAAAAGTAAAATTTGCCAGAGTACGAGCTGAAAATGTGAAGCAATGGATCCGAAAGCTCGGCAGGTGGAGCAATGCTTACTAGGGATGGGTATCGTTTAGGTTTTATCTGATACCAGTACCAAACCGGTACTTTTGAAACGGTGCCAGTGCTTAAACGGTGCTCGAACCAGTGCTTAAAGAATGGAGAACACACACTTTGTCCAAAAACCTCTCATGTTTAGCCGTTTCCCTCTTTTTCTTTGGTCATTTTAGCCTTTTTGGCCAGGGTGAAGGGAGTATCTGCCATCAAACAAGAAGACAGCCGCATGTAACTACGACGGTGTTTGCTAGTTCACCTTACATGCATTAATGTAATAACGTAGTTAGCTTACTCAACGTAAACTACACATGAACAGGATTAAGCTACTCACGCAGAGAAGAACGGCTGCTGCTGCCATCATCGTCCGTCATCATTTCTGCTACACTGGCAGGGCTAGGGGCCAGGACTCTCCTCTTCGGGTTCTTGGGGGATGTTGCTAACTCCGGGTCCGATAACAGGCACCACACCCGCAGTAGATGTGCACGGTGTGAGGTCTCGCAGCAAGCTATCAAATACGGTGCATTTCTCGGCTTTTAACAAAATGCTATACGTCGCCAGGTGTTTCATCAGATTCGAGGAGTTACCTCCTTTGCACAGTATCACCTTAAAGCACTTGTTGCCGGCTGCTGAGTTTGCATCTTTTGCTGTGAAGTACAGCCAGACTTTGACTTCGCTTTGGGCGTTTTTAATCTGTAGCTCTGCTCTAAAAGAACGTACGTACCTGGGCCCGCCTACTACGCTTGCAAAGGTAAAATGATTGGCTAGAATCCAAAGTGTATGACATCTCAGGAAAAAAAAAAAAGCACTGAAATAAAGCACCGAAATGTGCGCTGCTTTTCGGTCTGGTTACTACCGTTTATGTCAGAACCGGTGCCATTACCGGTACCCATCCCTAATGCTTACTGTAGTAGATGCTCAGTTTCAGACTTCAGGATGTAGCCGACGCTCCATTTCCCTTTACTCCTCCTTCTCTCCTTTCATCCCCCCACCCTCACTGCCTCCCCAGACCATAACCCCCATCAATAATTCACCAGAACTGATAAATATTTCATTTACCAACTTGTTCAGATGTGTGTGTATGTGTGCCTCTGATGATTGACAGGCTTAGCTCAAGGCCAGTTTGAAAACAGAGAAGTTTGGACTTAAAAAAAAAGAGGAAGAAAAAAAAAAGAGGAAGAAAAAAAAAAGAGGAAGAAAAAAAAAAAGCAATCTCCCCATCTCTCTCAGTTTCTCTATCCTTCTCCGTTGTCTCTGCTCCGTCATCGTTTATCTGCCCTGATAACAGCCTGTCAATTAAATCAGGCTTTTATGTGGTCCACGGCCCGGTTTAGAAGTGACGAGGACATAATTACTCCCTCCTTTGGCTGATGAAGTATCTCACACACAGACACACACAGAGCAGTGAAGCAACATAATTATTTCTCTTAGCTGGTTTTCTTTGCAGGTTGTATCTCACGCTGGGATTCACAGCAGCTTTGAAGATGAGCTGAATCAGCTCATCTTCTGAGGCCTTTACTGACAGCATGATCCACATGAAGCCGTTAGAACAGTTTCAGGCCCACAGATCACTCATTCAGACGTTTCTTGTTGCCAGCATTTAAATCTCACAGTAAATGATATCATCCTAGACCCAAAACAGCGGTGTCAGACTCAAAATCTGATCAAGTGGGCCAAGTTGACAAACAAACAAACACCTCTCTAAATGTTAACCTTTATGTTACCATCATATGAGGGAAAACAGAGGTCGGAGACTGCAGCAAGACCAAATGATGGTCCCTCTGTGCATTGAAGTCGGGAACCAGGTCTGTGACCTCTAAGTTATCGTCTTCAAAGCATCAAAATGGCAATAAACGCAAATACCAGTCAGCGAAGATGCAATAACACTGCTCGGCAACCTTATATAGGAATAACACCAGAATACAATCAGCTGGCAACCAGTTGAGTCGAGTTCCCTTTTGCACAGAGCTGTTTCACAGATGAGTTTTAGGTTATCTGGATAGCATACTT
Organism: Perissodus microlepis; assembly: GCF_051167445.1. Taxonomy (NCBI): domain Eukaryota; kingdom Metazoa; phylum Chordata; class Actinopteri; order Cichliformes; family Cichlidae; genus Perissodus; species Perissodus microlepis. The sequence continues at coordinate 19,698,778 of NC_140477.1, read as the reverse complement.
GGTGTTTTTGGTGAGTCTTTGTACCTGTTGGTCTTCCAGATGTGCAGCGTCTCCTCGTCTACATTGTCGTGTCTCTGCGCCTGCTCGTCCAAGAAATCGAAGAAGTATTTGACGGCCGGAGGGACGACGGAACTTGAGCATAGCACGCTGCGGAAGAAATTATCCACAAACTGCTGCAAAGTGCCCTGTAACACAAAGACACACAATGTTTTAAATGTATCTATTTAATATAGAAAAAAGGACCCTTCAGATTAAAAACATCTAAAAATTAAAATAAGAGTGTCCTGACAGTGCAATCAACAGAATTGCATCTGCCAATAACAAATACAAGCAGAAAAAACCCACAAATTAAGAAATATGAGAACTTCGTCATGTCTGCGAGTTTCAGCAGCAGAAACTCGCAGGCATGACGGAAACATCTGCAGTGAAACTGCACAGCTGTACCTTAACAGACAGAAGCCTGGTCAGGTAGATCTCTGTGATTGCTTTGGTCATCGCTTTGTCCTTCATGCTGCCTCGCTTCGACTTCACCTCGTCAATTTCATCTGGCTGTCTCACCAGGTGGAAAGTGTTATCGTCCTCCAGCAGGGCGTTTTCTGCAGGTGAGACAGGACTGCATGAAGTTGATGTGTTTTTTTCACTCATGTGCATTTAAAAGTTGCAGAAAAAGTGTGTGTGTGTGTGTGTGTGTGTGTGTGTGTGTGTGTGTGTACGTACTCTCTTCATGGCTGTCTTGGTGCTGATGGAAAGACTGTGTGTGCAAAACTCTGGACAGCACCAACGTGGCGTTGTCTCGAACCTGTAAGACAGGAAATCGGTTAGAAAATTGAGGGAAGTGATGATTTTCTGTCTCACCGCAGCGTTCTCAATAAACGAATTTTCCTTAAATGTCAGAAGGGAGAGTGGACTGGACTGGCGTTTTAATTCCTGCTGGTCTTCGTGCAGCACGAGTCTCGAGAGGCTCGCCATTTCTCTACGCTTCCACTTGTTGGTGATTTTGGTGCAGAAGTAAAGAGCTCAGCTCAACACAGAGAAACAGACATGATTAAAAACACCCAGAGAGCGCAGAGGGAACACCAACTTGCTCAGGACCCCAACATTCCTATGGAAGAGGTGAGGGTGTACTTAGTTTTTCACATGACTTTAGTTTACATGTGAAAAAGAAAATCAATAACTGCACTGGTGCTGAACGGCACTAATCTACATTAAAATTGCTGTGCAAAAACATTTTGACCAAAATAAAAACAGACAAGTCCAAGAAGGAAACAACAAAGGTAAATAAAATATGATACATTTAGGATAGATGAGGAAAAGTTAATTGATTGCATGTTCTCTCCTTCCACAGTCCACATGTGTATTAAAGTAACTGGTGATTCTACACTGTGCTGAATGTGAGTGTGAATGGTTGTGTTTCTCTGAGTTAGCCCTGGCGACCTATCCACGATGTAACTTGACTCTCACCCAGTGAAAGCTGAGTTGGGCTCCAGCCCCACCGGATAAGCGCTTAAGAAGACAGATGGATAAAACACGATAAAAGGTTAACGTCTGAACTGATTTAGGAGAAGATCCTTTTTCTGCGAGTCTCGTCTGCTCAGGCGTCCTGCATTGGATGGGCAGTAACACACTAATAATATTATTCATCTAATAATCTAAAAAAATGTTTTTAAATGATACCACATTAACACTTTTACCCAGTATTACCAAAGCATTCATGACCTCAGTGCATGTGATGAGTGTAAATCTTCATCCTGATGAGTAAAGACTTCAGTTCAGGGATTTTTGGGACAGTTTTCTCTTATTTGACGGCCTCATGAGACAAACAAGTAATTCTTGAGTGATGTTGGACTTTTTAAACCGCTCCACTGCATGTAGGAAAGTTTCAGTCCAAGGAGATGCATTTAACCTTGTTTGTACAGGATCACAGCAGCAGTGGTGGGAGGTGTGGCATTGCTTGCTTGCAATTGACCTCATCTTTAACAAACAGCAGTTTAACCATCAGGAAATGACAGGAAGTGTTTGGTAATAAGACACTCAGCAGGATGAAGGAAAAGGGGAAACGACACAGGGCAGAAATAGGCATGTGCAGCAGGTGGAACTCACGTTGTAATGAGCCAGTGTGTTGAGTCTCTTCCAGCGTCCTTCCTTCTGGGATGTGAGGTCGAGGTCAGAAAGGATCTGACCCGTGGAGCCGGGACGCCACTCTGCAGGGACAAGGAGAAGGAAATTAACATGTAATTTAGCATAAAAGTGATGGTGTGCCAACCTGATCCATGTGTGTGAATCATTGTAGGTACAGTGGGATATGCTCCTACCATCACTCCGCTCAACACTTATTGTGTTCAATAGGTTGCCCAGTATTTCTGATACGGGATGAGATAGGTCCAAAGTACCTGGGCTTAAATCTACACCTTGCAGATGGTTCAGATGGTTTCTTACACACAGCTAAGAAAAAGGAAGTTATGCCCATAAAAATCTTGATTGGATGATCCATCAGTCAGACTGATCGACAAACTAAAGTGACCACAGGGCAGCCTGGCCGTGATAGATTCCCATGTTAACAACATAAGACTAAATACTCCACAGAGAAAGAGGCAGACTGATGCCAGTTTATCTTGTTACCTTGGAAATGGTCACTTTGAAAATGGCTTTGGTCTCACAATCAGTCTTCAAAGCAACGTTGGCGCACCAAGATGGCGATAAAGTGGTATCAAGACTGAGGCAGTCTGCTAACAGTCTGCTATGGGTTTGTGAATGAATGCACTCAAATAGGCAATTACATGCAGTTCATTTGTGATAATAGAGTTATTTATTGTGATAAACTGGTACTTTTAACTAAAACGTTCAGAGTCAAATTATTCTACATATAGTCACGGTGACGAAGGATGGCCATCCAACTACAAAATGACACAGGCAACCAGTCCAGTTCCCTTTTGCAAAGAGACGTGTCCCCGACGAGTTGTGCTCATAGACCGATTCAGATAGTTTGCAACATGTCGGCAACCTGGATGGGTGAGGGTGAGGCACACTTAACCGCCAATCACCAGAATTACTTGTAATCACTCGCTAACAGCAAAAAAAAAAAAAAAAAAAAAAAACCAGCAACAAAAACACCCAAAACTTTAATCAACAGAAAGTAGAAGGCCCAAACACTAATGTACTAATGAAATCAAAGACCTGCTGAGTCGGTACAATCTTAATTCAGACATTTTTGTAAACATATTCAGGTTGCCTGTCAGCAGCAAACAAGCAATAAACAACAGAGTCCACAACCGACCCATTTAGCTCCCAAATGACCTTTTGAAAAGCCCACAGCGTCATCAATTACCTGACAGCAAAACAATCAATAAAAGCAGAATGCAGCGCCCATCAGGCCGACCCAATCTAGCACCAGCTTAGGAACAAGTCAGCGATAGTTAACATGTGGTTAGGCGATTTTTGCCATCTTTGAAAGTTTGTGGATGAAAAACTCTGGCAGGTACTCACATTCAGAAAAGCACTTAGCAGGAGATCAAATGATTATCATCAGTCTGTCATCACACCTCTATAGCAGCAGCATTACAACCTACTGAGGTCCGGGGAGAAGAAAATGGATTCTGTTTTGAATCTTGTGAGATTCCAGCTGTTTGCCTGATAAAAACTCTGCTGCAGTGGATGGAAATGCAGCTGTAGAAAGGACACATGCTGCTGAATATTACAAGAGCTTTACATCTTAAAACTTCCTGTTTGAAGTGGTGAATTATTCCTGTACTTTCATACCCAGCAATAACTGTTTGAAAGTTTACACGGCACACACTAGAATAGCTGTTATATGTGATTCAGCTGCAGTGGGAATTCTCTGTGGGATTAATGAAATTCTCTGTCTCAGGATGCTACGGGGTATTTAAGGTCAACCCTGAAATCCAGCTAATCCTTATTCACGGCACGTCTCACTTCCCTTATAGAAGCCTTGTAGTCTTTTAGTGGCCTGACAGACCTGTTTAAACATCACTGCAGCTTCATGCTTAATCTTTACAATCAAGTTAAAACATCTGGGTGTGTGGTATCTGGAGGGAGGGACTATTAAAGGGAAAGAAACACTTTTTTTTCAAAACCTGCATCTGTGTGAGGCTAATCTGATGTAGAGGATGACCTGTTTTCTCCTTGCAGTACTTAAACTGTCAGTGAAATGCAAATGTGAATCATTAACTGGCGATGAGTCTTTCACATTCTTTACAGAATTCTTTTATTTCTGCCACATTAGAGGGTTTTCCAGCATGAACGGCCTGCTGGACTTTGACTTGGCCACATCAGAACTCTAACATAGATTAGATTAGACCCTTTAAATTGTATTTATTTTTTAACCATTCAGAGATGCTCTTGCTGGTATGTTTCAGATCATAGCTCAGCAGGCCACAAACTGATGGCCAGAGATTCTCCTTCAGGATTTTCTGGTAGAGAGCAGGATTCATGTTTCCATCAACTACGGCAAGTCGTCCTGAAGCAGTGAAGAAGCCCCAGACCATCACACTACCACCACCATGTTTAGCTGCTGGTATGATGTTCTTTTTATGAAATGCTGTATTAGGTTTAATCCAGATGTAACGGGACTCAAATTTCATAAAGAAAGTTCAGCTTTTGTCTCGCCAATCCACAAAGTTTTTTTCCCCAAACTTTTGGGGATCATCCAGATGTTTTTTGGTAAATATGAGACGAGCCTTTCTGTTCTTTTTGGTCAGCAGTGCTTTTCTCCTTCAACTCTCCCATTGTTGCCATTTTGCACAGTTTCTTTCTTATTGTTGAATCCTGAACTCTGACCTTAACTGAGAGGCCTGCAGTTCTTTAGATGTTGTTCTGGGTTCATTTGTGACTTCTTGGATGAGTCATGGATGAGCTCTTGGAGTAATTTTGGTCGGCCAGTCACTCCCGGGACTTTTCTTCATTTGTGGATAATGGCGCCGTGGATAGACTTTCCCATCAGTTTCTTAACATTGTGGCATGATCATGTCACTTTTTGTTATGTTTTAGTCTACTTCACCTTGTAAAACAGGTTCTAGTTTAGTGATTACTGGATTCACTCATAGTAATCTGATCTGTAGACTGACAGCTGTTCCAGGTGTGCAGCTCAGGAAAGGACACACGTGAGGAAAACAGGACTTATTTAGGTGACATTATAGTTTTAAGGTCTATCTAAAGGTCAAAAAAGCTAAATATTCTTTATATACTCCACCCCCACCACCACAAATATTGTTGTAACCCAGGAGTTTAAGATGCTGAACGCTGGGTGTAATAATCAATAATTTGTATTTTTCCTAGCTGCTTAATGATTGTTTTTGTTTCTTACCCAGTGCAACACTCTCCACCTTTGGTCTCTGAGAATACGGCAGATTCCTGTACACCTGATCGATGATCTTCTCTTTCACCTGCACAAAATTACAAATTCACCTGCTATAATGTCAACCCAAAACACAGACAATGATATCTCATTCACATTTATTAGCTGCAGAATATCGACAGACAGAAGTTTTACAACTACCTCAAACTATTCTAGACATTCGATCAGTTTTAAGGACAAAGTGCAGGGTGGCAGGGAAAGATACGGCAAAGCTTCTCTTCGTTTTTAAACTCAGCCAGAGATCAAACAGTCCTGACGACAACGACCAAAAAAAATTAAACTCTGAAAATAGAAGAAGATTCTCACCTGGGAGATTGTGTCACAGTTCAACACCTTCACCGGAGTCACATCTGGTCCCTCCCCATGCACCAACACCTGCAAAGTCTGACAGCACAAACACACCGGGAAGATGCAAGAAGGTAAAAGTGGAGCCACAGTGAAGGCTTGTCTTCATTATGCAACCAACAACCCAAAGCATGACTCATTCTGGAGCTGGGGGTCTACTCTGATGGACACCTGACACACCTCCCTCTCCCTGGCTGCTGCTATCAAACCGCTGAGATACATAATCTCTCCAACTTAACCTACCCTCGCATGGTAGGCACCCATGAAGCATCCTTGTCAGGTGCTTAAACCAATTAAACTGACTCCCTTTGATGTGGAGGTTCAGCTGCTTGATTCAGAGCCCTTCCCAAAACATGGTGTTCCTCACCCTTATCTCTAAAGAAGAGCCCAGACAGCCTGGAGGAAGCCAATTTTCTATCATTTGTATCTGCAAACAAAGTTACTTTATGCTTTTGTTCATACTGACCAGCACAGAGTACTCGACGTCATCTCCCAGCAGTCCCGTGTCGTTCAGCGTGTATTTGGCCTTCTTCATCTTGGCATCCACGGGACCCTTCTCAATCTGGTGCTTCAAGGCCTTGAACAGTTTGTACAGAGGCTCTCCTGCCGTGTCCTGAAACAAAGACATCAACGTCTTAAAAAAAAGAGTTAAGGTCTCATAAAAATCAGTATCGTTCTTTTATAAATAAGCCATAACTCTCATCTGCGCTATTTACTATGGATTACCAAAGATTTCTAGTAGTAAAAACCAAGCAGTCCACTGACCCTAACATGACCATTGAATTTGTGTTTAAAATGTTTTTTGATTGATGTATACTAAGAACAATGGAAAAGTCCAATGAATCCAGTGAACATGAGAGAAAGACAATTGGCAGATTTACACAAATTCTGAAAATTTCTTGGAGCCATGTCTTAATAACTGCAGATTCCAAGATGATCAGTTAAAAACAACTTTCCGGAAGTACAAGTTACATAGATGTTTCACTACTTTGCCAAGGTCTCAAAGAAGATCCAAACTGCCACTCTCGGATGATACGAAACTGGTTAGGATGCTGAGAAATAGCCCTGCTGGACAACAGTGTCACTGCCCACAGGAAAAGAGTTTTACATTACCGTGCGCTGAGAGAAAAATCTGAGCTGCCCTGAAATCGACACCTTCAAGGTCGACTGAAATTTTGTAGCTGCACACACGGATGATCTAAATGTCTTTGAGAAAAGTTTTATGTTTCGCCACAATGATGAGAGGTATGTTTGAACACTGTTCCAACTGTCAAGGATGGTGGTGTAGCATCACGCTCTGGGTTGGTACACTGCACAAAGTCCAAAATCACCACTCATGCCCATGAGGAGTAGCTGTAAACTTCTGATCACAACTGTACGGGCCTTTAATTACTGATTCAATATTGACTGTTTGTGTTTCTCTGTGCTAGCCCTATGACAGACTGGGGAATTGACCACCCACTGACAGCTGGTAAAGGCTCCAGCGTTCCCAACAACCCTGAGTTGGATATCTGGTTAAGAAAATATATCTATGTATATTTATTAATAACAAGTATAACTGTTTACTAAAGTTAAATATCAATTTATACTGTATTTCTATTAACTGTGTTCACCATAATAGTAGAATTTAAGGTTTATTAAATATAAAAAGGAGACAAAGAAGGTTGTTTTCTCACTATTGAAATTATTAAAGTACTTATATTTTATAATTTGTCAGTTTTCTCTGACAAATTATGCCAAACTGCCCCCCCCTCCAAAAAAAAGAAAAACAAAACAAAAAAACCCATTACATACAGAATGAAAGACAAACAGAGTTTTGAAAAAGGACTGCAGACCCTTTTGTATTATGTGGAAGCTTTGGATCTGTCAGGGTGTCAGTCACAACAGACGTTTCTTTATTTTAGTTGTTAGTTGCAGGTTTTTTCTGCTTTTTGAACTGCTGAACAGATTTTTTTTCTTTATGTGAATTTTCACATTTTGTTTTCTTTGTGAAAAGTGAGAGGCAGTTTGTTATTCTTTTTTTGTCTTGTGGGTTTCCTGTTGTTCAGATTTAGTGTCCTGCTGTTTGAATTTGAACTCTCTGGATATGTTCAACTTTTTAGTTTGGGTCATAAATACATTCACAGCACAACTGCTGGTCTCTATGAAAACATAAAGCATGTCCGTAGTGTAAACTTTCTCTGGAGCTGAAACATGAACTGTGTTTATTATGAGTGTGTTAAATTATAGAAACTAATGTACAGCATATCTGCAGCTGCTGTCAGAATAAACAGCAAAAATCCCAAATTGGTCAAAACAAAACACACACCGAGCACAAAATACAGGTTTAAGATCTGCTTTCAGTAGGAAGGAAAGTTTCTTAGAGTCAATTATAACTGAGGAACAAAGAGGAGAGGCAGAAAAAAGCAGGAAAGAGAAACAGATCGAAGAGACAAGGACATAAAAACAAATCGAAGGAAAGGAATGTGTGACACGGAGTAAGTGAAAAAGAAAATCAGTGTTACCCTGAGGAACTGATAGAGGCAGATGGACATCCAATTACAAAGCATCCTCTCCACCACTGTCTCTGACCTAGATACACAAACAGAGGGAAACATTAGATCACTTTTCCATCACTAGGACATTCACAGAATAAACCACCGAGTCTCTGTCCTGTCCTCACCTCCTGAGCATGAGTTTGGGGTTTTTGTTCTGCACATGCTCGTCCATCAGCTCCAGCAGCAGCGTCCTCATGATGTCCGTGTAATACTCCAGTTTGCCGTGCAGCGCCACCGTCAACAGAGAGGCGAAATAACCCCGAGACCGGGCGTTAAAGTCTGGACGTCTCTCCAGCGTGTGGATAAACTACACATATGACAGTAAATTTAATGATAATAAATACATGAATAGAAATAGATACAAAGACAGAAAAATGAGCAGGAAAATTTAAAAAAACTGAGCTGGAAGAAGAATAAGAGAAAGAGGAAAATCCACTTCAAATCTTCAAACTCACATTTATGAGAAACGTTTTGCTGTTCAGCAGGTTGGAGAACTGGTTGAGCGCCTGAGCCACAGTGGCCCTGCGGGCTTCTGGGATTTGTAGTTTTCCCGTGATCATGGGGTCATTGGCACCGTCCTTGGAGGGCAGGAAGAAATTTCGGTTGGTGTAGGTTTTGTAATCCAGGAAGGGGATGCGACCTTCACTCAGGTCACTGGTGTGGTCTTCCATTTCAATCATGAGATCTGATAGAGACAAAAAGGAAAACCATCAGAAAATGTGTGAAAACATGTTAAAACAAGAAGTAGTGCAGGAAATAATGGATTAAAGCAGAAGGAATATTCTTTTCTTAATTTCTTCTTCTGCTGTATGTATATATTAATATATACTGCGACAATAATGTTTAGATCACACATTTCCAATAATCTGTTTATGTACTGCTCTAGTTACAGAGTTCCAGGCAGCTTTTCCACTCTTGGCTCTGTATGATGTCAATAAGAGTTGATATTGCTGACATCGCAGGTCAGAAGAAAACTGGCTTAAATAGAAAGGAGCCACCACAGACAATAAACTGAAGGCTTCACTGAGGGTCAGGACAAGATAAAGAAGCATTATTTTGAACTGAGGATCATGCTAACCTACTCTAGTGAAGTCCACACACTTGACTGTTTAAGAAGGGACCAGTGCATCTTGAATTTTTTCTCTTTATTTAAAATTTATTTGATTTACATTTTCAAAAACTTTTCATGAGGCGTTCAGAGAACTTTGGTAATGTAGGCCCATGTCTCCATGCTTTCATATCTTGTAAATATGCAGAGCATTCACTCCATTAGAATGAAATCATAATTTCATTTTATTTGAACCTCAAGATGCAATGGCACTCATGTAGAGACCTTGATTTCCAGCGTTGGTGCATCAAATGCAAACCGAATGGTAAATGGATTGGTGTTACAGTGTGTGGGTTTGGTCTTATTGGACACTCAAAGCACGTTACACAAATTCCAATGCATTTTTCCAGCAGTCCCAATTATAACTTCAAGGAAGTGACATCCTCAGACTACACAAATCGAGGTGGCTGCTATTTAAAATGTGTATAAAGTGGTCTTTAACTTGCTGTGGAGGACATGGCCGTGAAAATCTTTGGCTCAGAGACACAACAGGGCTTTTAAAACTATCAAAAGAACAGGGGCTTACATTTATGGGGAAACTACTGTTAAGTTTTATGACTGCTTGTTATTTGGAATTTAGAATGAGCGGATTTAATTGGATGGAGCAGAAACATCATTAGAAACATCATTAGAAAATCCCTGCCTGATAAATAAGGCCAGAGCTTAAGGACAAAAACAATCCTGATTATTCTCAGCTGCAGACGACTTTAGTCAGACTGTACTCACTTTTCCAGCTAAAGGAAAGGCGTTGAAAGACTGGAAGAGATCAATAAGTTAGAGGTTATAGTCATAGGCGAGAACTTGTAAGTGGTAAGGAAAATTCAGGAAAATTATAGGAAGATTTCCTCAGGAGCTGTTTATCCTCGCTATCATGGTAGGTAACAGTTACCCTGAGTGCTTTATGTTTGTTTTTTCGCTTTGTTATTTCACCTTTTGTCACCATGGAAATCATTAGTGCGTCTCTCACATCTCTGATGGTAAACCAATGTGAAGACTCCCATTAATCAGCATGAGCTAATTAAGCAGCTCTCACATATAAACAAGAAAAAACAAGCTGTAACTGTAATTAAGAAGCGTAACATAAACAAATGGAATAGCCAAACTTCTTTATAGTTTCCACGATTTTTACCTCACCACAGTAGATGTTCAAAATGCAGATATTTAGAAGTTAACAAACTCAAATGCCAGCAGATATGGTGTGTAGGGTTTACCAGTTCAAAGCTGCTAAACATCCATTGGTAACTGAATTATCCTTATCCACCAACACCACAGTGCTGTACCAAGAATGGGAAAAGTTTATCAGCGTATTCACACTGGAGAAACGCGTTGCCTCTGTACGTACTGGAAGAAGACTGAGCCACCCATGGGCTTCAAAGCTTCATCAGAGCACTCACATTTTTATGATTTTCTTGAACCAGTCCATTAATTAAAGTGTGTTTATTTGTTTCCATCTTTATAAATATGGACACCTGACTGAATATTCCTGCTTTCATGGCCTGCTGACCTAAACAGAGTTCCTTGTCAGGCATCAGATGAAGCCAAAAAAGCTCCACCAAAGGCCTGAAGGGAAAGATTCTGATGTTTGAGCCAAAGCGCTGCACGATCTGCTGACCTCCATTGGCAGAGGTTCACAGAGTGCCAAAGTGGTGATGTGCTCTAATCTGTGAACCCAACGGGTGACGAGATGCAGACAAAATTCAGCTTTGTACATGGAAGTACACCGAGTTTACAGCCGGGTTCAGTCTTCAAGAGAGTCGGGTGTCAATACTGTAAGTTAATTGATGAACGTCTTCTTTTAATGTTAATGCTTTTAGAATGTCCATTGCTTCTTTTAAACCTTTTAAAGCTCCACCGCCATCACTTCTTCCAGAGATAAGAACAGACTTGTGCAGTTCTGAAAATGCTGGATACTTGCAGAGACACTTCCATCAAAACCAAACAATAATTCATAACAGACATGTACACGGCTTCAATGATCGCTCTCGCCACACACACCAGGCCTGTGACTTCACAGCTTTCAGGTGAGGCTCAGTACCTGTGAACTCTTTCTTGCAGCGATCTCGAACACTCTCCTCCAGATTCTCCAGCTGGTGCTTCACCTTCTCGTATTCCCGTTCTGCCTGCTGACTCTTCCTCCTGTTGGTTTACAGACCCAAAAAGCAAAAGGGAGTGTGTTTATTGGCACACGCAACAATTAATTTGTCTGTTTGACCTCATATTCTTCTAACCTGTAGCAGTAGACTGACACGGCGATGAACAGCAGCATCGGTATGATCACCGCCGGGATGATTATAGCCAGAGGAATGTCGTCTTTTCTTGAGTAGTAGACCGAACCCACAACCCACTCGCCGTGGCCAAATTTCACCTGGAGACAGACAAACTTGGTCCTGTATCTGCTGCTGAACCTGAAAGCTCTCCTCTCTCTGTTTTATATCTTCATTGTTGTAAACATTTCCTTCCATATGAGACTCAGTGGATCTGCTTCTTAAACTCTGATGTATTCTTGTCCTACTGAAGGCTTAACACAAACCATATTCTTTCATTGCTAAGTGTTAACATGGAAAGTAAGTGAAAAGCTTGAGATAAAAAAAATCTCTTTTGCAAGCACGTCCTGTGCCAAGATCAGCAGGGTTAACCCAGCATGTTATTTGATATGAAGAGAACCCGCGTGGTAACATCACACCAAAGAGCCCGGTGTGGGTTTGCTGTGAAGCAACAGTGCTGTTCTTTTACAGGATCTGAAAGACTAGCGTAAGAAGCCCTGTACTTTCCCTATGTCCTTGAGTAGCATCATTCCTGGCTGCCAAAGTGCTTAAAACGTCACATGCTCACCACCAGCTCCAGCAGGTCGTTGACTGTGTCTCTGCGCTGACGTTTAGATCTGGCTCTGGGCTGGGATGAAGGCGCCTCCAGTATCAGCTTATCATCCTGTACCGGGCCCACAGGAGAGAATGAAGAGTCACACAGGTGAACTAAGCACATGTTTAGTGGTGCGTCACTAAATATTATAATAATAATAATAATAATGGATTGCATTTATATAGCGCTTTTCGGGACCCCTCAAAGTGCTTTACAATACCACTATTCATTCACTCTCACATTCATACACTGGTGGAGGCAGCTACAGTTGTAGCCACAGCTGCCCTGGGGCAGACTGACAGAGGCGAGGCTGCCATATCGCGCCATTGGCCCCTCTGGCCATCACCAGTAGGCGGTAGGTGAAGTGTCTTGCCCAAGGACACAACGACCGAGACTGTCTGAGCCGGGGCTCGAACCTTCCGACTACAAGACGAACACCCAACTCTTGAGCCACGATCGCCCTTGATTCTGATAAATGTACACAGATTCTGATAAATGTTCACAGTTTTTTGGAGTCACAATAACAAAACAGTTTGTTTGGAACATATTTCCCCTCTTTTTTCCTTACCTGATAATTTTGCAGCCCCTCAGATTGATCTTGGTATTCAAAAAACAAAATCTATAAACCAGCACGTTTCATTCACTTTATCAATTTAAAGTGCAAGAGAAGGGAACAGAAAGGGAGGTAGCAACAGCTGCAATTAGCACAATAATTTCTGTTGGTTTAATCGTTTTACACCCACTGCAGTCAATTAACTGCCTGTATGCTGCTTCTGTTCTCAACTACAAGAAGAAACACTTTCATAAAAATTAAAGGGGACCTATTAGTTTCACTTATCTTCTGTACTAATGCAAAAGTCTTGAGTCATCCTTCATTTCTTAGCAAACAAATACAAATAAAAGGCCAAAATTCAACTGTAGTGAGCCTGAAATTCTTTATTCTTCAACACGGCTTGAGTTTTCTAAAACCGACTGAAGTAAATGAAGTAGTCTTTAGGAATAGTTCTCCAGGCTTCTTGAAGGACATTCAAAGCTCTTCTTTGATGGTTCTGCCGTTTGTTCTATTCCCTCTCAAGATGATCCCACACTGCTTCAACAACGCTGTGGTCTGTGCTCTGGTATGCTTTTACTGCGTTAAGAGTGTGTTTGAGATCATTCTCATACTGAAGAATGGTACGTTTCCTTAAGAACGGCTTCTTGACAGCTGCCCTTCCACTGAGAACATTTCTGATGAGGCTTCAGTAAACAGCAGATGGATCATCTGAAGGTCAAGATGTTTCTCTCAGGTCCTGCGTCACGTGTTTGCTCATTTTTTTTCCTGTTTCTTAAGGACACAACTTTCAGATGTGGATCACATGCTGTAGATGTTTTTTTTTAAGGCTCACTATCTCTTCTTTTGTCAAATATATAAAGATACACTTGACACCATCTTGAAATGTGGCAGGTTTCCAGCCAAATAGTTCTTTGGGAATCACCTAGTTAGTGGAAGAATATTTTATGTCTGTCGAATGGTGTCAAATTGGGCATTTTTTAGTGATTTAACTGAAGAAATGGGAACAAATTATGTATTTTGCAACAACCTGCTAGTAACGATTTGATTCTTTGCTAACAACATTGCTTCATCCCACGAGTTAGGTGCCTTTTTATGCTTGAGTGATTCACAGGTCAGAGTTAAGGTGCTGTGACCAACAAGCATTCGTCTGAAAATGGGCAGGTACAAGAACTGGATTGAAAGTGAGTAAAAAAGCAGCCGATGCTCCGCCCAAAAAACAAAAAAAGGTGAAAGATCTTCAGAAAGTTTGGAGAACGAGAAAAACAGGACCATTTTAAAATAACAAGAAGTTCTGGCTCCTTGGAAGCAACATAAAGAAATAAGGGGTGACTCAAGGTTTTTGCTCAGTACCCAAATAGATATTTATAACAGAGTGGCCCAAATGTCAACCAATCAGATCAAAACATTCTTAGAAATATTGATTTCTGTTTTTGGAAGCCAGCAGAGGGGCAAGAGGGAGCCCACAGGGATGGCAGGTCTTAAAGAAAAACAGGCTAAAACGGCTTGTTTTAGATGAGTGAGGATTTTTTCTCTTTAATCTGTATGATGCAAAAACTTAAATCCAAGTAGAATCCAAAAATATAAGGAGCTGGAATGTGAGACAACACGCTGCATTAACTAAAAGGAAATTGTGGTGTTTGTTTTGCTCATACAACAAAAGCAGATAAACCAGGAGGAAATATGTTTTAGCTGTATTTTCACATGGTGCATCAGAACTAAAGCTTTGGAAGATGTTTTGTTTTTGTCATCGTAACATCTTTGCAGTCTACTCATCAAGAGACGGCGCCTTCACTGAATTGTTTCCAAAGGAGAGATCAAGCGTTGAGTGTGTCCTAATGCTGCATTTTTAGAAGCCTGTATGTCTGTGGGAAGACAGACGTGGCAGACTCATACTCGTACTCTCAGTTTAACCAACAGCCACGCAGTGTTAGACATGGATAACACGACCGTCTCATATCCCCACATTTCATAAAATGTGAACATCAGCTCCATGTTTACAGTGTAAACTTATTATAAAGCCATTATAAACTTTCCTCAAACAGACACTGTTTACCTGCAGTATGTTTACGTGACACGAGGCATCTCCAACAAACGCCTGGGCCTCTTTGGCTGTCATCGCCTTGGAGAAACCCCAACCCTGGCAAAAGTGAGAAAATGAGAGTGAGCTCCATTTACAGAAAAATAGTCAAAGAGGGGATTTAAGAGCATCTCTAGCAATCAGTGCTCACAGTCACGATGATAATGCCGGTCTCTGTGATGACGTTCCTGGCGAGCTCGTTGAAGGTGGGGTTGGGGTGATAGTTGAAGCTCTTCAGCTCCTCGATCACATTGTCCAGCTGGAGGTAAATCCTGAGAGACTGAGAGAGGGTTTCGTAGCTGGAGTTCACTATCGGGGAGTAAAACTGGAGGACTGTGTCGTTCTTGCTCAGAGCCTCCTGCACAAACTAGACAAATAAAAGAAAAAGAGTGAAATTATTCAGTGAGAACAGCTGAAGAATGAGCCAGGCGTGTGTAAAGCTCAAAGAAAAGATCGGCTTTCTGTGAAAATCTTCTACACCAGACCTAAAACTTTCCCTGGCTTTGGTTGCTTCAAAAACAAAAACACATCTGTCAGCTGATTTAAAAAAAAAAAAAAAGACTTTATAGTGATGTTTTTACTG
The DNA here is from genome assembly GCF_051167445.1 of Perissodus microlepis. NCBI lineage: Eukaryota > Metazoa > Chordata > Actinopteri > Cichliformes > Cichlidae > Perissodus > Perissodus microlepis. The sequence goes on along the minus strand of NC_140477.1, from coordinate 19,683,345 downwards.
TGGAGCATTTAGCTTCTATAAAGCCAAAAGTTCCCTGAGAAGGCAGTGGAGACCAAAAGAGGAGCTACAAGGATACAAGGAGATACCTAGTAGATAACAGGGCTGTCAGATCATTCCTGGCTGTGCAACCAAACAATCAGAGTCAGGTATATAGGTTGTTTCAACCTCCAAGTGTCACAGCGAGTAATGGCAGGTGTTCAATATATAACGTATTTAATTATTTTGTTTGTTTTCAGTAGCTGGTGAACACCGAGTGTGGTGGAGACCAAAAACAGAGCTTAAAAAAGTGAAAAGGAGGCTGCCCTCTCTGAGCTCTGTGCTTTTGTTGGATTGTTGGATTTCTATTCATTACAAGTCTTTAGCTTAGAGTTTAAAGTGTCAAGAGATGACTGCCGTACATGGACAAAAACAAGGAACCCAAAAAGAGTTTTTATTCTTCATTAAATATGAAGTCTAGCTTGCCAAAAACTACTTTAAGTAGATTCATTATTGAAATGGTGTCAGATTGACAGCAGAATGTCCAATAAAATCTACATATTCAAATACACAAAACCGACTCTTTTCTGCTGCCCTCAAGTGGACAAAAAATATCTATTATTGTCAGATTAAATTCAGCTTTTTCTATTTTAACCTGCAGACAGTTTGATGGCAGTGAATCACAGTGCAGGTTTAACTTTTTCTTCATATTTCCTCCTCCTCTGTCTCTTTCCCATACTCCTTCTTCTCCCCCCTCTCTGCCTCCCCACTGAGTCTCCCTCTCTTTCTTCCCGGTTCAGACAGCAGCTTTTGATGAAGTGACAATAAAACGACTTCACCTCCTCTCCCCTGCAGTGAATCTTTCCTAAGAGTCTCTGTCACTCAAAGCTATTCAGCAGTGAAATAGCAGCGTTGCTCTGTTCCCTCAGTCTCAGGCTTTTGGCTCGGCGAGAACAAGCGGCAGATGAGGCTGCAGACTGACGTACATCAAGCTGACACTCTGCATTTATTAAAAACATCCTCACAGTCACACTGACTGCACATTTTGCCCCAAGTAATTCTAAAGAAACGTGGTCTTACCGTCTCTCGCGATGGATGTTTTCTCACAAAGATCAAAATATAAGACGAAAACGGTGAATACTTGGCTATTTTTAGCAATTATTTGTTCATTTTAAATTGTAGAACACTGTGCTGTCAGTAAAACGGGCCACATATTGTAATGCCTTACTAGTTATAATAAAGACACAATCTATGTATGCCCCTGTTGAGTCAAAATTTACCCAGACACTACAGATCTAAATGAGCAGTTTTGCTGATGTCCACTAACATACAATGTTCCAGATTCACACAAATACAATGACACATGTATTTTAACCCATTCAATATGAAATTTTTAAATGAAAGCAAATACAATTTTCTAAAGAACACACGACAACAGCGTTAATTTTTACAGAAATTTAAAGAAAAGATGAATTAAGGGTAATTGGTCATTTATCTTTTCTTGTGGGAAATAAAGTTTAATCGATCTTTGCAAATTCTTATTCTTCGATTTGACACTCCTTTATTTCACTGTTAAGTGCTTAAGCTACTGTATTGTTATGCTTGTGTTGGTACACTGATACACTTCATCATGTTGACAAAAAAACAAACACAAGAAGCAGAATAATCAGATACCATTTAGCACTTTGCTAGGTGCTTATTAGGTATATTATTACTTATGAGAGCTTAATAATACATCACACATAATTCCACTGTAGTAGATATAAATCAGTTACACATTCAGGCAACTCGTCTTCAAACATCTGCAGGAATCACAGACATTTTTGCAAAGGTTTCTTAATAATTGCAGTGTCATTTATAAACCAACTGCAAACATGTTGCAATTAAATGAGTCTGTTTGTGCCAATGAGCACAGCTCGTCTGCAACAAGTCTCTTTGCAGAAAAGGGCTCTTTACTCAACTATAATACTGATTGTATGAAGCTATATTCCTATATGAAAGCAGGGTTTGCTGAGTGCCTTCGTCATTTGTCATAAATGTAACTATTTGTGGAGGATTTCTGAATTTCCGTTTCAAATTTTTGAGGTATTGGCTGTCTGGATGCAAGTAGTTAATGAGAAACTATCTGCATGCTGCTGATCTGTCAGTTAATGTCCATATTACTACAAATACACTGCCAATTTTACCCCATTTAATTGCAAACTGACTGCTTTCTAGCGATTTTATTGCCATTTTGATGCCTCAGTGACAGTAACTGACAGTGAGTGGCCACAGACCTGATCCCCGTCTTCAAAGCAACCATTTCAAAGGCAACAAGACTGCAAGTTCATTTAGGTTGCAAGGCTGTCTCCAACCACTGCTTTTTCGTAGTGTGATGACACCAGCTCTTACCTCTTCAGGCGGTGAATTGTGTGAAAACTCGTCAGGGGAGGGCTGGACTTTCATCATGGCTCTCTGGATGAGATCAAACCCGTTTCCAGACACCACAATCTTTCGACCACCGCTACACAAAAATAATAAAGAATAAGCTTATAAATAATTTTAAGGACTTGGATTTACATCTGGGGTAGGTTTTAGCTTCACTCCATCTCTTTATTTTCTCAAATGCTTAATAACAGCAAATTTAAATGTAAGTGAGAAAACTTTATTACATCCTTTAACCTCAACACAAAAATGCCTCACATGGAGTACTTTATGTTTCTGGCTTTGTTGTTTTCTTTTTACCATTACAGAGTTTTTATTCAAATAAGGCTGTAGACTGATGCTGTACCAGTCAAAGGTTTAGAGAACAGTTGGCGACCAGCTGGAAAACTCCCTGCAGTTAATGTTGCTAGGTGAAAATGTTCACAGAGGTATTGTTAAACCAAAAACCTCTGTGGCAGAATCCTGCAGCCACCCACAGTTTGCAAGATGCCGACTTGTATCCAAACACTCACTAGCTATTTACTAAAGGTTTGAGGCTAACTGGAAATAAAGACGATTCACCTTCAAAGTAAAAATGGTGCCTTTTAAATGTGTTGATTACGGTGGTAAGGCATAACTTTCTACTTTGAAGGTGAACAGTTTCCATCCTCCTGTTTGTATTGCTCTTTTTCAAGTTGCACTACCGATTGGTTATTAGTTAGCGAGTATTTGCAACATGGCGTGCTCCATGAAAACTATAGGTGACTGCGCCAATCTGCTGCTCTGGGTCACTTCCAGTGCTGCTTGTAGTTTTAGATCCATGTCTGGAATCCCAGATATAACCACTTACATGTGTCTGTAATTTGAATACGCGTCTCATACAACTTCCATTCCAAACTCAAAAACCCAAATTTTATTTTGAGAGACTGATTTCAAAGCAGCAGCGGTCAAGCAACGCACAAGGTGATGACCTTTAAAGATACACAGATCAAATTTACAATTTACAAGTTTACAATTTTCTTGAATTCATCATCTACATCTGTGTCAAGCGTCCTTTTGAGGGCTGTTACTCACACAAACAAGCAAAAATGTGCGTGTGATGTGTCCACACTCACCATATGAAGCTGGCTTTGGGGTTATATTCCGTGATCTTGGGGTTTTCCGAGTACTGATAGGCTCCGTGGATGTCTTTGGTGGTGTTCGTCCCGTATTTCACAGTCACTGTTAAGCGGTCCGATGGGACCTTCTGCCCACGATACCTGCCGGTCTTACAGGTAATCTCTGTGCCGAATGAAAGGCTGAAGAGGAGGAAGGAAGAGTAAGAACATAGGCTGACTCGAGAAACAAGAAAAGCAATAAGATCCCTAAATGGATGGAAAAAGTTCATGAACTCTGTGAAACAGTGCGACTGACTCATTTTCTATGTTGTATTTACTGATCTTGAAGAACCAAAAGAAAATATTTATGAATATAAATGAGTTTCAGGTCCATCTATTCTTTTTATTTTTTTGTTTCTGGTACTATTTGCATTTTCCTTTACCAGGTGCCACTTACACTTCACAGGGAACTCCTCCCACTGTCACGGCAACGTCCTCTTTAGTCGCCGTGTCCAGGTCTTTGCCTCCGATCGTGATCACCGTCCCTCCAGCTGCTGGACCCCTCTCTGGCATGACTGTTCTCGGTTCGGGGTCCTGCACAGAAAACAGGGAGAAAATGACCAAACTCAGTAACTTTAATGGGAATATGCTGCAATTTTCATACAATATGTGGACACTTTCTATTACAGAGGCTACTATATATACATTTCATATATTCATTTAATCATATTTGTGTCTTTTTACGTTTCTACATTTTGTACATTTACTTTAGCAGTTTGAAAAAAAAAAAAGTTCAGATCACGTTTGACTGAATAGGTAAGAAAATTATTTGCCTTCTTTTCTACTTGATATAATGGCGAAAATACTGACTTTAGGACAGATCACATAAGAGCAACGGTCCCCAACCCCCGGGCCGAGTCGTTTGGTACCGGGCCGCGAGAGTTGAGGCTTGGGTGTGAAATGTATGGTTTTCAGGATTTTTATCGGTTTTTAGCGTTATTTTATGATATTTATCCGTGACACCTTAAAGGCCAGTCTGTGAAAATATTGTCAGGCATAAACCGGTCCGTGGTGCAAAAAAGGTTGGGGACCGCTGCATAAGAGTGTATATGTAATAAATGTTAATAAATTCTACAGCTGGAACACAAGCACGGACGTCCGCTGTGTTTGTGTTTTATTTCATCATTTTTTGCTTTGATTAAAAATGTTAAGCACATTAGAATAATCATGTTTTAATTTAACTGTAATAAAAGCAAACAAGTGAATCTATTCTATTAATGAACAAGAAAATCAGCCCATTTGTTTACCAACTGAAGGTTTTACTGAAGGATTCAATTCAATTCAATTTTATTTATATAGCGCCAAATCACAACAAAAGTCGCCTCAAGGCGCTTCATAGATACAGAGATCAAACAGTTAGAGGACAAATCTGTTGATAAGAGCGCTGCGTTTATAAAAACCTCTCAACAGGCTAAGTCTATAGGAGGCTATTCCAGATGGCTGCTACTTAAATGCCGGCACCATAAACATATGCTGCACCACCTGGCTGTAAGAGCAAAGCAGCAGGTTCAGGTACACCATGTACAAAACCACACTTTAGCTTGTTAACATTATGAAACCAACAGAGTGATCGGCTGCAGTCAGAACTGCTTTAATATAGCGAAACCATGTACCTGTGTTACTGTAATTACTGAATTTATGTGATAAAAACCTTAAAAACTGGACAATTTGCCAAATCTTTATACGTATTCTTCAAGTTAAGAATGATTCAAGTAATTTATATTTTGTGGGGGATTTTTAAATCAATTTGAAATTTTAATTTTACACTTTTTGTGGAAATATGTTGCAAAAAACTACATCATTTTATTTTTCAAAATACATTTTACAAAATGACTCTTCAAACTTATGTTTGATTTAGAGCAGAGGTCTCAAACTCGCTGCCTGGAGGCCACTTGTAGCCCACATCACCCCTACTTGCAGTCCGTATATGGACGTGAAGAAATATAATACAATTTGGCCCTTGAAGTAACTTTTTTGTTAGGGAGGATTTATTTGTTGTTGAATGCAATGTTAAAATAAGTTCTTTAAAAAGCAAAAAGTTATTTAATATGAAGACAATATAAGCAGAGAGTACAAACATGTTGAGGGTTTGGTAGTTCAGTGACAGAGTTATTTGTAAAGAAAACAATTTTCACTAGCAGTCAAAAACTAACGTGTACACTTATGTCTGCATTTTTATTTTGTTAAATACGAACAAAACAGAAGTGTTGCCACGTGTCTGACCAGAAAGAGAGTACCAATTTGTTTCTTTGGTAGTTCAATGAAAAGCTTTAGTTAGTTAAGAGTGAGAAAAAAAAATTGCCCACACGTTTTCAGTTTCGGCTTCTTATGCAATATTTGACAGTTTAAAAAACAAACAAAACACTAAAATGGTAAATGGCCTGTATTTGTACAGCGCTTTACTAGTCCCTAAGGAACCTAAAGCGCTTTACACATCCAGTCATCCACCCATTCACACACACATTCACACACTAGTGATGGCAAGCTACATTGTAGCCGCAGCTGCCCTGGGGCGCACTGACAGAGGCGAGGCTGCCGGACACTGGCGCCACCGGGCCCTCTGACCACCACCAGTAGGCAACGGGTGAAGTGTCTTGCCCAAGGACACAACGACCGAGACTGTCCAAGCCGGGGCTCGAACCGGCAACCTTCCGATCACTAAAGCGGCACTCCATTAAGATGATGATGCCAGCAGTGGCCCACAGCTCATTTCAGTTTGAGACCTCTGGATTAGAGCATCATATTCGACTAATTTCAATTGTAGTCTGATGATGGCGCTACATGACAGCAGAACTGCTGTAGAAGTTAAAATCAGCAGGTGTAACAAACTTCCTGGAAATGGACACATAACACACATATTCATAAGGAAGCAAGTAAGTCAAGACGTGTGAGCAGGAATAAGGCGAGGCTGGCCTTCTACAAAATCATCTTATATGATTATAACTAGAGTAGAAACTTTTACTATTTTAGGTTCATATGCAGCCCTGTGCCTGAATAAAGATGCATCATGTGACACGGCATCAATTTGTATCAAATAAGTGAAACAGTGAAAAAATATCCTTCATTAAAAGTTATGAGCCTACTTAAGTTACAGTGCAAAAGCTTGAGCAACAATATACTTAAAGTACTTAAAACTAATGATTCATTAAGTATTATCACTTTAATGCTGCAACTATACCGTCACTTCCGTCTCACCAAAACAATATTTTCCAGTGACAGAAATCATAAAATCCAAACTAAAGGGTTATGAGGCTGTGGCTATGTGCATTTTATATAAATAATCTATAATGGTACTAACATAAAGGAAGAGAGAGTCTCCTTTACAGGTTGACTCCTTTGAGTTTGTCTCCATGCCTCTGGGAGAATTTCAGAAGGACCGATGTTTGTATTTAACTCTTAAAGTTTTCAAACTGCAAACACTTTTTTAAAGCTTCTGGAGAGTAAAATAACAATAATAATAATTATGATGATAAAAACAAAAGCTCCCAGATCTGTCAAACCGAGCAGCAGAGAGAGAGAAGAAGAAAAATGAGAAGTGAAGAGAAAACTTTAACCGTGTAGACTTCATTATGTTCCAGCTGCTGTCCTGCAGGTACAGACGCTTTGATCTCGAACTCAAACAGATCGTAAATTTTATGCAGCTCAATAACTCAATAACTCGACCCTGTGGTATTCAGGCAGCAGAACAACTAAGAACAACAACTACAAAGAAAGAAAATAAAAATCCGTGTCACGGCAGAGCTTCACCGTCGGGCACGTTTTCTACTTCTGTGCTGTGCAGGTCAGCTGGAGGGGTTTCTGTTATACTGGAAGGTTCTGTACAGTCCTGACAGGACAACCAAACCAAGAGCAAATATTATGCCTAGTTTACACCCCAGCACAAAAAGCCTTCAAAATTATCAAGTTAAGTCGTCTTTCTTTAGATGCAAGAAGAATCTCATATAAATAAAAAAGTATAAACATGAATCCAAAGCAAAGAAGAACTATGATATCCTTTAAATGAGCGTAGCACATGTGCAGCTGCTGAGACGAACTTAAGCATTCGGCTCGTTGCTGTTGCAGATTTGTTCTCGTTGTTCTGGCAGACAGCGCTGCAAGCACAAAAATAAATATCCCCAACGACAGACAAACTCATAACAACTCTGCCTGGTTGGAAGTTGAACACACAGAGAAAACAGCAGTGCAGGAGGCAGCAGCAACTGAAGTGTATTCGGTGTGAGAGACAAAGGGAATGCAGACAGTTCTTCGCGTTGAAAGGAAACAAACTCCAACCCAGAGACACTCACTGGGGAGTTGCAGCAGATGGAAATCTGAACAAATCGATGTGGAATTAAAATGAGGCAGCATCAGGCTCATTCACATCAAAGGTCAGCATTTGTCAGCTGCAGTAATTAGTCAATTGTACATCAATTATAACCCAGATGAGCTTATTAGTCTGTCTTCGTGACACACAGAAACTTTACAGCTTAGGCTGAACAGCTCCAACCATTCAGGAACATTTAATTGTCTTTATAGTCATCGCGTCAAGGCGTTTACTCTAATGTAACTGAGGAGTAAAGGAAGAAAGGCCGCCTGTTTGTAATTTTTTTAAAAAGCACAGGTTTTTGAATCCTCTGTGATGGTTCTGTCACTTTACACCACAATGAAAGCTGAACATGAAAACTCCAAATGGACACTGGAAAGCACCTGGTGCCAAAAAAACAAAAAACAAAATAAAA